>NC_134857.1:54413392-55033142 GCF_049852395.1 Peromyscus maniculatus bairdii
GTCTGTCTGTCTATCATCTGCAAGTGTAGCTGGAGGGCTTCTCTCCAGGTTCCCCAAGCCCCGCAGTCCCACAATCCACGTATAAAATAATCACTCAGACACTTATATCACTTATAAACTGTATGGCCGTGGCAGGCTTCTTGCTAACTATTCTTTTATCTTAAATTAACCCATTTTTATAAATCTATACCTTGCCACGTGGCTGGTGGCTTACCAGCGTCTTCACATGCTGCTTGTCCTGGTGGTGGCTGCAGTGTCTCCTCCTCAGCCTTCTGCTTCCCAGAATTCTCCTCTCTCCTTGTCCCACCTACTTCCTGCCTGGCCACCTACTTCCTGCCTGGTCACTGGCCATCAGTGTTTTATTTATATAGAATGATATCCACAACATGCAAGTCTGTCCTTTAAGGAGTTTATAGTTTTGTTGTAGTTGCCTCTCTTGTCTGTTTTTTTGTGTGAGTGTAAGTAAAGCTTCATAATATGGATTTGGAAGCAAATCTCTTCCACTTTAGTTTTCTGATGTATTTTAATGATTGACACTAGTTGTGTTTAGATGCTTGGTAGGACTGAACAGTAAAACTGCTTGTCCTGGATTTTTTTTTAATTGAAGGCTTTTAAAATACTGATTCTGATTTCTTATTTGGTGTCTTTAACTTCATGGTTCAGTCTTTGTAAGATATATTTTTCCAATCATTTGTCTATTTCTCCTGGGTTATTTGTTTGTATATATTTGTTCATAATAATCACTAATGATCATTTGTAGTTCTTTAGTTGGAAATTGTCTCCCCTTTACTCTGAATTAATTCAATTGTATTTTTCTCCATTTTGTGTTACTCTAGCTAAGGATTTTCCTCTTTTACCTTTCAAAGAAACAGCTTTTTTGGTGTATTGCGGTGATATATTGTATCTCCCCAATATATTATGCAACCTAATAAACTTATCTAGGTATCAGAGGAAAGCCAGCCACTGAATTAGACATAGAGGTCAGGCAGTGGTGGCACACACCTTTAATCTTATCACTCACTCAGGAGGCAGAGATCTGTCTGGATCTCTGTGAGTTCAAGGCCACACTGGTAACAGAGCCAGGCATGGTGGCACATACCTTTAATCCTAGCACTTGAGATCTCATGCCTTTGCTTTGGAAAGACACATGCCTTTAATCCCAGAAAGTGATGGCAGGAAGCAGAAAGGTATATAAGGCACGAAGACCAGTAATTAGAGGCATTTAGCAGCAGTTCAACTGCGACCCTCAGGGGTGAGGACTCAGAGCCTTTCACTCTGAGGATTTGTGGAAATAACATTGGCTGAAGACTTAGCAAGGAGAGGTTGGCTATGGCTTGTTCTACTTCTCTGATCTTTTAGCATTCACCCCAATATCTGGCTCCACTTCCTTTAGGTATTTTTATAAGACTGTTTAGCAATCAAAGATCCCCCTCTTTCCTCCTCTTGACCCCTCTAGGCTCCCCCTCCCAACCCACTCCCCACTCCCACCCACAAGAAGGCAAGGCCTCCCATGCGGAGTCACATCTAAGAGAGGCAAATCCAAGCCCTTCCTTCTGCCTCAAGGCTGCACGAGGTGTCCCATCATAGGTCGTGGGCTCCAAAAAGCCCACTCATGCACCAGAGATGGATTTTGATCCTACCAGCAGGAGGCTTCCCAAGCAGAACAAGGTACACAACTGTCTCACCATTAAAGGGCCTGCTCCAGTCCCATGTAGGCTCCACAACCATTGATCCAATTTTCATGAATTCCCTCTAGTTTTGTTTGTCATCCCTGCATGTTTCCCCATCATTATCCTGATGCACTTGCTTGTAGAATCTCTCTTCTCTCTCTTCGACTGGACTCCTTGAGCTCTGTCTAGTGATTGGCTTTGGATCTCTGCATCTGCTTCCATCAGTCATTGAAGAAAAGTCCTGTGCTCTTAACCACCAAGCAATCTCCCGAGCCCAGTAACTTTTAATTGGATAATTTAATGCATTTACATTCAATATGTTTGCTGGTGGTCTATAATTGGCCATCTAATTTGAAAGTTCTTAACTGTCATTCTGACCATTTTCCTTTGCAGACAAGTCACTTATTCAGTTTTTGTCTCCTTGTTTATTATTTTTGCTCACATCTATTTATTAAATGTTTGCTTTTTGGTCATCATTAGTCCTACAAACAAATCTTTGGGATAATAATAACATATTCTGAAATGATAGCCACCTAACTTTGTGAAAAAAAAATCAAAAAGAAAATATAATAATAAAAAACTGTATTTACATTATATTATCCTTTACATTTTGAATTTATGATGTCTTATTTCAGTATTTCTGTGTTAATAATATTAATTATCCTAGTCTTCATACTAAAGACATAAATGGTTTATGTGTCATGTCTACACTAATAAGGTATGCTAAATCTTCCTACATAGTTTATAATTGCAAGGATTTTACACCTTCTACTGTTTCTTCTTATATCTTTGATGGGAATAGGTTACTCCAGTGGGATGCTGTTTCCTTCTGGAATGTGGAGTTCTTATGCTGGACTATCCTGGCCCCTCAAACTTCTGTAGAAAAATCTTCAGTTAGATAAGTTTAGAAAACAAACTTGTGTCTTGTTTCTGTTCTGTGTGATTTGTTAGTCCTTTTTTTCTGTAATGATTGAGAATTTGACTACAAGATGTCTTGAGGAAAGTTGGTTGAGTTAAATTTGTCTGATGACCTTTGATTTTTCTTTATTTTGATACTTTTATTTATGTTTGATTTTTTTTATAATATCTCTCTTTCAGTAAATCTTAGACAACAATGGAATTGTCAAATTCCTCTTAAACTTCAATAACCATGTGTTTACCTTTTGAATATAGTCTATATTGTCCAAACGTTTTGTTCCTTCTTTCAAATATGTATATCCAGGTAACCCCTCCTTAAGCTTATGAATTCATTTCTTAATTTGATCTATTGTAATATTTATTTCTTCTGACACATTTTAAATTTTGCTTAGCCCCCTCTTTTGCCTTAAATATTTCTGTTTGAAGGCCCTATGGCTAAAGAAACACATACTTAGGGGGAGTTTGTGTGGTGTCCAACTAGAAGCTTTACCCTTACTGGGTAGTAGCATTCATGGTACTGGAAGGTACTCTTCACACTACCAGGGGAGAAAAGTAAGAATCATTTTCCCTCAGCTACAAACCCTGCAACCTAAAACAGAGGTCTACCTTTAAGAAATACTGGTGATACGGTGGCACAAAGGTTATGGGTGTAACCAACCCTCTTTTTATTGGATGTAAGGTCCAGTCCATGAGACAGACTTCATATAGGACACTGCTAAAGTGGGCAAGAATATGAGACTAGACAGGTCATGGACCTAGGGGGAAAATATTCCTATTATTCTGCTAAAGCATCATGGCAAGATAATGACATATAGCTACATTCATAGAGCAGAGCATCGCTCAGTCCTCATTACAGAAACTTCTTCTTGCAGCTGAAATTTACAACTGCACTTTGGAGTACTCAGCCCTAAACAGGATGACTGTATTAACTAACCCTTTCGCTCAAGGTTGTGTAGAGAAGATACAAAAAAGAGCCAGAGATAGTGGATGACTTCAAAGAAACAGCATCTTCCAAACATTACAGAACTAATAAATACATGAACTCACAGAGACTGTGACAGTGTTTTTGAAACCTTCCAAGGTTCAAAGCAGACAAAATCCCAGGACTGAGAAGAGGGGGTGGGTATAAAGTACCAGTTCTAACCAACAAGCCATTTGAAATCGATACCTTCAGGCATTAGCAAAATCAGTTGTGTAAAATGCAGTGTCACTGAGTGTATCAGCCACGCTCCAGGGAAGGTCACATGCCCAACAGTAGTTGACAAACACAAAAGAGGACTCAATGTTTTCTGTGTGTGAAATTTTTGTTTTATTTTGGCTTAATAGATTTGTCTTACTGATTTTACCTTTTGAAGTTTGTCTTTCAATTTGTTTCCTGTTTCTTTTTTCCTGTTTTGTTTTGTTTTGTGTTTGAAAGAGAAAGAATATGAACTTGGGTAGATAGGAAATAGGGAGAATCTGGGAGGAGTTGGGGAGGTTAAAATTACCATCAAAATATATTGTATGAAAAAAACTTAAGTAAAAATAAATCAGTTCAAATAAATTAGCTGGTGAGATGTCTCAACAGGCTAAGGCACTTGATGATCGTGAATCCATGTCTGGTACCCACACAGTAGGAAGAACTATGGATAGTAAGTTGACCTTTACATCCTTAGCATGGGACAGGTACACAGAGAGGTACACACCTACAGAGATACACACAATAAATTAAAAAGTAAATAAGTATATGTAATTAAATTTTTCTTTATGGTTTATTTTAATAAAAATTGTTTTATGTATAACAGTGTTTTTGCCTATATGTATGCCTATGTACCACATATGTGCCTGGTACCAAGAGGTCAGAAGAAGGTGTCAGATTTCCTGAGATTAGAGATAAAGATATTAATGAGCCACCATATATGTGCTGGGAATAGAATCTTAATCTAAACTATTGGTCAATGCAAAATATTATCCATAACATCTCCAAAATGACCTAAGAGGATTCCCAGAAGATTTGTGGTTGTGTGACTAGTATACCTTGTACCTCTAGGATGATCAGGTTAAGTTTAAATATTGCAGGAAAACACCTCTTTATAAAGAATTTTTATGCATTCTTTTTTTTCCAGCTGAAGCTCCAGCCAATCCTCGTGAAGACAAAAATGTGCTGTATATACAGATTGTGACTTTTTCTCTGTATGGGAGACTAAATTATACTATGCAGCCTATGCTGGCCCCAAAACTTTTGATCCCTTGCTTCAGTCTCCTAAGAATTAGATATTGCTTGGCGGTGGGGGTGCACATCTTTAATCCCAGCACTTGGAAGGCAGAGGCAGGCAGATCTTAGTGAGTTCGAGGCCAGCCTGGTCTACAGAGTGAAATCCAGGAAAGGCGCAAAGCTACACAGAGAAACCCTGTCTTGAACAAAGACCAAAAAAAAAAAAAAAAAGAAAAAAAAAAGAAAAAAAGAATTAGATTTCAATTGTGCACACACTATGTCAGCAGGTATATTTTTCTCAAGATGCCTTAATGTGAACTTATTTCCTGTTTACTTAAACCCCATATATACCTCATCATTAAAACAAATAACTTTCACGATTCTGATTTAATTTTTAGATAGATTCTTCACTTTTTCTTTCAATAATTCCATATTTTATGCTAAATCACTATATCATTCTAGTTGAAGGCCTGGCATTTAGGTAGACATAAAAATGAAGAAAATTCAAATAATGATCAATCTGTCATCTGAAGGGGAAACAAAATGTAGAGTACAAATTTGCTTATGTTTTATAGTGTATAATGCCTCTTAAATATCAAATCAAGAACTAGAGATTTGGGGCTGACAGTTTTTTAGGGAAACTAATGCAGTGTATTTTTTCCCTACACGTATAATCTGAGGGAAGGTGAAGTCAGTTAGCTATAGAGGATATATGTAAAAAAATGTTTCACTTTACATTTCTAAGTTTTAACACCTTGATCAGCAATTATTTTTAGTTCAAACTTAGTATAAAGTCATTTATATACAATCCATTTTTAATGTTATAATCCTATTGCTCACAGCTTTCAATTCAGCTCAGGAAACGCCTTGGATGCAATTTTGCAGGAAATGTTTTATTAAAAGGAATGTATCCTTTATAGAGCACAGACGATTATGAGCAAAATATAGCCATGATCTTGAAAATAGTTTATCATTGCACATCTTTAAAACGTAATAATCACAGTGGCAATAAGAGCATGCACAGCAAAGATAAATTAGTGTGTTTAATCTCCAGATTTCCCTATAGTGTTGATTCTTTCATTAGGCCATTTTACATGTAAGGAAGCTGAGAAATCGTAGCCTTTTCATTCTGGCTCATCAAATTGTTTTTGCAACCCTTCTTTGTGCACTTCCACAGAACAGGGAAACTTTCAACAGCTGAACTCCTCACTACCAGTTGAAACTGATAGATACACATTTCAAGCATTTTCACATACATTTGCCAAAGATTGAAACAACTGAACACCATTTAACTGTTTCCCTAGTTTTGCCAATGAAGGTAAATCAGTGATAGGTGTGAAAATGTAAGTTTCACACATCCGTCTTGATCATCATTGAAACAATGCAGTAGTTACTTGTCAAAGATTGTTGCGGTCATTCGTTTAAGGACATTTTTGTGGTTGATTTGTCAGTAAATGAGGATTTCCTTAGACTTTAATTATGGTTTGAGAGTGAGGGCAGTGGTTTGGAAACCAGGAGACCTGGGGCTTAAGTTCGGCTCCACAATCACTATTTGACTTTAGCAAAGCTCTTTAATTCTATGTGAGTCGTTTCTCTTTCCTTTTAACTGACATTGTTGGAGTTTTAACCTGAGATTACTTAAAGATTGCCTCTAAGACTATCCTATACTCCAGTACTGTGACTCAAATTTCATTAGGCACGTGCTAATCCCTTTAACCAACACCAGAAGTGGAGTAGATTGCTTTTTGTCCATGATCTGGGCCATTGTATTGGAGATCCTCACCCTTCTTCTCTACCACCGTTCTGAAATCTTTGCTTCTACAAAAGAAAAACAAACAAACAAAAAAACACCTCAAGGTCTATGGAATGCGTAGTGCTAATTTTAGAGTGTATAAATGAAAAGGACGAAAGATGAAACAAAGTGCTACAGAGGCCCACAGAAATCCACAAAGATACCCCCACAATAGACTGCTGGCAATGGTGAAGAGACAGCCAGAACTGACCTACTCTGGTGATGGGATGGCCAAACACTCTAATAGTCATGTCAGAAACCCCATCCAAGGACTGAGGAATCTGGATGCAGACATCCACGGCTAGGCTCCAGGTGGAGCTCCAGGAGTCCAATTAGCAAGAAAGAGGAGGGTTTATATGAGTGAGAATTGTTGAAACCAAGGTTGGATAAAGCACAGGGACAAATAGCCAAACGAATGGAAACACATGAACTATGAACCAAAGGCTGAGGGGTCCCCAACTGGATCAGGCCCTCCGGATAAATAAGACAGTTGATTAGCTTGATCTGCTTGGGAGGCATCCAGGCAGTGGGACCGGGTCCTGTCCTCAGTGCATGAACCGGCAGTTTCGAATCTGGGGCTTATACAGGGACACTTGGCTCAGCCTGGGAGGAGGTGACTGGACCTGCCTGGACTGAATCTACCAGGTTGAACTCAATCCTCGGGGGAGTCTCTGCCCTGGAGGAGATGGGAATGGGGAGTGGGCTGGGGGGAAGGTGGAGGTGGGGGGTGGGAGGGGGAGGGGGAGAACAAGGGAATCCGTGGCTGATATGTAAAATTAAATTTAGTAAATAAATTTTAAAAATGAAAAAAAAAAGAAAGATGACTAATAGTTTGAATATCTAAATTTTAAAAGCCAGTGTCAAGTCAGTCTATCAGTTGTTCATTGCTTGAACTGGAATAATAACCCTCATTATCATACTTTATCCATGCAGAAAAGTTACGTAATGTGGAAAGAGGGAAGAGTGACTTTGGGCCTGCCCTTTGCAAAAGATGTCCTTATAATAGGGCTTCTTCATAGTAATTGCAAGGTACGTGCTGACCTCACTGGGAGAAGGTTGAAAAAAATAAAAAATCACCAAGTAGAAGGGACCCCCTTCTACCGCTGAAGCAAACTGGACACTTTTTTTCTTTCTTTTTGCCGAGAAAAGCAACTTAGTTACAACTGTCTGAGCTCAGACATCAATCCATCCCCAAGCAGGACAAGTGTGGGTGATATATGGAGAGGATATTTTAAAATCTACATGAGCTTGCCATTCTGGAGGCTTGCCCAGGAAGGAGCCTTAGAAAAAAAATCTCACGATGGAAACAAGAAAATTTTATCAAATTTATGCAGACCTTGAGAGCCATGGAAAATAATTGGACAACAGCCCATCACTAAGCAGATAAAGATTTCATCATTAATAACAGCTGTGACAGCTCTTCCCGCTGTCTTTCTCTTGTGTAGGTTTCAGTGACTCAATATGTCTATGTAAAAGTTTTGTGCAGTATCATGATGGAAAAAATGCTTTCTTTACTTGTCCTTATAAAGTCCGTCCTAGCTTAATCTAACTCATTTTTTAAACATAGTTACACTGTCAAATAGATGTGGTAGCAACATTTCTTTCCATGGCCAGAAGTATTTCCTTTCAAATATTCAAGTAAAACAATAACAAAATGCCACTTATCAGTACAATAAAGATATTATCTTGAATTATGGAAAATATTAAACTAAGTTATAATAGTATATATATATGTGTATATATATATATATATCCTTTATAATGTAAATACTTGCAACAAAATTACATCATTTAATAGGGTGATATAATGTATATTAAAAAAGTGATGACCCTCATTGGCTTTGCAGACATCAAGTGAATCCTATGGTTTATTTTAAGTAAGGTATTTTTAATGAAATTGTATCACACAGACACGCTAGGCCACTTTGAATAATGGTTCAAGAATTCCAAAAGAAGACACTGTTGTGTTAAAGTCAACCATATAATTCTTCGTATGGGTGCCTGAGAGCTACAAGCGATAACACAAACCACTATAGTTTATAATATGAACTGAACCTTTAAAAAGACATTTTTTCTTCAGAGATTTAACTAAATTTTTAATAGAGATATAGAGAATGAAAATATGCCAAAATGTTTCAGTTAATTTATTTTTAATAAAATAGAAAATCTTGAACACTGATCATTTTCACAGGTAGGAAGGGTGTCTTGAGTTGAAAGAACTACAGATGAAGTGTAATTAATCATATTTATTTTTGCAAAATCCTTGAGTATTTAGCTTTTGGGTGGTTGTTATGAAGACATTAATTTAAGTTGTTAAATTTTTAGCATCACAGATTACAGTGAAATATGAAGACAGAAAGCTATACAAAGTTATATTTACTTAAAATGGAAAAGTTAAAATATAATGGAATCCAAAGCAATCAAACTATAATAAGTTTTGCTGGAGATTTAGTTGGGCTGAACTATTTTGGAATATTTTATTACGTTATTTTTTTCATGTACATGTGTGATATGTGTGTATGTTTTGTGAGTTTATAAGCATGTGAGCATGTATATGTGTATAGAAGCACATGCATATATTTGTGGAGAACTGAGGTTGACTTGGAGATATTTTTTGATAGGATGACTATCACCTTATTCATTGAGGGTCTCTTAGCTGCAACTAGAGTCCATGCTTAAGGATTAGTTGGAGCTAGCCAACTTGCTCAGTGATCCTGTTTGCCAACTCAGAACTGAAATGACATGTTAGTTGCCATATCCATTGGTCATTTACATGTGTTCTGTTGAACTCTGTTCCTCACACCTGTATGACAAATGAGTTATCTATTGAGCCATCTATCCATCCTTTTTTTGGAATGTTTTAGTATTAATGTACTGACTTTAACACTTCTACATTAAGATCATCAACCAAGCTATTGGAAATCCCTGCAGATAATCAGGCAAAGATTATTACTGGTCGTCATCAATGAAGCTATTGTTTAAAATTATAGTGTGATACACCTTGAAATAAATTCTGACCATCTAGAAAAATTTCCAAGGATCTATATTAAAAGTAAAAGTTACATTTCAAAAAGTTATTCTCTAGTAGAAAGCTAGAAAGTAATCTCTATTACCTTTAATCATCTCTGAATAATATCGTTTCTATATAAGATTGCTAAGCAGTCTTTGGGGTTAAAACTGAAAGATCAGAGGAATAGGACAAGTCACAGCCATTCTTACCTCACCAACTCCTCAGCTTCCAAAGAAACCTACTTCCTGTATACGCACACTCATATGACTTTCTGTCCCTGCCTTCTTACTTCCTCTCTTGATCATTACATCACTTCCTCATTCTGCCCAGCTCTACCACTTCCTGTCTGTCTGTACAGACCTCCAGACATTTATGGTTAATTAACATGGAATTAAAGGTATGTTCCACCATGCCTGGCTCTGTTCCCAGTGTGACCTTGAACTCACAGAGATCAGGATGGATCTCTGCCTCACAAATGCTAGGATAAAAGGCATGTGCTATCATTGCCTGATATCTATGTTTAATAGAGTGGCAGTCTTTTTCCTTTGATCCTTATATAAGCTTTATTAGGGTACATGATATATTGGGGGACACAATATATCTCCACATTTCTCCTTTTTTTGTCTAAAATAAAAAAAATAAAAGTTAAAACTAATATAAGAAAAACTACCTACAATGAATATAATAATTATATACAATATATACAAACAAAAAATACATCAATAATGTCTACTCCATTTGCATTTGACAAATTCAGAGCAAATACTCCATTATCTTTCTTATTTTTGTAAATCCAAAGGATTGTGCCTAATTTACATTCTTTCCTAATTTACATTACCAAAACTATCTTTTAATGTCTTTCAAACTTATATACTTTACACCTCTTTAGTGAGTTTCTTATATGAAGTTTTTAACAAGGAAAAGTATAACTATTTAATCTTCAACTCTTTCAGAGACCCAAGAAGGAAATAATATTACCTAGTAAAACAGGGAGTATAAACACACGGCTTCCAAAAAAAAAATATGAGTTTTGACAGAAACAGTGAGCTTCCTGGACAGTCACCTGAGATTTCTCTGCAACATTGGGACATCATCTTTGGCCTACAGGCTTAGCATATCTGACAGACTCATTTGAGAAGCCAGATTTTATAACAAGTCTTTCTACCTTATCATGGCAAGGATTGGTAGTCCTTTGTTTTGTGTCCTGCTTGTCCATTTTGGACAGCATCCTGTCAGCAGTCAATGCTAGAGCACTTTTTTTGACCAGGGGCTAACTTTTGCCACAAAGAAAGTAAACTCCATATAGAGTTTCTTCAATACCCATTATCTTCTCTAAAGTAGATTGATGCTGCCAAGAGCAGATATGTCTCATTGTCCAGAAAAGTCTTAAGTTTTTAAAATATTTTAATTGCCATATTCTGTAGGTCTTTGAAGTGTTGGAAGATTACCTATCTAATTGAAATATACTGCTGTATACCTAGAAAATTTATCTAACATGATTATAAGTTTGATTATCATGGATGACTAATTATCAATCTGTATTTCTTAATTACATATTACAATTTTAAATGAGCCGCACAAACAATACCTTAAACAAGAGTAGAAATATACATACAGTATAATAAAATTAACTTTATTTTTGTATCAATAAACTCTATCCACGGCAATGTAAAATGTAAAACATTTTAAACAAGTCATTGCCCTTTAAATGTAGATTCAATAAACTAACCTTTAATCCTATCATATCTATATTATCCCCTTTTATTTTTTAAAAAAGAGATTGCATTTATAACCAACCCCCTTTAAATAAAAATAAATATTTATAAACAATATTTTAGGAATTGTGGTGTAGTTTCTAATACAACTTCCTGCTGGTTTGGGGCACTGTTAGTCTTATGGGGATTCTGAGAAAATTAAGGATTATGGTGAAGTCTTGACTGGAGTAATCTGTGAGGTTGCATTGTCTGAACCAGTTGCCTTGAAGCTGTTCTGGATGTTGGAACATATGGGGCCTCTCAGGGAGTCTTCCTTGATCAAAATATATTAGATTGGAAGCAATTCACAGATTCTCATCTTCTGTGGAAACAAAGCAGAATCTCTTTTCTAAAGCAATGTATTTTTAGACACAAATTTTGAAGTCAAGATATCTTTAAATATAGATAAATATTTTTTCTAACTCAGCAGCCTTTACAAACAAATGTCTTTCTGTAGTTAAAAATCCCAAAGACAATATAATCCAGACTCTTTGTGTGATTTTTATCTTATTTTTTATATTAATTTTACTGTCTCTTTAAAGATTTTATTTTTTTACAAATATCTATTTCTTTATATAACTCCATATACTCCTTTTCCTCTCTCTTCCAAGCCTATGTACATTTTTACACACACTGTAAAAAAATTTAGAGTTTTATTCCATCTGAATCTGTCTTATTGTGAATCTATAATCCTTCTTTGACCAGGAGAGATTTTAAACTGCTAAAATGCTTGGCTCAGACCAACATGGCAGCCTTGGCTGCCGACTCTACCCACCTCAGCTTCACAACATAGTAGAAGTATGCCTACCACCAATTCTGGAAAGAAGTGGGTTTATTTCTCCAACAAGCAGCATGTAGCCCAGAAACTTTTTTGTCTGTACTAGAAAAAGCTAAACTTGCCACACAACATGTTTCATGGCTTGGAGACACCACTGTGTATCACAGTGGGAATCTACCATGCTGTAGGTCGAGCCTACATGCTGAGAACTGGCTTTGACCAGGGGACAAGTCATTTTACCACAGCCTGCCCTGGTTCTGATAAAAGATAAATTTGATATGAAACTTTAGACTCACAAATTTAGAATAGATAGAATATTTTCTTTAAATTTGCCAAATATAAGAAGACTAGATATTGTAACTGCAATTCTTGCTTGATAACTCTTTCATTATATGTAATTTTACTATGTTAAAGTTAAAACCTGCCTTTTTGATTAGACAGAATAAGAGAAGTGCTGTGGTATACCTTTCTGTAAGCTATAAATATGTGTTGCTCTAATTGGTTGATAATAAAGCTATTTGCTATGGCAAGGCATCTTAGAGGCAGGCAGGAAATCTAGGCAGATACATGGGGAGAAGAAAAGAGAGGGGAGAGACACCAGTCTGCCACCAGGAGAAGTGAGATGTGAAACTATCAGTAAGCCATGGCCACTTGGCAACTTATAAATTAATAGAAATGGGTTAAATATTAAGAGCTAGCCAGCAAGAAGCCTGAGCCGTTAAGATATACAGTTTATAAATAATATAAGCCTCTGTATGTTTACTTGGGTCTGAGTGGCTATGGGACTGTGAGTGAGAGAGATTTGTCTGGAGTGCTGGGGGATAGACAGGACCTGAGAAACTTCTGACTACATTTCTATTTTATTATTATTTTTTTTACAATAAGCATCACAATATACAATTGTTTTGGTAAAACTGTATTTTGGGGATTTTGCAATTGTGAACAGATTTGTACATAAATATTTGTGGATAACCTTATGTAAGAGAGATTTCTTTCTAACATTTTACTAGTGAATCATTTTTTTTAAAAAAAATACCACTTTTATTTTGAGTATTGCTCCTTAGAATTCATTGTGTAAGTTTCATTCATTAGTTTATCTGGTCTTGATTTAACTTAGGTATGTGGTACCTATCCAGAAAATTATCCATTTCTTTTAGATTTTCCAATTTTGTGGTGTAGAGATTTTTGAAGTATGACCTAATGATTCTGTGGATTTCCTCAATGTCTGTTGTTATGTCCCCCTTTTCATTTCTGATTTTGTTAATTTGGATGCTCCCTCTCTGTCTTTTGGTTAGTTTGGATAGGGGCTTGTCTATCTTGTTGATTTTCTCAAAGAACCAACTCTTTGTTTCATTAATTTTTTGTATTGTTCTCTTTGTTTCTATTTTATTGATTTCAGCTCTCACTTTGATAATTTCCTGGTGTCTATTCTTCCTGGGAGACATTGCTTCTTCTTGCTCTAGAGCTTTCAGGTGTGCTGTTAAGTCACTAGTGTGAGATTTCTCCAACTTCTTTATGTGGGCATTTAGTGCTATGAATTTCCCTCTTAGCACTGCTTTCATAGTGTCCCATAAGTTTGGGTATGTGGTGTCTTCATTTTCATTGATCTCTAGGAAGTCTTTAATTTCTTTCCTTATTTCTTCCTTAACCCATTGGTGATTCAGTTGAGCATTATTCAGTTTCCATGAGATTGTAGGTTTTCTGTAGTTTTTGTTGTTGTTGAAATCTAACTTTAAACCATGGTGGTCTGTAGATATTGATTAAGTCCATTTGCGTCATAACATCAGTTAAGTCCTTTGTTTCTCTGTTAAATTTCGATTTGGGAGATCTGTCCAGTGGTCAAAGTGGGGTGGTGAAGTCTCCCACTATTAATGTGTGGGGTTTTATATGTGGTTTAAGCTTTAGTAATGTTTCTTTTACATATGTGGGTGCCCTTGTGTTTGGGGCATAAATGTTCAGAATTGAAACATCATTTTGGTGGGTCCTCCCTGTGAAGCATATGTAATGCCCTTCTTGATCTCTTTTGATTGATTTTAGTTTGAACTCTATTTTGGTGGATATCAGGATGGCTACACCTGCTTGTTTCTTAAGGCCGTGTGATTGGAAAGTCTTTTCCCAGCCTTTTATTCTTAGGTAGTGTCTATCTTTGAATTTGAGGTGTGTTTCTTTTATGCAGCAGAAAGATGGGTCCTGCTTTTGTATCCATTCTTTAAGCCTGTGTCTTTTTAAACATTTGTGTAACTGCTGAAAATAGCAGTCATTGGGTAATGAAACTATATTTCTGGGATAATAAAAGTGTGAAAACTGGGCTATTATATGCTTTGGGATCCACAGGCCCAAAACTTGACTTAGGGACTTCCACAAGAGGCTGCATAATAAAGAGCTCTTAATTATTATATGGAAGAAATCTAAAGGTAGTCAAGAAATAACAGAGAAGATAATGTCCCAATCATATACCTTTCATTATCAAGTGAAACTTTCAGTGTCAGGAATGGATCACATCTAATTGAGCTGTTGGCCAAAGATACCCAATGGAAACCCTGAAACGGCTTAGGCCAAAGGCTATTGGTGCTCTCTAGAAATAGAGGTAAGGTTCTGTTGCTGAAGACAGCATTTACATAACTCAATGAACAAGGAAACCTTGAGTTGGTGCCTACCTATAACTTTCACCCTACTAACTATTCTTTATGTTACTAGAAGGTATTCTGTATACTATCAGAGTAAAATCTTAAACACCAACAAAGCTACAAACCCCGTGGTCTACAATGGTGACCTGTCTGCATGATTTGCTGGTGCAACATTAACACAAACACTGTGGGAATAACCAACCACTATCTGATTGGATTTAAAATCTATTCCATGAAATAAAATGTGGTGATATTTTGTTTATGCTTTAACAAATAAAGCTGGCCTGAAGATCAGAGTGCAAAGTTGGCAACTAGAAGGCCAGCAGTGGTGGCACACATCTTTAATCTCAGCACTTAGGAGGAGAAAACAGCAAGTGATATGGCTGGGTGAGAGAGGAAGTGATAATGCCTGGGGGAGACAGGAACTTGGTTCTTTTTGGCTAAGGATTGAGTAGAGATAAGGACTAGTGGCTGGCTGCTCTGTTTCTCTGATTTTTCAGTTTTTATCCTGATGTCTGACTCTGGGTTTTTATTAACAAAACCACTCAGGATTTATGTTACAATAAAACTTGTGCCTTACTCTGCTTGAGAGGCCAAGAACCCAAGACTAGATAGGCCAGGTGTCTAGTGGAAAGCCAGACACTATTGTTTTGCTAAAGGACCATAGAAAGATTACTAATGGCATTCTGCTATATCCATAGATCAATATCTTGCATAGTCAGCATCAGAGAGGCTTCCTCTTGCAGTAGATGGGAACTAATACAGAGACCAACAACTGGACAATGTGGAGAAAGTGAGAGACTTTAGAAGACTAAACCCATTCCATCAGGACCCAGGAAACTATGAAAATTTAGAAGCAGAAATATTTTAGAGCCTCAGGGGTTGAAAGATACCTAGAAGGCCTTCTAGACACAAAAGAACTGGGGCATAAATGAATTTGTTGTCTTCCAACTATTAATGAGAAGGGAAGGGAATTCAAGCCAGGGTGCTTACTCTGTGCTCAAAGAATTATTTGAACTTGAAAATGAGAGTATGATCAAGAAAGCTCTGGATGTATTTGTCAGTTAATCCCAGTACTACTGTTTAATAAACCATGTGTATAGTGAGTAGCTTTCCTGAATCCCTTGCCTACTCTTGGGGTGTGATCCCATGAATTGCTATACATGGAAATACATTTAAAGTGCAGTTTGTATGGCACATTATAATCTCAGATAGTTCTTTCAAGGTTATTTATTCAGTTCTCAAAAGTAAATTGGATTTTCCAGGGAAAAAAAAAGTACTTTTCCACAGTTTGCAACTTCAAATTAACATAAAATGTCTGTCTTGCTCTAGAGGAAAGGAGTCCAAGTAGCTACCAGCCTTGTCCACATAAAGTCAAAATTTACTTTTTGACAGCCAGGCTACTTACTGTTAAAAAATTATTTAATTGTTTCTACCCCCCCCTTAGTTCTGAATGCATATTGAATTAATGTAACTGAATTATTTTTATATTTTCTTTAATTACCTTGAGAGAGATCAACAGCCTCATTTAAGGAACTACAGAAATCATCCTTGAAAGTATAGTCTTCACCTTCTAGCTGAAGAAATGAGAGACAGGAAACATATTTAGCCCTACATGTTTTCTATTGTGATTATATTAAGACAATATAAAGGTACTGCTGTTTATTTCATAGCCTATTTGTTGTAAATGTGTGAGAAAAATAGTGTGATGATGCATTTCTATTCTCAAGTAGAGCATGAACTAAATTATTTAATTTAATTGTAAGAATCATGTAAATAAGGAAGGAACATACTAAGTTGATGAAAATCCTATAAATACTCAAATATTTAAATTTTACATTATGCAGAATTATATAAAATCTAAAGGAATGTTTGGCTTAATTTGAATGATTTTATGAGTTCTTGACTCTCCAAATACCATAATTTTTGTAATATTCAATCACTTATGTTACTATTTTGTGTACATAATCAGCATGTCAGTGGGTCTCTCTGGGTATCCTTAGAAGCTCAGATGAGTGCTCTTTCCCTACAGGAAGCTAAAGAATATCCAGGACACTATGGTGCCACTTAAAATCTCTATCTGAAAAGAAGGCTCATAGAGGAAAGTATATTCTATAGTTAGCAAAACTGCCATAAAAGAAGAGTGAAAGTTTGAATTTCATAGCTTTCTTGGTAAATGACAGACATTTGGTATACTTTTCCCTATTAACTATTTCAAAACAACAGAAAAATGAGAGGGAACTCACTATTTATTAATTAATTTATTCATTCATTCATTCATTCATTTATTTATTTATCTATCATTGATTGATTGATTGATTTTTTTTTTTTTTGGTTTTTCGAGACAGGGTTTCTCTGCGTAGTTTTGCGCCTTTCCTGGAGCTCACTTGGTAGCCCAGGCTGGCCTCGAACTCACAGCAATCCGCCTGGCTCTGCCTCCCGAGTGCTGGGATTAAAGGCGTGCGCCACAACCGCCCGGCGATTGATTGATTTTTTGAGACAGGGTCTTTCCATGTAGTTTTGGTGCCTGTCATGGATCTCACTCTGTAGACCAGGCTGGCCTTGAACTCACAGAGATCCGCCTGGCTCTGCCTGCTGAGTGCTGGGTTTAAAGGCATATGCCACTACAGCCCGGCTATCTATGATTTATTTATTGAGGAATTCCTACCTGGTATATATAACAGAGCTTGGCATTGAAACAAAGCACAGAAGCATCTGTGACAGAATGTCTGTAGTTAACATTCATATTGATGTTTTACAATGCCTCTACTTGAATCAAATCTTTAGGTATTTCTGCACTATGTATTATTTCTATCTGCTTAATCTCTGTTTCCTATATTCTAGCCTTCCTGGAGCATCTGAGGACTAGATTGCAGTCTTTAGTAAATACCTTTGTTTCACTTCATTTTTCTGTCATTGTAGTTAATATGCCTGACTAAAGGAGCCCATCTATCATAGAACACTTGTGGTAGAATGATGTTTCAATCATGAATATAACATTGCCTGATGAAACTGATTTTGTTCATACAGTTAGAACAATGTCATGGGTTGTTATACTGTAGTGCTGAGATAAGATCAGTCTACTCATGCAAGACATTAAAAGTAGAGGGACGGAAGGATATCTTAGTAGTTAAGGGCATTTTCTGCTCTTGCAGATAACCTGAGTTTGATTCCCAGCACTCATAACTGCCTATAAGTCTAGTGCCAATAGATCAGACATTCCTTTCTGTCCTCAGTGCACTACCACATAGATAGATGTGTATACATGGAAACTCACACACACACACACACACACACACACACACACACACACACACACACACACACTCACTCACTCACTCACATACAAATAATAAAGTATCTATTGTTTTAAAAAGATGACACGGAAATAGGAAACTTTTCTTGGCCAGCACCAGCACCAGAGCAGTTTTGGCAGTGACACATGACAGAGAAAGCAGATCTCTTAAGCCTGATATAGATGAAAGCAGCTGTTTCTGTCTTTGCAGATAGAGGAAGAATGGTTTCACTCCTGGGTTATTCTAGACCATGTCAAGTTGAAAAACAATATTAATCATCACATGTGCTTCAGTAGGAATATTTTCCCAAATATAGAAAATTAACAAAACAGCACCCCATCTCTGGAGATAGAACATAAAGCCAAGGTTCATAGTCACAACATAAGAAGTTTTCAATCGCCCATCCTCACTCAGCCCAAGTTATTAATTGCTGTGTATATGTCTAGTTATGAAATGCATTTAATTCATTTAAACCCTACTACCTATTTTATTTTTTAACAATAATAAATTCTGTCTGAGGGTCTGTTAGGAAGTAAAATGATTTAATAGAAGGGGAAATATCTAAAGCTTTACTTTTCAAAGTATACTGCATGGAAGATTGTTTAAAAAAAAAAAAGTGACATATCTGACCCATCTATGACCTACTAAGCCAGAGTCTGATTTTAATGAGATCCCTAGGTGGTTTCTATACAGACTAATTCAATAGATACAGTAATATAAGACATAATTGGCAAAAAATATAGATAAGGAGGCAAGTAAAATTTGTAAATTAACAATATTGCAATGTCAAAACTGTTCTTAAACATTTCCCATTTTGTTTCATTATGCATAAAATGGGGATAATATTTTATTCCAGTGATTTGAAAGAGAATGACCCTCCCCCCTAGAGGCTCATACATTTTAATATTTTGTCACGAGATATTAGAGATGTTTGGGAAAGTTTAGGAGGTGTGGCCTTGTGTGTAGAGGTGTGTCACTGGTGATAGGTTTTGAGATTTCAAAACTCCACTCAAGGTCCATTGTCTCTGACTGTATGCAACCTACAGAATGGGATGTAAAGCTCTCAGCTACTGCTCCAGTACCATATCTGCTATCCTGCTACCATGTCCCCCACTAACATGACAATGATCTAACCCTCTGTAACTATAAATAAGGCTTCAGTTAAATGCTTTCTCTTATAAATTGGTTTGGTCATGGTGTCTACTCACAGAAATGGAATAGTAACTGAGACAGCTTCACGGAGATAAAGTGAGGTTAATGATTGATGACAATATTAAGTAATACAGACAAATCTTGCATAAGATAACAATAAGAAATGTTTATGAAATGTAAGTGTGGAAGCTGGTGAGATAGCTCAACAAGTAAAGAATAAAACAGAATGTATTTTGCTTTTCTCTTACTTTTAGATTATAGGTGATCTATTAATTTCTTCCTGAAATTCACTGAAAAATATCCTAATAAACTCCTGTTGATATAGTGATTTCTGTTTAGAACATTATTAGTTATTGATGCAAATTTCTTAATAGATAGATGCCTATTACATTTCTTGTTCCTTTTTTTTTTTTTTTTTTTTTTTTTTGGTTTTTTTCGAGACAAGGTTTCTCTGTGTAGTTTTGCACCTTTCCTGGAACTCACTTTGTACACCAGGCTGGCCTTGAACTCATAGAGATCCACCTGCCTCTGCCTCCCAAGTGCTGAGATTAAAGGCGTGTGCCACCACCGCTCGGCTCTTGTTCCTTCTTGTATGTGCTTGTGAAAGTTATATCTTCTAAAGAATCAGACCAATTCATCTAATTTATTAAGTGATTGATACATCAATGTTTATAGTTTTCCTTATTATGTTTTATCTATCTATCTATCTATCTATCTATCTATCTATCTATCTATTTATTTATTTATTTATTTATTTATTTTGAGACAGGGTTTCTCTGTGTAGTTTTGTGCCTTTCCTGGATTTCGTTCTGCAGACCAGGCTGGCCTCGAACTCACAGAGCTCTATCTGCCTGCCTCTGCCTCCCGAGTGCTGGGATTAAAGATGTGTACCACCACCGCCCAGCCCTTATTATGTTTTTAATGAATGGTTGTTCTTTTATTTCTAATACCTATACTCTGTCCTCACTCTTGTTTTAATTAATTATTCTAGATAGAAGCTTGATTATTTTACCTATCCTTTCAAAAAATCAACTTTCCATTTCTTTATTGATTTCCTATTTTTAATTTTATTGATTTTTCTCTCAATTTTTTCCTTTCCTTCATCTTATGGTAAAATTAAGCAGCTCTTCAAATTAAATTTTCTTAAGGTAGAAGTATATTCTGATTTTATTGGGTTTTTTTAAATTTCTATTTTTTCAAATGCTACAAACATCTGTGTGAATACAAATATTGGGAACAAAATCATACATTAATAATTTATCATATATTTCTATCATGTACTTACCTGAACACTTTTTCATAATTGATTAGAATTTTGTTTTAGGACTTATGACTTGAAGAAGTTACCAGTGTTATATTATTAAAAAAGTACATAGTGCTTTTAAAGAATTTAGAATATAACTTTAATATTCTACATTATTATTGACAGTATCTATATTTAAAGTTTTTTGTTTGTTTCTGTTGGACATTTTCTGCCTGTCCCTTCAAAGCCCAGGTTGATTTTTATTTTCCTTAGATATGAATTAATTTTGCCATTTTAAAAGACAAAGAAATCAGCCCTTGTGCCATTAAGAGACACTAATAAGTTTTATTATTTTTTAAAATTATGCTATAATTACATCATTTTTCCTTCTCTAGCCTCTTAAGCAACCATGTCCACAAAGTCCCAATTGCTGTCTTCCAAATTCATAGCTTCCTTTTCTTTATATGACATATTTCATATATATTTTATATGAAATATTCAATATTTCATATAAAATATATATTAAATACACATATATTTTTATTACCAAATATAGAAATACAATGCATTTAGGCTATATAATATTTCTGATATGTATGTGTTTTCAGGGCTGACCATTTGGAATTGGATAACCAACATGCTCTTCTCTGGAGAAGACCATTTCTCTTCTTCTCAGCATTCCTTAGTTGCCAATAGTTCCGTGTTTAAGATTGAGGCCTTCTGTGATATCTCCCTTTCACATTATAATGTCTATCTATGTCTTTGTTTAGGTCATACTTAGGCAGTCATACCAGTGAGACTTCATGAATATAGCTCCTGACACTACTAGAAGACACAATATCAGAGCAAACTTTCCATTCCTTGGGAGCTTGCAAAGTTTCCACCTTCCTCTCTTAAGTGGAGGAGATGTGTTGTAGATGTATTTATGGATTATGCTGGTTTAGTACAATTGCAGTTGTAGGTTCTACTTTAAGATTCATGATTTCACTACCAGAGCTGTTTAGTTGGCCAGCTTTCTGGTACCAGGAATGATTTCCCCCCTTTTTTGAGAAAGTCTTAAGTCCAATTAGGGATCTTGAATACAATTAGCTGTTTGTTATTCTCAAGGTATGTATGCTATTATTTTACTGCTTGTTCTACCATACCATACCGGTCATTGTTGCTCATAGGTATCATAACTGGGTAGGATTATTGGTTGCTTCTTTCCTTTATAACAGTGATTCTCAACCTGTGGACCATAACCCCCTTTGGGACCATGTGACCCTTTTGCTGGGGTTGCCTAAGACCATTAGATAGCACAGATATTAATATTACAATTCATAACAGTAACACAATTACAGCTATGAAGTACAAATGAAAATAATTTGATGGTTGGGGACCACTACAACATGAGAAACTATCTTAAAGGGTCACAGCATTAGGAAGTTTTGAGAACAACTGCTTTAGAAGCTTGCATGATGCTATTTGGTACCATGAGAGCTAGTCCTTGGGGAGGGTGTTTTCATGTTAGCTCCAGATTGGGGGCTTATGGATCGTTTTTCTGACGTGCATGCTATCTTCAGCAATAGGGACTTACCTTCCATCTTTAACTTCAGTGGTGGAGGCAAAACTACCAGGCAATAGCATTAGCCTACAATATTTTGGGATTCTCCTTGAATATCCTAATCAACAACTCAAAAGAGGACTTCTCATGCCTGGTGTTGGGTTTTTGCTACATAGTCCATGGACATGGCCTTACATGACCTTGTGAGCGAGAACACTGTCAACCCAGATTGGAATATTTCATTTAAACTGTCTATGTATATTTATACACTGACCTACGTGGATAATAGGTATTTTAGATAGATAGCTAATAGTATAATTCTGTATGACTTTTATAAACATCCTTAACATTAATTTATCTTCTTTCACCCTTCTTTTGGACTTTTCCACCTTCTCCTCCCTATTTAGGCCCCCCTTTTGTTTCCACTTTTCTCATCAGATTGATCAGATCACTTGTACCCTGCTATTCCCCTCTAAATTGCTCCCTACCTCACAATGGTCCCATTTGACATTTCTGATTTCTGTAGTTACTACAAATTATTACCTTATATCTGAAGAACCTCAGATGTGTAAGAACATGATACATTTGTCTTTCTAGGTCTAGGTTACCCCAGTAACTCTAAAATTAATAAGACAAAAGAAATGTCTCTGTGTATACATACATGCACATGTGTGTTTCTTTTTCAGTTAGTAGAAATATCTAGATCAATTTTTCTCGTTCCAGTTCGAACCTCCCCCTCCTGTAAGCTCTCATCCTCCATTCTTTGCCCTTTATTAACCCCCACCTCCAGTTTGTTCATGTCGATCGCATCCATTTCTCCATCACTAGGCAATCCATGCATCCTTCCTAGGGTCTTCCGTACTAGCTAGCCTCCCTGGATCTGTGGGTTGCAGTCTGGTTATCCTTTGCTTTATATCTAGTATCCACTTATGACTGAGTACATGCTATGTTTGACCTTCTGAGTCTGAATTACCTCACTCAGGATGATATTTTCTAGTTCCATCCATTTGCCTGCAAACCTCATAATGTCTTTGTTTTTTCTCTGCTGAGTAGTACTCCATTGTGTATATTATGTACCACAATTTCTTTATCTGTTTTTCGGTTGAGGGGCATCTAGATTATTTCCAGGTTCTGACTATTACAAATAATGCTGCTATGAACATAGTTGAGCATGTGTCCTTGTGGTATGATTGAGTATTCCTTGGGTATATGCCCAAGAGTGGTATAGCTGGGTCTTGAGGAAGATTGATTCCCAATTTTCTAAGAAACTGACATACTACCAATAGAAATATCTAGATCATTTTTTCTCTATCATATTTCTTTAATCATAAAAATCTAAATATACTACCAATCTTAAAAATTCTTCCATATTCTGTAAAGTATATCATAATCTTTGGTTATGTCCTTGTTAATTTATTTCAATATGGCACTTATTATTGTTTTATTATTTTATGTGTATGATTGTATTTTATTAGTTAATATTTTTAAATTTTTCTCTCCTTAATGGATAGGTCAAAGGAATCTCTATGTACTAACAGAAACAGAATTTTTACAATGTAAATAACACAATTCAGCTTAATGTGTTAGGACTTTCCAGGAAGATAGAACTGCATAATAAAAAAGATAGAGATGTATAGATACAGACTTATTTATGAGAGAACTGTCTGTTATAGTTCTGAAAGCTGAGATCTGCCAAAGCATGCTGCACACAAGCTGAAGATCCCAGAGTAGTCATTGCATGCCTCAGTACAACTCCAAATGTCCAAGAAATGGCAAAAGAGTGCTGAAGGAAGGCACTGTGGGTCTTGGAGTTCAAAGGCATGTATTTCTTCTGCTCAAAGAAGGGAGCAAAGTGAATTAGAGATGAGAGATGGAGTGAGACATCATCCTAACTCTATAAGAATGAAACAGGCCAATTTGTTCTTTCATTGTTTTCAAAGACTACATTTCAATAAATATTTTTTTATTAACCCATTAATGTACATTACAATAAGTTAATTCATGTGCTGAGTTAATATTTAATTATGCACCTTCTGGCTGAGACAGCTGATAACCTCTTCCTCTGAGGGTTTCTAGATAGGGAAATAAAATTAATAATATAAGCTTCCTGAAGTGGTATTTGTATGTTCACGATGTTCTTCCTGTTTTGGGAGAGTTCATTGTTTTACACACAAACTGTTCTGAGAAATTCTACAATACTTAGTTGATTCCAAATCATGCTTATATGCAGGGTAGTAAAAGAAGAATTCCAATTACCTTAAATCAGTGTACTTCATAAAATACCTAACACTTAAGAACAATATTTTAGAGTACTTTACTGGAACTGGGCAGATATTTGCCTCATTCATGGTGGATGGTTTATTTTGGTGGCCTTCATCTTTGTTCTCAGACTTAACAAGGACACTCATTTTAGCTCAGCAACCAGCTTCTCTTTCAATTTAGGTTTCGTTTCAGTAATTGTTCCCCACATCTTCTTGTAAAGCAAATCTCATTTGATTACTAGACCAAATCAGCCTATTTGTGTACAGAACCCCAAAGGACTAGAATTTAATCCCCTGAGTACTTAACATTCTTGTGAGTCAGGAGCAGAGCTAAAGCAAATTGCTGATCTGAGGCACCCGTGCCTGAATTCGTGGACAGAGCTGACAGATACACACTTTGTTCTATTAAAAGCTTGTAGGCACATTGTTTTTCCTCTAGTAACCTCCAACAGATACTGAAAGTGAACACATTTCAACATGCCAACAGAAAGATTTTGAGTCCATAGTAAGAATGAGTTGATTGTCTCTGTCAATTCATAAAATCTTAAATGTAAATGAATATGCTTCGCTGGAATTTCTATGTACCTTGCTTACTCTGAAACAAAATGACAGCATAAATTGACTCTGCGTGATTGTTCTTTTGAATATTCTCTAGTTGTGGCTTCAAATAGTAAGACTTGTATGATTTGCAGAGCCTTAGTTTGAGATTTGTTGTGTGTTTGGCTTTCTTTGCTAAAGCTATGGTCATATTTATTTAATTCACTTCACACTTAGACTAGTGGCCCAATAAAAAGAGCATGGCAAAAAGTTGGCATTGAGATGCCCACATGAGAAGTAACTACATGGAGAGTAGGCAAAACATCCAAGTGGGCCAAAATAAAGAAGCCAAGTGAAGAGGCAGGTGTGTAAGAGTCCTGTGGAAAAAGGACAAATTTGAAGGCACCTTAAGAGATTCCAGGCAAGGCGAGCTAAGATATTTTGAAAGTTATATTCACAATTAATAGGTTTAATATAGAGAGCAGTTTAAATGCTTATATCCAATTGGCTTACAATACTATTGGGAACTGAAAATAAAATCAAACCATGTCAATAATTTTTATTTATTTTAAAAGATATATGAACACAAATATGTTATCATATATCATGACACTACCTGCTTCAGCCATTCCCCAGAAACCCATCCAGGCACTTGCTGAGTACTACCTCATCTTAATAGTTAACTGAATTGCACTAACTCTGTGCAATTCCATTCTTCTCTGTTCTTTCAAAACTTATTTGCAATATTATTGCTACATAGATATGAAAACAGCCTCTTGTTCCTTGGATTCTAAGTATATGTGGGATTTCTTTTTTTAAATATTATTTTTATTCATAAAATAATATTTTATGAATGAGTATATCCACATATGCCACAATGAGTGTGTGGAGGTCAGAGGTTATGAAGGGGAGCGGGCAGGTCTGTTTAGAAAGCAATTTCCCAACTGAGCCATCTTGTTGGCCTAAGCTTGCTTTTCTGTCTTCTAAGATCAAATTGCTCAGGGTAGAAATAAGTATTATGTGAGGCTACAGGATATTGGATACATCTCATTAGGTGGGGCAGCGTGGTCTTCAGCCACTGTCATGAATTTGGGATTCATGTCATCCTGCATCTATGATTAGAACTTTGTTTCTGGCTGATAATTATATTTTTTTTCTTCTTCATGTGAGTTAGCTTAACTGTAGGACTATCAGTTGCTTCCCCAAAGGTCTCAGCTTATCTGATTTTCTGCTGCATTAATCAGTACCATGGGAATGACAAATGACTAAGTTCCAAAATAAACTAGCTGAAGCAAAATTCAAGATCAAACAGTGGTTTCTGTAGCTGGTGCTTCCCCTACAAATCCCTTGCTCCTTATTGTCGCAGTAGTTCACTTTTCTCTGCAGTTCTTTTATTCCATTCTGCAGGTGAGTTCTTCTGCTGCGGAACAAAGAGGACTCCCAGAATCAATTCCATGTGCTGAAGTTGCCTATTGCATGTCCCTGGGAAAGCAAGAGGAAGTTCCTTTCTATCATCGCCCAATCTCAATCCCAGCAAAAGATTGTACTTCTTTGACCATATGCTCAGAATGAACCGCATATTAAGAACAAAAAGCCTGAGTCATGACCACATTTCCCATGGGAACAGGAAAGGACAGGGCTGACAACAGAAAAAGGAGATGAAGAAATTTTTAAGGCGTGTCTCCCCACAAAGAAATCAATATATCTCTCTTTTCCTGGGACATTTTTCTTTTTAAATCCCATTATTGAATAACCCATCCCCTATGTACAGTCCTCCTATCACCTTAGACTATGTGTCAGGCATAGTATTCCCAGTATCCCATGAGGAATAAGGCAATGATCAAAGTACTACATCTAGGGGGCTGCTGCACAGTGACTCACCTAAAAGTTATCAAACATGATACATGGATCTCAGAAGCTCAGAGTGAAAGTTTGAACTGATTCATGACTCCATGTCTTCATTCTTAAAATAGAGGTGATAAAGTTACTATTTGCTACAGCAGAGTTATGAGTTGTGCTCCAGATATTATGCGTGAGAAGCATAGCCGTCAATCAAGCTCTGGAAACTGTGAGGGACTTTGAAGAAGTGGGCTCTAGAATGGATGGGAGGTACTCAGGACAGTTGGAGGTAAACTTTCAGGGGCAACTACGGGAACATTTTCTATCTTATTTTAGCACATGCTCTCTCTCTGTTATACCTTTACTTCCAAATTGGCGATTTAGTTATATGATATCTCCTTCAAATTACCTATCAGATCCCAAGAGTTAAGCAGTCTCGCTGCCAATCCCTTGACTATCCACAGAATTAAACAATTCTTTTTTTTTATTAATTAAGATAATATGCCTAAGAAGTTTAATTATATTAACAGAAAAGGATGCATTACACTTCCTTGTAACAACAATTTAATGACTAAATTTGTATTAAAGCTGTAGAAAAGTGACTGGTTACAGTAAAGTTATACTAACATTAGCTGTAATATTAAGGATTAATATTTCTAGCACCTGATTTTCTTGTGTTATATATGCTATCAGTCACATTTCATCACTGTGATAAACATTTCAAGGAAACAGTTCATAGGAGCAAAGATTTACTTTCACTAAGAAGTTCTGAATTTGTAGTCCAATGTCATGTGGTTCAGTAGCTTCTGGTCATCAGTGAAACTGAAGAGAGTGAACACCATGCTGGCAACCTGTGATAAAGTAAACCAATTCAGTTCCTGCTCTGCAGAAAGCAGAATGAGGCAGAGTATGTTCTTCCAGGGTCTTTGCTAAGTCACAAAATGCTGTGGGATGTGATTCTGTATGCTGTAAATATATATTACTCTGATTGGTTGATAAATAAAATGTTGATTGGCCAGTAGCAGGCAGGAAGTATAGGCAGGATAAGCAGACGAGGAGAATTCTGGGAAGAGGGAGGACAGAGTCAGGACTCACCAGCCAGACACAGAGGAAGCAAGAGGACAAGGCATAAATGAGAAAAGGTACCACTGGCTAAACACAGATAAGAATTATTAGTTAATTTGTGTAAGAGCTAGTCAGTAATAAGCCTGAGCTAATGGCTGAGCAGTTATAAATAATATTAAGCCTCTGTGTGATTATTTTATAAAAGGCTGCAGGACTATGGGTGAGAGATTTATTCCAGCCCCAGGCCAGGTAGGACATAGAAAACTTCCAACTACAACCAACTCTGTCCAACCAGGTCTTGCCCCCTGCTTTTCATCACTTCCCAACAATCTCATCATACTATAAATCAATGGATATAATTGACCCACTGATGAAGTCAGAATATTTAGTGCCCAGATATCATGCCAAAGCCCATCAGATGACAACCATATCAGGTTCAAATAATAATATCTAGAATATCATATATATGCTGTACACAAGAGTCTCATGAGTATTTCATCAATGCTGTGACCTAGATGCGTGGCAAAAAAAAAATATAGAAACCAAATCTGAGGAAATAGGTGGGCTTGAAAAGAGTAGCAACAAGACATCTGGATCATGTGTAGGGAGACATCACAGCACACCTGCAGCATCTGGCCCTGGTGTGAATTCAGTGTTCTCATTCTTACTGAATTTTGTCTTTGCCTTTCCAGAGTACATGTTAGGAATTTTATATTAGACATTCCAAATTTTAAATTTAGGAGCATGATGTGTGTGTGTGTGTGTGTGTGTGTGTGTGTGTGTGTGTGTGTGTGTGTTATGGTGTGTGGTGTGTATGTTGTGTTTGTGCATGTGTGTTTGCATGCAATCACTATATAAATTAAATTAAATGCAGAATGTCTTTAATAAATGAGTTTAAAAGTCCTCTTGATTTTATAAAACTGAAAGGAAGGATCCTGTGGTTTGTTGGATTTTCTACTTCACTCACAGCTATTAGTGGGGCATCTAACTCTAAATAACATGTAATTTTCATCTAAACACTGGCGTAACATCTGAGAGGATAAAAATGATTCTGAACAACTCCACTTAAATTTGTGAGTATTTCTGATTTCAAATGATGGAACTCTGACATTAATGTGTCATCTTTGTTTATAAATTAACTCCTTTCTGATCAAAAAAAATTGTACATAGATTAAGAGTACTTGTTACTCTTGCTTAGGACCTGGGTTCAGTTGCCAGCATACACATGTTCATTAACAACTATCTGTGACTCCTGTTTTGGAGGGCCCAATATCTTCTGATCAGCAGCATCAGACATACATGTTATGCATACATAAATGCTTATACATAGAATAAAATAAATAAACATCTATATACATAGAATAAAATAAATAAATTTAATTTAAAAATAAAAATAATAATAAGAAAACACATTCAACCAGAAGTCACAAAACCACCTTTTTAAAAAAATATATATAATCAGGAAATATTTTGTAACTAAACTTTAAGAAAAGTCTTGTAACATCATTGTTTTCAGTAAATAAGAATCTTTTTACTTTTTTTTCCGAATTGTGTTAATAAATGGGAACCAATTTGGACATGCTTTCTCAAGACAAAAGGAAAAACACAGCAAGAAAGGAAGGGAACACAGCAGGAAGGCAGGAAAACAATGAGGATAAACAGAGAAGGGAAATGAAATTGTTTCTTAATTTCAAAACTCTCATCTACGTATCTATCAGTGAACTCATGCCTTTATGTTTTCCTATTTACAGGTTAAAATGCTAAGACCTGTGTCCTTAGTTCAACACTCACACTTACACTGCATTTCACAATCGATAGTAGGTAATTTAACCATATTACCTCTATTTGTTTGAAGGAACGAATGTGCAATTATTTGACTCTAGGTGCCATTTCCACCTTAGCCACATCTCTTAGATTAAAATTGATGATGTCAATTTTGATAATATTCTGAATGTTTAGAATTTCCACTTTTGTGGCTGGAGAGATGCTTCAATGATTAAGAGTACTAAGCATCGCTCTTCCAGATGACCCAGGTTCAATGACCAGCGCCACATTATGACTCCTCACCATCTGTAATTCGAGTTTCAGGAGATCCAATACTCTCTGACGGTCTCTACAGGCACCAGGCACACAAGTGATTCACGGAACTACATGCAGGCTGAATATCCATACATGTAATATTTTTTTAAAAATGATTTAATAAACATTTTCATTGTTAAATATTAAAAGTGACCCACTACTTTGCCACTTTCAATTCCTGTGTGGAATATAAGATAATAATTACACACCTACTTACTCAGTGAAGGAAAATATATGTATTATGTGCAACAGAAGCCATGTGTGCAAAATTGTGTAGTATTTTCTTTCTGAATATAGCCCCAAACTTGTAAGTCTAACTAGATATCAGCCCAAATAGAGATAAATAAAATACTGCATGTCCTTCCAATGGAATATTCAATAGTACCTATGAATGGACTATGTATACATCTCACAACTGGAAGAATCTTAAGAATGTTATGTTGAGTAAGAATAGCTACTCACCAATATGCAGCATTGTTAAGCACTGTTGCATGAAGTTTCAGAACAGGAAAAACACAGCTGTGGTGAAGAAATTGAGAGCACAGACGCTGGTAATGAGCTAAACTCTCAACTGTTAGAAATTATAAAAGTCTGTTTCCTGGGACAGTGGTTGTACAGCTATGTATTGAATATACGATAGCTATCTCTATATTTATCTGACAATTTCTCGCCAATAAATTATCAAAAGTAGGTATTCTTTTTATATATTCAGTGTAGTTGATAAAACACCCTTCTCAAAAAATTTTAATAAAATCATCAAAGCATGTCGGTGGTAATCTTCATAAGTCAACACAGCTGAGCTTTGGAGTACACGTGTATTTGGACTATGGTATACTGAGTGTTTTATAACTGCATATTTGGATGAGATTGCCTTTTGGATCAATCACCACTTGAGGAAATCAAGTCACCTATCATAATGTGGACTTCTTGCTTCCAGTCAATTGAGGACCTGTTTACAACAAACATGGAGTAGGTAGAAACTTCTCTCCCTTTAATTCTGGGACATTAGGTTTTCCAAGCCTTTGAACCTGGACTGAAACACTGTATTTTTTCTAAGTCTAGAGGCTGCAAGTACTTGAAGTGAAACCTAATTTTCTTATCTCTTATACCCAGATCTTCAGACTTAGAATGGAAATGCACATTGTCTCCCTGGGTCTGTAACTTGTTGGCTGCAGACTTAGACCCCTCAGCTTCTATAATTACTTGAGGTCATTCCTTATTTCATATATAGAAGGGATATATATTTATGATACATAATACATGATATACACTTCTGTCAGATGTGTTTTTAACTCTGGTTGGGGAGAATTCTAAGACAATTATACATCAATATTTTTTCAGAAATCTAACTAAACTTTGTGTCTTGCAGGAAATAAGGATTTAATTTGTCTTCATACTACATGTATGTTGAGAAGGTTGATTTTGTTTAATCACCACACTTCAATTGGGTATATATAATTAATATCATGAAAAGGATTGAATTTTGTACTTTCAGTACAATGGTTCAGAAAATGGTTTCAGTTCAGAAAATGGTTATTTAGTCCTCCCTCTGTTTTGTGGAAGCCCTGGCCATTTGTAAACTAATTTCCTCTGCACAGCTCTCTTTTACCTGCATTGAGTATTTCATTCTTAAAATTATGCCTCATTTATTTAATTAGCTTTCAGTTGCATAATTCTCAGTATCATTTTGTTAACTACCATCATCAATAACTTTGCCATTAGAAAAGAAGTACTTTTTATTAGTGGTTAAGGTAATAGGCTATGCATCAAAATGGCTGTCTTTGCACCTTAGTTCACACACTATAAAACCAGGACCTGGCCGATATTGTTCATAATGTAAAAAAATATAAGACAAATAACTGAAGAATACTGAGCATAGCAAAATATCATATTACCCATGTAATAAGGATATATCCATGTAACGTAAAAAGGATATATCCATGGCAGTACAGTGATACATTTTTCAGTGGTATTGACTGCACATTACATGTTTCTGCCACAGTATTTTAGGATTTCAAAGGAAAAATAAATGAAAATAAGAAGGAAGACATTTAGTTTTATGAAACTCCTATTGTTATGTTGAAAGTTACATAGTTTAACATAAACTAAAAGATTAACTGAAAAGCTATGTACTAAAAATTAAATTGTATATGTTTAAAATATAAACAATAAGAAATATGAGCATAATTTTTATGGAAGTTTAAATATTTCTTTCATAGTAAATGCATTTTACATACAATGTATCTACTACAATTCTCCCCATTCTACTCCATCAGTTCCTCCCCACCCTCCCTTCCATCCACATCCACCTCCTTTCTGTCTCTTATAAAATAAAAGCTTCTAGCAAATAATAATTTTAATACAATACAATATGATATTATATAACAATGTAATATGATAAAGCATCATATTGGAATAAAACAAAACAAACAGAAAGAAAAGAGCCCAAGGAAAGAGACAGAAAGAAAGTAGAGATCAACTCATTTGCAAACTCAGGAATCCCACAAAAACACAAAACTGTAAGTTGTCATATATACACAAAAGACATATAGGGCAGAAAAAGTGAAAAAAATATTAAAATTAAAAAAGAAAAAAGGCCCTGAGAAAACATTATAAATCAAGAAACCTACAAGGATGCTGTTGTGTTTTTGATATTGGCCATCTATTACTTGGCATGTGGCCTACCTTGAAGAGTAGTTTGTTTCCCTAGTGAGATTATCTTGAAGAAAACTAAATTTTAATTTTCAAGTAGTTATCAAGTGGAGGTAGTTCCTGGGTTAAGGGATGAGGGTTTGTGTCTCCTACTCGTCATTCCCGAAGCCCAGATACAAGGTGCAGCCTCTTCCCCTTTTAGTTCTTATTTGCATTGGTCCTGTCATGTTTAGCCATCTTGTTTTTATGGTGTCCTCCGTTTCCTTTAGCTCTTACATTTTTTTCTACATCCTCTTAACACCCGTTAGTAGGGATTTGATGGAAACATACAATTCAGGGTTTAGTTCCAGGGTCCCTCACTCTCTGCATATTGTCTTGCTGTGGATCTCTGTATTTGTTCCCTTCTGCTGCAGGAAGAAGCTTTTCTGTTTATGGCTGAGCAAGGTACTCTGAGTATAGCAGATTGTCATTAGAAGTCATTTTATTGCTAATAGGTCTTTTAATAAAAAACATGGAGCCAGATATTGGAGTAAATGCTGAAAGATCAGAGAGACAAAGGAACAAGCCACAGCCACCACCTCTTACCTCATCAACTGCTCAGCCTGAAAGAGCTCCAGCCCAAAGGGCTTTTAGCTGAAAGGGATGCTTCTGCAGAAGTCTTTAGTTCCTGTCTCCTCATGCTTTATATACCTTTCTATGCCCAACCATCACTTCTTGGGATGAAAGGTGTGTGTGCTTCCCAGTACTTGGATTAAAGGTGTGTGTCACCACTGCCTGGTTCTGTTTTCTCTCCTAGACTGAGTAAATCTAATGTAGTCCAGGGTAGCTTTGAACTCACAGAGATCCAGAAGGATCGCTGTCTCCGGAGTGCTAGGGTTAGTGTGTGCCACCACTGCCTGGCTTCTATGTTTAATCTAGTGGCTTGTTCTGTTCTCTGATCTTCATATTAACAATGAAAGCAGTGCATATTTACAGTGTACAAAGATTGTTCCCCAGCAGTAGGATGAAACTTTCCTTGAGTATATTTTGAGGTATACTTATTCACATCTTTATTAGGAACTGCCACACTGATTTCCATAGTGGCTGTAAAATTTCACCCCCAACTAGCAACAGATGGGTGTTCCCTTTGCTCCATATCCTCTTAAGTATAAGCTGTCATTTGTTTGATAGATCTTAGTCATTTGGCAAGACATATGATAAAATCTCAAAGTAGTTTTGATTTGAATTTCTCTGATGACTAAAGATGTTGACCATTTCTTTTCATGTTTCTTAGCCATTCTCCTTTGAGAATTTTCTGTTTGGATCTGTATTCCACTTTTTAATTGTGTTATTTGTTTCCTTGATATCAAGTTTTTTGAGTTCTTTGGAAATTTTAGATATTAGCCTCCTATCAGATGTATAGTTGATAAAAAAAAAATCCAATGATAATGTCCATTGCCATGCAGAAGCCTTTCTGTACCATACAGCACAATTTATTAATTGTTGATTGTAGTTCTTGTATTAAGGATGTTTTATTCAGAAAGTTTTCCTGTACCAACGAGATCAAGGTTTTTCCCCTCTTTTCCCTTGAACCAGTCCAGTTCTATGTTTCTGGATTTATGTTGAGGTCTATGATCCATGTGGAGCTGAGTTTTGTGAAGGCTGTAACTATGGATTTATTTGCATTCTTCTACATGCAGTTATCCATTTTCACTTGATTCTAGGAAATCTTTAATTTGTTCCTTATTTTTTGTCTTTACTCATTTTTCATTCAGTAGTGAGTTGTTCAGTTTTCATGAGTTTGTAAGTTTCTGTTGTTTCTATTATTGTTGATATTCAGCTTTAATGCATGGCGGTCTGATAGTTTGCAAAGTGTTCAGTTTTTTGGTATTTTTTTGAAACTTGCTTTATGTCCAAGTATGTGATCAATTACAGGAAAATATCCCTAAGTTGCTGAGAAAAATGCATATCCTTTCATTTTTTTGGTTTTATAAAAACTCCGTTAGATCTATTTGGTTTATGATGTCAGTTAGTTCAGCATTTTTGTTTTTTAGCTTTTGTCTGGGTGACCTGTCCATTGGGAATTATGATATACTGAAGTCACACACTATCAGTGTTTGAGGTTCAATATGTCATTTAAGTTCTACTGATATTTCCTTTATGAACTTGGGGGTCTTTGTTTTTAGTGCATACATGTTTAGAATTGCATACGATGTCCTCTTTGTGAATTTTTTTGATGAGTATGTCCTTTCCTCTCTCATGTGATTAGTTTTGGTTTGAAGTCTATTTTATCAGATATTTAAATGGCAATACCAGTTTGTTTCTTGGGTCTATTTAATTGGAATATTTTTTTCTATCCTTTTAACCCGAGGGAATTTCTATCCTTGATGGTGAGATGTATTTCTTGGATTCAGTAAAATGATGGACCCTGGTTTTGTACTGCTGATTGATAACTCTCAATAGCAATGGTCTAATTTAGTCAGTAAAGAGACACAGACTAAAAGAGTGGTTGCTGGGGCTGGAGAGATGGCTCAGAGGTTAAGAGCACCGACTGCTCTTCCAGAGGTCCTGAGTTCAATTCCCAGCACCCACATGGTGGCTCACAACCATCTGTAATGAGATCTGGCACCCTCTTCTGTATACATAATAAATAAATAAATCTTTAAAAAGAAAGAGTGGTTGCTAAAACCATTGATGCTGAGAATTGTCAATGAGGGAGTGTTATCAATAAACTGTACTTGCTGATTCTCATTATTTTATTGTTATAATGCTTTTCTATTGCACCCCCTTGATTTGCTGGTCAGAGATCATTTATTCCTTGTGTTTTCTCAGGGATGATTTCCTTCTTCAGTATGAAGCTGTCCTTCAATCACCTTCTGTAGGTATGATTTGTAGACTTGGGCTGGATTTATAGATATATATGCTTAAATTTGATCTTATCACATAATATCTTGCTTTCTCCCTCTATTGTGGTTGAAAGTTTTGTTGGGTGTGGTAGTCTGAACTCAAATCTGTTAACTCTTAGAGTTTGTAGATTATCTGGCCAGTCCATTAGGCTTTTAGAATCTACATTAATAAGTCAGCCTTACAGGTCTGTCTTTATGTTGCTTGGTCTTTTTCCCTTGCAACTTTCAACATTCTTTCTTTCTTCTGTCTGTTTAGTGATTTGATTCCTCCGTGTTGAGGTGATTTCTTTTTTGGTCCAGTCCATTTGGTGTTCTGCATGGTTCTTGTACATTGATAGGCATCTGCTTCTTTAGGTTAGGGAAACCTTTTCTATAACTTTTTAAAATAATATTTTTGTGGCTTTGACCTGGTTTTCTACTAATTCCTGCATTCCTATCATTTGTAGATTTAGTCTTTTCTAGTCTCCCAGGCTTCCTGGATTTTTTTGGGGGGGGCGGGGGCCTGGAATATTTTAGATTTGACTTTTTTTTTTTTTTACAAAGTTATATATTCCTTCTGTCTTGTCTTTTATGCCTGAGAGTCTCTCCTTCATTTCTTGTATTTTGTTGGTAAGACTTGCCTCTGAAATTCATGTTTAGTTACTAAATTTTTCATTTCCAGATTTCTATCCATTTTGTTTTTCTTTATTGATTCTATATCCAGTTTCAGGCCCTGAGCATTTTTGTTCATTTCCTTCCACTGCTTGCTTATGTTTTCATAAATTTCTTTAAGGGATTTATTCTTTTTCTCTGTTAGGACCACTACATATTAATAAAGGCTGTTTCCTCAGGATCTACTGTGGTAGGGTTGCTGGCCTCCTTGGAGACATATTGTCTTTGTTGCTATTGATTGTGTTTTTATGCTGGCATCTAGGCATCTGACTTTGGCATGATTGTAATTCTAGGTTTTGATATCTGGTCTCGTGTTTGTTAGGTGCATGTTCCTTGGTTTCTGTTGCCCTCTCTGTTTCTTAGTAGGGTGGGGTTACTGTGTGTTACCTAGAATATGTTTATGGTTATTGAGAAATGACACTTATGAATGGAAATGGGCTAGAATGAGATGGGAGTGAGAAATTCCACAAGAGGGAGGAAAACAGAGTGTTCCACAGGGATCTGCTTGGTTGCCTAGAAATGAGCATATAGAATGAGCCTAGTGCATAACTCACATTGCGCTACAGAGCTGGAAATGAGACTGCAGGTTTGTATTAGGAAGAGAGGAGAGAGAGCTGAAGCTCACCTACCTGCCTTGCTTGCCTACTTGCTTCTTCAGCAGAAACTATTAGCTGGTTCCTAGGAAATGCCTTGTGTCTTTTGGTGCTGGGACACAGGGAAAAGAGTTGGGGGTATGGAGAACACCTGTGTAACCCACTGGAGGTGGGAACAGAGAGAAGGAGTGGCCACTGAAGGCCGTTTATACGGAGGAGGTGATGAGACTTGGAGAAGAGAAAGGACAGGTGGACAGCTGAATTTTGCCTAATTGGCTTTTCTGGCCTGAGTGGTCTTTGGGTCTGGAAAATGCCTTCTGGAGTTGTGGGCTGGGGAAAAAGGAAAGAGTAAGGAAAAATGCAGAGGGAGAAAGTATACATAATCCCCTGAGCTTGGGGACAGATAGGAAGGGGCTGCCACAGGAGTGGTTTGTTACACAGTTGGGAGAGAGTATGGGGTTATTGGATTTGGAGGAGAGGAGTGAGAGGTGAAAATCTACAATGAGCCTGCTGCTTTTCTGGCTGGTCACATATGCATTTTTAATGTTATGTCTTTGAAATTTTTTAAAAGTGGATGTATCCAAAGTGTTAGAATTTCCCATAGTTATGTATTATCAAGATACTAATATAATTATTATCATATATTTCAAAATTCCATTCTAAATGTCAAATAAATTAAGGACAGATAAAATTGACTTGTCAATACTAACTAATTCAGTAACAGTCTAAAGACTTAAATCTAATTTGACTGATTCTAAATTAGTATTCTTATGGATAAAATTTTCAGAAATGCAGTTTTAAAGGGTTAGCAGAGGGGAAATGAGTTAAATTAGGGAAAAGATTACTTTTGTTTCAGATCACTGGAAATGGAGATATGATTAATGTGAAGAAATAATTCTGTGAATTATTCTTGTGAAGGCTTTTACCTTAATTGAAAAGGAGAGATCTGAGCAAGGAAAAATACAAAATATACATTTTGAAGGGAAAACAGCAGAAACAGGAAGAGGAATATAGCTATGTCCTAAGTACAAAGAGATAAACAGATTAAGAAATGGAATAAAGGGAGTGGTGATCTCAGGGCAAGATTCCACCCAGGTAAGTTTCCAACTTGTGAAAAGCAATTAAAGAAAAGCTTAGAGCATGCACACCACTAATCCCAGCCCTTAAAAGGCAGAGGCTGGTGGATCTCTGAGTTTGGGGTCAGTATGGTCTACAGAGCAAATTTCAGAGCAGCCAAGCTTAGGCAGTGAAGGTAACCATCAAAAACAGAAAGCTGGTGAAGATGCAATTGGACAAGGAGGCCATGTTCTGGTCCCAGTAAGGAGCAGAACTTGGCAGCTTCATCCACGTTTTTCTAACTTTAAAGTTAGGCTAGAAGAAAGGGGTTATGATATTTCCTCCAAGATTAAGGGAAGCTACTGAGGCCAGTCTTGAATGTGTCAGGAATGTCCTGCATGGGGACCCAGAAAGGCAATTGTGTAAATCTATCGAGGTGACGCCTGGATTGCCTTGGAGACCCTGAGATATTGGAGATGCCACAGTCATGAGATGTCTTCCAAGGAGAGCTGCTAATAGGGAGTGAAACTAGTCCAAGAGAAAGAAGTATGTGACAGCCAAAAAAGCTGAAAGAATTTGGAAACCCAAAGAACATTTGGACATCAGATATGGAAATATAGAGTTTGGAGTTTGTCTGGCTAGTTTTTGGTCTTGCTTTGGTCTAGTATTTCATTATGTTCACTTTCTTACATTTTGGAAATGTTGGAAGTATGATCTGCTTTTTGTTTTTGATGTTACAGGGAATTACAGTTATGAGATTTCATGGATCTCAGGAGAGACTTTGACTTTAAACATTTTTGAGTATATAGATGTTTTTCTTTTACTCTATTTTGGGGGTCCTGCCACTCAATTTCCAAATAAACACATGGAGACTTATTCTTACTTATGAATGCCAAGCATTTGCTTGGCTTGTTTCTAGACAGCTTCTCTAACTTAACCCATTTCTCTTCTTCTACTTTTGCCTCTGAGCTTTTTGCCTTTCTTTTTTCTATGTCTTTCTCACCTTCTTACTCTGTGGCCAATTGTATGGCTGGGTGGCTCATCTTGGTATTCTTCACCCGTTCTTCTTTTCTCATTCTAGACTACACTTCTCCTACTTATTCTCTCTAGGTGCCAGCCCCACCTATTGTTTTTCTTGCTTAGTTATTGGCCATTCAGTTCTTTATTAGACTGTTGCTGGTGAGTTTCTCTTCAGCTCCCGCCAAGCCCTGGCAGTCCCACAGCCCACTTATAAAATAAACATACAGACACATATTATTTAAGCTGTTTGGCCTAATGGCTCAGGCTTCTTGTTATCTAGTTCCTATATCTTAAATTAACCCATATCTATTAGTCTATAAGTTGCCACAAAGCTTGTGGCTTACCAGTACCTTACATCTCGGTTGTCATGGCGGCAGCTGGCAGCTTCTCTCTGCCTCAGCCTTCCACCTCCCAGCATTTTCCTCTCTCATTGTCCCGCCTACACTATCCTTCCTGCCTGGGCCCAATCAGGTGTTTTTAGCAGGCAAAGGAAAATAGTTTTACAGAGTTAAACAAGTGCAACATAAAATAATGCAATACATCTTTGCATCATTAAACAAATATTCCACAGCATAAGGGAATGTAACATAGCTTAAGCTAATATTCCACAAGAGTTGAGTCTGTGATAGACTATGGGGACATTTGAAATTTGGACTACATTCATTTTTCACTATGATAATGTTACAAATTTATGGGGACCAGGGAGTGTAATGTGGTAATTGGCCCCATAAGCTCATAGGGAGTGGCACTATTAGGAGGTTTGGCCTTGTTGAAGTAGGTATGGCCTTGTTGGATAAAGTGTGTCACTATGGAGTTGGGTTTTAAGGTCCCTTATATGCTCAAGCCATGTCCTGTATTTCAGACCACTTCCTATTGCCTTTGGAAAAAGATATACAAATCTCAGCTCCTTCTCTAGCACCATGTCTGCCTGCATGCCACTATGTCCCACTGTGGTAAAAATAGACTAAATCTCTGAAAACATAAGCCACCACATTAAATGTTTTCCTTCATCAGAGTTGCTGTGGTCATGATGTCTCTTCACAGCAATAGAACCTCTAAGACATGGGTGTAAAAGAATCAAAGATCCCAGTAATGTGAAGGAGGCCCATAAAACGTCTTCTAAGAATGGCATAACCCATCCACTCATGAACTCACAGCCACTATGGTTATCAGAACAGACCCTGGAAATATTGGAGTAGTCTGTCAGCTATTGAAATAATGGCTGCTGGGTGACAAGAAGTCATTGTCTTTAAAGGTGTATCCCATGATGTGTTCATTTTCATACATCTTCATATGGATAGATATATACCCATGCTCGTATCCTGGTTAAACCCCATGTGCCACAAAACAAAACAACAACAACAAAAACTAAAAAGACTTGATAATGGAGGGTGACTGGTTGAGAGAGGAGAGGGTTTAGTGGAAAGGAGGGGGATAGGAGAGGGTGATGAACGTGACCAGATTGTTTTATACATATGTATGACATTGTCAAAGAATAAATTAATTAAAAAATTTAAAAGCTTCCCCTTTTCAAAAAGAATGGTATTAATTAGCTTAATGATTTTCTTTTTGAGGAGGAACAATAGCTTAAAGCCTTATTAACACTTAATTGGTACCTTTTTATGACATAACATGATAGTTGTAGTTTTCTGTTACTTTCCTTGGAATTTCTTCATGAATTTCATTCTCAGAAAGGAACATGAAGTACTTCTGGTTTGAGAAACATAACAAAAATGTCAGGGCTTAGGTCAGGAGACAATCTTCTCTGAGTCATCCATATGCCTGTTCGAAACAGCTGCTACTGTTGGCATAGACCTCTCCAGGGATTAGTACTTGACAGACGCTAATTGCCTATTATCTCTTGCTCCTTCTCTTATTCCTCTGATAAGAGCGACAACTTGAGTCTTCAATAGATTTTGCACTTTTAACATAATAATAATAATGCAATTCCACTTAAGGCTGAACATAGCAACAGGGATCATTACTTAATTCTAATTCCTAACGCACTGAAAAGAATCTAGGCCATGCTTTTAATAAGCAATTTTTATTGCAAACAAATAATAATGTATATTTGGCTTTTCACAGACCTCCATTCTCTCAATTAAGAAAATATTATATTATTTCATACTTATTTTGCTATATTAAAATATGTTTATTAATATTGATAATCTTTCCCTGTACATTTTTCTAATACTTGCTTTCTTTATTTTTTTTATCTTTTTATTTTATTTGAATTTGTTTGACAGAAGCTCTCCAGGCTGGCCTCAATCTCTTGATCCTTGTACCACATACTATCACTGGAATTATAGGTGTGGATACTCATGCCTAGCTCCTTACCTGTTTCTTTAGACTTCTGCTTAGTTTTCTCCTGTGGTAGTGACACTTTCTTGGATAACCTAGCTTCTTCGACTTTACTCCTTCCCGATAATCTCTTAGGCTCTTCCATCACTCTCCATATATGCTTATTACTTTACACCACACTATATTTGTAAAATACATAAAAGTACTATTTTTACTTTATAGATGATAAAAAAAATACAGAAGTGTGGAGGTTAAATGTTGAGCAGAGGGCATAATTTGTGTGAGTGTAATGGGTGGAAAGCAGAGGAAGAGGCAGAATAGAGAAGTCTGCCAGAGCCCAGATGACTGATAAGGACTTAAACTGAGAGTTTAGTGGCTCAAGGCATGAAATGTCTTGAGGAGCAGATAGAAAGAAAAAGGACAGACCTCAGGATTGATGATTCCTATTCTGATGAATTCAAAGTATATTTCAGCATTAAACTCTGTTACCTCGACTCACTGTATGGTGTCTGGGAAGGAAAACTCAAGCCTATCATTTTTCTCTTCCTGATATGAAACGTGTCCACAAATAATTAAATTAATAATACTAAAACTATACTGACTTCTATATTTTCCAGTGCATTGCCTCTTCCTTTCATCCCTCTAAATGAAATTCATAAATTCAGTTTCTTCACATTATTTGACCTTATCTGATTAGCATGATTCTGCTGATGCATTCTACTTATTCAAAATTAATCTTATGCATTTTGTTTAGCTAAAAGTATGCACTTATTTTACATTTTCTATTTGGGAAAGGCCACCCTGCTCCAATAAGACCAAACTTCCTAATCCCTGTCAGGGAGCACCACTCCCTAATAATCAGGCATTCAAAAATATGAGCCTCCTGTTTCTCTCAGGTAATAGTATATCTTTCTGGGGTCTTTGATGTAGTTAAAGACTAGGTAGTTATAATTATAATAAAAGAATTTAGATACAAAACCTTAGACTCACACATATAGGAGAAATAGGATAGCTTCTTTAGTATTGTAACTGTAATTCTTGCTTGATAATTGTTTTGTTAAATGTAATTTTACTATGTTAAAGTTAAAACCTTCCTTTTTGAAAAAAAAAGAAAAAGGGGAAGTGCTGTGGATGATTGATTGATAAATAAAACACTGATTGACTAGTAGCCAGGCAGGAAGTATAGGCAGGACTAGCACAGAGGAGAATGGGGAGAACAGGAAGGCAGAGTGAGAGGAGATGCCAGCCTACTGTTCAGGGAGCATCATGTAAGTGCAGCAGGTAAAGCCATGGAGCATGTGGCGACATATAGATGAACAGAAATGGGTTAATTTAAGATAGAAGAACTAGATAACAAGAAGCCTGCCATGGCCATACAGTTTGTAAGAAAAAAAATGAGCCTCTAGGGACAATTCCTATTCAAAGCATTACACTGAGAGATATAGATCTTTTTAAAAACTTCTACATGTGGCTACCCAGTTTTTACAGTACCACAAACATCTGTATGTTATGGCATTCAATTCAACCCCATTGGTCTATAATTTTGTTTTGTTACACTGTTTTTTGTTTTGTTTTGTTTTATTTATTTATTTTTTATGGTCCTGAAGCATAATTTAATTGTGGTCCTAGGTATATAACTTGAATGATGTACCAATGGCAAAGGTAAGAAAGCTACTGGTGCTACTTGCCTGGCATTTATCTATTATTACATTTAGACCTTTTTATTACCCTCATTGTTAGGTCCAGTCTTTGCTAACTTCTCTGTAGATGTAACCAACCGTCTTATTAAGTAAGAAACACAGAAACAATGTAAAAGAGAAAGCTGAGAAGTCAGAGCTCAGAGCTAAAATCTCACCCTTCTTCCTGCTGTCCCAGCTTCGCGAAAAGAGACCTACTTCCTGTCGGTTCGTATTTTTAAAGTATGTTGTTCTGCCTTCTCATTGGTTGTAAACCCAAACACATGACTGCCTCGTCACTGTCTGAATGTACAGCCCCCTAGGTCTTAAAGGCATATGTCTCCAATGCTGGCTGTATCCCTGAACACACAGAGATCTTATGGGATTAAAGGCGTGTGCCGCCACCGCCACACTCTTGCTATGGCTCTAATAGCTCTGACCCTGAACACACAGATATCTATGGGATTAAAGGCGTGTGCCACCACCGCCACACTCTTGCTATGGCTCTAATAGCTCTGACTCCCAGACAACTTTATTTATTAACATACAATCAAAATAATAATTCAGTACAATTAGATTATCACCACACTTCTCCCTTCTTTCTTTCCTTTCTTCTTTGCTTTCTTCATTCCCTTTTTCTTAATCTTGCTCCAAGACAAGGTGAACGGCTGCAGCTTTTGTAGGTGACATGGATACAAGGGGTGCCTTGGTATTCTAAAGTGTAAACATTTCAAAATATGTCGCCTGACTCTGTGTTCAGCTTCATATCCCAGAGTTCCCCCACCAAAGCATAGTCTAATCAGTGCAAAGAGAAAGCCAACCTAAACCAACCCATGAGCATAAGCTTCATTTTATAAGAATTTACAATGAGGTAAATTGTGCCATAAATGGGGGAATCTCAAAAGTGAGTGGTTAAAAATCCAAATTCCTTCTCACAGATCTTACATTTTAGTATAAAGAGGAGGAAATGATAATTTAAATAAAAAATGCTTTATAAAAAGTGTTGGGCAATAATTAATGCTGCGGATAAATAGAAAGCTGAAAAATGAAGTAGAGATAGAGATGCTGTTTCAGAGAGAATGTGTGAATGTGCAAGCAGAAAATTGACATGAGTAAATTATACTACCATGCAGACATGTGGAAGAATAGAATTTCAGGAGAGTAGAACAGCAAGTATTCATGCTCTGATGCGGAAGTGTAATAAGAGTGCTTAAGTGATAAGGACCATCGGGAGACATGACATAGAAAACCACTAGAATTATAGGTAGTGGGCCTATCAAGAAGTCTAGAGCTAAGTCAGAATAGTGACTTAAATGCCATAGTAAAAATTGTACAATCATTTTAAGTGTGTTTAAGTGTGGCATAAAAGCACTTAAAGTTTCTGAGCAGGAGAAATGCTTGTTTTCCTATTTAATAGTCAAGAAACTCTAATTCACACTGTCACTTGGTGAATAACATACATGAGGCAAGAGAGTCTGACTTCAAGTACTGCAGAGAGAGTGATGTTATACAGGAAGATGGCTAACTGGGGTGATCTTAGCAGCAGAGGGGAAAATAAAAACACAATTCTGAAGGGCTCACCCCATTTCCATTGCTCTGTCTATACTGAGAGTAGGAATAGATATGTACTTTAGCAGAAAGGGAGAGAAAATGTGATTGCAAGTTATTAACCCTGAGTAGTGAGGTGAAAGAGCATGTCTTTTACATTTTCTAATAGGGAACATTGAAATACAAGGAAGTTTGACTGTAGAAATGTTTAAAATCAAGAAACTGTTTGGAGCTGGGAACATAAGTGACCTTGGAATAGAGATGATTGTGGGTTTATTAAGTCAGTCAAGCTAATCTGGGATCATGTTTTCCCAAGTTTATTACCATAGATTGCTCCACATGGATCATAAGATTTTGTTTTAGATATGAAAGGTAGAGTTGAAACCATAGCCATATTCCTCTTATGTTCAGAGGGGAGAGAACTGCAGTGCTGGGTATACGGAATCACATTTTTTGGCTCAAGTTGCTGTTGTGAATTACTAAGTAGAGTTCTGCAATTTAAGAAACATCAGAACCAAGACAATTATATGGAAACACAAATATTTTTTTTCACTGATTATTTTTGTAATAGACAGATGTATATTAGAAAAGCAGCATATTTGAAAGAAAATAGATCAAGGATTCCAGTTATTGCTAAGCAAAACCTTCACCAGAGAAAATATCAAGTACAGTTTCATAAAGTTCTCATTGGTCCTGAATCCTTCCAGATGCTGGCTGTTCTTCTAAGAGGCTGTAGACCGTGATCAGCTATAGTTTTGATGGCTCTGTTAAAAATAGCCCTTAGCTAGACACATGCCATCCATCAGAAATAAGTGGATCACTCAGCACCTTCTTCCTGTGCCCCATCTTCTTTTCTCTGGATGCTTTTCCAAATACCGATGGGTCCTTGGCCCTTGCTTGTAGGTATAATACTGATCTCTGCCCAGAAAAAAAGGTAATGATCCCAGGAACATGATATGCAAGCCAGGCATATATTTATCATTTCAGGATTGTGCTTCTATTACTAAAAATAGATGCGTTGCATTGAGTCTCCATGCTGTGCCAAGCTCTTACAAAACGCATTCCAGATCTTATCTCAGTTAATCCTGGCAACAGAATAAGGCAAAGCAAAACTGTTTTAGTCCATTTTTTTTTTTTAGTTAAGGAAGTTTAACTGTAAAGAAATTAAGCAAATTGCTCCATCAAATAGCAGATTAATGAAAATGCAGACCTGTGCTCCCTGCCTCTAATGTCTGGCCTCGCTGCATGAAATTTCCTCCATGAGGTGAAGAGAAGCTTAGCGAATTCTTTCTTACAAACTTCTGGGAGTCTATAACTGGTTGCTTTGAAACTGAACTCTGCTGTCTTTTCCAGATACTTTGAAATCTTAAAAGAAAGAGGAGAACTCACAGTAACTCTTGTGATATTTCAAAGGAAGTGAAAAGATTTTGTTTCTAAATAGAAGTACTGGATATATCTATAGGAAAAAAATCCCTTTATTCTAGAAAAAAATCACTTGAATGAGCTAGGTAACTGTGAAGAGAAGGCAGATTCTTATATCAGAAAAGCTATTTCAGACTCTTCACTGTAAGAGGCAAAACAGCTTTGTATAGGATGGGAAATATAGTCACTGCAGAACATCTCTGCACACTGACACTGCAGCTTGTTGCTCTTGTTGACAGAACTAGGCGTGGCTGGTCCAGGAAACTACAACCTGTTCTGCAGAGAATGCTAAGTACTTGCTGGTGAGAATTTAGAAACTGGATGCTAAGGGGTGGGGGTGGGGGACAGAGACTGGTTACCATGAGTGTCCTTTGGAGACCCTGAAAGATTTGTGTCTCTGAAGATTCAGGATAGACTGAAGCAGGGAATCATACGGATCAAAAGAAATCCTGTCCAGCAGTCACCTGAAGCTATAGCAATATATATGAACTGAGATACAAGCACATACCATGCAAAGAAAGAGATCACAGGCTTCTTGGTGTCAGGGAATATCAGAAGCCTCGCAAGCTAGCTGGATAAGTTGGAAAATAAATGCAGAATTGCCACAATCTGACTGTAAGTACAGATGGGAAGATACAGCACAATGACAAAAGTCAGTAGAGTTTCAGGTGGAATTTTTCACCCCTCTTCCAACCAAGAAGGTCTTGTGTGGGAAAAGCAATCCCTAGAAAACCAGAAACATATTCTTGCAAGTAATCATTGGGGTTCTCAGACTGTGGTTGTCCAGAAGAAGATAGATGCCCACACAGAAACACCACGTAAGTGAAATGCTAGCATGGCTTATTTGAATTACTAAAACTCAGTCTTTTCAATTCCAGAGACTGTTGGAAAGACTATCATTCTTTCTGTACCCTCTTCTATGAAGTTCTTTGAGCCACAGATGCTGGAGATGTGGTGGAAATACATCCACTGAGGAGTGGTTCTCTACAGTCTGTTGATTTTTGCATCATGTCCTATGAAGATTTTCTGTGAGTTCTTTGATGAGAGGTGGTAGCTACACTTATCTGTGGTTTAGAATGTTATAAGGAATTCAAGGGAAGGAATCTTGGAATGGTTGGAGGGTAGGAAGGGTTAAGAAGTAATATAATTCTATTTCAATTAACATATTTTATAAAAGACAATAAAATGAGAGGAAGATGAAAAATTCAACAGAAGTAGGAAGACACACCAAATGAAGTGATAATAACTTTGACTTGATTTTACTTATTTTTTGAGAATTTTTATTATATTTTCATGCTTCAATTGTTTGCTTTTACCATTTTCTAACCAGAACTACTCTTCATGGCTGCCCTTCCTTGCTCTACATCTATGCTATACTTTGACTATATATTTTCCAAATAACTAAACCATTTGTTTTCAGCTTCTTTTACAATTTTCTCCATTTCCTCCCTTTTTATTTGTTCACAATAATAATTTTATTGCAAATTACCTCAAATCAACATTTTATAGATGCATACTATTTGAGTGAATTAAAAGCTAGATCCAACTATCTGTTGCTTCCAAGAAACACATGTCACTGTTATAAACACAGAAAGTCAACAATCAGAAATCAACCCACTGATAAAAAAGAACCAGAAATAAAGCTGGTACTGATATTTTGATATCCAACAGAGTAGATTTCTAACAAACATGGGTTAGAGGAGATAAAGAAAGCCACTACATACCACTAATACAATAAAAAGAAATGAAAATGTACGTAATAAATGTTGTGGCTCTCAATTTCATAATAAAATACTGAAGTCAAAATGATTTTAATACAATATTGAAACTTCAAGATCCTACTATCAAATTTAGTGAGGGCTCTCAACCTAAAAATCCTCCAAGAACATTCTGAACTAAACTATGTAATGTGATCAAGTAGATTTAGTGGTCTTCTACAGAAGAGTCTGTAGCTAGAGTTTTCCTGCCTTGCCCAAAGTCAGGACAAATCTTTGTCACCCACCAGTCCCACAGCCGCTCAGACCCAACCAAGTAAACACAGAGACTTATATTGCCTACAAACTGTATGGCCATGGCAGGCTTCTTGCTAACTGTTCTTATTGCTTAAATTAATCCATTTCCATAAATCTATACCTTGCCACGTGCCTCATGGCTTACCGGTATCTTCATGTGCTGCTTGTCATGGCGGCTGCAGGCAGTGTCTCCTTCCACCTTCCTGTTCTTTCTTTTCTCCATTCTGTTAGTCCTGCCTATACTTCCTGCCTAGCCACTGGCCAATCAGTGTTTTATTTATTGACCAATCAGAGTAATTTGACATACAGACCATCGCACAGCAAGAGTCCTTCCAGTACATTCTTTTCTTTTCTTTCTTTTCTCTCTTTCTTTCTTCTCTTCTCTTTCTTCCTTCCTTCCTTCCTTCCTTCCTTCCTTCCTTCCTTCCTTCCTTTCTTTCTTTCTTTCTTTCTTTCTCTCTTTCTTTTTTTTTGGCGGGGGGTTCAAGACAGGGTTTCTCTGTGTAGCTTTGTGCCTTTCCTGGAACTCACTTCATAGTCCAGGCTAGCCTCGAACTCACAGAGATCCGCCTGCCTCTGCCTCCCGAGTGCTGAGATTAAAGGCGTGGGCCACCACTACCTGGCCCAATACATAATTTTCAATGACTCCTGGAACCTTCTATAGAGTGATAGCATTATATGCCACAAAAAATTCCTACCATACACAAAGGTTCAAAGTAATTTTTTTAGCAATTATAATGGTATAAACCCAGAAACTATCATAACAAGAATACTCAGAAATTGTGCAAATACTTAAAATCTGAGCAATACCCTACTGAATGAACAAAGGTCATTGGGAAAGTCAGGAAGGACATTTGAACACTCACAATCAAATGAAAATGATAGCACAATTCACCAGAAAGCTCTGCAATATGGAAGAGGTGGTTCTAAAATGAAAGTTAGCATACAGTGAGATTGCAAATGCATAGCCTAACGATTTTATTCATAATTATAGAAAAATAAAAACATACCTAATTGTAGGAGAAAGCAAGAAACAATAAATAACTGCACTGAAAATAATTAAATGGAGAAGGTTCGAGGCATCAGCCAAGCAACAAGTTGCTTCTTTAAATAAAATAAGCAAGACTGAAAAACTCCTAGTCAATCTAACTGGAAGAAGGAGAGAAAATTCACAGGTTAACACAATCAGAGTTAAATCAGGGAGCTTAAAACAGATGTCATTGTGGAATATTTTGAAAAACTATACTGCAAAAATCTAAGATATTAGTAATACAGAAAAATAGATAAATTCTAGTCAGTTATGACCTACCAAAATTAGGTCAAACAGAAACAAACCACATAAAAATATTCAGATGAAGTAATGAGATCACAGCAGTAACTGTCTTCTCATGGTGGAATCCAAAACCAGAAAAATTCACTGTTGAAATATATTATGCATTTATGGAAGAAATAACATTGGTACTTCTAAAATAGTTCTAAAAATTTTGAAGGAATATAATAAAAAACATTCTATAAAGCCAATATTACTGTACATCAAGGCTGGATAAGAATACAATTAAAACAACAACAAAAAAAACCTATAAACCAGCTTCACTAATTGATAGAAACATAAATAATGTTACTAAAGTACTTGCTATCTGAAATAAAAAATGTCATAAAGAAAATACATTATGATAAAGGTGGTTGTATCCTAATGATTCAAGTTTGCATCAACATAAGCAAATTAATAAATGTAATACAACATCCTAATAAACTTAGACAGAAATCATGACCTTCCCAATAGACATAAAAGGGTCTTTAAAAAGCTAAATAATTTTTTCATAATTAAGTTACACAGAAGCAAAAAACTAGAAAGAACATATTTCAGCCTAATAAAAGCTACATATTAGAACTTAAATCCAACATTAATAAGGAGGGAAACTTGAAAACATTTGCTGTGAATTCCAGAGTAAGATAAGATTCTCTCTACTGTTACTTAATATAGTGCCCAAAGTCTTAGTGATGTCAGTAAACCATGAGAAATAAAAATAATATAAGTAGGAAAGAAAGGAGTCAAATTATCATTATTTATAATTAACATAATTCTGTACTTAAAAGGTTCTAAAGATTGTCCAAAATATTCTTAGATTTTTATGAATATTTTAAATAGCAGGATACAAAATTCATATATAAAAGTAAATAGATTTTTCTAGTTAAGAAAAATAAGATTGCTCTGGAAGATAGTTCTTCCATGTTCATGGACTGGCAAAATTGATATGTGGAAATGTTAAATCACCTAAAATATTCTACAGATTCAATGCAATCACCATCAAAATTCCAGTGGAACAAAACTTGTAATCCCAAAATTAATATGGAATTTCAAAAGACCCTTTATATCCAAAATGAATAAACAAAAAGCATAAATAGAACAATTTTGGACACCATACTACTACAATCAATTATTCTTTGGAACCATAAAGACAAAGACAGTATAGTAAAACAAACATGTAGACCAATGGGGTTAAATAGAATGTCAAAGATATTTATGGTACTGTAAAAATTGGGTATCCACATGTAGAAGTAGTCAAATAGATCCATATCTCTCACTGTGGTGGTTTAAATAGGAATGGTCGCTAGAGGCTCATATTTTTGAATTCTTGATCATTAAGAATTGGTGCTACCGCCGGGCGGTGGTGGCGCACGCCTTTAATCCCAGCACTCGGGAGGCAGAGCCAGGCGGATCTCTGCGAGTTCGAGGCCAGCCTGGGCTACCAGGTGAGCTCCAGGGAAGGCGCAAAGCTACACAGAGAAAGCCTGTCTCGAAAAACCAAAAAAAAAAAAAAAAAAAAAAAAAAGAATTGGTGCTACCTGACAGGAATTAGGAAGTATGGCCTTGTTGGAGCAGGTGTGGCCTTGCTGAAAGAAGTAGGTCACTAAGAAGAGGCTTTGAGCTTTCAAATTCTCAAGCCAGGCTAAGTGTTTTTCTCTCCTTTCTGATGCCTGTGGATCAAAATGTAGAAATGTTAGGTCCTCCAGCACCCTGGGTGCCTGTGTGATGCCATGCTTCCTGCCATGCTGATAATGGCCCCAGTCTCTCAAACTATAAGCCGGTCTCAAATAAATGTTTTCCATTCTAAAACTTGCTGTGGTCATGGTGTCTTTTTCACAGCAATAGAACATTGACAAAGGCAGAAGTTGGTACCAGGGAGTGGGTTATTGCTGTGATAGGGGTGACTATGCTGCATGTTGGTCTAATGTGGACTTTCAGACTTTGGATTAGGAAAGTGACTGGACACTTAAATGGGCTTAATGGACCATCCTAGTCGAAGGATAGAAGCTAGTGGTTCAGAGAGTAATTTGATCTGTGGGGACCCAACTCAAGAAGTTTCCAAGGAGAAGAATGTTGTGAGTGACCTAAAGACCATTCTTGTGATATTTTTTGGCAAAGAATGTGGATATTTTCCATGCTTGACCCAAAAAATTTGCCTGAGGCTAAGTTGAAGAGTTTCAGATTAATGACACGGGCAGAGGAGATTTTAAGACAGTCTAGTATTGACTCTATTGCTAGGTTATTAGTGACTACACATAAACAGATCTGTAACAAAAAGAAGCCAGCAAAGCAAGGAAAAATACAATATGTACATTTTGAGTAGATAAGGAGCACCAGAAATTGTAATGGAGCTAAATCCAGTGCTCAGTGAAATAACATTTGAAGTAAAGCCCTATGCCAAATGAAATAAAAGGACTGATGACCTCGGGGAAAGATCCCATACAATGAAGCTTCCAATATGTGAAAAGGAATTAAAGAGAAGTTTAGGCTGGGTGTGGCAGTAACTCCTTTAATTCCAGCACTCAGAAGCAGAGACAGATAGATCTCTGAGACCAGGTAAGATTGATATCTGACTATATAAAGAACTACAAAAACTTTATACCCAAACAAAACTCCTTCAGCTAGTAAATGACTCAATGAAAGGAATAGTTCTTGAAGAAATACAAATGGCTAAAAAAATCTGGGAAAACTACTCAACAACCTTAAACAGGAAATCTCAAATTAAGACTATTTTTTTGCTTCCATTTCACCCTGGGAGAAATAGTGAATACCAAGACAACAAACAAATGTTATCAAAGGATGTAGAGAAAAATGAACATTTTATTCATTTCTAGTGGGAACATAAACCAAAGAAACCATTATAGAATCTTGTGTGGATTTTTCTCTAAAAGTTAAAAATAAATTCACCAATTGACCCAGTGTACTCCTGAGAATGCACCCAAAGTTCTACTGTACATACACTTCCATATCCATCATTAGGGATGTTCTATTTGCAATAGCTATAGAGTAGAATGAGCCTACATATCCATGAACTGAATAGCAGATTTTAAAAAAGTGTTACATATATACAATGGAATTTTACAGAGTAGTAAAGAGAAATGAAACCATGGAATTTGTAGTAAAAAAAAAAAAAAAGGATGTATGAATCACTAAGTTAAGTGAAATTACCCAGGCTCACAAAGACAAAGCTTTATATTTTATGATATACTTGCCCTTAGATTTAAGTCTTTCCTGCTTTTCTCTTCTCTCTCTCTCTCTCTCTCTCTCTCTCTCTCTCTCTCTCTCTCTCTCTCTCTCTCTCGTATCTGTGTGTATATATGGATAATGGGAGTATTTTACAATAAAAGCAACCACGATGAAAGTAAAGATCTTAATCCAAGAGGAGAGAACAGAGATTAAAAGAGAGACATAAGAGAAGGAATAGGACTATTAGAAAGAAAAATACCCCCAAAAGGAATAAAGGGATGGAGGAGTGTCACATGATATCAAGAAAAATAAGTGCAAAATATTTGTCGAACTGTCTGCATTGAAACCCATTATTTTTAGGACAAATTAAAACTTAATGAATCTATTACAATTTGAAGAATTTTACAAAATGAATATTAAATTTTCTTATTAAATAGAATATATACATTTTCAAAGATATTCTAAACATATTTAGTATAGTACTAGTAAAATGTAAGCAAAACTCATGAATCTAGTATGACTAGAAGATAGAAACAAAACTTTCTTAATTAATCCCCTGAAAAGAAAAATAATGTGTTCTTCTATTAAAGGAGACATCAGTTATAGATTATTGAGAAGCAGATATCATTAATCATGAATTCATGATGTCAAAATGTTGCTTTAGAGAAACTTTCAACACTTAATATACTTTTAAATCTGACAAATTAAATATGTATCTATATCAAGAAGCTTGCAAAACAACGTAAAATTGGACTTAAAATAAATGTACTTTTTAATCTCTGTGTGAAATAGTATAGACTAACCATGTTTGCTTATCCCTTTACTAAACAATGCTGAACCAGCAAAGTTAAAAAAATGCTTGCTCCAAGAGGTACTTGTTTTTGGAAGATAAGACTGAACCACCTAAAGTAGCTCAATAATCAACATCAACAGATTATTTATCAATTCTGCTTTCGAGGCAATGTCTTCAAGTCGCCCTATCAGTCAAAAGCCCTTGCCCTTGCCAAGTCCAGAAGAGGTTTTCTTTTGGAACAAGACTTGAAGTATCTTCATTTCAGGTTCTAAAACCTGGCAGACCCTATGGCCTCTAGATTCACAATAAGGTTAGAGCTAAGTGTGTACAGCCACCACCAGGCCCCCAAGACACAGTATTGAGAGTGATTCTATCCCCTGAGGGTAGGTGAGGTATGACAAATGTAAGAATAGGACAGTACTTTGTAAATCAGTGCTAGGCTGATGCAATATAAACCCTAGCAAACCCCAACAGCCACTTCTCCAGGCCAGCATCTGAGGATGGTGCCTATAAACCAAACTCTTTACTAGTAGTGACTCATATTGGTGACTGGATGGACTCAGATTCTGGTTTATTTGATGTTAGGTTGCCAGCAGTAGTCTCAAGGAACAGCATTGTCAATGCTGGCCCCATTCCTCTGCTGTACTGATCTCAACGCATGGTGAGTCTGGTGTGAATTGGCACTTTGGCACTGGTAGCCGTAAGAATGCCAACACCATCACTTTCCCCTACTCTATTTACAACACCATATATAATGTCATCATGTTTCTTTTGGAGAGGTAAAGGGAAGCAATTCATAACTCGAGAGCCTAGGGCTAGTTCTTTCATGGTGAATCCAAGTGTTGGGCAGACCCTCAACATCTCACAAGTTTGTGACTGTGGGCAGGCCTGTTGTGACCCAAGCCAAAGGTCTCAGTGAAGTATGCTCTACCCCTTTTAAACTACCCTTTCCCATCCAGAATAATATACCAACAAACATACCAACAGAAGATCTGTAATAAACCTGGACTCTGGCGCCCTCTATTGATGAAACAGTGACAACACATCAAACCAAGGCTTAAGAGAAATCTCCATGTAAGCCATCTCACACTAAAACACCAGCAAGTGTCACAAGAGCAGACAAAAGCAGCTTTTTGAAAATTTCCAAAAGAAGGGACAGAAAGTCAAGCTTGAAAGATGTGAATAAAAACCAAATCCTTTACACACAGACACCATCTCATGCTGTGATGGCTGCAGCATGAAATGTTTCTGACTTTATGTCTAATTCCCAGCTAAAATGCTCAGGAATGTGAGGAATATTTACAGATCTAACCAAATTGTTGGACTAATCTGAGAGACTTCTAATATTGGGAAATGGCTATGTAAAGAGATTAATTGAGTATGATCCAGAGAGCAAGTAAGCCAGTAAACAGCATTCTTTCATGGCTTCTATTTCAGTTTTTGTTTGAGTTCCTGCAATGACTTTCTTCAATGATGGATCATAACTTGGAAGTATGAGAAGAGATTAAATTATGTTCCCCCAAAAGTTGCTTTTAGTCATGGTATTTATCACAGAAATTGAAAGCAAACTAGGACATGAGGTGAGGACTAACAAGAGTAAGTTGTTGGGGTTTATGTTCCAGGAGTCTGTTTATTGCTGCAGCCTCTTCTTGTATTTCTTTCGCTCTGCTTTCTTGACTGGCTTGATATAAACTGCTGCTCTTTGGTTATAATTTTTCATTCAGTGGCTGGTTGTCCCTTGCCCTATGCTATCGCTGCCCAAGATCATGTGGTCAAGAGACAATGGACTGATCCCTCTAAAAGCAAGAGAAAAAAATTAAATAACTACTCCCTTTAAGTTGCTTTTTATAGGTATTTTGGTCATAGTTGCGCAAAAGTAACTATTGCTTTATAACAAGCATCAAGTTTTTCATTGATTAACGATTTCATGTACTGGACAAAATAAGCATGTGACTATAAAGTAGCTTATAAGTATTCTATTTCACAAAGAATGTGAAATAATTATTTAATGGAAGCCAATAATCTGTTAGAAAATACAGATAAACAATTCATCACTTTATCAGCGAAATTAAAGTAATTTAAAAAAATCAAGCAATTGCCAAATGAAAAAATAAATTGAGCCAATTATTTTTAAAAAAATGTGACAGGATTCACTACTGCCTGAAGAGACCAACTGTAGAAAAGATCTGTGAGCTTGAATAAAGCCTACTTGAAAATACAGTTAGAGGGGGAAAGAATGAAAATGAATACAGAAGACCCATGACAACACAGACCATGATTAAAGGAATAAATACATTTTTGAAAGGTACAAATAGATACTTGAAAGTCAAATAGCAATAGTAAAGTTCAACTCAAAGACGTCTATCCTAAGATATCCTATAGTCTAGCTCTCAAAGGACTAAGACAAAGAAAAGATTCCTATACAGCAAAAGGGATATTGCATAAACGTGTCCTAACTCTGTGTACAGTTTGTTCTCAGCACAATGCTTATACTGCAGAATAGATGAACTCTGTAACAGTGCTAAAAGCTGTGCTGTGCTCCACCATGATATCTCTTGGAAATGAAGGAGAAACACACAAATTTACAAACTAACAAAAGCTAAAACTTTTCACCATTATCAGAATTGGGTACACAAAATACCAAGGGGAGTTCTTCTGACTAAATACACTGTAAAGTAAACAACTACTTGAAAGCACAACCATAAGACTGATATAGATTGCTACAGTAACGTAAACATGATACATAAGCGACTATGATCTAAAAAAAATCAAACTAATGATAATTATACTAATATCCTGATAGAGAACTGATTTAAATTTGTAAAGTGGGCATTAAAATTCAAAGCATCTCAAATATATAATCTTCCTCTCTTGTTTCTTTACCTTTCTCCAAATCAAATTTAAATGGCTATCCATTCAAAATAGTTTGTAATAATCAAAACACATTTCTTGTAAGAGTCATGGCAACCATAAAACAAAGACTTATAATAGACACATACAATTTAGTAACCAAAAAGTCAAAGTATCCAGAGTTCTTTATAGTTACATAAGTGCATAGTTACATAAGTGAGTAGAAGCAGTTCTATTTTGCCAAAAGAATTTAATCATCTATTTTTCATTACTTATCTGCACTAATTATATTTAATATGAGTTATTGTCTTTATAAATTATGTACTGTCTTTAGTTATTTACTGAGATCTAATACCTTTGAAATGGTAAAATAAAAATGAACATGCTTTATATGCTAAATTTCCTTCTAAAAGTAATTATTTCTCAAAATATGTGGAACTTGTGGATTGGAATCCAGAGTTCTTAGAAGACATTTGACACATCCATCCTGATATTGAAGAGCTTCCTTGAGCCCGTTACTAAAATGTTCTACTTTATCACATTGTTTATCCACAGGAGAAAAAAAAACACAGCCAACATAAAAATATGGCCCTAAAATTTTCTGAAAGTTTGTAATTTGCAGATTGTAAAAATATAATAAAATGCTGGTGTTAAAAATGATAATCTCTCATTTAAAATATTTAATGCAGAAAGTATATACCATTGTCAAGTTTGTCTCTATTTAGCTTATTTTTTTATTTTGTTTCAAGTAGAATTTATTCAGCTTTTCTAATTCTGTGTTTAAATGAAAACAATGGAAAGTATTCTGTCATCCTGCAGTTTTCTCTGAAAAGCTGCTGTGGGGTATCTTTCTGTATGCTGTGAATATATGTTGCTTTGATTGGTTGATAAATAAAGCTGCATTGGCATATGGCAAGGCACCTTAGAGGCAGACAGGAAAGGAGAGAAACAAGAAGAAGAAAGGAGAGGCAGGAAAGGCACCATCCCACATTCCAGGGAACAGCATGTGATGGCACACAGGTAATGGCACTGAATATGTGGAGACATATGGATTAATAGAAATGGGCTGAGTTTAGTTATAAGAGCTAGCTAGCAAGAAGCCTGCCATAGACCATACAGTTTGTAAATAATATTAAGCCTCTGAGTGATTATTTTATAAGTGGCTGCTGGACTGTGGGAACAGGCCAGACTGAGAATCCTTCTGACTACAAAAAGCCTCCTGGTAGTCAGTATTATGTTAGATACTTTAGTTGAAATATCTTATTAGTGAGTCTCCCAGTACTCCACTTACTTGTTTCAATATTAGAAAAGTACAGTTGTAAGAAAACTTAGCCCACTGCCTATGTGGGTAAACATTCTCATTGGAATGCAGGTGTGCCCAAAAATCTTTTATCATAATCCACAGTTGTATTTTTGCCAGAAATTGGGAATTCCATATCCTGTAAAGTCTGACCTGTCACTTTCTACTTCTCCCCCCCTCAACAAAGAAAATGTTCATTCCTGAAAAAAAGCCAATTGACTCTTATGTCCCATCCCATCACCATGATAAAATATACCTAGAAAACACAGTCCATATTCAGTGTGCAGCAGTTCTCATGTTGAGACCTTCAGAAATGACTTAGATTATATTATGAATATGTAGATTCTTAAATCTCTGTGCAAATATACATAGGTGCATTCTTAATGGTTACAGCATTGACTTATTCCAAAACACAACACACCTAAAGCTTTGCAAGAGGAGCACCTGCCTGGGTGGAGTTAAGACTGATTCTCTACCAATACATGAGGAACCCAATGGCACTGTGCTATGTGCCAGAAGATCTTTGAGCATAGCACACAGGCTTTCTAGAATACTGTCTGATGGTCTAAATCTTACTCCATTTTTCTCCATCTGCAGGAATGTGGAATCACCTTTAGTTTAGAGAAGTTGAAACCATTTAGGAATTACTTATATAGTGATAAAGTCATTAAAGAGAAATGTTGTATAATTAAAGGTCACAAATTATCTCTGCTCCCTTCTCATTTCTTCAGGATCACTGCAATGTTCTTTTTTCACAACTGAGATTGTATTGGTGGAGGAGCAGAGCACACAGACATTTCAATTTTTAAAACACGTATCCAGACTCTGAAGAGTCACAATATTCATTCGTGAACCGATTCAGTCACAATGGACACAGTCTGGACACTTGAATCTGCTAGAAGTCCCTTTTAAATATGCCTGTCAAAGCTGACACAGGAAATACATGTATATATTCTATTATGTATGTGAAAATACAATTTAAATGGAGAGGAACTTGGATCAAACTCACTGTGGTATTCTAGAATAATTATACATGTTTTCACAGGCCTCTTCTCTGCATAACACAGCCACACAGTAAAGACTTTAATGTTCCAAAAGAAAGGAAGTATTCAATAATGGTCACAGATAAAAGATACTGTGATATTATTCAATGCTGGATCAATTTTTATTATAAACTGGAACAAGATTGCACAAAGAAAATGTGTTTCTAGCACAATTAAAACATATAACTAAGTAAAACAAATATGGAAAATACTGTGTCAACACATATTACTGGCTTTCAAGCTTGTCTATGAACCACTGCTGATGCAGGTGACATATTAATTACTGTCACTAGACTGCCTAAGACAATAACATAGAGGGAACAGTTGTTTACTTTGTTCGTGATTGCCAATGCTTTAGTCTATGGTCAATTGGATCAATTTTTCTGTTCATCTCATGGTGGACAATGTTCAGAAAAACAAAGAGGAAGGACCTAGGACAAATCAGAGTCAGTCCTAAGGTACTGCCTTAGTGACCTGATTCATATATTGAGACTCTACTACCCCCTTAAAATAACATCAAAGCCTCAGGAACAAATGTTCAATATATGAAGCAGGAAATAGCATTTCATATTCAAACCATAAAAATGCTAAAAATTCAATACTTTAAAATTATGTATGAGCTTGATTGACAAGATAGATTTTATAAGCTCAAAGAAGCTTCCTTTTAAAAGATTCTCATAAGATGAAACATCAAGTTTTGATTACTATAAAGCTAAGTCCACATAAGAAATATACTGGTGCTCTGGGCTTGGTCATGCAATTCTGTGATTGCAGTTGCTCAAGGCTAGTGTTGTCTTGATGAAGTGCTCCCAAAATAACCAAAGCAAAACATAAAACAGGGCTAAGGATATAACTCATTGGTTGAGAGCTTGTCTAGTACTCACAATTCTTTGGTTCAGTATGTGGTATGTGTGAGAGAATCACATTCCATTAAATGTAAGACTAACTTAAAAACCTATATTTGCATACATTTTGATGTTTGCTTAATACCTTTTCAAAGACTTAATTTGTATAAACCTAAGTTCATTTATATTTTATGTAATGAAAAAATTAATTTAGTAAATGATTGTTTACTGTAACAAATCATTCATAAGCATGTTCCAGGACATCTCTCTTACTACTGTTGTAATAACTGTAGAAGAGACCATAGAATTTGTCTGGTCCAAGCATGAGTGAATCTGAAGATACGTCTCAACTGTAGCTACTTTAATTTCTCTCCAAAGCATCAAATAAACAGAGCAGCTGATGTAAATGAGGTAAGAAAGTAGGTGAGTAGTGTGAGTGGATGGGAAAGTTCATGGGGAGCACATACCTTTCTTCTTAACTACTTACATTTCCCCTCAAGAGCTCACCCAGGTTAATTAGTTTGGTTTTCTTGACCGACCCCCGGGCAGGAGAAGCTGCTGAATTCTAGAGCAGATCTGTGGGATCACTGCCTTTTATGTACCTACTACACACTTCGGTACACAGAAGCACTTTACACCATCGTAAAAAGGCAAGCCTCATTACACCCAGGAATCTCATTCTCTTCCATCTCTGAAGGGCCTGGGAGGTCTTCTTTTAATATTTGAGCCCACCTTACCAGCAATACTCTGCTTCCTTCATCCACTGTACAAAATTGTCTTTTGAACAAAGAAACAATGCCAGAGCAAAGGATAAAGAAAAACAATTACTTTTTCAATCGAAAGATTCTTAATTATTTTGATAAAAAAACAAAGCATCTTTTAGATGTTTTCCTATCATAAAATGCTCTGCAATTTTTTTATGATTGAGTATCTTTATTAATCTTTTTGGCAATATATTCAGGAAATTTGAAATACAGTTAATTTTTTGTTATCAGAAATGAAATAATGATCACATTCATATCAAGAGGTGCCATATGAACCTCATCTGATATGTTAGCGTCTTTCACATTCACTCTTCATCTCAGAATAGACTGTGGCACACTGCAAAATAGATTCCCTTTAGTTCATGACTTGTTCAGTTGCAAATTCATGTAAACTACAGAACCAGTTTGGCACCTGCTGTGATCATGAGTCTACTGCTGTTTCTCTAATCAGAAAACATTCCTATTAGATAAACCATCTGGCTTGAAAAGATTCCCTTTTGCATTCAAAATGGCTTTGTTAGAATTCAGCCAAAGTATATTTTAAAAGGAAAGATGTGTCAGCAAGACCAGTCTGTTTACTAATGGAACAGTTCTCTGTGAAAATGATCGTTTGTGAGTTAAAAAATGCACCCATGAAAACATTAAACAACATGAATGTGCTCTTGTCATGTGTGAACATGTGGATGATGGGAGCCTCTGTCCATGGTTGTGAGCTGAAATTTAGTCACTTACAGTCATTAGCTGAAAAAGCTGATGGATTGCATTTTTCTCTGATTGCAATCATTTCTATTGAAGTGTGACATATGAGTGCTGCTTTGTGACCATCAGTAATACCTGTAGGTACCAGCTTGATGCTTGGTTAGAGCCTGAATTTTGTTTATTTTGGTGGATATGACTCATTTTACTTATGAACAAATTCTTCAAGCTTTATATTTGTTTTTAAAATTTTTATTCAAAGAGCAATAACAATGTGATGCTACTTTAAGAACAATTCATAGAAACAAATATATCTAGTTTTAATATTTTGAGTAAGTCTTGAGCAATGTGAAGATCAGTATTATATGTTCAGATCAGAATCTATAAACAAAAATGCCGAAAGCAAAAATTTTGACTATTATACTAATTTTTAAAAAGTTCTATATTATTTTTCTCTCTCCTTTTTGTGTGTATGTGTGCCTCTGTGTTTGTGAGTGTGTGTATGTGTGTGTGTTTATGTTTGTGTGTGCATATGTGTCTCTGTGTATGCCTTTTGTGTGTGATAGCCATTCTAAGCCACAAAGACACAAGCCAGAGAGGGGATTGGATTCCTGGAGCTAGAGTTAAAAATGGCTGTGAATACCCTACTTTGGTGCTGATGAATGAACTCAGTTCCTCCACAATAACAGCAAATGTTCTTAACTGCTAAGCTCCAGAACTCTGTAAACTTAAAAAAAAAAAGGCAACTCAGTGGTTGTTAGGAAAATATAGGCATTGAGAGAAAAGTTTTTCACTATTGTCTTTTATTAGAATGACTTTAAGAACATTATTGCATGAACACATTTTGCTAAGATATTAAAAATGTCTGTGATTAATAGCAATGATTGGCTATATATTTTTAGATTGATTGAGATCTTCCGAATTAGGTCCTCAAATCTCCAATATCTATACTTGTTTGTTGTAGCAGCTCAGTTTTTCCAAAACTCCAATATGGAATTGAGCTAAATATGGAAAATATCAGCCATATTTGTATAAATTAAAAGAATGAAGTATCCATAGTTTGCTGTTTTCCCCTTTTCCTTTTCTACTTTCATTTTCTTCTCTACCTCCCTCCCTCTGTTCCTTTCTCCCTCCCTTTGTTCCTATTTATTTATTATTTATTTATTTATTTACATATTTGTTTATTGTGTTTAAGTAGGTTCTCTTCCTGTAGCTCAATCTTGCCTAGAATGTGTTGAATAGTTGACGAAGTCCTCAAACTTGAGATCTCTTAGTCTCTAAAGTACTGAGATGCACATAAAGGCTGCATGCCAGGTTTTCTTGATTTAGCACAATATGTATCTAAAACAAAGACTGGCACTGGATACAATGGCATTGTGTTCAACCAAAGTCTGTGGGTTTCCAAGATTCAGTTGAAAACATAGATATCAGTAAAAGAATATCATAATGGAGAAGGTGTATTCTGAGCATTGTTTGGATTAGTGTTCAAAGAACTGGTGGCCTCAAATTTTAATTGAACAAAGAAATAGAATCAACAGATACGGAAAACTTAATATCCCTATGGGTAGTATGATGTTGTAGTAGGTCTGAGTAAGTCAGATGTAAACACTATCCATATAAAAGACTATCCATGGATGGCCAGGGGTGGTCCCGCATACCTTTAATTCCAGCACTTGGGAGGCAGTGGCAGGCAGATCACTGAGTTCAAAGCCAAGCTGGTTTACAAATTTAGTTCCAGGACAGCAAGGACTAAACAGAGAAACCCTGTCTTGAAAAACCAAAACCAGAAAAAATAAAAAAGACTATCAACAGTTTTGCATCTCAAGACTAAATATGTGACAATTGCTTATGCAGTACATCCATTCTTTAATTTTTATCAATTGGATTTTGGAATCAAAACTCACAGGATATACACCATACTCTGGCACACCTAGAACCTTCCAATACTTTGTACAATGCAGCACTCACTTGGCATGGTTTTCTGAGCATAAAACATGTACACACACAATGAATGCTAGTTATGTGATTTAAAATACAGATATCATTAACAGCTTCAACATCCATGGTCTGTTATTATTGATGCCTAAAGTAATTTGATTATATTCATATAGTAGAATGAACACTGTTGAAGTAAAATCAATGATGATGTGAATTGGGAATCTCTGGAACTATGACGCCTTCAAATGTTTGTTCTCATTCAATTTTGTTGTCACTTCTTTCCTATTGACTTTGAATTTTCAGTATTGCAATGAAGATTGTCTTATGATCATTGTCTTTGGTAGGCTATAAGACTATAATACACATTAGTAGAATATGTTACACATTTTTGTATCTAGGAATGGAGCTGAGATTTCTTGTTACTGTAATAGAACTAGCAGGACAGCTCCCTTATGTTTAGCAGATAACAGTTTTCAGATCAGAGGATACTTTCTATTATTATTTTAAAAAGAAAATAACTACATACTTCTAAAATTTAGTAGGCAGAAAAATGTGATGAATTTCTAAGATGTAAAAGAGAGTAGTATAATTAATGCATGTAATGAAAGATGTGTAGTGAAAACTCACAAGTATAGCTATGTGTATGTTCTTACAAGCATGACTGTCAATATGTGCATAGACATGCACTTGTAAGTATTAGGATAAATCTTCTTAATCAGGTACAGAAATAGGAAAGTGAAAACTGAAATAATTAATGTTTATTCAATTTTAGACTAAGTATTTTTCTTAAGGATTGTATTCAGAGTACATACTTAATAAGGTAGTATAGAAGATTAATCTTTCTGCTTATTATTTCAGGTAATAAAACTGATATTTAATAGTTACTTAGTATTTATAGAAACCAGATACTACCATAAGTGGTAATATACTCAGATTTTCTACCTTGTTTCTCACAATAGTTTCACATGGGTTCCAGAGAAGAGAAATCTCCATACAAACTTCTGGGAGCTTTTGAACTATTCCTGAATGAGCTGTGTTTCAGGACATGTATTCCAATTGCATGATGATGGAATCCAGGAAACAGGAGCAAAGGGGTGACACTTCTAGAGCTATTGCTACATTATGGTTTATATTTATCTAGGTCTACCTGAAATTTTTATCAAATTGGCAATCAAGTTGTTGCCATGGATAGCAAATAAGTATTGACACTTGAAGTGTGAGGATTCAATTTAAAAGATTGAGTAGAGCCAGAAATGCAGGCTATCTCCCTCCTATTTGGAGGGATTTCACAGTTTATTGAATTCATACTTAGTCCATGTCTTAATTAGGGTCTTTATTGCTGTGAAGAGATACTATGACCATAGCAACTCTTATAATTATAATTAGGTTGGCTTACAGTTTAGAGGTTTAATCCATCATCATCATGGCAGGAAGTAAGGCAGCATGACATGGTACTGCATAAGTAGCTAAAGCGTTCTTACATCTTGACTCACAGACAACAGGAAGTGGTCTCAGACACTGGGTGTAGCTTAAGCATATATGAGCTCTCAATGCCCACCTTCACAGTGACACACTTTCTCCAACAAGACCACACCTACTCCAAAAGGCCAACCTCCTGATAGTGCCACTCCCTTTGAGGCTATTTTTTTTCTTTTCAAACCGCTTCAATCCTCTTCCCTAGAGAAAACTGATTCTTTCCCTCAGATGTCATTGATTGCCTATAGCTCTTTGTCCGGTGGGGTGTGTGTGTGTGTGTGTGTGTGTGTGTGTGTGTGTGTGTGTGTGAAATTTAGCCTATGCATGCTAATACAGATTGGTGTGGCCATTATTCAAGTCCTGTTTATACAATCATATTGTCAAGATTTTGTGAGTGCAGCTTTCCTGTCACATCTAGAAGACACTGTCTCACACAAAGTGTCCTGGTCCTCTGCCTTTTGCAATCATTCCTCCCCTGCTTTTGTGATATTTGGATGTAGTGAGTATAGCGACTTCAGTATAGATGTACCAACTGGTGCTAAAATTCAGAGACTCTTAAATAATGCAGTAGATGTATGTACTACTCTTTATATATCATCGATTTTTAACTGTAAAATGTTAACATGTCAGACAATTCTATGATTTTCTGAAAATTTTGATGATAAATCCCCCACATCTTTTTCACAGTATTGTGATGTTTATCTTACTTTGGCTAAGAATGTTAAGTTCTGTTGGAAGGCCTTACAGGTCCATCTTATGAGGATGAATGGTGTGGTTACAGGAAACTTGCAAATCAATGATTCAGGCACCACTTGGTCACATGATCTTCATTGTTTAAGGACAGCTTTCATTTACCCAGCTGGGTGGTGTGCTTTAGGACCACACTTTGAATCTTGCTTTAGAATGCAATCCCCTATAGTGAACTCAATATCCATTCCCAGGGACTTGGATATGAATCTCCAAGAAAGAAACTGCTTGCATATCAAAGTGTCACTAAAAAAAATGTGACTCTCTCTACTCTTAGGAATATTTTCTATAGTCTTTGAAAGTTTATTCTTTGTGAATTCCCTTAGTTTCTGGTCCTACCTCAATAGTATATAAACTCTTTGAGACCAGCTTTTATATGGATTTGTTCGATACTTACAACAGGGTTGGCACTAAATGACTGAACTGAAAATACATCTGTTGTAATAAATATTTATGTTGTGGTGTCATAAAAACGATTCATAAATAGATTTGGTTGTCAATTTTGTGAATTATTGTATATCCCTAAATGAATAATATTTAGGTACTTTAGGCTTTCAATTTTAGTTAGCAAAATTGGACTGCAACAAAATATTTTGTAGCTACCCTTTAGCTCTGTCTACTAATCTAGAGGCACCATCCCATTCTATGTCAGAGGAAGCATGCTTTCTGCAATGCGGATACTCTTAACTTTTTCAAAGTTAACTGCTGACAGAGAAGCAATCTTTTAGAAAAAATTTACTGTTTTAGCTAACAATTTCCTGAAGGTGGTAATTGACTTATTCCGCAGAGTTCGGGGACCTTGTCAAGAATATCAAGTACAGTCTGATCCACACCTTCTTGATGGTATTCATGTAGTTAAACATAATGTGCGAACAAATTTTAATGCATTTATAAAGAAATCTGCCAAGGCAAATGGAATGGAAAATCTAACTTCTTCTCTATGAATACATATTTCACAATTTTTTCAAATATAATGCTCTATTTTACTTAGAAATGAGTTGAACAGTACCAATTTTCAGTGTGAAACCATAAACCAAACTGTTGTTGTCTTTGATGTTTATCAATTTGTATCTTTTGAAATGATTTTTAAAATAATCAGTTTGTAGTGGCATATGTCTATAGGCCCAGATACATGATAAGCTGAGGCAGAAGGATTGTTTGAACTGAGGTGCTCAAGTCCAGCCAGAAAACACATCAAAACTCTGTAGCTAGCTAGCTAACTAGATAGACAGACAGACAAACAGATCAATAGATGATGGATTGATTGATAGACTGACAGATAGATGTGTAAGATCTTCTTTACATGATGCAGAATTTTATTTCTATAAAGAAATTTCTTGGATTTTTTCATCAGTGCCTTGATAGCCTGAAAATTGACTCTATACTTCTCAAAATATCTGTTTTAAAAATCTTATTCTTCAATTTTTTTTCAGGGACTTAAAGTTCTTGTCATACAGGTCCTTCACTTGCTTAGTTAGAGTTACCCCAAGGTATTTTATATCATTTGTGGCTATTGTAAAAGATGATGTATCTCTGATTTTCTTCTCAGCCTGTTTGTCAATTGTATATAGGAGGGCTACTGATTTTTTTTTGAGTTAATCTCATATCCTGCTATATTGCTGAAGGTGTTTATAAGCTGTATGAGTTCCTTGGTCGAATTTTTGGGGTCACGCATGTATACTATCATGTCAATCTGCAGATAGTGAAAGCTTAACTTCTTCTTTTCCAGTTTGTATCCCCTTAATCTCCTTATGTTGTCTTATTGTTCTGGCTAGAACTTCAAGTACTATATTGAATAAGTATGGGGAGAGTGGACAGCCTTGCCTCATTCCTGATTTTAGCAGAATCGCTTTGAGTTTCACTCCATTTAATTTGATTTTGGCTGTTGGCTTGCTGTACATTGCCTTTATAATGTTTAGCTATGTTCCCTGTATTCCTGATCGCTCCAAGACCTTTATCATGAAGAGGTGTTGGATTTTGTCAAATGCCTTTTCAGCATCTAGTGAGATGATCATTTTTTTTTCTTTGAGTTTGTTTATATGGAGTATTACATTGACAACTTTCATATGTTGAACCACCCTTGCATCCCTGGGATGAAGCCTACTTGATAATGGTGGGTAATTATTTTGATGTGTTCTTGGAGTCTCGTTGCCAGTATTTTATTGAGTATTTTTACATTAATGTTCATGAGGGAGATTGGTCTGTAGTTCTCTTTCTTTGTTTGGCTTGGGAATCAGAGTAATTTTAGCCTCATAGAAGGAGTTTGACATCTACTCACAACTCCAGGAAAGCTACCTAGTAAAGACGATGCTAAGAAAGTCAGAAGGATCACCCAGCGACAGAGAAATGGATGAGATCTACATGAGCAAACTGGACATGAGGGGCAGGGTAATGAAAGGCCAGGGTCATGGAAAAGAGAGCTTAGGGGACCAGGAGATCCCAACCATATCAAGAACAGAGAGGGAGAACAAGGAAAGAGAAACCATGATAAATGAAGACCCCATGAGAATAGTAAGAAGCAAAGTGCTAGCGAGGTCCCCAGAAATCCACAAAGATACCTCCACTGTAGACTACTGGCAATGGTTGAGAGAAAGCCCGAACTGACCTACTCTGGTGATTGGATGGCCGAACCCCCTAACTGTCGTGGTAGAATTCTCATCCAATGACTGATGGAAGCAGATGCAGAAATCCACGGCCAGACCCCAGGTGGAGTTCCAGGAGTCCAATTGGCGAGAAAGAGGAGGGATTGTACAAGCGAGAGATGTTGAGACCATGATTGGAAAAAGCACAGGGACAAACAGCCAAACTAGTGGAAACACATAAACTATGAACCAATAGCTGAGGAGCCCCCAACTGGATCAGGCCCTCTGGATAAGTGAGACAGTCAATTAACTTGAACTGTTTGGGAGGCCCCCAGGCAGTGGGACCAGGACCTGTCCTTAGTGCATGAGCTGGCTTTTTGGAGCCTGGGGCCTATGCTGGGACACTTTGCTCAGCCTGGGTAAAGGGAGGAGGGGACTGGACCTATCTGGACTGAATCTACCAGGCTGAGCTGAAACCCCAGGGGAGTCCTTGCCCTGGAGGAGATGGGAATGGGGGGTGGATTGGAAGGAGGGCGGGGGGGGGGGAGGAAGGACAGGGGAATCCATGGCTGATATATAAAATTAAATTACATTATAAAATTTTAAAAAGTAAAAAAAATATATAAAATAAAAAAAATTTATTCATCACGAGGCGGTGGTGGCGCACGCCTTTAATCCCAGCACTCATGAGGCAGATCTCTGTGAGTCAGTGGCCAGCCTGGTCTATAGTGTGAGATCCAGGACAGGCAACAAAACTACACAGAGAAAAAAACCCTGTCTCTAAAAGCAAAACAAACAAAAAAAATTATTCATCAGTCACATTCTTTCATGTCTATCCTGTTGTTAAGGCCAAAATATATAATGGTTTCTTTCCTTCTCCTGCTCTCTTCTTTGCTTCCCATAAATGATTCACTAGATAAACAGACTCATTTTATTTTAAAATCTAGGGTGTTTTTTTTTCTGTTCTCCAGTGAAATCAGCAGGTTGACTAAATAAAATTCTAATGAACTCCCTCTTTTTTTTTACAACTCATTTTTTTTTCTCAGTTTATAACTGTATTTATTTCATACTGTAAAATAGCATGCCACGATCTTTAAGCCAGGCTGAGGGATCTAGCGGGGTCCATAGGGACCGCAGGAGCTAACAACTTCGCCAGTCTCCTGACAGTGATTTTCTTTCAGTCCTCTGCTGTGCCAGATCAGTTCCACGCTGGAACTTCTCAGCTCTGCCTGCTTTGCTTAGGTCTGGCAGGCTGCCTTCTGAGCACCGGGTTTCAGCTCATATATCACATCTTGAGAAATGCCAGTCTTTGCTTTCCTGTCCACAGTATCTGTGCCATCGTTCTTGGTAAGATCCAAATCTGTCTTTTACTTACCTCTAGGCCCTTTAAGCTTGCGTATACTTCCTCCATAGCCGATCATTTCAAAGCTCCAGCATTATTAGTTTAAATCTGATGACTCAGTTTTCATTAGCCTACTCCTAAAGTCTGCAACTGATGCCTAATTGAGATTCACAGAGATTCAGAAATTCTAACGCTGACCTGAGATTGAAAGCCATGTTTCTAAACCAGTTTCAGCAGTTTGAACCAGCTTTGGGCTATAGGATCTAGGAATAGGCATAGGTTATAATTTGCTAAACAAAAAAATGCGGGAAGGCTTGTTGACGGGGTTCTAACAAATGTTCTTTTTCCTAAAAGGTTGAAGATATCACCAAAAGACCTAACATTCCATTAGCCAGATGTGTATCCCTGTGCAAGAATGTGAAGTTCAGCATTTTGGAGGCTGCATTGTACACTGAACGCCCAAATCTGAAGTATCCTGAATGTCCACAAGCATGTGTTCACATGTACACAAGCATTCGTGAAATATTGAAAACCCAAATTTAAATGGATAAGTCAAGCCTGTATGAACCAATGCCCTCTATGAATGTATGATATAAAACTCACCTTTCCTTAAGCTATTTCAAGATGGCTTCCACATGTGTTCCCACCAAGTAAAAAAATGTTGTGTTTTCCACTTCATTACCCTGTCCAGTTGCCTCCATGCAGGCAATAAATCTGAATTTACCTTGATTATGTATTTATTTGCTTTTATTTGTTTCTGTGCATTTTAAGAAAACAAATTGTCTGTTTTACACTTATTTTGTATCCAAGGCCTAATATAGTAACTGGCATATAGTAGATACTCGCTACAAAAAAATAAAATGAATACATCCAATTTATCAAATTTATCTCCATAACATGTTAAGACCAGCTTTTTATGATTTTTATTAAGATGTATTCTATTAGTCTTTTGAGGAATGCTTCAACATTTTCTAACAAAATACTTCTGTAGTTTGATATTCTAGTAGTTTATCTTCCACATTGCTACTAGAATATAAAGATCTTTCCTGTTAAAAACTAAACTATAGTGCCCTATTGCCTATAAAAACAAGCTCAAATTCCACTGAGATAAACATAGAGTTCTATTTACCTAGCTTCACTTCTTCTGTTCTAAATTGTAGTCTTATCCTAGTCCTCAAGTCCCCCCACCCCAATGCATTATTAGTAGTTGGTAGAATTCCAAGATGGCTTTTAAGATTCCTATGTCCTGGTGTGTATACTAGGTAATCCTCTGTCCTAGAGTATGAATGTGCTGTCACAAATCAAATGGGCCATTCATTTATTTATAATTAGTTTAAACTAAAACATAAAAGTACTCATTTATGACGTAAATGTACTTAAGAGGATGATGGGTAGCAACTGCAGGGATTAAGTTGAAGATCCAACTATTTCCCTCATAGCCAGAAAGCAAAATAATGAAAATGAAATGAAAGGAAAGAAATCAGTCTCCTGTGGAAGCATGCCTTCCATAAGAAAATGGATGCCCTGATTCTGAGCCATACATCTTAAAACTTTCATGTCCTCATGCTAACACACTAGGGAACAAGCTTTTAACCTACAGGCCTCTAGCAAACATTGACAATCAAAGCCACACCAGGAAGGATGTGCCTTAGGAGTGTAAAACAGTATGCATAAGGTCTGTTATCTAAAGCACATAACTGATAAACTCTTTTGTCCACAGTTATAGGACATAGACCTTACTGATTTCATGACACTAAAGACACTTAATCTGTTGATTCATACTCTAATTTGTTGTTTTGTGAGTCCTTTCATAATTTGTAATCACATAAAAATAGATACACTAATTTTTCATATGACAAAAGTTATGGAGCTGCCTAAAAGAACCCAGACATTTTACCATACATGGAAATCTACATGGAGTTGTCCCTTCTATTGTAGGAGTTTGTTGATAGACAGCTCTTTTTGACTCCCTTTCTAAATTGTCATATAAAATTTAAACTTTCCTGACTCCTTGATGTTCTCCTGGAGACAATGGTTTCTAGATTACCCAGGAACTTTTGTAAAGTAAGAGCTTTAAGGTAGATTTGAAGGGCCTGAAGATATTGTAGTGTATTATGGAGCATTACAAATCTTATAATTACTATAATATAGTAATTTAATTGATCCAATTAAAGCAGTAGCAAAAAAAATCTCGATACATTGTAAATATGTATGAAAATTTAGTTTGTGACACAAAATATTCTCTATTAGCAGAGAAAAGAATATTAGTTAAATTAAATTTTCATTAGTCACCAAAAATTGTGCTAAACTTCATTTCTTACTGCATAACAAAAGCAAGGTAAATAAATTCAGAGGGAGAAAGAAGAGACAGGAAAAAGGAAGCAGAAAAAAGATGAATTATTATTACAAGATTTTTCTCATATATTTAGAACTAATTTTGAAATAAAAAGACATGTATAAGTATGAAATACAACTCACAAGAAGTGTAACCACCTGCATCAATATAACGTTAGTGATTAGGGCAGAGAACTGAGGCCACCTGTATTAATATCATTTAACTGCTAACTCCAAGAAATTCTTGCTTAGGAAGATAAGACTGACAAACAATAAATAACTTCGCTGTTTGCTGTGGGAAAGTCTTGCAAATCAATTAATCTGGGTAAATAATCAGCTCACCTGGGTGAACACCTCACTTGTCAGGACAGGAACCTGCTCATGAAGAAGTACTTCAGGATCTTTGCCTCTCAGTGTCCACCCACTGCACAAGTGTGCTGTGGAATCCACCTAAATCTAGACAGTTTTCCATCTTGAGAACATAAACCATTGGAACACTTCCTCATGTTTCTGTCCTTTAAGACACAATTAGAAGACTCTCAAAGTAATGCTTGCTGTATTTCAATATTTGTTATATTCAGTTCTGTGTTATCAAGAATTTTTCCCAATAGTCCATCATGGGCTATCAATTAGCTACTACAGAACTAAGATAGAACACAATCTACAAAGCAAAAGGAAGCTGAGGAAGAAAAGCATTTTGAATGTTGACAATAGATAATTTGCTGTATTCATAAGTGTTTTTACAGTCAGCATATTAATGAATTAAATTTTAAGGGTAGTTGCAGTTTTGTTGTTTTTTTCTCTTGCTTCTTTGCTCTTTTGGAGCCAGCTCCCAAGTAAATACACAGAGTATTATTATTACTTGTAAATGCCCAGCCTTTACTTGGTTTGTTTCTAGTCAGCTTTTCTTAACTTAAATTATCCCATCTACCTTTTGCCCCTGGGCTTTTATCTTTCTCTATTCTATATACCTTTCTTTCCTTCTTACTCCATGGCCTGCTGTGTAGCTGGGTGGCTCGCCTCTGGTGTTTTCCTCTCCTTCTCCTTTTCTCACTCCCAATCTCCTCTTCCCAGAATTCTTCTCCTATTTCTTCTCTCACTGGATGTTCAGCTCTTTATTAGACCAATCAAGTGTTCTAGAGAGGTGAAGTAATACAGCTCCACAGAGTTAAACAAATGCAACATAAAAGAATGCAACACATCTTTGCATCATTAAACAAATATTCCACATCATAAATGAATGTAACACATCTTCAACAAAGATTCCAAAACAGGCAACATACACAGAAAAGATCATATGCAATTATTTTAAGTTCATAAAAATGACTTCAAAGGAATATGATTGATGAACGTAAAATATATATGATGTAATATCCCAAAGATCTGTACATAAACATATATAATATAGTACATATATTATATAATATATATTTTATATTATGTACTGATTAATGTATTAAATCCATATATAATATATTATATATGATATGATATATGTATGGAAAGAGAGAGAGAGAGAGAGAGAGAGAGGGAACTGATGCAGCTAGGATAACATCCGACTCAATTTATAGTTGAAGATGAACTTGAACTTCTGACCTTCCTGCTGAGTATGACTGCTGGAATTATAGGCTTTGAATAGCGTTCTGAGTGTATGTAGTGCTGACAATTAACTTAGAGCTTGGTGAAGGCCAGGAAAGCATGCTTACAACTAAGCTGTATCAGCAGTCTAAAGCATTTTTAGTAAAGCATACTTTTACTGAAAAAAAATCTCATTTTGATTCAAAATATTTTCAGATTTTGCTGAACATTAAACTTTACAGTCACAAATATTATTGAGCAAATGAAAGGAACAAATAAAAGATAATAAAAAAAAACTTCAACTTGTTTTTTAATTCCAAAAAGAAAGTGAAACAGCCAATTCTAAAGGATTTATTTTAATAATCAGTAATGATGGGCTCAAAACAACACTCCATCCAGTTCTTTGTTCTGCTTTGACTGTAGTAAAGTCATGCTTACATGACATTTCTGTAACTTCATCTTTCTTATTGTTTCATATTCTCTGAATTAACACTGATTCTCCCAGGGCTGCTGTAAGCTCCAATATCATGTAAACTTGAGTCGCAAAGGGAAGTTGGAGGTGGGGAAGGGATATACTACTTTCTGCAATGCTGGCCTGCCTTAAAAAGATGATTGCAGTGGCTTGGCCTAGTCCACCCATCAAAACCCTCACACAGGAGGGCTAGGAAAAAGGCCTTCAGTGGCTTTTCAAGCCACACTTCCTATTACAGTAATGTGACTTTGAGCAAGGATTCAGGAGGAAGACATGGCCCAAGCAATACATATTGTGCTGGATTCAAAGAGCAGAGATGAAAGTGAAGTGAGACCGAATAAGCAGACAGGAGTAGGGTATAGATGAAATATTTACATGGTGACCTCAGCTGTCAGTCAGCCCTTGCTTGAAGAAAGACAGTTACTGAGAAACACTGTTTGGAACACAATTTTGACGGTGTGTGTAGAAACAATATTCTTAATAGAATGTAGGACCTTGTAGTAGAAACATTTTTAGTGATTCTATTAAAACCCATTACTATTTGAGGACTTGGCTCCAAGGATTAGTTACTAGGTAATTTTGACATGCATTTCTGTGCTAGCTAGTTTTATGTTAACTTGACATAAGCTACAGTCTTTTGGGGGGAACTTCAATTGAGAATACCCTATCAGATTGGTCTATTGAGAAGTCTGTGGTGACTTTTTTTTTTTAGTTGAAGATTGATGTGGGAGGGCTCAACTCTAAGTCCAAGGGATTTTCCATAAAATGCCATTCTGTTCCTAAATATTAGTTACTTTCTGTGGAAACAGTTATATGTCAACACACACATAAATACGCATATATGTATATATGTATTTGTGTGTGTGTTTCCTAATTCATGCTTAAGTGTTCTCCATTCATTATAGATTCTAAATTAACTCTTGTATCACTTTGTTGATTAGGAACACATATATCTTCTTTATACTAAGTTTAATGATGTCCATCAAGATCATTTCCACTCACAATCTTAGAATGTGACCTTGTTTTTAAAGAGTGTCTTTTAAACTGGGAAATGTGGGTCATGATTCTAATGCTTGCCAGCATTCATATGAATAACAGGAGAATCATGAAAGTGGGTACAACTTGTATGGTCTTTGATTGTGTCATAAAGGGTTACAACAGAAAGAAAAGAATTGTAATGATTAATATTGTCAACTTGGTCAGATATAGAATGTCCTGAGAAAAAAATATCTGAGCATGTCTGTGAAGGTTCTTCAATAGGTTAGTTGAGTTGGAAGGACCCTACACATAGGTGGCACCATTCGATGAGGTTTTGGATTTAATCAAAGAAGAAAGTGAGCAGATCTCTCAGTTTCAAAACTGTGAATATAATGTATCAAACTGCTTCATGTTACTTCACCTTTGATATTTACATCATGAAGGGCTATAACCTAGAAGTATGAGCCAAAAGGAAACATGCATTTCTGTTTATTCTTATGTTGCTGTAGGGCAGTTTGTTACAGAGAAAAACGTAAGTAATATAACTTTTAAATTGAGCAAGTGTCAAGAAAGCCCATAAATCTAGTAACTGGTCCTTTATGCCAGCAGGTGAAGATCCATCGGAAAGAAAGCTATGTGAAAGTGAAGGCCAAGTATGTATTGTTTACTTGAGGCCAGAGAGCACCAAAGATTGCTAGTAGTCACAAAAAGATGACTTTTTTTTTTTTTGGCCTCAGTGTGGCAGAGCTCTGAGGCAGTATCTCCTGCCATCCCCAGCAGAAGCATCACTACCAATATGCTGATTTTACAGTTCTGACCTCCAGTCTTGTGATGTGCCAAAAATATGGTTTTGTAACTGAATCTGTGCTGCTTGAGAAGCAGGCAAAAACCAGGAATTGAATCTTCAAAGTGTGTTTCATTTGGAGAGCCAGCATATTGAGAAGACAGTGAATGGAAAGTTTGTCCCAGTTCCTTCTTGCTGTTGACACTGAAATGCAGCAGGATCCTGACTTAGACTGTTTCCTTTATTCTTTCCATGATGTCCCTTTTAGAATGTGATTACCTACTGTACAATAGTTCTGCCATTGTGTTTTGGAAAGAGACAGCTTGTTACACAGACACAAGAATTTTGAATCATACCTAGATTTGCAGCTGTTCTGCATTTTGACAGTTTAATGATACATACAGGACTGTTTGAATTGATTGTTGTAGATTTTGAATTGATGCTGGAACGAGCTAAGGTTTTAATTTTGTAATGAGGCAAGGCTCTGAGAGGTGCTGAGATGTGGAATCTACCTGGCACATGATGGAGTAGATGTGAATTTTGAGAGGGTAGCAGATGGATTATAATTAGTTGAATATTGTCTTCAAGTAGTTTACCATTTCTCTTTTGTTAGTTCATGCCTTTATATTTCAGTGATAAAATGGCTTCTCACCTGTTCAGTGTACAGAGTTTCAACACTGGTGGGGTACTTTGCTAAAGGATTGCAGTGTTTGCTGTAAGAGGAGTGTTTCTTCCAAAATGTAAGCCACATCCATTTTCTGGAATTAAAACCTACTGGTTACATTTGGAGTTGGGATGCTGCATGGAAGAAGACTAGCCAGCCATTCATGAATATTTATTTTAAGAAATGAAGACGGGCTCCTCTGTTAACATTAGATTTAAGAGCAGGGCACCTTAATTTGTTGTGGTGAACATGGGAAAGTGCCACAGACCCGGTGGCTTAAATGAACAAAGTAATTTATTTTCTGCAATGTTAGGTGCGAGAAATCTAAGGCCAAGTGAATTCTTCACAGGAGTCTGATTATGTAGATGGTGCCCATCTCTCCTTTTTTTGTAAGGAGAAAAATTATATTAAATTAGGGTCTAGCTTAGTGAACTTGGCTTAACATAACTACCTTTTCGAAGGCAAATTTGGAAATAAATTATTTCTGAGGTACTGGGAATTACAAGTCTGTCATACATTCTTGAGGACACACAGTTCATCCTATAACATGTTATGATTCTGAGTATAATATTATACAAAGTGTTCTACTACTCAGGTATCAACACATTTAATATCTATTTTCCTTGAAGGTAGGAAGTTGAGACATAGGACAATGAAACACAGTGATAAGTCAATGATAAAATGAAATTGCCAGTCCAGCTCAGTAGAGAATCCTCTGGTTTCAGATTGTTCCATACTCCAAAGGAATAAAATATTTCCACAGACACTATCAAGACCCCAACTTATCTGCTTTCCCTTACAACTGATCCTCGACATTGTTGACCAATAGGAGTTAATACATAGACCTGGTTCTGTTCCCACTTGTCCCATGATTACCACGACTTCAAATTCTGCATCTTTCCACAATTTAAACTCAGAGAATACACAGAAGAGCTTGAATATTGACTAACTATGCCTTCAGCTTTTTCTTTGAAAGTTATTTAAGCAGCTTGGTCTTCACAAAACAACCATAGCTATTCAACTCTTGTCACTTTGTCATTGTTGTTTTTTATTAAGAAAAAAAATATTCATTTTATTTACCAATCAAATATCTCCCTCTCCCTTCTTCCCATCCCTTCAGACTCCCCTTTCCAACCTACCCTCATTTCTTCCTATAAGAAGGCAAGGTGATCTGCAAATAGGGAAAGCTTGATTTTGTCAAATGCCTTTTCAATATCTAGTGAGATGATCATGTGTTTTTTTTTCCTTTCAGTTTGTTTATATGGTGTATTATATTGACGGACTTTCGTATGTTGAATTACCCTTGCATCCCTGGGATGAAGCCTACTTGATCATGGTGGATAATTGTTTTGATGTGTTCTTGGAGTCTGTTTGCCAGTATTTTGTTGAGTATTTTTGCATCAATGTTCATGAGGGATATTGGCTGAAAGACATTTAAAGAATTCCTCAACATCCTTAGCCATCAGGGAAATGCAAATCAAAACCACTCTGAGATACCATCTTATACCTGTCAGAACAGCTAAAATGAAAAACACTGGTGACAGCTTTGTTGGAGAGAATGCAGAACAAGGGGAACACTCCTCCACTGTTGGTGGGGGTCTAGTCTATTTGGTGTTCTATAAACTTCTTGTATCTTCATAGGTATTTCCTTCTTTAAGTTGGGAAAGTTTTTTTCCATGATTTTGTTGAATATGTTTTCTATGCCTTTGAGTTGGTATTCTTCTCTTTCTTCAATCCCTATTATTCTTAGGTTTGGCCTTTTCATTATGTCCCAGATTCCTGGACATTTTGTGTTAATATTTTTGGCTTTGGTATTTACTTTGACTGATTAATCCATTTCTTCTATTGTATCCTCTATGCCAGAGATTCTCTTTTCCATGTCCTGTATTCTGTTGGTTATGCTTGCATCTGTAGTTCCTGTTCTTTTACTCGGATTTTCTATTTCCAGCATTCCTTTGGTTTGTGTCTTCTTCATTTTTTCTATTTCAATTTTCAGGTCTTGAACTGATTCCTTCACCTGTTTAATTGCTCTTTCGTGGTTTTCTTGGCTTTCTTTAAAGTATTTACTGCTTTCTTCTATTTTTTTTTGTTTGTTTGTTTGTCTTTTCCTCAATTTCTTTAAGGACATGTTTCATTTCCACTTTAAAGGCCTCTATCATCTTCCTAAAGCTATCTTTAAGGTCACTTTCTTCTGCTTCTTCTACATTGTGATATTCAGGTCTTGCTATTGAAGAACTGCTAGGTTCTGATGGTGCCATATTGATCTTTATGTTGTTGTAAGTATTTTTGCACTGGCGTCTTCCTATCTCTTCCTCCAATAGGTGTAATTGGTGCCTGTGGTGTGAACGAGCTGCTCTGTTTCCCATCTGTGCTTGCTGTGTCTGTGTCTCAGGGGGCCACTCTGGGTCCAATCTTAATTCTTGGTCTAATTGGAGCTAGTAGAGTCTGTGTCTCAGGTAGCCACTGAGGTCACAGGGGGATGAGCAAGAATAGGTTAGGGCATGGGTCGTGTAGATTGCAGGTTCTGATGGGGGGTTTTGGTGGAGGAGTCTGCCTGCTGGAGTCTTCTCTGCTGGCTGGCAAATGGGGTAGAGATGAGTGGGGGTTTTTGGGGACTGGCTGTGTCCCAGGGCCTAGGTCCTCCTGTTGTCATGTTTTAACAAAAGTTTTAGTTAATGGCATATGTTGTTTCTATCTTATATAAGATATTCATTTCATAATGGACACAAGTAGTTGACATATTAGGAGACAGTAAAAGTTTTCTGAAGAAGTGAAAATGCCCATGGCAACAACGGACTGGTGAGTTTGATACCAATGCACAGGGGAGACAATTCATCATGGAGGGTATATATAAATTAAAAGTGTTATCCTTCCACATTGAAATATAGGAATCTTGGAAATAATTATCTCTATGGGAAAGTTTACCAAGTGAGGGCAAAGGGCAAGGTCCATGTGGCTAGCTCTTGACTGCATGGAAAATGCCCTGTGGAAATGTACACATGGCTTTGTATACTTTAACAGATACCGAAGTTTCAGTGATAGCAAAGTAAAGGAACACTTGAGATTAATGTCCCTGGTGGGAGCTCTCAATCTTTCATTTGAGCAATATTTCCTAGATACATGCACAAATAGGTGTTCAATGTAACCTGCAGAAACAATTCCCACTTGGGCCAGTAAAACTGCCCATGTCATTGTTCATAAAATGTTATTCAACTTTAACTCTTAATGCGGGCTAGCCTAAGATACCACTTAACTGTACATACTAATTTGAATTCATAAAACATTTTCATGATTAAATATGATTTTATCTTAAAAAGCCATAGTAGGCAAAAGATACTAGAGGAATGGAAGAACTATTGTTTTCTATTTCTGTTATTAGATATTACAGCACCAAGTAATACTTTAAGAGCTATCAATAAGTAATATGATTAATCACCCATGTATCATTATTGTCTTGTGGAAAATTTGCATTCCCATTTAAACATGTAAACTCATGATGACAAAGTGGGTGTAAAAGTCTATTTGTTAGGCTTTTACTGCTGGAACAGAGTATCCAAGGAAACAATTTAATGGAGGAAAGAGTTATTTTGGCTCAGCTATTTCAATTAATGGATGAGCCCATTGCATCCCTCTTAGGATGTAGAAAAGTATCATGGACCCTGCAATATGAAAGGAACAAAGAAGTAGAGAGGCAGGGGCAAGGGATAAGACACAACCTTGAGAGGTATCCTCCCAGAGGCCTGTGCTGCCTAGTTAGTCACTGGCTCTGAGAATTTGTAGTACCTCCCAAGACAGCACAACCAGAGAGTGACTGAAGTTCCAACCCATGATCTTTTGGGGATATTTCATACTCAAATCACAGCAGACTAATTTGTTAATTGTCAGACATCTTAGTAAGAGCAATAGAGGCTTTGCTTATGTTTTATAATACCATGAAAACATACTCAAACTCTTCATGGAAGCCTGATAGTCAATTATAGATATGACTTCATTCAATTCCACACACAGTTGTAAATAAACTATATTTTTCTGCTAGTAGAGTGTAATGGAATATTAGAAAATAACAACTGTCTTTTAAGATGAGGTTCTATCCATCCAATAAATAAATCCTGAGCATTTGTGAGGTACCATGTACTATTGTTGATGCTAATAAGTTGGAAAAAGGGAATAAAACTCTAGTTGAAGAGCTTACTTTTTTATTTATATTTTTGTGGTTTTTTTCATCACAAGTACTTAACATTGGGAATCATCATCTTGTTTGGTTTTATGGTGGAAAATAATATCAGTGCCATCATTCCTGTTTTTTTTTTAAATGATTTAATCCCATACAAAATGCCTCAAGAAATAAGGCAGAGAGAATGTTGAAAACAATGTCCTGTGGTAAATGAAGCATCCCTGTCTTTATTGAGATCTGCTCTATGTTCTTTCTTTGGTCACAAGTCTTGTCAAGATGTCCACATCCTAAATTCCAAACTTTTCCTGGTTTGTGTTTCACCAGTTTAAGTGAATATTTTCTTGACTATAGTTCTAAGCCATGGTTTAGGTGTGGTTATTTTATGGTTATACTGAATGGGTTTTTCTATGTATTACTCACTCATTGACCCAAGATATATTGCCAATCTCTTTAAACAGAGGAAAAGACCTGGCATTTACCTGAAAAATCATAATTTACTATTAGTTTAATAATTATTTCTTCACATGAAAATTAAGTTATATTACTAAAATAAGAGGTTCCAAGAGCACACTGAAATTAAGAAACTTTTCACAAATTTGTGACTTTGTAAACAAAGCCAAACTCAGCCTAAATTTTTAGTTCTGTTTAAATTTCTCCATTATAATTCACTGTCAGTTTTTATTATGGAGAGTAAATAAGTTTGTGAGCTTATTTTTTTTAGAAGTTGTAATATGATAAGCAAATTACCATGACTCAAGATCCTGGGTCTCTAGGCTATAACCTTGAAAATTCAAAATGCTTTGATTTTGTTTGAACATTTAGAATTTATTCAATCTGAGTGAGTACATTTTTAAGTTGTTTGAAAATGTGCTTCATATAGAAAAATAGGATTAATATTTTGGTTTAAGATGTTGAGAATTTCTTTCTGTAAGCAAAGCCTATAAAGTATGTGGACAATTTCTATTCCAACAGGATACTACAAATTTCCTATAAGGCTCTTCATTATGACTCTTGACTTGGTCCACATACTCTACACTTCCAGAATATATATATATGTATATATATATATATATATATATATATATATATATATATATATATATGTATAAACCTTCCAGTTTGAGTATGAGAAAAAATTAGTCTCTTCCTATACCTCTTAACTACTTCCTTCATAGACAGAACTATTTCTTCTTTAACACAAACTCTTATCTCCACTGAAAACATAATGATGATAACCCTAAAATTATTAGTTCTTTGTTGATTTTTTAAAAAAGAAAGGTTATTATAATTTTTTGTAGATTCAAGGAAAAATGTTATTTGGCATCTTTATAGTATATCAGACCAAAAAAGGTTACATTTTCATATTTAAACAGTTTAAAACATTCAGGGATGATTATTCATTATAATTTAGGGGAGATATAACTGCTTTTATACAGTAATTTAAGATTTTTTTTTTTAGGAGATGTGATGAAGCTTATTTTAACAGAACTATGTTCCTTACTATATATTATATAATAAAAGCAAATTTTGAGACATTATCTCTGTGAGGGCCACAAATTTGCTCTGTAACTGAGGCTAGGATTGACCCTGTGATCCTCCAACCCTGTCCACCTGACCACCTGAGAATTATTGTCTCCATTTATTTTTGGTCATATTATGTAGCATTTTTGTGAAACAAACACAAGAATACTCTATATTAAATGAGACCAGATGAAAATTGAGAAGGGTGGGCATAATGTCTTCTAGAGTGGATGGACATTCTTTCAGAAGGCACAAGGTAGAGGCAAATAAAAGAGTTTTCTAATAAATACAATTTAAATATCAGGAGATCTAATAGAATTATTACTTCAAGATAATGCAACAATAATTATAGTAAATTGCAAAAACTAAAACTCTCCACTTTAAGAAGCTGCTAAGAAAGAAATGGATATAAATAGAAAAACTGCAACATACATTCTTACAGAGAGAGGAGAGAGAGAGAGAGAGAGAGAGAGAGAGAGAGAGAGAGAGAGAGAGAGAGAGAGAGAGAGGACTATATTTTCTGATAAGAATAACAGTAGTTTTAAATTTTATTTTCATTTTTAAATTAAAATATAATTACATCATTTTCCCATTTCCTTTCCTCTCTCCAACCCTTCTCAGTCCCCATATCCTTGCCCTCTCTCAAATTCATGGCCTCTAGCCTTTTTTTGTTAATTATTGTTGCATATGTAGATATGTGAATGTACGCGCGCGCGCGCGCGCGTGTGTGTGTGTGTGTGTGTGTGTGTGTGTGTGTCTGTCTGTCTGTCTGTCTGTGTTTATTTCTAATATAGATAGCTACCTGTCCAATTTCTATGATGTTACTTGTTATGTTTTGTGCATTGACCATTTGGTATTGGATAACTAGCTAGTTTACTCTTTTCTGGGGAATATTAATTATCTTGTTCAGCATTCTTTATCTGTAGTTCTTGATAAATTGAGGTGAAATAATAATTGCACATTAACATGTTTATTTGTGTCCTTGTTTTAAACTCTAGTTCCACTCTGCTAATAGTCTATCTGTCTATCTATCTATCTATCTATCTATCTATCTATCTATCTATCTATCTCTATCGATCTGTCTGTCTGTCTATCTTCTATTTATCTATCTATAGATTCATAGATATAGATTTATATGTGTGTTTATACATTCAATGTGTATATGTGTATTTTTTTCAAGGTTTGTATATATGTGTCTAGTGAGAGTAGAGGAAAAGAAAATCTTTATATTAGGTAATTATGGAATGAGGAAAGAATACTTGTTGCCTACTATCTTTGGTAAAGAAAGCATAAAGTCTCATAAACACAAATCTAAAACTCTGAGCCATAGAACGCCCACTGAGTCTGAATCACATTCTTTGGTCATTTAAACAGTGAGATTTTTGCAAAACAAGAATCTGGGAAAAATAAAAATGGGGACAAGAAAAAGTTAAGCCAAAGTCTTATCAGAATATCCATTATGAAATATCACCACGGGAAATAAAAGCACACTGTCTAAATGTTCCATAAAATATTTCAACCATTGAGGAAAAACAAGATAAGCTAAAAATCAGGGAAGAAAGTCCATCTCTTTAAGGAAAGTGAAATGAAGTGGTGTTTAAAATGCTCTCATGCTACACAGGTAGTGTGGGTTTCTGGAGACTTGTACCCCTAGATTAGTAATCACTTTTCTCCAGAAGAATTCAGTCGGGGCTGGATGGATGGGATAAAGTGAAAATGAATATTTTGATGGTTTTTGGAGGTACAAAGGACAAGCTGCTTTGGATTTGCAAAGTGAGATACTGAGGATAAAAACTGTCTTTGTGTACAATCCTCCAATAGCATCAAGTCAGGAGAAAAGGCAAAGCCAAATCAATCAAGATTCTACCCCAACTTCAATCCACTGTGGTCTCGGGTTCTCTATGGAAAACAGAAAATTTGCCTCAATAAATAAATGTTCCTTCATCACGTGTGTCAGGGTTTTCTCTATAAGTCCCCAATACAACGGTAAAATAATGTATAAATAGAGATCTGAAATATAAAAAATTTAAGGTGGCCAAATATACACTGAAAAAGACTCCTTAAATAGTACAATCATCAAGGGGAGGTATTAAAAAAAGTGATATAGATAATTCTAGTATATATATGGGATCTAAAGTAAAAGAAAATAATGTAAATCATAGAATTAGAAAAAATTATGAATTTAATAGAAAAATTTTAAATTTAGAGAGAGGTGAGAAAGAAATCAGTAAACTAGAAAATTGGTTAGAATAAAATTTGTAAACTTGATCACAAAGAAAAATGTGTTTCTGAGTTTAGTAAATGGTAGTACATAATATTAATTCCAGCATTCAGGGGACTGAAGCAGGAGGCCCATAAAATTTTGGCCAGCCTATGATACATAGTCAATCCCTGAGAGGGTTAGAGAGGAGACCATAGCCAAGAATAGGGAGAAGTAGGGGGAGGTGAAGAAAGAGACGAGGAGAGAGAGAGAGAGAGCAAGGGACGGGGCAAGAAAATATGAGAATTGTGGAAAAAAGAGAATGTTTCAAAACAGTATTTACAGAGAGCAGCAAAGTGTGCCTGTGTGTCTGTGTGTGTCCTTGCAAGTCCATGCTAAAGAATAATTGTCTGACACTAAGGGAATAAATTTTAGTCTTCTTCAAGAAGAGGTAATACCAAAAGAAAATCTACACATTCAGAATAAATACTGAGACTAAATATGAGGGAATTGTGTACACAGATTGTATGAAATACTTATTCCTCTTGGAACCTAGAATTAAGCTAAATTAAAATATCTGAGGAAGTAATGATGAATTAGAAAGGACGTAACTGCAAATAATATTATCTAAAGTTTTATAATCCATGACAATTGTATTGCATCATCAGAGAGGGAGAAAATGGGAAAATATAATCCTAAAAATGAAACAAGTGAAAACTAAAACAAAGCAAGAGCTACATTGCCCTAAGAAAACTGATGGACTTAAACTTGATTATGTCTGCCAGTTTCTAGATCTATGAGGAATGCATTTCTGTGTGGTAAACTACTTGGTCTGTGGCATTCTCCTGTGACCACCATGATAAAACACCTATTATAGTTAAAAGCATAACTATTAGGAAATGATACTTCAAAGGCCTATTATTTGTATTAGTGTTAAATAGTCAATGTTGTTGCTAGAGTGATGGTAAAGCTGTTCACTGCTCTTGCAAAAACCCAAGTTTGGTCCCTGGCACTTACATTAGGTGCTTACACCCACCTGTACCTCCAGCTCCAAGAGGATGTGTTGCCTCTGGTCTCTACAGATGCCTGCACTCACTTTAAGATACCATGCCCACACTCTTACATGCACACGATTAAAAGTAAAATACGTCTTAAAAAAAGTAGATGTAATGGGGCTGAGGATGGGATGTGGCTCAGTGGTAGAGCACATAAGTAACATACATAAAGACCTAGGATTGATAACCAGCAGCACAAATACAAACCAACTACATAAAAGGAAATCCTTTCTAGCCTAGCAAACGAATCTAATATCTCCTATGAAAAAAACCTCTGCATCTAATACCCTCAAGTAAAGATCCTAAGACAAGTATATAGGACTGAGATCAATTACATGAAATTTTTAAATAATTTGAAAAAGTTTTTTGAATGAGAAGTTGGTGTATGGGATTTAAAGCTACAAGGGAGAATTTAAAAACAGTGGAAAATTTTGCATACTACTGTAATAGAAAGCAATTGACAAACATTTGTTAAAAACCTTAAGATCAAGAACATAAAAGTGAGTCTTTGCCCTGTGTTTGCACTACTTCTGAAACTTATCTTAACTTGTTCAACAGGGGAATAAAGAAAAGACAAATACAGACACATATAGAAAAGCTGGCATGGGATGGGCTGGACTATGATGGTGAATCCTCAGCATTCCAGAATCTCAGTATTTTATTATATACAGATCAACAGGGAGGTAGAGTTATTGCAGAGTTGCACAAAGAGGCAGGTTTATATTATATACAGAGAAACAAGAGAGCCTGCTATTTTATCCTTAAGAGTATGGAGTTAGATTTAGCTAATCTCAGTAGGAACAGTTCTGTAGTGGTCCAGTCTTGAGGCTGTAAACACACAGGGGAGAAAGCTACAGAGGACATTTTCTTCACACACTATCAACATCTGCACATGAACCAGAAGACAGCTTTGCTATCCTGCTGAGCCTCTCCAAGGGAACCATTTACTATTCCCATGGGGATGAGACAATGGGAATCCTTGACAAGACTGTGCCTATATCAAACAATGCACAGTCACTCAGGACTTCATGTGCTCCCTACAAGTCATAGTGTAGACAATACTGTTTTCTTAATGACATTCATTCTTCAGTTGAAAGGAATGCATTGCACAGTGCATACACAATATGAGAAAGTATATGCAGAAGCCAATGGGAGTAGAAAGGAACTCAGAATATTCTGTTCTAATTTTTTTTTTCAAATGGAAACAAAAAGAGTCAGATATATAAAATCTACTAATTGAGAAAGTAGAATACAAAAAAAAATCATAGTTAGGACTGATAGATATTTTACATAAGAATGAACCTGAAGACAACAATTGCAGTACTTTAAAAGAAAGTTATGAAAGCATCACAGACAGAACAAAGCAAGGAAGACTTCATGAAATTCGGTGGAAATCAGTAGCCAGAAAGTTAAGGAAAAAAAAAACTATGCATACATCTTCAGTTCTGTCACCAAATGACAGACAGATTTTGGAGATTAAATTCTAGGAAGTTACTGAAAATCTGTGATTGTCACCAGTCTTCCAGAATAGCCAGGTGGTGCTTACAGATTCTCTGGAACAAATTTTTATACCCATTGAAAAGTATGTTTTTTAAGACCAATAACAAAATTATGTTTTTATGTATTAAATCCTGGGAACTTCTTTTCTAGTGTTAATTGAGCTGAAGGAAATTTAACTTAAACAAATCCACTTGAAATGCTGGTGCATGCTTGATATTACATTTTTTTTACTTTAAATATTTTATTAAATCAACATGACTGCTTTAGTTTAAAAACACGTAGAAAACAGTACTGTGATTTTTTTCAATATGCAAACCCAAAACAAATATTAATCTGAAAAATATACTTTTAATTTAATCATAATAAACTCTGTATATTAAAAACAAATTGTATTTTAGTACAACATATTTTTAGAATAATTATTTAAACTCAAGTTCATGTACTCCTAAGAAACAAATAATGAAATAAGAAGAAAATATGGCAAATTGAATCCCCAAATATGTAGAAAAAACCTTAGCATAAAAATAATAGAGTAAAAAAATAGAGTCAAATTTTTACCCATTTTTAAATAAACTAAAACTCAAACTATTTTATTTCAAATATTCCTAATGTTTTTGGTATTCTGTCTGTATAATCTTTCTGCTTTCTCTTCCACAATGATCCCAGAGCCATGGATGCAGAAGCTGTAGTATAAACGTATCTCTCGTGGCTCGACTCCCCACAATCTGTTGATCTCTGCATTGAGTCCACATGCAGTTTTCTGTCATAATCTCCATTCTCTGTAAAGAGAGGCGTCTTTGTTGAGACATGATGGCTCCATTTACTAATTGGTATTATGATGAGACTTAGGATATAGTAAGAAATTAAGCTTGTCTAGCCAAGTAACAGCAGAAGATTCTTTTCAAAGGTCTGTGACCTCTCTAGCCTAGGTATGCTGGCCAGATTCTTGGTACCAGGAATGATCTTCCTCCTAATGAGTGGGCTCTAAATTCAATTACACAGCTGTTGGTTATAACCAATATCTGAAACAAACTCCTAACGAACTCTGCTCAACCAAGATCGGAAAAAAAAAATGGCTATATAAATGGACTTGCGTAACGTGGAAGGGGAAATATTTTAGAGGGGCCCATCCCTGGAGGGAAGGAGACTTAATCTCATCTAGTAATGAGCCACACTTTTGGTTATCAAATACAAAAGTGTCAGGCCTGAAATTGAACACATACAAAATTTAAATGTGTGTTCCTTCATATACATACCACATGTGCAACAAAAGTAATCAAAGAGAAAGAGTCTATCAATTGAGACTAGGGTGGACAAAGCAGAAGTTGAATGACAGACACCAGGGAGGGGCTGGAGTGAGGGAAATGGGAGGGAAATGATACAATTCTATTTTAATTTAAAGTATATTTAGAACAACAAGAAAATGAAAGTATTTCTAAAATTGTTTTTATGGATGATTAGGAGTAGAGCAGTAGGGGAGGAAGGAGGATTTGGGAGGAGCGGAGGGGGCAATCTGTTGTTGAGATATATTGTATTAGAGAGAATCTATTTTTAATAAAAAAAGAAATAGAAAAAACAAGAATGACCACTGAGATAGACAAAATCTTTAATAAAAAGAAAACCCATTATATCAATTCCTCATGAAAAATACTTAAAATGTTATCAAACCTATCATAAATAATTTTATATTTAGTAAACAATCTATCCACTTGGATGATATGCAAGAAACATAAAAAAACACTTTACATTTAGTATCCTATAACATGTATATCATCAATGTCCTTTACTTTAGAAATATGAGGGAGGTTATTATTTAAAACATGCAAATACAATTGATTCTCAATTATATAGGGCAAAACAAGAAACAATAAATTCATGTGTAAGTATAGAAAGTATTTTTTAAATTTCCATTTACTTCATAAAAAAAAAAATCTTGGCAATGTCATAACAGAGTAGGAGTTCCATAAAAGAGCAAGTGATACCTAGAACAATTTCAGCACATATTCCACTTCATATTTACTCTTAAGATATCTGAGGTGTAAGTTGTTAAATTATCATTTTTAGTTTTACGTTATCCTGGACATAACAGCACAGAATGTAATAAGAAAACAATACAGGGAAATGAGGTAAAAATAAAAGTGCCTTAGCCGGGCGGTGGTGGCGCACGCCTTTAATCCCAGCACTCGGGAGGCAGAGGCAGGCGGATCTCCGTGAGTTCGAGGCCAGCCTGGGCTACCAAGTGAGTTCCAGGAAAGGCGCAAAGCTACAGAGAGAAACCCTGTCTCGAAAAACCAAAAAAAAAAAAAATAAAAATAAATAAAATAAAAAATAAAAATAAAAATAAAAGTGCCTATTTACTGAGAACATACTTACGTACATTTATGTATAAAGATCAAATTTGAAAATGGGCAACATTTACAACATTAATCCATGTTCACTACTAAGAGAAATATGCAAACAAACCAACAAAAACTGTGATTTGGGGTTGAAGAGGCAGGTCAGCAGTTAAGAGCATTTGCTGCTCTTGCAAAGTACACTGGTTCAGTTCCCAGCAGCCACACGGTAGCTCAGACCATCCTTCACTTTGGTTCCAGGATATCTAATTCTCCTTTCTGGCTTCTTTGGGCACCTAGCTTGCATGTAGTGTTGCACAAACATGCATTATGGCAAACAAAAGTATATCTTTTTTAAAAGATCTTGGGTATAATTGTGTGTTTATATGCTTACATAAATTTTGTGTTCATATAGCAATGCTTGCAATAAATATGTTAAAGGGTATTATTTATATTAGTACAAAAAATTCAGTAGTAGTTGAATATTGTGTCAGACTCTAGGTGTCCAAATAGTCTTTGACATTTGTAATGTGCACTAGTCATTTACAAATATGTTAAGCCATATTTACAATTCTCCTGGATTGAGGTTAACCTAAGAGTTGCGGGTTGTCTAACCTTGGTATTAAAATGTAAATTACTATTGAAATTATAAACTGCATTAATAAAACAGCATTGCAATATATGTGCATTACTTATATAACTCAATAGTGTAAATGCATGAATTTTCTCACATTGATTTAGAGAGAAATCACAGTCATATTTTGAGTGGTTACTTTTTGGGAATTAGTAAGTGGTTTCAAAATTAATACATATGTGAAAATTACCTTGACAAGATTATAAAGGTGAATAATTTATAAAATAATATTATAAAATAATAAGAGATATTAGGGATGACTTATGAATGGATGAATATCCAACATACACATATATGCATGCAACAAAAATTAGTAAGAAAAAGTAGCCATGAAATTGAAGGAGAGCAGGGTTTGGAGGGAAGATAGGGAAGGGCAAAATGTAATTATATTATAATCTCAAAAATATAAAGAAGGAGCCGGGCGGTGGTGGCGCACGCCTTTAATCCCAGCACTCGGGAGGCAGAGCCAGGTGGATCTCTGTGAGTTCGAGGCCAGCCTGGGCTACCAAGTGAGCTCCAGGAAAGGCGCAAAGCTACACAGAGAAACCCTGTCTCGAAAAACCAAAAAAAAAAAAAAAAAAAATAAAGAAGGAAAAATAGAAACTATTTATATACAAGAAAAATATACATACTTTACATATACACATAATATGCAATTATATATCATTTTAGAATAATGACAAAAAACAAATAAATATAGAATATAAAGTCCCCAAATGATATCAGATGCTTTAGTAATTAATGTCAAAAAGGGTTTCTATTAGGGATGTAAAGCTGAAATAATTGATACTGGGAAAATTGTATATGCACCTGAAAATGAAATCATTAAACAACTATCTAATGCCACAGGTAAAATGTGTACAATCCTATATTGTTCAAAGCTACTTGACAGCAAAGCCCACTAATCATTTTCTTCTTTTTCATTATAACAAATTATAGCATCTGACAAGACGTGTTCTCTGAAACAATGATATAAATTAGGTATTTGGATTATTATATATAAAATATTGTTTGCAATTCTGATTGTGTATATGAGGTTTGAATTCCCCCATACCAGCTTACTGCTCAGTTCATTACTTTTTAACTTAAATATCACTTAAAACATAGTAAAATTCTCAGACTCAAAGCTTTTCTTCTAAATTGTGGCCATGACAATAACTATCTCAAAATGTTTTTAGATGAAAACTAAAAGGAGACATATGCTATCACTTTGTCAGTTGTTACAGTAAATAAGACAAGCCAGATAGATAGATAGACAGATAGATAGATAGACTAATAGATATAGATAGATAGGCAGATAGATAAGTAGATTGATGATATAGCTATGAATTCCCAGGAATTAGTTTCTTCATTAATAAAAGAACAATAATAGTAATAAAACATATACTGCTTCTTTCTTAATGTTAAGTGCAGATTGATGTAGTGTTCCTATGCCATAGTCATTAAGCCCAGAAATCACTGAAGGATTCACAATAAGTTGGTATATCTTGCCGAGCTCCAACAAGACAATTACCATCACATCTCATATGTTCAATTATGATCCGTCATTACGGATCATAATTATAATCCGTTGATTATCCTATCAACTTATGTCCTTTATTCTAGACACTAGTCTCTGACTTCACTGCTTTTAATGTTCTAGTTAATGGCAAGAGAATTTGAAACTTTCTGCCTGATTTCCTCTGATAATTCCCCAACTGGTTCTTAAATTATTGACTGATACAACCTTTAAAACCCATGACAAAAACAATGTAAAATTCAAATCCTATACTAAGAATCCTACATTGGAATCGACATGGAATATGTGTAATTAAATGACCTGGAGCATTATAGATAAACCTACAACGGCTCATGATTCTCTTATCATTTCTACTGGTCTGTATTAACCACTGGTTCATGGCATGTCACAAGCCTGATCTTACACTGTCTGTTGACCATGTTCCCACTGGAAATAGCCACAAGGAGGAAGATCTGCTGCCGACTTTTCTTATGTAGTTGCTGTCAGAACTAGACCCCTTACTCCACATGCCTGATGGTAACATGATCGTGTCAACTGACATATTGTCTCTCTTGAGGAACCAATCTAATACTTGATGTGACAGAGCATGTCAGAGACTGCTGGGGTAGGCAAGGAGTAAGGCAATTTGTAGAGGTGCAGATGCTCAAGAAGTCAACTTAAATTTTCAAACATTAACATTTGGATGACAAGCTACACTGTTTAGTTTAAAATGAACTAGAGGAGCCCTTGGGGTTGGGGGAGGAGTATAGACTGCCCATAAAACTAAAAGGCATGTTGACACCAATAGATACTGTCGCTGTTCATTCTTGAACCAAAGGTCACAAAAGCAAAAAGATGAACTTTGGATCATGAACTCGTTATCTTTCTACTGACTCAAATACCCATTTAGAATATGTTCCATCGTATGTACTACTTAAATGGTTACAGGGCTCAAATCAACCGTAATGGTTTAAGGATAATTATTTCTTCCTTTGTTGAATAAATAAAAAAGAGCACAGCTTTCATGCCCTAGGTTCATGTCTCCAGTAAGATTCAGTTTTTATACCCTCCTCAATAAAAGCCTCAGTGCACAGAGACTCTATAAAAGCAATTCTTCATTGTTGGTTCACTCCTACCCCTGCCCATTACCTTCCTATGTTCATGACTCATTGCTCCTTATTTCTAGACAGAGTTTCTTTCCATGAAGTCTGATTTCACTAAAATTGTCTTAGCATTCCTCCTAGTATCTGATTCTTTGGCTGGGAACATTTGCTAGGGAAGTTACGAGGAACTTAGACTTGACTTTCTATGAGGACTGAAGCTCTGGTGTTCTGATTAGACTGAAACCACAGTTTTCTGGTGACTTAATCTTGGAAATAGCATTTTCAGCATTTCTTCTACATCATACTAAGTAGAAATGACTTGGTAAGTCATGCTTAAACAAAAAATGAGGACATAGTTACTAGTAGCAGGGTCATTGTTGGCCACTGGACAAGCTGCATGCCCTAGTACTCTATCTCTTCTAGTGTACTCTGCCTTTGGAATGCTCAATTTGAGTCACCTTGGAACTAGGAGTCTATAGGACAAAATAAGAATGCAAAAATCACAAGCTTTTTAAAATATATTGAGGCTCTCTTAAAAGGCTCATAGGAGGTCGGAGGAGACATTCTTGGTAGTCTTTGAGAAATAAAAGTGAAAAAGGTTTTGGGAATGCTCCATATTTTAAAAGTGTAGAGTGTGTAGAAGTTTCCAGGAAACAATATACTGAAAAAAATTGACAGTAATGCCCCTGAAAATGTTGATACTTCATAAAAAAATAGCATACACGTCACAACAATCCATCAGGAGTTCATAAAAGGCAGCTAGAGCAAACCTATTGATTTCCTTTCAGACTGGTAGGTCATATATGACATCTTGATTTTAGAAATAAAACCATGCTTGCATGGTTTCTCTGTTTCTTTCTATTCCTTCTTTTTTCTCTCTCCCTATCTTCCTCCTTTTTCTCTCCTTCCTCCCCATCCTCCTCCTTTTTGTCTGCCCCTTTCTCTTCATCTTCCTATTTTTTCCTCTCCTCCTCCTTCTCTCTTATTCTTATCTGGTTATACCATGGGCTATGCTATTAATAATAATGGCATGGTTTTTATTATTAATTAAAAATAATCAAAAGACTAATAACTAAAAATCTGTGAAACAGTCTTAGTGACAAAATGTTTGAGTTACCAATATATTGATAAATATTTCTTAAATTTATTTTTATTCTATATGTGTGAATGTTTTACTTACCTTACATGTATGTGTATGCACCAGATGTGTGCCTGTCACCCACAAAGGCCAGAAAAGAGTACAGCATCCACTGGGACTCGAGTTACAGACTGTTGAGAGCCATCAAATGAGTGCTGAGAATCAAATCTGGGTCATCTGATGCTCGAAAGTACTCTTATTTGTGGAGTCATCTTTCTATACCCCTGATAAATGTTCTTATTCACAAACTGTATGGATCTAACCTTAAACATTTCATATTATATTGAACTGGTAGAGACTTTATTATAAGAGGTCTAGATTATGTTTCAGCGATGATATGCATGCCTAGTATCTGTGAGGCCCACAGAAAGAAGTCCCAATCATCTTTAGAACTTTATTATTTATATTTATGTTAAAGTGTGAGACAGCAAAAGCAGACTTTTACCGGGAGGGTAAAATATCAGGTTACTCTAAATCAACTATTGCCAACCTTGGGAGCAGATACAGAATCCATGCCAACTCAGTACATTTGTCAGCATAGACTTCTTGATGGAGGAACTGGCTGCATATACTTTTGAATTCCCACAGTCTGAAAGTTTAATCTGGCTCTCTCCCTTTAGAGGTTTATATAATTTTATGTTTATGAGTATTTTGTCTGTCTGTATGTATACACACAATGTGACTGCTTTTTGCCATCAGAGGCTAAACAAAAGATTGAAAACCCTGGAGCTGGAGTTATGAATGGCTGTGAACCATTGTTGGGAATTGAGAATTGAACCAAGGTACTCTGCAAAAGCAGAAAGTGATTCTAAGCAGTGAACCGCCTCTCCAGACACCATACCCTCTCTTTATTATGATTTTCCAAAGAAACAATATTAAAATTTTGAGAACAAATTTATTTAAAGTACAATTTTTCTCCAACTGAAGGAATTAATTCATTGACATAATTTCTGGTACTCTAAAAATTACATATGCATTTGGCCTGATCTTTATCCAGATTTAGAAGTATGGGATAAGAGAATGCAAATTTTCAATATAGCAGTTGTTCCTACAGGAAGAAATTCTATTATTTTGAGTAGGAAGTGAATTAATTCACTTTAACCTGAGTGTTTATCTATAGTAGAATACATCTGCTAATAAGTCTGCATTATAATGTAGAAACTTCTTATGAACCATACAACTTTTCCTTTTGTTCATAGTTCTCCATTTAATGTTTGCATCCCTTAATTATGTACTTTATAAAAGTGAGTCCCAATCTTTGAAAACTATTTCATGACTTTCACCCCTAATTTTCTTTGTGACCATTTAGTATTTTGAGGTTATTTTACAATTTAAATGTGAATGTATTTTTAAAAAATCAGATTTAGGAGACAAGCTTGTAATCTTAATCATTGATAGATAAACTGAAATTATTCCATAAGTGAATAGCCAAAGAAAACAACTAATCTAGTCCAATGAGGGTTGAGACACACAGAGAGAGAGAGAGAGAGAGAGAGAGAGAGAGAGAGAGAGAGAGAGAGAGAGAGAGAGAGAGAGAGAGAGAAAGAGAAAGAGAAAGAGAGAGAGATCTGTCAGTTAAATATTAGCTGCACAGACATAAGGACCTTAATTTGATCCCTAGATTCCCAGGGAAAAAAATATAAGCACTGTAGCTTTTATCTCAGTTGGGAAAGATGAGGACAAGGGCATTCATGGGACTCACTGGCCATCCAGCCTAGCTGAATTGACGAGCCCCAGGTGAATGGGAGACTGTCTCAATAAATAATATACATAGCTCCTGGGGAATAACCCTAATGGCTGCCAACTGTTGTCAACACTGAAGAACACACATGGGTGCACACAGGCTCACACATATGTGGGTGCACACACACAAAATACAAAATTGAAATGTTTTGGGTTTTGAGATCATATATGAAACCACTGCCAGGATTTAAAAGATGCATCTGAGTTCTTCCAGCAGGCATTAGAGTCATGAATATTTGTGAAAAACCTAATCAACTTTAGTTTCAGAAACAACTTTCTCTGTGCCTCGGGTATATTACCTTATTTATTTCTCATGATTAGTGTTTTGTATCTCTGTTTGTAGAAGAAGGGTGCTGAGGCACAGAATACTTACTTATTTCTCAGGATCACAGCTTGCCAAAGTGGAGCAAAGGTGGCTCCAGGCATCTGGTCTGGATTTGAATACATATTTCAGGGGAAAAAATGCTTTGAGAACTATAGTGAGAAATGTGACAATATTAATTGAGTTATATTCTTTTGTGTGCTTCTTTGTGTGTTTTTTAGAGGCTACAAGTATTTGTATACACATATATATATTCCTAAATAAACTTGTTGAATCTATATAATGTTACTTGTATATATGATTTAGACTTGGCCATTTGGCACTGGAGAAACCAACTAATGTGCTCTTGCTTCCCTGGGGAGGACTACCTCTCAAATTCCTATGTTTACTCAGTTACCTGTTGTTTTTGTGTAGGATTGAGGCCTCATGAGCTTTTCCATACACAGTTTTGTGAGGTCATTTGTATCTTTGTTCAGCTCATATTTAGACAAATGTGTTGATTAGACTTTGCAGTTATAGTTTCTAAGTTGTACAGTGCATCTTGGAAGAATGGTCTCCTCATCTTAAGAGAGGTTCCAGGGTCAGGCAGAAGAGCTCAGTTTCAGCATCAGTAAGGACAATGAAGGAAAATGCTCTGAAGACATTAAAGTTAAGGGAGGACTCCTTTATAATGAGCAATAGCTTTCTAGGTCACTATAAGGTAGGCTCAGAGGAAGCCCAGGGCAGCATGAGTACCAGATATCAAGCAAGAGTCATAAGGATGCGAAGCATGATGGTAGTCACTGTCCTCCTAGTGTCACATGAATGTGGATCTACTAACAGCTTGCAGTGTGCAGCACCTGCTATGCACTGGAGCAGAACGCTGCAAAGCTGGTGGTGATGGAAGGCCCTGTAGCTAGAGTTTTCCTGCCTTGCCCACAGTTAGGACAAATCTCTGTCACCTGCCAGTCCCACAGTTGCTCAGACCCAACCAAGTAAACACAGAGACTTATATTGCTTACAAACTGTATGGCCGTGGCAGGCTTCTTGCTAACTGTTCTTATAGCTTAAATTAATCCATTTCCATAAATCTATACCTTGCCACATGGCTTGTGGCTTACTGGCATCTTCACATGTGGCTTGTCATGGTGGTGGCTGGCAGTTTCTCTGACTCAGCCTTCCACTTCCCAGAATTCTTCTCCTCCTTCTCCTGCCTATACTTCCTCCTACCTAGCCACTGGCCAATTAGTGTTTTATTTATTGACCAATCAGAGCAACAGATTTGACATACAGACCATCCCACAGCACTTCCCCTATTTTTTTTTTTCCAAAGGAAGGTTTTAACTTTTACACATCTCCAAAACCAGCTTGGTATATTTGGGAATTTGGGCGTAGCTTCTCTTACTACTTCCTGCTGGAGGGAGGTGCTGTACCTTATGGGGACACATAGAAATTTTAAGGATCATGGAGTAGTACGTGAGGTTGTATCATCTGAGCCAGTTGCCTTGAAACGATTCTGAATGTTGGATCATCTGGGCCATGGTGTCATCGGAGACCTTTCAGGGGGTCTTGGCTGGTCAAACCTGATGTATCTTAATCTGGAACAAATCCATAGCCTCTGGCTTTCTGTAGAAACAAAAGCAGAGCCTCTTTTCCAAAGCAACATATCCTTATATCCAAATTTTGAAGTCAAGGTACTTTTAAAACATACATTTTGGCATAACTCAACAGCTTTTGCAATCAAATGTTTTTCTTCAGTTACGAATATCAAAGAGAACATAATCCAGATTCTCTGTGTGATAGCCATCTTTATTTGGCTTATTTTTTATATCACCTTGAGCCTATTGCTTTAAACTGCAGACTTTTAAGCCTGAAAAGGCACTGTGGCTGCTGGCTCCGCCCACTTCAGCTTCCCAACATGGTAGTGGTACAGTTTCTGCCAGCTCTGGGAGTCATCATGGATCTATACTTTTATCTAAGCAGCGTGTAGCCCAGAAACCTTTTTTTTTTTTTTTTTTTTTTTTGTACTAGCAAAGGCTAAATCCACCATGCAGCTTAATGTGCCACTTGCAGAGGTCTCATTCCTGCCATACTGCAGGTCGAGTGCACATGCCAGTCACCTGCCATAGTAGCTCAAACATGCAGGCTGCCACTAGCTTGAAAGAGACAACTAGGAACTGTTTTTAGCTCCATTTTAGAATCTTTTTACTCAGGTTTTAAGTGGAAACTCTTGCCAACACATTGGGCGCAATTTGTAGCTAGAGTTTTCCTGCCTTGCCCACAGTTAGGACATCTCTGTCACCTGCCAGTCCCACAGTTGCTCAGACCCAACCAAGTAAACACAGAGACTTATATTGCTTACAAACTGTATGGCCATGGCAGGCTTCTTGCTTACTGTTCTTATAGCTTAAATTAATCCATTTCCATAAATCTATACCTTGCCACATGGCTTGTGGCTTTCCGGCATCTTCACATGCGGCTTGTCATGGTGGTGGCTGGCAGTTTCTCTGACTCAGCCTTCCACTTTCCAGAATTCTTCTCCTCCTTCTCCCGCCTATACTTCCTTCTGCCTGGTCAATGGCCAATCAGTGTTTTATTTATTGATCAATTAGAGCAACAGATTTGACATACAGACCATGCCACACCTAGGCCCTCTTAGTACCTGGGTAAACAACTATGCACAACACAGAGATAACACCTTCCATTAAGACCTTTCTCTGTACATTGTATTCTGTAGTTAGAGTTTTTCTCTCCAGGTCTTGCCAATTCCCAGCAGTCCTGTAGCCCACTTATAAAATAAACATACAGACATTTATATTATTTAAACTGCTCGGCCATTGGCTCAGGCCTACCACTGTCTAGCTCTTACTCTTATACTCAGCCCATTTCTGTTAATCTATATGTCGTCACATGTTCCATGGCTTTACCTGCTGCCTTTACATGATGCTCTCTGTACGGCAGGCTGGTGTCTCCTCCTCTCTGTCTTCCTGTTCTCTCATTTCTCCTCTCTGCTATTCCCTCCTATGCTTCCTGCCTGGCTACTGGCCCATCAGTGTTTTATTTATCAATCAATCACCCACAGCAGTATTCAGTTCTGTTTGTATTTTAAAATTATGCCTTACACCTTTAGGTTCTCAATTACATTAAGTGATAATAATGATACAACAATTATACACATGCACAATTTTCAAATATAAAAACATTTCAGTTATAACTTGGTAAAAATACTGATTTATTTGTATTTTGTAACTTCCTCTGTTCTTCATTTTTATGGCCTGTGGCTTGTTTTATGTTCCTATGCAAAGTGGGAAGCACCATTTTTATGGTATGATATGGATTCAAAACGTAGTCTATATAGTAAGGGTGAATTTCATATATCATTCACTAAAAATAGTAAATATTTTATTAACTTTTGTATACTTTATATCTACATATAATTCTAATATAGAAGAATTACAGAATAAATGATGAATTATAAGGGTGCAGTGAAGCTGGAGAAGACAAGTGAGAAGCTTAAAATTTCATTGAAAAACCATTAAAGATTTGAATAATAAAATCTCTATTTCTAAGTATATTAAGTCCCAATATTGAAAATGTTAAGATTTTTCTGATTAAAATATAAAAGTAACACGTTTTTGTTTATGAACATCCATCTTAGAAGAGAAACCTTGGTTAATTTATTCTAAAATTTGTATCAAAGTGTAAAAACTCAGGTTAAAATTTCTCCAGGAAATTTTGTTTGAAGAAAAGTGGAAAGGGTGTAGTGTTCAGAAAAGGTCACTGGATACTGTCATTTCTACCTTGTTAAACACTGACAGTGTTTTCTGTTGAAGTCTCTGGGCTATTCATAAAAAAATACACTGAGAAAAAAGGTAAATTTATTTAATTAATTCCCTTGATACAACTGCTTCCCAAAGAAAGGAAAAATCAAGTAGATTCCTACATCTATATTTTATGTAAAATATGTATATTACAGATAGCACAAATAAAAACAAACATGTACATATAAATACATCTTAGGAAGCTATATTACAACTTTTTGTGGTTCTGACTGACATTATATAAATCATAAAGCAAAGATTATTGTGTGTGACTATAAAATTATGCTTTTATAATAAATAGCATGTAAGCAAAGGAGTATACATATAAAAAGAACAGTTGCATATACTAGTTTTTACACATTTATCATAGAAAATACCAGTGTCAACAATATAAAAGTAATGATTTGAGAAAGGATAATTATGGAAAGTAAAAATTTCAAATAATTAATAAACACTTGATATGAAATCAAAGTATTAAGATACAGTTTAAAATCCATCAGATGGCCACAACAAGGATTTAATAATCTGACCTATCTAGGATTGTCAGCAGAAGTGGGACTATGTGCATATTTTAAGCCACAGTACTACTATTAAATTATTAAATTAGGAAGCAGTATTTAACTGTCTTTGGGCAAGTATACTGTACACTGCAGAGAATCTACTACTGCTCCTTCATGTAGAGGAACTCCACGATTGTGCATGGAGGTGTTTAATGGGCCCTTTGCTGCTTTTTTTTTCCTTTAAAATATTTCAGTTCTACTGAAGTCTGAATGTGTAGATTATCAAATACTCTGAAGGACTGATGAGACAAAATCCACTTACATCTGAGTGTAAAGCTCAATAGCTTCTAACTCGTTGCTCGTCTACAGTGAATTTATTGAGTGTGTTAGTTTATTATTTGAGAAACAAAATAACTGCTCTTTTGTAAATTTGATATAAGTCATGCTTTGAATATTTGCTGCACACCCAGTTGATTATATGGATGATGGGGATTGAATGCCGGTTTTCTGGCTTCTTTATCCACTGAACTTTGCCCATTGAACCAATATCTCCACTGTGGTTCTTAAGGACAATAGAAAGTTACAGGTAGTCTTATAATTTTGAAATAAGGTAGAAAACTTTAACACCAATTGTAAAAAACAACAAAACAAACTCCTTTCTTAATCTCCAAGAAGGAGACACTTTTAGAGCTGATACAATGTATGTGGTTTTACATTAAAGGTTGTAGTAAATGAGCAAATTTTATCTCATAGATTCTGAATCCTTTAATGCGTTTTGAATTTTGTTGGCTGTTTTTATTCTGTAAATATGAAGTTCTTCGATATTCATGTTAGGAATGGATTGGTTTGTTCCAGTTGGTGGTTGTTGGGCTTAACTTGAAGATATGCTTGGCCTTAGCCACAAGGCAGAAAAGTGAAATCTGTACTTGAAAAAAAAAAAAAAAAGCCTTAAACTCCTCAGAAGCTTTGCTTTAAAAAGGCTGAAAACACAAATGGAAATGCTGGGTTTTTTTGTGTTTAGAAGCATGCTAACAATTCTTTTTCATAAAAAAAAAAAAAAAACCTAAATATAGTCAAGGAATTGAAAATCATCAATTATTAGAGGAAATCCAGTCTGATTTAAGATATGATATGTATTTTAAACTATGTTTAATTATTTTCATAACTGGGACCCTTTATAAATTACTTCATAATTCCAGGTCTTATTAGCTTTAAGTTTCAAGGCTTTCATCTATTGTTACATTTTTTTTTCAATGCTGTTCATATTTATTTTCCCTGGAGATAGAACCTATGTATTCATTCATTTATTGGATAGAACCTATTTATTCATTCTTAATAACAAAATGATTATTGGATTAATTCCATTGTTATTTTAGTAATAGCAGTCCTTACCTGCTGGACTCTTTTCTGCAAATAAGGAAGATTAGATAACATTGTTCCCCTATGGTGGCCTCCCATTAATGTGAGGAAGTGCCAGAGGAAAATCAACTTACAGGAGAAAACACTTATTTTGCCTCATGGTCTCATAGTACTCAGTCAATACTTGTTTGACGATGTTATGAACCTGGAGTGAGGGACCATGGTATAGAGGAAAGACCTTACCTCATGGTGGCCTGGAAGCAAGGGAGGAGAGAAAGACAGGAGAATCTCAGTATTGATGTCAAGAAGATAAATGCCAGTGTCCCAATACTAGCCCACCCTTGCTAATTCTTCTCTTAAATCCCACAGTGTCCAGGCAGGTAATGAAACCTTAAGTAGACCAGCCTCAGGATAGAACATCAGATAACGTGGAATTTGAAAAGTCAATATCAAATATCTTTAGTATTAGGTTAATCAGATATAAATGAAGTTTAGACAAAGAATATGGAAACCATTTAAATCTTAGAATTAACTAGTCATGAACAATAAAACATCACCAATGAAGTGTTAAATTACAGAGCCTTGGCCACTCAGAGCTACCCCTGAGTAGCTCCCAGAGAATGCATGTATTCTGTTGCCCTGTTAAGGCCTGAGCCTATTTTTAAACATACTAATCTCTGGAATATAACAGTGAGAAAGCAAAGAGAAGAAAACAAGAATGATGAGAAAAAGAAAGGCACTGTGTAGCAGAATTAAAATTTATAAATAAGCATTTGAATTAAAATATTCCAGCGGAGGAAATAAATGTCATAAACCAATTATTTTATCAAGAAAAATACCCCCAGCATGTCAAAAGAGTATATTAATAAGTACGACTTTATAATGGGGATTGTGTCTGTATTGAGAATTTGAGAAAGGAAACCGGGGGCTATTAATTCATATGTTGTCAGGAACAAAAATGTCTTTTGTACTACATGAGTTTTCATTAGATGTCCTAAATTGATCTGGAAGTAGCAATGGCATTGACTATTGTCACTGAAAAGCATAATTTCAATGATGAAAAAAAAAAAGAAGGAAATGAACAGAAAAAAAAATGTTAAACTGCTCTTGGAAACAAGAAATTAACTTTCATACAATGGAATCATTTATCAAACAATGTTATAGTTGTTCAAGGACTCTTTTAAATATCATGTCATTTGTTTCCTAACACCCTAACATGAAAGTAGACATCTGTATGCCTGACTCATTGAAGCAACTGTTGACTCAAGCTTAAGGTATAACCCTTAATGAAGGCCTGTAGTGTGTCATGTCCATATAAACTGGAACAATAGCACAAGAGTCTCTAGAAGTATGTGGTGCACTTACATTTGTTGAATAAAAGTTGAGCAACTTATTTATAAAATGTGTTTGTATAAATAGCCTCCAATGTTTGAAATATATCTTTCCATAGAATGGACCCATTAAAAAGATTAAGACATTTTTAGAACTGATATTCCCACTTGCCTACACTAAAGAATTTGTGTATGTGTGAATCTTGGCAATGTCCTCATCTTACTTCACTAACAAGTATGTTCCTTCATATATTATAGCTTCCAGCTTAGAGTCTCTCATGGGATCCCTAAGTGTGTAAACATGTGGGGCTCTGACTCTTGTGCCTCTCTTGGGCTCTTTTGCTTCTGTTGATTTGTCTTGTCCAACTTCAATGGGACCATTTTTGTTTTATCTTATTCTATTTTATTGTGTCAATTTAAAAAAAATGAATGAAATAATATATGAATAAATGAATGAAAAGTGAAAACCTAGCTACTAGGGTAAAGGTTACCAACTGAACTGTACTTAGGTTTTCTGGGAGAGGGAAAGTCAGTTTTGTCCAATAGAGTGACACTGGGTATAACAACTACTCCTGTAAGGCCTTATGTTCAGGAGTACTCATGTTAAGGAGTAGTTGACCAACAATTTGTGTGTGTGTGTGTGTGTGTGTGTGTGTGTGTGTGTGTGTGTGTGTGTGTGTGTTGATCTGGTTACAAATGGAAGAGCTTTTTAGGGAAGTGGTTTTATTTTATTTTATTGTTTTTGAGGGTGCTTTTTTTGGATAAGGTTTTTTCTTTGTATTTGAGGAAGCACTTAAAGTTGCTTGGATAAGGAGAGGGAGAAGGCCTGGAGGGACTTTAGGGAGGGGAAGAATATGATCAAAATATATTGGAATTTGAAAATTCTTTTAAATAATGAAAATATAATAAAAAATCAAAAAAGAAAATTTTGTTTGCAATTTTCTTTCTCCAACAATGTGTAACAGAAGACTGGATACACAAATGCTTCCTAATTATCTAAAAAATTATAAATAAAATAAAATAGTAATGAATAAAGAACCCACTTTTTCCTTATACTGTGGGTATATTTCTTTGGTAGTTTGAAAGTATTAATTTTTTATATTTTCATGTAGTACTGAGTTCACCTTAACTTTTGCTACTGCAAATAAGATGTAATCCTTTAATCTGAGGTATTATACATAGAGGGGAAGGAAGGGGTCAAAAGCAGGCTTCCATTTAGACCATGTCAAATGGATATAATGCCAAAATGAATGGGGAGATTAGTAAATAAAGCAACAATGATGAGAACATGATAAAACTTTTAAATTTTACTTTAAGAAAGAACTTGTATATGTAAAGATATGAAACCAAATGATAGAGTAATAACAAATATTTAAATAGAGGAAGGACTAAAAGTCAAACTGAATAAGAGTCCAGAGTGTGCTGAGTACACACACACACACACACACACACACACACACACACACACACACACACACGGACAAGTGTGGATGCTTACAAAGATCTGTAAGTAATTATACATGGTATTTATTGTATGATAAATTTCTTAAAGCAAGATCTTATGTATTCCAGGCTGGCCTCAGGCTCACCAGGTAACTTAGGACAACTATGAACTCCTGATCCTCCTGCCTCCACCTCCTGAGTGCTGGGATTACACAATGTGCATAATGATGCCAAGGTTATGTTTTGTTGGGGACTGAACCATACATGTTAGCAAAGTGGTCTACAACTTGAACTACCTCCACAGCTTTTTAGGATTATTAAGACAAAACCAAATCAGTGAGAATTTGTATCAGGAATACAAGGAATAAACCTAAACTTAATAAAGGCAATTTATAGCAAGCCAACAGCAAACATCAAATTAAATAGAGAGAAACTCATAACAACTCCACTGAAATCAGGAACAAGACAAGGCTGTCCACTCTCCCCATATCTATTCAATAAAGTGCTAAAAGTTATAGCTAAAGCAATAAGACAACAAAAGAATATCAAATGGATACAAATCAGAAAGAAGTCGAACTTTTGCTATTTGCAGATGATATGATAGTATACATAAGTGACCCCCAAAATTCTACCAGGGAACTCCTACAGCTGATAAACACTTTCAGTGATGTGGCAGGATACAAAATTAACTAAAAAAGATCAGTAGTCCTCCCATATACAAATGATAAATGGGCTGAGAAAGTTATCAGGGAGGAAAACAACACCCTTTACAATAGCCACAAGTAACATAAAATATATTATGGTGACTCTAACCAAGCAAGAGAAAGATCTTTATGACAAGAACTTCAAATCTTTGAAGAAAGAAGTTGAAGAATCAGAAAATGGAAAGCTCTCCCAGGCTGATGGATCGGTAGAATTAATATAGCAAAAATGGTCATTTTACCAAAAGCAATCTACAGATTCAATGCAATCCCCATCAAAATTCCAGCACAATTATCAACAGACCTTGAAAGAACAATACTCATCTTCTTATGGAAAAGCAAAAAACCCAGGATAGCTAAAACAATCGAAATTCTGGAGATATCACCATCCCTAATTCAAGCTCTACTGTAGAGTTATAGTAATAAAAAACTCATCATACTGGCAAAATGATGGACAGGTGGATCAATGCAAACCAATCAAAGACCCTGACATAAATCCACACACCTACATACACCTGATTTTTTTTTTCAGAGAAACTAAAAGTATGCAATGGGACAAAACGAATCTTCAACAAATGGTGCTGGCATAATTGTATTTTGGCATGTAGAAGAATGCAAATAGATCCATATCTATCACCCTTCACAAAACTCACATCCAAGTGGATCAAAGATCTCAACATAAATTCAGTGTTACTGAACCCAATAAAACAGAAAGTGGGGAATAGTCTTGAATGTATTAACACATAAACAACTTCCTGAACAGAGTACCAATAGCACAGACACTAAGATTGACAATTAATAAATATGACCTCAGGAAAACTGAAAAGCTTCTGTGAGGCAAAGGACACCATCCATAGAACAAAATGACAGCCTACATCCCACATCCCAGAGAGGGCTGATTTCCAAAATGTATATATAAAACTCAAGAAACTAGACATCAACAGACTGTATAACCCAGTTAAAAAGTGGGGTACAAATCTAAACAGAGACTTCTCAAGAAAGGAATCTCAAAGCACCAAGAAACACTTAAAGAAACGTTCAACACCATTATCCATAGGGTAAACGTTTATCAATAAAACTCAGAGAAGCTAGCCGGGCAGTGGTGGCACACGCCTTTAATGCCAGCACTTGGGAGGCAGAGCCAGGTGGATCTCTGTGAGTTCGAGGCCAGCCTGGGCTACCTAAGAGAGTTTCAGGAAAGGCACAAAGCTACACAGAGAAACCCTGTCTTGAAAAAACAAACAAAAAACTAAAACAAAAGCAAAACTCAGAGAAGCTATCTTAAACCAGTCAAAATAGCTAAGATAAAAAACCCAAGTTACACCTCATCCTGGTGAGGATGTGAAACAAGGGGAACACACATTCCATTGCTGGTGGGAGTGCAAACTTGTACAGTCACTTTGGAAATCAATATGGTAGTTTCTCAGTTAATTGGGGACCAATCTCCCTCAAGGCCTAGCTATACCACTCCTGGGCATATACCCAAAGGATACTCCATTCTACCACAAGGACACTTGCTCAACTATGTTCATAGCATCTTTATTCATAATAGCCAGAAACTGGAAACAACCTAGATGTCCCTGAACTGAAAATAGATAAAGAAGATGTTATACATTTACACAATCAAGTATTACTGACCTGTTAAAAACAATGATATTATTAAATTTGCAGGCAAAATGATGGAACTAGAAAAAAAAAAAAAAACTTCATGAATAAGGTAACACAGACCCAGAAAGATACCTATGGTATGTATTCTTCTTTAAATTGATATTAGCTGTAAAGGAAAGGATAACTATGTAGACCAGGCTGGCTTCAAATCATAGAGATCCTCCTGCCTCTGCCTCCCAAGCACTGGGATTAAAGTTGTGCACCACCACAACTGGCTAAAAGGGAAGATGAATAGGAACCTCACTTATACAACTTAAGTAAAACATAGCTCTCTGAACCAATGAAGATAGGTTTCTTCTGTATCCCAAAATCTAATCAATATTCATATGTATAATTCAGCTATTATTGGGCTTAAATGGTTTATTGGGAAATGTTACCATATTTATTATTTTCTACAGAAAAAAAATATTTTCCACTTTCAAATAACTCTGGACTTTGGAATTATAACCTGTTTTTATGTTATAAAAAAGTTAAAAAAAACTTTAAGTGAAAAATGCTGAAGGACCACTGAACTCTGTGTATTTATATATCTACATCTGTATAAATAATGATTATAAATGTTTGTTTAAAAAGGTGAAGTGCAAGCCGGGCGGTGGTGGCACACGCCTTTAATCCCAGCACTCGGGAGGCAGAGGCAGGCGGATCTCTGCGAGTTCGAGGCCAGCCTGGGCTACCAAGTGAGTTCCAGGAAAGGCGCAAAGCTACGCAAAGAAACCCTGTCTCGAAAAAACCAAAAAAAAAAAAAAAAAAAAAGGTGAAGTGCAAATGTGAATTTAACAAGAAGTTGTAGATTTTCAACACTGTACACAAACTCCTTTGTTACAAATAAATATTTATGCTTCTAATAATAAAAGAAAGAAATAAAACGATAACAATACTACAGTCCACAGACCCAGAGAAGTTCAGTAACAAGGAGGGTTCAAAGCGTGACTCATGAATCTCCCTGGGAAGGGGAAATAAAATAGATTTCACAGATGGCCTGGGAGGCAGATGGGTATAGGTAAAGAAGGGATCAGGTGGGAGTGTGCAGGGCGAGAGCACTGGCACAGACAACTAGAATCAGGGAGCATTTTAGGGGCAAGGTATAAACCTAGTGCAATCAAAACTCCCAGGAATCCATGAGACTGACAATAGCCAAGACACCTAGGGATGGAGGATAAGGAGCATGAACTGCCCCTTCTGTAACAAGTCAAAGCTTCTAGTTGTAGGATTGGGACTCCAACCCAGGCACAAAATCTTCGACTTACAATTTGTCCTGACTGCAGGATATGCTAGGGTCAAGGTAGTACAGAACTCGTGGGAGTGGCCAAGACCCATGGCACCAGAGGAATCTCACACCGGACTCTGGTTGGATGGGCAGAACCAGTCTGTGTAGCCCAGAGACCTAGGATAGAACCAAACAGGACTGGCAAAAAAAAAGTCAATTAAATGATTCATAATTATACTCTGCTATACTTTAGACAGGAACAGACTTAAGCATCTTCAGAGAGGCTTCATCCAGCAACTGATTGAAGCAGAGGCAGAAACACACAGCCAAACAAACATTAGCAAAAGCTCAGGGAAACCTGCAGAAGTGGGGGAGGAAGGATTGTAGGAGCCTGAGGGATCAAGGATATTACAAGAAAATGAGCGACAGAATCAACTAATCAGGTCTCACAGGGTCTCAGACACTGAATTGACAATCAGGGAGCCTGTATGGATCTGACTTAGGCCCTCTGCATATATGTTATGGTGGTGTAGATTGGTTTTCTTGTGGGACCCCTAACGGTCAAAGCAGGGCCTGTTTGATTCTTTTGCCTGATTTTGGGACTCTTCTTCTCATTGGGTGCCTCATCCAGCCTTAATATGAGGGGATATTCCTAGTCTTATTTTAACTTGGCATGCCATGTTTGATTGGTATCTCTGAGAGGCCTGCCCTATTCTGAAGGGAAAGGAGGAGGATGGATCTGAGGGAAAGGGAAGGTCGGAAGGAGGAACTGAGAATAGTGGAGGGAGGGGAAAATGCAGTTTGAATGTAATATATGAGAAAATAGTTTTTTAAAAAGTTAAAAATATAAGTGAATCCCCATATCTAAGCAAGTGTACATTCTTCTGATAACTTCAAGAGAAGCTACCCAAGAAATATATAATAAAACTGATAAATTCTATAACATAGATTGTTTATAAACAAATGAGTTTTATCAAGATATTTTTGCCTTGTTAAAATGATATTTTATTGATAGGTAGGGCTGTTTAAATAGTACCTATTAACCCAGTCTCCAACTAGGAAGCCACAGAATGTACTAATGGTTTGTTTGTGTCTTTCCTTTCCATATAACATATAAATCAAGAAGCACTGATACGGTTTTGAGTCCTGAGGGCATGGTTTTCTAGATCTATGATCATGAAAGGAGTAAATACATACTCTAAAATGTTTGCAAAATATTTACAATTACCTGATGACATCTAACCTGCCACTCTGATATTTCAAGGTAAACTAGAACTAGCATGTGACCACATCATGAACTAAGACATTCAGCAACGATTTTTGTTTCTATAAAGAAGACAGCATCCTGTGCAATAGAGAACTGGGATTATTTTCCCTTACTACACCAAGAAAAACTTTCTTCTTGTTGTTCTCTCATGTATTTTGTGTTGCCATGTCCCTTCATATCTTTTAAAAGTCACCAACTTTAAGAGACACTCGTTGTACTTCTAACATAATTGGGCAGCAATTTCATAAGGAATATTGTGTGTTCCAATTAATGGCCTGACAACATGGAGTTGTGTTGATCCGGTTGAAAAATATCTGGAAATTCAGATTTTAATATTTATATATTTTCATTGAGTATTTTATTTTCATACATATAAATTGATGGCTAGTATTGAAAATGTTTTGGAAAAACCTTATGGAATTCTGAAGTAGTTAGCTTTTCTCTTTACTTTTCCATTAAAAAACATGAAGTGAATGCCGATGTTTCAGTAACAGCTCAAGGCTTACTCAAAGCTGTGTTTTCCTTTCTCTCTCCCTACTTCTACATAGGTGCACATGTATGTTTGTGAAACATGTGTTTGTGGTAAATACAAACACAGTTTTTAAGTTCTACTGATATTTTATTATTTTGCATGTTTTATAAGCTTAAAGTAAAAATTATTACTTGCAAATCTTCCTTTTCAATTAAATTTATGAATTATTGATACTGCCCTTCAAGTTCTTTTCAGCTACATTTTAAATATCTGCTATATTAGCATACATGTTATAATTGTTTCTTTTGTTTTACCAGAGATTACAATATCATTTCTAAAAAAAAAATCTGTACTTTCTTGGAGTATTATGTTACACATGTGATATGACATTCCATGATGCAAATAATGATCCCTGTTGCAAGCTTGTGAACTGCTAGCATCCTTACATTCTTTACACAGTATTTACACCTTATATACACATAAATATTCCATTCACCTGATTATAAGAAGTAAAGCAGTTATATATTTTATAGAAACATTGCTACCTTTCAGTGGACCTAAGTCCTCCTCAGAGGGCTGATACTATCTGGGCTTTTTGAATTATGCCACATCTTTTCATCTGGCATCAGTTTTTGTGACTGCTGCTGTTGTTGCTTTCCAGTTATAAAATATCTGAGGTGCAGTCACTGCTGAATTTAGGTCATTTCCAAAATGACCCTGCTCTGTTTTTGCAATCTATGCATTTTTTAATTATGGTTCAATAGATTGATTTACCACTGGCAGTAACTGCGAGGAAAGATTTAGGCAAGTTTAATTTTTCCAAGTAAAGAAACAACCATTCTCCAATTCCAAGATTTTTTTTTCACCTACAAAAAGTGAAATGGCCTTTCTCTTTGGAGCTTGCTTTTCCTTAAATCACAATGAGATAGAGCATTCACACTTCGAAGAAGGAAAAGGTTGGGTTTTGCATTTCCTTTAAGTCTTTGTACATTAAATTCTCAGATAACTCAAAGTCCTCTTTGTTCTAAGAATTAAACACAAAGTTTTTCTTTTAAGTCACTATGAATTAAAAGCCCGAAGAAATAACGACAATCCTAGTTCAGAATTAGCTTGAAGTTGGATGAGAGTTTGATTGACACGGGGGAGCTTTCAGATAGGGTCCGTGTAGAGAGAGGATAATTCAATCCCATTATTTATGTGTCCTAGTTCCTGGCCCATAGAAAAATTTAGAGTTTTTACCATTGGTGCAATCATATCAGACACTTGACCATGATGATGGAAGCTACTTAGACAAGTCTAAACATCTTTTTGAATATGTTAAGAAATTACTAAATTAGACTAGAATTGAAATAAGTTACTAAATTTCAGCACAAACAAGATGTTTGCCGTACATAACCAATCAGATATATCTTCATTAAAATAATGAATATATTAATCAACTCTTTTTAATTCTAAAGAAACCAGCAAAGTTCTGACATTGAAAAGATTTTTGTCCCTTTTTGGGTATCTTCTTAAGAATGTCCTGATGAATATTACCTAAAATGAAATAGTAAAATAAAAATACATATCTTTCAAAAGTTCAATTTGTTTGTTAAAGTATATGTTCTTATATTCAGATTTCATGGAGGCTAAACTGAAAAAAAATTCTAGAAATGACACAATGAATAGGGTTTAAAAACACATTCCAATGTGTCTTTAAATAAGAGGGACAGTGAAAAGAAGCAGATTAATCAAAGAAGGAAATATTTGAATGGAAATGTTCACACAAATAGGCACAATGAGAAGGAATGCAAGAGGGATTTTGAAATGTTATACTCCAATGTTTGAGAATGTATCCTCATTTGGAAAAAGTGCCTTTACAATTAAGAGAAATATAAGGTTGTATTAAAATACAGTGGGTAGCTTACTCCAGCATTGACAGTGAACATGCATGATGATGGTTGTTTGAAGACAGAAATATACATGCCTGGGGAATACCTTGCAAATTTGAAAAATTGAAATGATTCATCCACAAACTGAGAAATGCTGACTGCAAGTGATCAGAAGCTAGAAATAGACAAGGGAGACTCTCACCAGGTTTTGGAGGAAACATTACCTGGCAGACACATTGATTTTGGATTTCTTTGCCCTCTGACTGTGAGAAAATTAATTTCCATTGTTATGAGCTACCTAGTTTGTGGGTCATTGCTATGGCAACAGTGAGAAGCTAACATAATCCCATGAAATAAGGGAGAAAGGACACTATGCCTTTTTATGTTGAACAGGATGATAATAGATGTTCCTGCTGGATTTATCTTTTTCCAAAAGGCCTTGAAGCTTTAGATGCCAGGTATATATTCTAAATCTGGCTTGCTAAGAAGATCATGCAGGGAAATCACACTGAGACAAAGCAAAACATTTAAGGAACTCATTCCCCAAACCTGTTTTGTATTTTCACACCAGAAACTAAATGCTTGACTGAGTGAGACTCAATTTTTCTAGCCCAGCCTTGCATGTGCCTAACATTCATGTGAATAAATTAAGCATCATCCCCACAGTTAGCTCAACATAGAATTTTAAAAGAAAAATACATTTTTATTGTTACATGAGGTATCCATGTTTGGGGTTAGTTTACATTGTCTTAGTGAATGAAATAGATCAGTTTACCAAACTTGGGTGTTAACAAAACAAAACAAAAAAAGAAACATGGATTGTCTAAGTGAATAACAGGAAAGAGAATATGTATATACATCAATAATTTCATCACTTCCCACAAAATCTTCAGTGAGATTTTATACTATTCTAAAAGAATTGAATGAAGTTACCATTGAGAATTAAATGATCAAAGTGTATTTAAGAGAGGCAGGATAATGATCTTAGTTATCTAGTAACAGAAACTAAGCTTCACTATCATCAGTAACAATACAGAAATGGAGTGTTGGAGTAATGGAATGCTCTATGCTACATATGATATATGATTATATATACACATATATGTGTATATATATATATATATATGTGTGTGTGTGTGTGTGTGTGTGTGTGTGTGTGTGTGTGTGTGTGTGTATTATTGTTAGACCTCATTAGGTTATGAATGTTTGTTTTTCTAGATAACAGCTATATTTGGTCCCACCCTCTTTATGTACTATTATAACAATAGATTAGGATGTTATAGGACCTACATGCAGAAGTGTTCATCTTATCTATATATTCTTGATAAACTGTGTCATTCATGGATACTTTAGGTCAGTCTGTACTATTACACTTAATCTACATTGTCAAAATAAAATAAGTAAATTGTTGTTTTAACACTATTGATTTGGCCAGGCCATTGTCATGGTATATCTTATTAAATTTAATCCTGTAACTTATTCTAGGTATGCTTTATACTTTTCAGCGTAGAATTCTACACCATAAGCTGTTAGAAGTTTTACCTAGATATGTAATTTTGTATGCCTTGATAAATGCATTATTCATAATTTATTGTATATACAATTTGAATATAAGTTATACTTTCAATATCAATCTTGTAGCAAAACACTTTTCTACATATACTTAAGATCACTTCTTGAGATTTTGTTCACAGAAAAATAGATCGTCTGTGAATAATCAAAAGATTGTTTCAGTTATTTCAACAGTTACATATCTGGGACTTCTTTCACAGCATTCAAAGGAAGTATTATCAGAAACTATGTTCTATATAAGAAGAAAATTTGTAGTATATTATTGGGTGTGCTGCCAGCCACAAATATTTAATTTTAGTAAATATTTGTCCTAAAACTATATAATTCATCTTTTAATGCTAATTAATGAGATGTTATTCTCATTAAACTTAAATTTAATCAGTTTCCCACCTCTAAAGTCTTCTAATGAGTTTTGCTCTTTTCTTTTTTTTAACTTGGCAAATTCATAGTTTGAACATTAGACCACTGAAAATATTTGAGGTAACTTTAGTTATAATCTTCTTATACTGGGTTCAATTTTAAAATTTTTATTGAGAATTGTTTCTGTATTCACAACAGAAATTCATCTTTAAGTTTCTTTTTCTGAATGGTAAAGGGAAAGGACATCACTTTTTAAAATGTAATTGACTATTTCTTTTTCTGATCTGATAAAGCAACATGGCATATGTTTATGTAGCTCATGTCCTGGGCACAACAGATGGAAATTGTCATATGATTATTTATATAATCTGTCTGCTAAGCTGATTTTTAAATTATTTTTCTTTTTATAATAAATTCTCAAAAATAATAAATAAGAAGAATAGAAGTCAAAGTTTCTTTAATTAAAGATATGATAGTATACATAAGTGACCCTAAAAAATTCACCCAAAACTCCCACAGCTGATGAACACTTTCAGCAAATAGCAGGATACAAAATTAACAGACAAAAGCAGTAGCCTTCCTATGTGCAAATGGCTAATGGACTGTGAAAGAAATCAAGGCATCTATACCTTTCACATTACACTTAAAAAAAAATCTTTGGGTAATGCTAACTAAGCAAGTGAAAAACTGTGTGATAAAAACTTTAAGATGTTGAAGAAAATTATCAGAGGATGAAAAGATCTCCTGTGATTGTACATTGGTAAGATTAATATAGTGAAAATGGCCATCGTAACATAAGCAATCTACAGATTCAATATAATAAAAATCAAAACAATTTTTCACAGATATTGAAAGCACAATTTCCAAATAAATATGAAAACACACACAAAAAAATCCAGAATGACCCAAACCTTCTTGTATAATAAAAGAACTTCTGAGGGTATCACCATCCCTAATTTAAATTTTACTATAGAGACAAATAGTAAAAACAGCAAGGTATTGACAAAAAGCACACACATTGATCAACAGAATTAATTGAAGACTAAGACATAAGTATACATACCTATTTTTGAAAAAAAAAGTGAGAAATACACACTGGAAAAACACAGCATCATCAACAAATGGTCTTGGTCAAACTAGATAGCTGTATGTAGAAGAATCTAAATAGACCCATATTTATCACCCTGTACAAAACACAACTCCACTATAAACAGACCAAAAGCCTCCATGAAAGATCAGATACATTTAATCTGATAAAAGAGAAACTGGGAAATTATCTTGATATCATTGGAACAGGAAAAGACTTTCTGAGCTGAGCAGTGATAGTACTAACATTGACAACAACAATAAATGAGGCCTTATGGAGCCGAAAAGCTGCTGTATGGCAAAGGACACCATCATTTGGACAAAATTACAGGCTACAGAACAAGAAAAGTTTTTTTTTTTTTTACCAAAAATTCATCTGATAGAGAGCTACTATTTAACATATATAAAATTTGGACATTAAGAAAACAAATAACCTAATTAAAATATGGGGTACAAATCTAAACAAAAATTCAAAAAAGGGTAATACAAATGGCTGAGAAGCGCTTCAAAACTTTTAAATCCTTAGTCTTCTGGAATATGCAAGTCAAAACTACTTTGAAATTTCATCTTAAAGCAGTAATAATGGCCAGGAACAAATACACTGAGCATAGCCAGATAATGTGCAGAGAATGAGAGAGCCTGGAACACTCAGTTGTTAATGGGATGTCTCCCTCCATTGAATCCCTCCTCTTAGGACTCAGGAAACCTTGCAAAAGAGGAGACCGGGAGATTGTAAGAGTCAGAGGGGATGGAGAACACCAAGGAAACAAAGCTTTCTAAACACAGCAGCAGAGACTCACATATGAATTCACAGAGATTTGTAACATGAACAGGACTTGCATGGGTCTGCACTAGATGGGGTCCCAGTTGACTAAGAGACTATATTAACAAAATATCGAATCCCTAATTCAAAACTAATCTCCAAATGATAATCACTTACAGATAAAAAATTAGTTTTTCTAGTGAGTCTCATTGAGGATATAAAGCACTCTTAAGGCCAAGCTCAATAGTAGATGGCCAACATAAAAAGAACTCAATTGAATATTTGAATATTTGATTGTTTGATTGATTAAATTTTGTCTCAGAACATTTATTCGGGGTATTTATTCTTTCTTTCTTTTTTTAAAATTTTATTGATTTTTTGATTTACATATCTTTTGCATATATACTATGGCTTCCTGTTTTATGATTTTATGGGATTTCTATGTGTTGGAACGTTTGTGTCTCCACATTATTATTATTATTATTATTATTATTATTATTATTAATTATCATCATCATTATTATTATGATGTGCTTTTTTTACTTAGATTTTTTCTTCTGTTTGTTGTATTGCAATGTTTGTTTTTGTTTTGTCTTATTGTATTTTATTATAATTCTTTAGATGTGACTTTGTTTTTTAATGAGAGACAGAATTGGAATGCATTAGGATGGAAGAAAGAATAAGGAGGATCATGGAGGACTTGTGGAAGGGCAACTCTAATCAGAATATATTGCATGAAAAGATCTATTTTCAAAATAGAAAACTAGAAAATAAAAAGAATCATGTTAATGTTTACCTACATGTGACACAAGGCTTAGAATTCTGAAAGGTGTCCTCCACAAAGGTGATGTCACAGAGACCTTAAGCGATGATTTCTTTCATTTAGTAGTTTCATCTATACATTTTCAAAGTCTTTTTTATGTTTTTCTACTCCTGCAGTTTTCCAAGAAACCTTAATATTTTATTAGATTAACTATTACTCATTTAAAAGCCTGAGGGCAATATTCCATCAATCCTAAAGCCTCTCTAGATCCTATAGACTTGTTCTCTGGAATTATCAAGGTACAAATTCTCTGCACTTTTAGCCACAGTCATTCAGCTCTCTAATTACTACACTCAAATGTAGCTCAGAAGAAAGCTACGGTTTCTTACCTACTAGAGAAAGGCCATCTTTTCTGTTAACAGTGCAAAAGGCCATTCTGTGAGATTTTCCTTAAACATAGCCTCTTCATTCTTGTAAGGCAATTCTGTTTTGACAGATATTGTTTCCTTTTGCTGTTAAACAATTCTCAGTGTCATGTTTCACGACCTTTCCAAAGTGTAATTATTCAAGGTAGGATGAATCATATGTGGTCATGGAGAATTTTTAATTTTTAAGATTATAATACAATAACGACATTTCTCCCTTCCCTTACCTCCCTTCAAGCCCTCTCATATATTCCCTTCTCTCCTCCAAGCTCATGGGCTCTTTTTTGCATTAATTGTTAGTACATGCATATATATATATGTATATATATATATAATGTGTATATATGATATATATATACCTATGTACTTGTGTTTTTACATATGTAAATATAACCTGCTCATTCTGTACAATGTTACTTATATGTATGTTTTTAAGGCTAAAATCCATAATCAGTCATAATTCAGAGTTGTGGAGTGCAGTCTCAGTAGACACAGTTACAAAATACTCCCCATAGTCAAGACTCAGGAAACACTGTAGACAAGGGAGCAGAAAGATTGTAAGGGCCAGAGGATTATGAAATTTGCAGTGAGATTGTGTCTCCTAGTAATGTCAGAAGCTACATACACTTCCAATTTTGCCAACTTGACTTTCCAAAAGTGAGCTCAACAAGGATGGCACTGATCAACATGTCAAAGTACGTGGAGAAAATTGCAAGAAGGCTCAATGATACACAGAGAACCATAGGTACCTGCACGTTCTCTTTGATTGTTTCCTGTCTAGGCTGTTACTTTTTTGGGGGTGTAGGTGACGTGGGGGGGCATAGGGGAAGAAGTTGTTATAGAAGCCTTCTATGTTCCTCTTTCTCAACTGTGAGTCCGCAGTCATTGATATCACTGCAAAAATAACTTCCTTGTCCTTTACAGTTAGCAGGAGCACAGATCATGAAATTCCACATTATCCAGCAACAGGAAAGACATCAGACCTCTACACTATAACAACAAGGAATTTTAATGTCCTACCATGTGACACAACAAAAAACAAGTCAATAACAGGACATCAAAATCCAATTAAGTTTGAAAGCTTTTAACAAATGTTGTTAAACTATCAACATATTTGGTGACTTTTAGATAAATTATATGGTAATTACATAACCAAAGTTGACTCCAGATATAATAAAGATTAACTTTTTAAAGAAACCACTGAAAACTATGATGAATAGTAATAATATTATTATGAGATCATTGAAATCTGTAATTGGAGAATGAAAATTGTGAACTAGATGATATTCAAACAAAATTAATAAGTATATAATATGTAACTATGAAAATTTTATTATAAACATTTTTTCTGTACAAAAATATTAATAAATCTGAAAGGAATGGAGAAAAAACTAATAAAACAAAGTATGTGTGGTCTTTTTATATAAGGATGTAGACTAATAATCTTAAGAAAATGACTGTGTTGATGGTACATGTGGTATGTGCTTGATGCCCAAGAATGAGGAGCTCAGTTCAGATCCCCAGAGCCCACATAAAAAAATCAAGTGTGGTAGCATGTGACTGCATTCCAGTGCTGGGTACACAGAGAAAAAGAGATCCCTGGAGCACATTAAGGAGCCACTCTAGCTGAATCTATGGTTAAGTGAGAGATCCCATCTCAGAAAACAAAGTGAGAATGTCTGAGGAGTTTAGACCCATTGCCTCCTGACACACAATTATACATGCACCATTATGCACACAAATGTATATGCACATCGTGCTTGTACACATTTATGCATACACTCACATACACACCACCTTCATATACATTTGTGTACATAGCCATAAGCATACCACATGCACACAGACACATGAGTAAATGGAAATGTGGGAAAAACCTATCAAAAATAAACCAAAGTACAGGAAGTAAATATACAGTGCATGAAATAATTTTCATTCCCCATTAATTACAGTGTTTAGACATCAAATCATAAAGTAAAAAATCTGAATTTTACTGTATTTGCAAACAGGAGTGTTAGCCTGTTTTCATTTCTGCTTCCTAAAGTGGAAAGACATTGGTCCTTTGGGTAAGACACAAAGCTCATTATTTACAACAAAAGGATTCGTCAGGGAAGTATTTTGTGTCAGTTCTCATTGCCTTGACAATAAGATGGTTCCAAGAGGCAAAGACAGAGGGAACAAAAGCATTTAGTGAGAACTGGTTACAGGAGAGAGATCCTGATTTACGACACCCTGAACTGAAAAAAGTCTCTAGCCAATCTGTCCATCCTGTCCTGTGAAGACAGCTCCCCGACCCTGCTGGAATGTAAACAAATGCCTCATAGAGAAAGGGGAACATCTCTAGATTTATGAAACTGAGAGGTCCCAAGAAAAGGTGCCTCTAAACTCTGGGCATGGGGGTTCACTGCTGTTATCTTTACCACCCAAATATGTGCCTGCCTTTGCTCCAGAGGGACATTGACTCTGTCCTCTGTATTTCAGGGTAATTGTAAAAGCTTTGTTTAAAGAATAATTTTTAAGCAGAAGGAACGTGATGTCTGTATTTATAGGGATAGTGCAGATAATGGAAGATTATCTTTCAGAGTAAATGAAGGTGAAGAATGATAAACTGTGAAATTTTAATCAATTTTTATCCTCAAAGAAGCACACACATATTTGTACATTGGAGTCCAGACACGCAGATACACACTATTGGTATGTACTTAGATTTCTTGTATGGACATTATATTTGGAAATTATTGCAAATTCCTCTGAAAGCATGTTTAAAACATGAATAGATATCAGTATGATTCATATTATTTGATTCAGTAGACTCATATAAATCTAGGCTAAAATAAAATGGTATTTAAAGTTTTATAAACCATACTGTGGTACTATTTTCTCTTAGTTATGTCAAATTTAAAAGAACATATTATATAAAATAAGAATAATGACAAAATACACTTGTAATGTCTACACAATAGAAACCATAAAGAAACATTGTCTAGGAAACAGGCTCTAAGATAATGTTAGCTCAAGACACGTTTTGACTAAAGCTGGAAAATTCATAGATACAGATGTGGGTGAATATATATGTATTTAAATATGTAAAGACAAATGCTGGTATATAAGTACAGTAATGAGAGAAAGAAGAGTTATTAGGAGATTTTTTGGGGCCCCAGTGTTGGGGTTCAGTGTTGGGGTTCAGCCTGACCTATCAAAGGGTCCCTTGAAAGGGGAAGCAAGAAATTGAGAAATGCTAGATAGGAAATACAGAAGTAGATAAAGAAATAAGATAGAGACACAGGATAGCTTCAGGAGGGCCCTGGGTCAATACCCGGCAGACTCAAATTTATTTCTAATGGGTTTTTTTATACACTAGCAAGAGGAGAGTCAAAAGACCTCCCCCTTTTAAGATCAAAGCACAATGTACAACCAAGTGTAGACCCTTCAAAACACTTGGTAACCACGCCCCACAGCAAAGCATGTTGTGATTAGACCTTGAAGTATAAGACATCTGGTGACTCTGCCTTTGAAACCTATTATGCAGCCTTGGAGAGCAACATAAACTCTGACTCTCTGGCTTTGGATGAAACCACAAGTTGGAATCTTTGTGGGATCCCACAAGGATTACATTCCTTTTCAGGTAAATCTGTGAGTAATCTCAAATTCTGGGATTATAGGCATGAGCCACATCGAGCTGATTCTTCATTTTTATTTGTGATAGAGTCTCACTAACTTGTCCAGGCTGGACTAGAATTTACAGCCTTCCTTCTTTGGCCTCCAAAGTAATTATAATTTCAGATGTGCCACTACAATGGGCTATGGAATTAATTTTTATGATAATTTTTATTATTGAAATTATTATTACAGTCTTCCTTTCCTTTTCTCCCTCCATCTCATCTATGTTGCCTTCCCCTTGCTCTGTCTGAAATTCACTGCCTCTTTTTAATTGTGGACACCCATATATACACAGGAACATACACACACACACACACACACACACACACACACACACACAGAAAGAGAGAGAGAGAGAGAGATTCCCAAATACAAATAAAACTTTCTCAACCAAATTTAAAATTTAAAATGTATTATATTTTAATATGAAAAATATCTGTTTAATTCTGATATTTAGGGTTTTCTTTACCTTCCTCCACTTGCACTTTACCTTGCACTCATTATGTTTCCACACTCTGCAATGCAGGATATTGTAAATGGTTGCATATTGGTGAGTTAATTTTATGATAAGGTTTATTGGTCAGGAATTTTGAAAACTAAAGTGTGGTATTAGTTTACACTAAACCTAACAGTGTTGTTCACAACAAAGGACTTCAGTCCACTTTTGCTTTCCCTTTCTTGTTACAATATTTGACTAGATGATTAAAAACAAGAAGAAAAACAAAACAAACAAAACAAAACAGTCTCATTGGTCCATCTCTGGATAGTAGCAGGAAATTCAAACCCTAATGCCCTTCAGGTAAAATGCAGAAGTATTAGCCTTTACTCTTCCAGTGAGCCCCACCCACTTTCTTTGCTCCAGCCAATGAACTTCTTCGTTTGTTCATTCTTCCACCCACAGCCTTGCTCATTACATGAGTGGTGTCATTTGATTACAGAGTACCTCCCTAGACCCATGTGCTTGAACACTGGCCTCCAGCTGGTGCTGCTGTTTGGGAAAGTTGTGGAAGGGACGGGAGGTGAAGCCCCAATGCTGGAGGCAGGCCTTGGGGTTTTAGAGTCTGGCCTCAATTCCTATTTGTCTCTCTTTCCTGACTGCAGATGCAATGTCAGCAGCTGCGCCCCTGCTCCTGATGCTAGGCAAACTTTGTCTGGATGGGATGATCCCCTCAGAAGATAAACTAGAATGTGCCCTTCCTCCTTTCCTGGCCAGTCCTTGGACATAACAATGGGAAAAGACACCAGTACAATGACTTGTTTTCTGCCCTCTTGAAACAAATTTGAAAGTATGAATCTGGGCATCTGTGCCAATTTTGAATGGAGACACTTGATCCCATTCTCAATGTATTTATCATGAAACTTTTTTTCTGCATTCAAGTGCATAGTGTTCAATTATATAGAGTATTTTATTTTAAAATATATAACAAAATTTTATTAATTATTTGTATCTACTTTCTTCATTGTTGTAGCTTTATAGTGGAAAAGGTCTGTGGTCTTTTGAGAAAGCAAATGTTAAGAAGCAAAACATTTAGCCACTTAAGAACTTAGCAAAGTAGCCCATATTACTACAGGAGGGCATGCAAACCATGTGTTGAATCATATGTTGAGCCATGTGTTAAAGTACAAGGGCCATGCCAAGCTGGCCTTGCCCCTCACAGGGCCTGGAAGAGCTGGCCACACCTCCTCACCAGAGAGCTAACCCTTCTCATCACTGACCCTGGGATAATAGACCCCTATGACCTGACCTGGGCCTAGGAGAGCTGGCCCCATGCACTTGGGAGGGCTGGTCCTACCCCTCACCACCTGCATGGCAGATCTGGCTCTGCCCCTCACCTGAAGGTGGTAGTACCAGAAGCCAGGACTGACCAGCTTAGCTACCACCAAGGCACAGATTCAGAGCTTTGATTTGACATTCCCTAACATTTTCCCCATCTGTGACCTACTGGAGTATGTGAAGGAACTGGTCCCGTGAAACTATAGCCACAGGATCACCATGACCAGGGCAACAGTTGGATATCTGGAAGAAGAGTCAGTGAGAGGCCAGTATTGGTGGTGTACCAGAAGCCAGAGGCCTTGAACCTGACCAACAACTCTTTACACCATGAACATTTGCAAGTGAAGCTTTGTGAACAAAAGGGAATACTGCATGATACACAGCAGCTTCCAGTGCCACTGAGATGAATGGAGAGGTGATGAAGAGCTGGGAAAGATGGAGGAACAGAGTGTTTGTTTGTTTGTTTATAATTAATATTCTTATTTGCATTTTATTTAATTTTAATTTTATTATTTCTTTTTAAATTTCCCTTTACCTGGATGCTGCAAGGGTGAGGGGTGGATATGGAGGAACTGGGAGGTGACTGGGATTGAGATACATGATGTGAAATTTCCAGTCAATAAAAAAAAATACATTTTTAAAAAATAGTTAACTAACAAGAAAATGTAAGCTATTAATTTAAATTATGTTTCTCCCCCATTATTCAGACAATACAATAATAGTAGCAAGTAGCAAGTTCTAGTATGTTTCATTTTCCAAATAGCATCTTGTATCAGTTATTTTTCTCAACCACAAATGCCATCATACTTTTTCTGCCCATTTTCAACACCAACATGAATTAGATTCAACTTCTGAAGTGGCCTCCTATCTGTCAATCTCTCTCTTATTTTCTTACACACACCTTCTAGTGACAGCCTTTTAAAATATCACCACTCCTTTATCATTAAACCATTAATGAGAATTCTCTAATTTACAGAATATGAAATTTCTGTAAATTAGAAATTTACAGAATCAATAAAAGATCTCCCTCTTCCCTTCTCCTATCCCCTCCCAACCCACCACTCACTCCTCCCCACAAGAAGGCAAGGCCTCCCATGGGGAGGCACATCCAGTAGAGGCAAGTGCAAGCCCCTTTCCCTGCCTCAAGTCTTCTGTGAGATGTCCCATCATAGGTAGTGGGCTCCAAAAAGCCTGCTCATACACCAGGGATGGATTCTGATCCTACAGCCAGGGACCCCCCAGGTAGATCAGGCTACACAACTACTGTCTCCCCATGCAGAGGGCCTAGTCCAGTCCTATGCAGGCTCCACAGCCATTGATCCAACTTTCATGAGTTCCCACTAGTTTGGTTTGGTCGTCTCTGCAGTTTTCCCATTCCCTTTATTCAATCCCCTTCCAATGACTTCATTTCTCTACCAACTTTGTTGTGCTATAACAAGTAAACTTGCCATAAATGGGGAAGAGAGGGAAAAAAATATTTATTTTTCTTAGGAATCTGTACAATGTTTATGATTTTCATTGTTATTCATTCACATTGGCTTAAATAGAGCAATAGAGTTGTCCTCTTCAAAAGAGCATGTGGGGGCCAGAAAGATGGTTCAAGAAGTAAAGGCATTTTCTGAAAAACCTGAATATCTGAGGTTCATCCCAAAACCTACATGGCAAGAGATAAATGACTTCCAAAAATTGTCTTCTGACTTTCCTCTTCCTGCCATGGCATATGAGTGCATACATGACCCACATACAATCACTAAATAAAATATACTAAAAGGAAAAAGAAATTACTTTCACTACCCAATATCTATACAATTCTTCTTGCATAGAGAAAACCAGATTCAATTTGTTTGACCATATGTCTGCTCAGAATATAAACTATCATTCCCAGTGTATATTATAGAAAAGTGTGATAATGTTATTCAACTCTAGCCAATGTGCATAAGGAGAAACTATATATGCCATTTACAGGTAGAGCAGAAGCCAAAATTTAATGTGGAAAAAAAGCAGAAATATTTATGGCTTGGTTTCTATGTTTAAAGAGCTCAGAATTTTAAAATTCAGTTTGATACATCACAGTTTCACGCATGAAGTAAAGCTGAGACTCCAATGAAGTTGGCAAAGAAAATCGTTTAATATTTTCTACCCATGGGTTCTAGTTTCACAAGTCTATTTGCATGGCGGTCAAGCCGCTGCTGGGAGATAAATAGCAGCATGCACATTCTGTACTTGGTTACTTGGAGAGGTATTTATGAAAAGCTCCTTTGGTAAACTTTGATGGAGACAGCACAAGAAACTGACATAAATTCAAACATTTAGGAGCTATGCAGTTCCTAGGAATAAATCCACTGTGGCTAAATGATAATGGATTCGAGCAAAAACGGGCTTGGTCAAAAGCAAAAGCCATTGCTGACAGTATGATAACTGTACTTGACTTGCCTTTGGTCTGATCACACCATGCTCAATTTGTGAGCATGTTTCAACTTCAAAGTATGCTCAAGAGATTTTGCACTGATAATGCAGATGCAAACAAAGAACTTGAACAACTAGTGTTTGAGCAACACTTTAGAATCCTAGGATAAATGTAAAAGTGGTGTGACTCAGCAGGTGAAAATATTGCTGAGTAGAGACAGGGACATCAGAGACAATTATCTCTGCCTCCTGGGAATAAGGCATCTCAAATCTGAAAATAGCATGTTTATTGTAGGGAACATGGATGGAAGTGCCTATGAAAGCATGTGTTAACAACTGGAGTCTGGCTTAAGGCAAAACAACAATCAATAATAATTGAATGGGATGGGATATCAGGGCATTGACCATGATCTCAAGGAAATGTTTGAAGTACAGTCAAAGCATCAGAGAATCTCTACCTAACCATCTTCTGGGAACTGGTTAGCCTGAGAAGCTGGGAGTCTTTCAGGCCAGTATTGAAGAGTCTGTGTCTTTAGGAGTACGAGTTGCTATACAAATCTATCAGGAAAATCTGCAAGACTCTTAAAGACTTGCAAGAACAATAAAAAGGGGGAGTTGAAATAGTCATTTGGGTCTTGTGATTTGTATCAGTGACATTTGGAGTCATCTAAATTTAGACTTATTTTAAGCAGATCTAAAATCTACACACCACTTGAGAAATTCCAGTACTTTCTTGATGATATAGAAGAAATTAAATTTGGCAAGGCAAACATTAAAGTACCCGTTTGTGTGTTTGGAAATATATTTCCTTTCAACCACAGAACAACAAAATGAAAATCAACCCTATCAGGCCACAGAGTATATTTTATGCTTTATCAAAAGCTATTTATGAGCTATCATTAACTTGGGCCAAAAGCAGTTTCATGACCTTATTTTAAAGCAATGAATAATTATAGTTAAATATAAATAACAATATCAGAAAATGAAACTAGATCAATTATACAGTAAATGTGGGTATTTAGTATGTAAAAAATATACTTATAAAAAGAAAGCCACTCTAAACAATAAATGAGAAGTCTAGCATCTTATCAAACAAAACACTATTCCAGATCGTCTGTGTCTTTGTTCATGACAATGAAGGGTATCCTCATAGCTTGGTGGCTTTAGAAGCAGGACTTGACAAATTTGCAACTCAGGACTACTTAGCAACAAGGTAGTTACTAGAATTTTAGTTCAAAGGAAGAAAAAAGAAAGGAAACAAAACAGTAATCAACCCTGCAGAACGTCTTCTAGTTTTGGTTGGGTCCACAGTATTTGAGGCCTTGGGGATTCCTCTGACCTTGTCCTATCAAAAGCTGTTACTTCTGAAAGGCATATTGGCACCTTTTGTACTTCTTTTAAGTTACTGTTTCCAGCAGATCATTGAAATGCATCACTTTCTCCTCCTGATGGACAGCCCAGTATAACACATCTCTTATCTATACCTTCAACCACACTCTACTTTATCCATTCACAAGCATGTTAGCATACTCATATCTTTGATGGTTACACGTTTTTCTTTCTTTCAAGACTATATTCTAAGTATTTTCCAAATACCATCAAAATGTTTTTTTTTAATCCTATTCATTTGGTTTGGTTCATCACATAGTGCTACATGACTTCTTTTCTTATTTATTTCCCCTGAAACTAAGACTGTGATATCACAAATATTTATTTCTTTAAAATGAATGGACATGCTCTGATTTATTAAATACCTGAAGCATAGGACATTGTATTCTTCTTTTCCTAATAAAATAAAGGGATTTTGATTTCCAAAAGCCATAGACACAACTAAAATTTGTGAGAAATTGTATAGGTATGTGTGACAATGCCTTATTTTAGAAACAAACACCAAAATAGATGCATGAATATATAAACTACAAATTAGAAAAAAAAACAAAAAACGAAATTCAACAAAACGTGTGCACACAAAGGAAAGATACTGATATTAATAAATATAAAACCTTTTTATATAGTACTTTAATAAATGATTTGAGAATTTCATACATGCATACAATGTACTGTATCACATTCACCTCACATTCCTCCTCCCATCTCTTCCCAGGCCCATAATCCACCTCTCTACACTGTCCCAACTTCATGTCCTTCTTTTTTATAATCCACTGAGTTGAATTTGTCCATATACTCATGGGTACAGGGTCATCCAATGGAACATGAGTGACTGTTGTGGGATATTTGATTGCAGTGAGAAACCCCAAGACTCTGTTAATAAAGTTAACCTTGGATCAGGGGCTTGAAGCCAGCAAATAGTTGACAAGAATTAGCTATAGAGAGTACCGAGGACCCAGGGAGATAGATAGAAAGAAGCCCAGGAAGGAATAGGGAGAGACTTAGAGATTCATGGTCTTTTTGGTCTGGTACCTGTGGAAAGGTGCTCTTGCTGTGTCTCTGGTAAAAAGGGAGAAGTTCAGCTTGTCACTCCTTCACCACTTCTTTGATCTATCAGTTTTTCACCCCAATATCTGACTCCTGAGTCTTTTATTGATAATAGAACAACTTAGATAAAACCAACAGTGACCAACTGGGAACCATACCATTAAATAAAATTGGATCTTTCCTCCAGAAACTGTCAATTGCCCCTCAGTTAAGAGTCAATCTTGGTGAATCTCTCCACACTCCGGGTATGAATATGGGCTTGTTTTATGCCAGTCTTGTGCATACAAACACAGTCAATGTGAGTCCAGCTGTACTTTATATCCAGGAGACGCAATTTCACTCAAGTCCTCCCTGACCTCTGGCCCTTACAAACTCTCTGTTCACTCTTCTGCAGTGATTTGAACTTTGAGGGGATAAAGTATGATATTGATGTCCCACTGGGACCAAGCACTCCACAGACACTTACTCTCTTCACTTTGAACATTTGTGAGTTTGTCTGTTAACTGCCTCTACTGCACAGAGAAACATTCCACATAGAGTCTGAGATCTGTGCTAATCTTGGGTATAGAGTTGTTAATTTAAAGAGAAGTTTAATATTTCTGTGTTAACAGTTCCCTTGACAATTGAAATATTCCATCCTTCCAGAAGGTCCTTAAACAGGAAAGTAATCAACTTAAAATAGCTTCAGGAAGTCCATGAAACTGATCAGATTCACTAGACTCCTCCCTACTGGAGTAAGTAATGATTCTCAAACAGAGCTGCAGAGAAGACTCTGATAGGCAAGCCACAAACAAGACTCTGAGGTAATTCAGCTAATGGGAAGAGGTTTAGACCAACTAAGAAACCTGGAAAAGACGCTTTCCAACGTGTTCAGCTGCTTACAGGCTGTGCAGCATGATCCAGGTTCCCAGGTTTTGTGAGCTGTCACCCATGTTGTGGTGGGCTTAGGGACGTTGCTGTCTTTGAGTCATTTATGATCCTGTAAATACCGTCTCTCCCATACTCCTATAAGCAACCCCAATGAAAGTTGCTGGTTAACCAAATTGGATGGTATCGGTATCTATACTTTGGTTGGTTATGAGCTCATATCTGGGAGATATATATATATATATATATATATATATATATATATATATATATATATGAAAAGACAGAGACAGGCAGAGAGACACAGAGAAAGAGACAGACACAGAGAGAGAACAAAAAGTAATAGGCTTCCATATGGCTTTTAAAACATCCTTAGTGTCACTTATGTCTTTACCTCCCCTCCTCTACCTTACTTGCCCAAACCTCTCCTAATTTAAACCTCTCTCTCCATTATTATCCTTTGTATGGAGTGAGTGAACGCAGATTCAGAAACACAAAAGTCACAAGTTTTTCCTCATATGTGGCTCTAACATGTTTATATGTTTAATTTGAAATGCCTATAGGCATTCTGAAAGTAGGGGTGACAGTTTGCTTCAGCTATAACAATGGTCAGATTGATATGATATAGGGAATGAAAGAAAATCACTTTCTTTTCAGTACATTTTTTTTTTGAGAAGGGAATCTCTCTAATGAAAACTGTAAGAAGCCCTTGGTTGGTCTTACTACTCCAAACCAGGAAAGAATGGATTCCTGGGAACTTCCCTAGCACCAGGTTTCTCCCTATCCCCATGGTCTCCTTCTATCAAGATCTCCTTCATTGTTCTCCCACTTGGTCCCTGTTCCAGCTCGACTATCACATTCCGTTGTGTTCCCATTCCCTACCCCCAACCTCTATTATCCCCCTTGCCCCCAGTTTATTCAGGATATCCCATAGATGAGATCTCTAGAATGGATATTCTTTCACTTAATTCAATATTCACTAAGAAAGTCTATACCTACTTACTGTCTTTGGCTTAAAATGATAGCTACTAGAGAAAGATGGTTGTTTGGAATGGAAGACAGAGAAAGTGCAAGGTCCTGCACACTTCAGTTCCTATTTCATGAGACACAAAAAAGATGCCTAGTAAAGTACATAATGTCATAACATGGAGACATTTTCTATGTTGAATTTTATGTATATAAAATTATTATATATATAAAATGATATATATTATTAATATATAAATGCTAACATAATACAGGCTGAGTGGGTTATATTTATGTATTACACACACACACACACACACACACACACACACACACACATATATATATGTGAGTGAACCCAGATTCAGAAAAACAAAAGTCACAAGTTTTTCCTCATTATGTGCCTCTAGCATGTTTATATGTTTAATTTGAAATTTAATTTGAAATAAAAATTCAAATTAAACTTAATTTCAAATTAAATTTCATTTCAAATTAAATTTCATTTTAAATGAAACTGTTTTATATATATATATATATATATATATATATATATATATATAGAGAGAGAGAGAGAGAGAGAGAGAGCGAGAGAGAGAGAGAGAGAGAGAAATGAGTTGTATGTGTAATCGCATTCGAAGATTATTGATCTCTGCCCTTAAATGTGAAAGACATCCATTCACTTGATGACATTTAAACCATACATAGCATAGGTTTTCTTTTGCATTTATGGTCATAGTTCACTAGTAATCCTTGAAAATTTTAAATCTAAACACATTATAAATTTGAATTGTCAACATTAACATACTTAGGTCATCAAGAGCACTCTCTGTTATAGATGATACATGGATAATGATTGGTGAGTGTTACTTTAACAATTTTTTAAAAATATGTATGCATTTATTATTAATAAGACTATGTGAAAATGTTTCCATTTTCTTCAATTTAAAAATGATGTCTGTTACTTTCTCAACTCAATCAGTATGGTTTTCATCTGTATCCTCTTACCTTTTCAGCAGTGGCTCTTCTTTCTGATTGCAGGAAGTTCCCTATTCTTCAAGGTTCATTGAAATTATAACATCCCTTAAGAGTTTTGTTTTTTGTTCAAATCTGATTTCTCCTTCTGCTAACCATGTGTGAACTCTAGCTTTATTCTGCTGTAGATTTTAAAAGATGCTCCTTACATTGGAGTTACTGTTTTAAATATGTTTTTCCACTGTCATAAACTCTTTGAAAACATCTGTTTTGAATCCTTAAGATAAGGCAGTCTTTGTTTTCACAACAATATAGTTCAACTTCTCTGACTTCCAAAGATTCAAAAACATCATCATGTTTACTTCTTTTCAAACTAATAATTATCAAAGAGACAGGCATCATATTTATGGCATGTGTCACATTTGATTTTGATGCATAGCTCTAAATAGGAGATAGTTCTAGGTACCACAAAGAAAGAATAAACAAATTATTAAAAATTAATAATCTAATGAAAAGTAAAACATTCCCAGATAAATAAACTATAAAATGGTAAAAGAACATGTCCATATTTTCAGTAGATGTATTTAAAATACTCTATTCATATGTGGGAAAACAGAAAATATAAAAAGTGGTTTTATGTGTTAATACTGATAATAATTCATTACCTGTATATGCCATAATTGGCTAGTTTAAAGCAAGGACATTGTAATCACATTAACTCACCTCAGGGTGTTTAATGTAACAATACCATATCCTGGCTAGTTTAAAGCAAGGGAATTGTAATCACATTAACTCACTTCAGGGTGTTTAATGTAACAATACCATATCCTGCTGTGTCTCATTACTTAAGTGAAGTTGCAATTTAGTTTTCCTGCTGACTATTCGATTGTATTTCCTAGACTAAGACAGATAGCAACTTATAACAAATTATCCTTGATTATCTAAAGAATACATTGATCGATACCATATGATCTGAGGCCAGCTATCTTGTTTTTCTCTAATCATGCCTTTGAGAAAAAGCAAATATACTTGGCAGTTTTACATATTGGGTCAATACAATTTACTGGAAATATTTCAGCTTAAATATGTTATGTTATGCTTATCTTTCTGTGATTTTATATTTGTATTGAAAGGAAAATTTCTTTTACACATTATATTCTGATCAGGATTTCCCTCCATCATCTTCTCTCACATGTTCTCTAATTCTCTATGTTTCTAATTCTACACTTTATTTCCCTCTTTCTTAAAAAAAAAAGTAAAAAAAAAAACAATCAGCAATAAATCAAAACAACAAACACAAAGAAAAAGCATAAGAAATATACAGACACTCTCACACACAAACAAAACCTATAGAAACACAAAACTGAATACCATAATATACAAGCAAAAGATCAGTAAAATTAAAAATAATACCCAAACAATCTAGTATGAAACAAAGACTCTCCAAAATTACTTTGAATTAGTATTATATTCATCATCCACTGCTGAGCAAGAAGCCTACCTTTAAGTACAGTTTATATAACCAGTGATATTCATTTGAAGAAATCTAATTTTTCCTTTGAGGGTGGTTTTCAGTAGCTTCTTGGTTAGTGAGGATAGCTCCTGTCTACATCCTACTCAGCACTGAGGCACCAAGTGGCTTGAACCTGTGCAGGCCCTGTGCACGCAGCCATAGTCTCTTGAGTTGATATGTGCATCATTCCTGTTGTGTCTTTCCTTGGTGTCCTTCATCCCCTCTGGCTCTGAGAATCTTTCTACTTCATCAGCATAGTTCCCTGAGCCCTGACTGGAAGGATTTGATGAAAACATCCCATTTTAGGACTGAGCACCCAAGGTCTTCTACTGACTGTACATTGTCAAGTTGTGGGTATTTGTGCCCATCTCCTGCAGAAGGAAGCTTCTCTGAAGGTAGCTGTGCCAGACAATGCCTTATGAATATAGGACAATCTTGTTAGGAGTAATTTTATTGCCATGTTCCTTCATCAGAGCAATATTATTTCCCATGGCCTACTTTGTTCAGGTTCTTGGCCACCTGAACAGTGTTGGGCATATGTTCCATCTCATGGACTGGGAGACTTAAATTAAATCAAATGATGTTCAGTTACTTCCACAATGTTTATGAGAATATTGGGACAGTGTATAATGTCGGCAGGTCACCTTTGTAAATTGAAGGGTTTGTAGCTGGTTTCTGTTTACCTTTCTCCTCTGGCAGCATATGGAGTACCTTCTAGAACCATGAACACTAGCCCACAGTGCTAAAGGCTCTAGTTATGCACTGGCTCTACTCTGTTCAAAGAAATATGTAAGGGTTGTCTTCAGTTTATTACTGGTTTATGGAGAGCAATCAATAGCCTTGGCTGTAACCTGATTGTTTTGGGGTTTCCAGCAGAAGTCTTTGTCCAGCAACTCAATTCCTGGCACTGGAGATTTCACTTGGTAGTGAGAGATGTCCAGTTGTGACTTTGTCTTCCCCTTTATTTTATGACTCCATTTTGATTTCTTTCACACATATATGTATTTTAAGGACCTTCCACTCTAGTAGGTTTCCATATGATCTTTCAGATGGCCCTAAGTGTCAGCTGTTCCTCCCTACATTCTCTATTTCTTCATTATATTTCTCATCCCTGGGGAGATTCCCTTCCCAAATAGTTCCTTACTCTATATCTAACCTCTCTGGTTATTTGCATTGCAGCTTGCTTTTTCAAAGGCTTAAAAGCTAACATCCACGTATATAAGACTATATAGCATGTTTGTCTTTTGGGGTCTGGGTTACCTCACCCAGGATCACATTCTTCTGGCATCATCCATTTGCCAGAGAATTTCCTAATTTCTTTTTAGTAGTTGAGTAATATTCTATTGTGTAAACTTACTACATTTTCACTATCCATTAATCTGTTGATAAACATCTAGGCACTTTCAAATTTCTGGCAGCACTGAACATGTGTCTCTATAGTAAGATGTGGAATATTTTGGTTATATGCCCAATAATGGTACTCCTGGATTTGGGGGTAGATTTATTCCTGTACTTCCTAGGAACCACCATACTGCTTTTCATAGTAGCTGTACAGGTTTGCACTTCCAAGAGTAATGGATAAATGTTTCCCTAAACCTACATCCTCATAATCTATGCACGATTTTATGTGTGTGTAACTTAATTGGGCAGGGAAATATTTGCTCAGCATGTTTCAACTCAGTTAAGACTTTGAAATCATTATCAGATTTAATTTTCTGAATATCACTTAATGTCAACTAGCTAAAGAGGGGGTATACACAATATTAAGCACTATTTAATTCATACTTTTATGTATTTCTCAACATCAGAACTCTAATTTGAAAACTTCATCAATTGTGTATTTTGCTTATAGTATATTATACTCCAAAATAATATTAATATTTATCTGATATCCTATTCATCCTATCATCCAAAACAATTTTACATTAATAAGAGAACAATAATTTACCTTAATCTTACAATTTCTTACATTCTATTAAATACCATACCTACATGTTGCCATAAATCTGAATTCCCACATCTCTTCAGCTCAGAATTTCAGTACTTTGTGTGTACAAGTTTTCTTTCTTTACAAGCCATCTGTTTCAGGAAATATGATCCAGATGACCTTTGCATACATGAATATATAGAACTCTGTATCTCCTTATCTCCTTTGACAAAACTATCCCATACAATAACTCAATCACTATCTGGCAAAAGTATGGTTGTATTTTCCCTCTTCCAATGTTGTCCTGTCACTTGATGACATCCTTCTCTACAAAAAATTATCCACTCACCAAAGTTATTCAGTGTAAGTAAAAAATATGTGATTAGGTTTCTCAGCAACCTCTGATGTGGATTCTCACTGGCCTTCATCATTTCCAAACGCTTCTCACAGTCCATCTCAGGACATTTATGTGCATTATCCTCAGCTTTTGCTTTGAACTTACCTTCCCCTCAGGGCATTTCCTTCTGTACTTTTGTTTGACTTGATGACTTTGTTTCAGCAGAAATAGAGCCGAACACTTTATGTCTTCTTTATTTCCCTGCCCCCATATCTAAAAGTTAATTTGCATGCCCAATTAGACTTAATACTATCTATTTTTTCCCTAGGAAAATGTTTTCTACCTTGCTGAAAGAAGATTTTAGCCATATCCTAATTCCATTCTAATTTATTTTTTAGACACCTTTCCCTTTATATATTATCTCTTCATACATATGTCTCTGAATTCATCTTCCTCTTAAAAGCAAATGTCACATCTATACAGCCTTAAGCACTTTTAATAAACCCTTTTCAGCCTAAGATTTCTTTCCTTAACTTTATTCTCCCCCTTTGTTCCACTCTTTCCTCTTCTGTCCTTTCCTTTCCCCCTTGGGAGCAAGCAATTATGCTCTCACACTTCACTACTACAAAGCCCCACTTCTAAGCCTTTCTCTCTCATGTCTATTCCACTGTGGCTGCAATTAACCCATGCAATGCTTATTTTCAATTCACCTTCTTTATGCTTACCTGGGGAACTGTGCTGCCTCCATCAGTAAATTGAATAGTGTCCTGCATGAGATTGCACAGCATCTCAGGTAGGGAACACCTCCTTGCCTTCAGGACTTTTGACTATTTTGAAGAAAAAAAAAACACTACCAACACCAAATCTGTAATTTTAGTGTGGACACTAGAGACCCCAAAGCCCAGAAATTTGCATCATCACAGCAGAAACTAAAAGACAACATGGCACCTAACAGATTAGAGGCAGGTGCATTTCCTGTTTCCTAAAAAAAAAAAAATTTCAGGTTTGACTCCTGTTGCCTTCAGAATAACACCAAAAGAAGTCACATCTGCTCTTTAGGATAAAACTTATAAACTTATGGCAGCTTAATCTTAACTGGAATCTTCTATTTTAGTCATATTATCCTTGCACCCACACTCCTGAGTTTGCCCGTGAATAACATTTATGTATCAGTTTCACATGAACCATCAGTTTAAAGATTATTAAGTAAAGCAAATGGAAAGAAAATGTGCAGAGTTGTTAGCCATCTACCCATGCCAAAGAAACTCAGTGGCTTTTATTCTCTCTCTCTCTCTCTCTCTCTCTCTCTCTCTCTCTCTCTCTCTCTCTCTCTCTCTCTCTCTCTCTCTCTCTCTCTCTCCCTGCCCTTTATTTTAAAGATAATTTTAGCTGGGCTGACCTTATTCCCAACACTCTAGGAGGCAGAGGCAGGCAGATCTCTGTGAGTCTGAGACCATCCTGGTCTAAAGTGTGAGTTCCAGGACAGCCAGGGCTACACAGAGAAACAAACAAACAAATGAACAAAGATAATTTTAATTATATGTGTGTGTATGTGTGGGGGTGTCTGTATGGGAGTGTGAGTGACATGGGTGCCTTTTGCCACTGAGACTCTTTGCCAGCTCCCATTGCCTCTTGTTTTGTCATGAAGCTTTTGATGGCAAGATATGAAAGCAAAGTCACTGAACATTGAAAAAATTAATGTGGGTTTTCTCTGGTTGAAGAAAGGAGATAGATTAAAGTAGATCTGAAAATTCTTCAAGAGACATAGATAAGTAGAAATGTTGACCCAAATAGATTCACAGATAATAAAATGAATAACTGAGTGAAAAGATAAAAGTAGAAATAACACACAACCCTTGTTATTTTATTATACCACAGATAAAAGGTATACATAATTTTGCCGGGCGGTGGTGGCGCACGACTTTAATCCCAGCACTCGGGAGGCAGAGCCAGGCGGATCTCTGTGAGTTCGAGGCCAACCTGGGCTACCAAGTGAGTTCCAGGAAAGGCGCAAAACTACACAGAGAAACCCTGTCTCAAAAAAAAAAAAGGTATACATAATTTTAATGCACAATAGTGTAAGCATTTTTTTGCATAAAAACATAAAAAAGTATAAGGGAAAGAAATATTTGTCATCCACATATTGAATCAAGGATTCAAAATAAGAATGTACAGCAAGCTCCATTAATTAAAAAGCATGAAACTATTAGAAAAGAAAATGTCTATGAGCATACAGCTTTAGATAAGGAAATTTGAATGCCAAAATTCTCATATGAAAGTCAGTTAAGGACTAGGCACAAATGCAAAGGTTTGCGTTTGGATTTGTCAAACTTGCAAAATATTGACATGGAGGCAGTAGCATCTTAACCCATTCACTGTGGTACATGGATACAAGGAATTCCTGATGCTCTTTGTCTAGACAGCTTTACCAGTTGATGAATTCCAGGCTCAGAGAGAAATATAGTCTTGAAACAACAACAATTAAGAGCAATGGAGAAACTCAATATAGACCTTTGACTTACACAAATACACACATGGGAAGGAGGGGAAGGAGGGAAACAGTGAGACAGAGAGACAAGGAGACAGAGAAAGATGGAGCCAAATATGGAGAGCTTCATTAAGACTGACAAATGAAAATTAAATCCATTATAAAATAAAGATTTTAAGTCTACCAAAGTTAATCATCTTTTCTGGGAAGATGCAACATAAAGATCCCCCCCTCCAGATAAGTAGCTGACATAAACCAAATTAACTAATATATCAAAGTCCAACTTGGCAAATAAATAAGTTTACTGGGGTTACTTACAGAAATACTGGTGAGAATTTTATTATTGAGCAAGATAAGTCAAATGCAGCTAAATCATCAGAGAGCCCACACAAATGGATGACACCTCCTGGAAGCAGCAAACCTAGAGCTCTCTGCATGACTTGCAGAAAGCTCAACCACGGAGAATCTCTTCAAAATAGCTCACCAGGAGGGCCAGTTTCTTCCTCATTGGTTATTTGGTTATTTACTGTTTGTGTAAGCAAAGGGAGGAACCCTGTATATCTAGTTAGTTTCATGAATTTTTGAGACTTGTAAATTGGTCGTAACCTGAGTCTTGTGTACAGGCCTACTTCCTCTGTGATGGAACATTTCAAGTCTGAGCACATTGCTATAAACACCTCAGTAAATGTAACTGCTAGTGAAATAAGAATGGGTACTATTAGAGATGAGATAAAAGTTAGTATGGCTTCTTGAGAAACATCTAATAAATTTGAAGTTGTGCTCCATTTGTATCTCAGGGCTCTCATTCAACAGATAGTCTTTATGCATACATGTAGACCATTCAGAACCCTGTCTTGTGTAGGACTATTTTTTTTCTTTATTTTTAATATTATTATTGAGATTTTCTATTCATTTTACATACCAACCACCAATTCCCGTCTCCTCCCTCCCCCCACCCCCTGCCTTCCCTCCCAACCCACTGCCCCATTCCCACCTCCTCCAAGGCAAGGTCTCCCATGGGGAGTCAGGAGAATCTGGTACATTGAGTTGAGGCAGGTCCTTGCCCTAAGGCTGCACAAAGTGTCCCACCATAGGCACTGGGCTCCAAGAAGCCAGCTCATGCACCAGAGATGGTCCTGATTCCACTACATGGGGCCCCCCTAAACAGTTCAAGCTAAACAACTGTCTCACCTATCCAGAGGGCCTACCTAGTCCAGTACCTTGGGGGCTCCTCAGCTATTGGTCCACAGTTCATGAGTTTCCACTAGTTTGTATATTTTCCCATCATGATCTTGATGTCCCTTGCTCATAGAATCCTTCGCCTCTTTCATTGATTGGACTCATGGAGCTTGCTTGGCCTGATGCTTGGCCGTGGATCTCTCATCTGCTTCAATCAGTCGCTGGATGAGGGATCTATGCTGACAGTTAGGATATTCAGCCATTTGATCACCAGAGTAGGACAGTTCAGGCAACCTCTCAACTATTGCCAGTAGTCTAAGGTGAGATCATCCTTGTTGATTCCTGGGAACTTCCTTAGCACTCTGTTTCTCCTTATTCCCACTTATCATGGTATCCTTTTCCTTGCTTTTCCACTCTGTCCCTGTTCCAGCTCGAACCTCCCATTACCCTATGTTCTCATCCCCCATCCCTTGCCCTCCATTACTCCCCCTCATCCCTAGTTTGCTCATGTAGATTTCATCTATTTCTCCTTCACTGGGTGATTCATGAAACCTTCCTAGGTTTCTTCATGCTGGCTAGCCTCCTGAAGCTGTGGGCTGCAGTCTGGTTATCCTTTGCTTTATATAAAGTATCCACTTATGAGTGAGTACATATCATGTTTGTCTTCTGAGTCTGGGTTACCTCACTCAGGATAATATTTCTAGTTCCATTCATTTGCTGCAAATTTCATGATGTCATTGTTTTTCTCTGTTGATTAGTACTCCATTCTGTATATGTACCACATTTTCTTTATCCAATCCATTCTTCAGTTGAGGGACATCTAGGTTGTTTCCAGGTTCTGCTTATTATGAATAATGCTGCTATGAACATAGTTGAGCATATGTCCTTGTGGTATGATTGAGCATTCTTGGGTATATGCTCAAGAGTGGTATAACTGGGTCTTGAGGAAGATTGATTCCCAATGTTCTGAGAAACCACCATACTGATTTCCAAAGTGGCTGTACAAGTTTACACTTTCACCAAGAGTGGAGGGGTGTTCCCATTACTCCATATCCTGTCCAACATAAGCTGTCATCAGAGTGTTTGATCTTAGCCATTCTGACAGGAATAAGATGGTATCTCAGAGTCATTTTCATTTTCATTTCCATGATGACTAAGGGTGTTGAGTAATTCCTTAAATGTCTTTCAATCATTTGACATTATTCTGTTGAGAATTCTGTTTAGCTCTGTAGGCCATTTTTAATTGAATTGTTAGGTATTTTGATGTCTAGTTTTTTATATGTTTTAGAGATTAGCCCTCTGTCAGATGTGGGGTTGGTGAACATCTTTTCCCATTCTGTAGGCTGTTGTTTTGTCTTATTGACCATGTCCTCTGCCCCACAAAAGCTTCTCAGTTACAAGAAGTCCCATTTATTAATTGTTACTCTCAGTGTGTGTGCTACTATTGTTATTTTTAGGAAGTGGTCTCCTGTACCAATGCATTCCAAAGTACTTCCTACTTTCTCTTCTATCAAGTTCAGTTTAACTGGATTTATGTTAAGGTCTTTGATCCACATGACAAAGATCTGCGTAAGCAAACTGTAGGTTACTTATTCAATTACATATTATATAACAGGTAACTTGTATGAATAAGACTACCCACTGTCAACAACAGCATTCAACCTGGAAGTAAATTATAATGTCAGGAAGGGAAATAGGTAATATATATATATTATGCTAGTAAATATTTTTGAAGAACAAGAAGTGTTAACTGCTGAGATTGAAGATATAATACACAATAACTCTTGTGATATAAGCTAAGAGAGCTCCAGAAACTCGGTTTTGAATATTTATTCCCTTTGCCCTCATTCCTCTTAAGTATGGGGTTTATGCTGTAATTCTTTTCAAATGCATTGAATATGGCAAAAGTCATTCTCTACCACTTTAGGGATTATGTAACAAAATGATGGTTGTTTTCCATGTTGAGTATCCTATCTCATATGCTTATTTGTGCTGAGGAAACTAACTAATATTTCAAGAGCTGTCCTGTGGAGAGATGCCTATGATTAAGAGAGGCCTCCAGCTAGCAGTCAATGAATAGTGAGAAACTGGATCCTGACAGCAGCAGTATGATGGCTTGTGAGCCTTTCCACCTGTAGGCTACCCATCACATTAGACTACTACAGTAGATGACTCTTTTATGTTAGTGTTATATGTTATCTTGAAATAGAGTTACTTTGTCAAGATGGAGTTGGGTTCCACAGAATCAATAAAGTAATGGATGTTTTTGGTTCTACACCACTAATTTTAAGAGTCGGTTTTTAAACACCAAAGATAATTAATACAAGAAGGATGCACAACTGACAGATGTGGTGATATTCTATTTGTGCTGAAATATAGTGATATTTTATTTGTATGTTAATAAATAAAGTTTACATGGAGATCAGAGGATGTAGCTAATCATAAACAAAAGTCAGTCAGTGGTAGCACACTCCCTTAATCTGATCACATGGCAGGCATGTTCAAGGACACAGCCAATCATGGTGACACATGCCTTCAATCCCAGTACCAACCATAGAGACCTGGAGGTCTGTATAGACAGGCAGTGATGAGGAAGTGAGGTGGCTGGGCTAAGAGCCAATGAGAGGGCAGAAAAGCAAGGCAATAAAGGTGCAGGTTAGACAGAAGTAGCTCTCTCTTGGGAAGCTACAGTGGCATGGTGAGCTAAGGTTAGCTGGTGCTCTCACTATTTCTCTGATCTCTACAGCTCTTATTTTTTGGCTATTGTAAAGGGTGATGTTTCTCTGATTTCTTTATCAGCCCATTTATCATTTGTATATAGGAGAGCTACTGACTTTTTTTTTTTTTGAGTTAATCTTATATCTACCACCTTACTGAAGAAGTTTATCAGCTGCAGGAGTTCCTTGGCTCTGTGTTTCTTATTTAATAAGACTGTTTAGAAATTTGTCTACAGACAGAAACTGTGTGACAGCCAGGCAATAACAGCATGTTATCACCAGTGTACTCCAATTTATTTGTCTTTAGATTGGCTTTGCCATGCTTTGCAGCTTCATCCTCCTGTTGGTAAAATGATGCAAGCTGTATAAGTTAGTCCCTTGTGTCTACAAAGTGCTTTTCCAGAAAAATTGTAAAAGAAGTCACATATAGAAATTAATATTTTTCTAGTCAGTATGTTTTAAGAAGTGAGTAGAATCCATTTAAATTCACTATAAAAGTTTATTTAATTTATTCAAAATATCCAAAAGTTATCTCAGCATTTAAGCACCACCAGGGTTAAGTGTTGTATATTTGCTTTTTTTCTGATAAATATACATACATGTACATATTTCATTAGATTGCAGTTAAGAAAGGAACTTCATATTTCAAATATTTTGTAAATATATTTGGAAACTTTAAGTAATAAAATTTAAAGTTAAATTAAGAAGCTCCCAAGTTCCATTTTCAACTTACTTGAAGTAGTTAACAGTCACATGTGTCCAGCAGCTGCAATATTAAACATTCTGACACCAGGGGACATTTCTTCTGAAGAATAACTTCGGCTTTCCTTCAAATACTATCATTTTTTCATTTGTATTACTGCTTTGCTTTTCATTCTGTGAGTCATATAAACTTTTTGATAATGATCCCTACAAATGGACATGAAATTTCATTTAAAATGTGGAATTTAGACTGCTCAGCTTTCTGTTTATTAGATTTATGCCCAGAAAGTTAAAAAAAAAAAAAAAAAAAAAAAAAACTCCCTTCTTATCTCAAGTACAGAGACTCTGACAGACTTGCTAGGTCGTTATTTTTAATCTGATGCTTTTCTAAGATTTAAGGGGAAAGTGGTTTAAAATGCAGTTGCCCCATATATGTCCCTAATTACCCATTCAAACAGTCCCTGGGATCTTTCAAGTGAACTTCTAGCCTTTTGCTCTTTTTTCAGGTAGTTTAAATGTATGATAAAGAAGTAGCCTCCCTTATGCAGAGAAATGGGAAGGAGAAAAATGCTGATTAACTAACTCTATCAAAAAGGATGAATTTATACTAGATAACCAACCATCATCCATGCATTCTCAGCATTCCTTCTAACTCTAATGTGTGTGTATAAAACATAGATGTTGCTGGATCCTAAGGGCTCCCTCTGGGGAGGGGTGAGAAGATGTGTCATCAATGGCCCAGACACTGGGAGTCAGTTGAAGGCAAACAGAAGACTCGTTTTATTCAATAATGGGGAAGGCCTCATATACCCTTTTCCTAGCACCCAAGCTGTGTCCCAATCTGGTAACAGTGTGTGGTTGTCCCTCATTGGCTGGGCATGGTCAGGAACTCTGACAGTGCCTGTTGCTAGGCCCTCATGCAGATTCTGCACTATCAGGAACTCTGACAGAGACTAGGAACTCTGACAGACACCAGGTTGGTTCACAAGGAAGTAAATTATGTGCATACCTTGGCAAATTTTTTGAACCAATTTCCTGTTCCATTATATATCCACCCTATTATTTTATTACATGGGTGCTCAGCCGGAGTCAGATTTCTTTGCTCTGGCCTGGTTGACCTGGTCTTAGGGGGAGCTGGGCAACTGCCTGTGCCTGTTTTAGGTTGGCTTGCCAAATATGCTCTTACTCGTCATTGACTAACAGCTCTTGAAGAGCGTTAACACCTTCAGTCACCTTGGTGATCACCTATTGTTGTAGGATGTGCTGTAGCAGACACTTAAAAAGGAGAAAGATTAAAAGCACCTCCCTGCCAATCAAAACATAAGTAAAAATCCAGGAGGGATCATGCAGCCTCTATCATGCCTTTTTTTTTTTTTTTTTTCAAAAATAGTCAAAGGCCATAAGCTCTGCTCTTGTCTGATTTAATTGAAAAATTTGTGTTAGCTGTAATGGATAATATAGAAACTTAGCTGACCATGGGCCCTTAACATATTTAGTGAGCTCGCAGCCTGTTAAACTAATGCTCCTCATCTCAAAAGACTTCATACAAAATGAGGAAAAGAGAGGCTCCACAAGTCTTCAGCGTTTAGAGGGGCAATAAGAGCAAGAAAAGGAGTATATACATTACCCATCCTGGGTTATTTCCTCCTTGGTAGAAGCAGGCTGATCTGCAGCCAAGCACACATCTCTTGCTGGGACCCATATTGGCATAGTGGTACTCTTTGGAAAAACACAAGCATACCCTCTCCCATCAGCTAGCAGACAGGCTGGCAACTGCCATTGGAGGGAGATATGATCTCTCCCTCTCACTAATAGTAGGGGTGTGTTCCTTGGCAGAGATCCCCAGTGCTTGTAGCCTAGGCTGAGCCCCTTGTCATCAAAACTGAGAAAGTTCATATGGAAAAGGACCTCTGTTAAGGCCAGATGAGGAGCTCTCCAAACCTCTGGCTAGATAGTATTTGTCAACAGCTCCTTAAAAGTTTTGTTGGTACTCTCCACAAATGACTTGTCCCTGAAGATTGTAGGGGATGCCAGTGGTATGGGGAATCATCCAGGAACCCAGAAAATTATTGAATTGTTGAGAAGCATAGGCAGGGTCATTGTCAGTCTTAAGGCCCAAAGTACTCCCATAACTTCTATGACTGACTTAAGAGCCTGGATAGCATTGATGGCCTTCTCCCCAGAAAGGGTGATGGCATAATCAAAGGAAGAACAGGTATCTATTATTACATGAACATATTTAAGATTGCCAAAGGAGGCATGATGCATGACATCCATCTGCCAGATAAGAGCCTCATAAGGAAGTACATTATGTATATGCCTTGGCAACTTGTTTGAACCAATATCCAGTGGTATTACTAGTACCATATGTGTTTCTTCTCATGAAGACTTGATACTCAAGACTAATACAGCTCTAGAGATTACTGTATGTTACAGTAGTACAATTTATAACCAGCAAGATAGTTACAATTTTCAAATATAAAAATAATTGCTTGTTAAATTCAGAGCTCCCTAAGTTGGTCTTGGTCTACTAGTGATATCAAAATGCCTTTAAATAATACGTATTATATGGCAAAACTTGAGAACTTATGCAGTTTGATATGGCTTTTGTTGCAGTTTACAAAGATTCACATTTGAGTTTTTTGTTAGTTTGTTAGTTTGTTGGTTCATTTGCTGGCTTGCTTGTTCCACATAAAACCGCTAATGGCCATGAGCCAGCATTATCTTATGGACTGAACTCTGCTCTGGCCACTCTGTGATGGTCTCAGAAAAGTGGACAGACTTTCAAGGAATTAGAGAAAGATACTTATCATTTATATCAGAGGAACAGACAGGACATTTATATATGATTTTGTTAGAAGAATTTGACAGCATGACCAATGTTGATTTTCCAGATTGAGTGCAGAGTCATTTCTCAAGTTGTTAGGTTATTTGTATGATTACTCTGTAATAAAATTATTTACATTAATTTCCTCTTTGATTTTTACATTGGGATCCTCTCTTACTGAAATAGATAGGAATTCGGGAGAAACATCTATGCTAAGTATATTATTGTTATTTTTTGTTGTTGTTTTCAAGACAGTGTTTCTCTGTATAGCTTTGCACCTTCCTGGAACTCACTCTGCAGCCCAGGGTGGCCTCTAACTCACAGAGAGCCTTCTGGCTCTGCCTTCCAAGTGCTGTGACTAAAGGCATGCAACACCATCACCCAGTGCTAAGTATATTATTTAAAAATCACTATATTGAATCATTGGAAGTATTCTTTGTTTCTATCATAAAATACATACAATTTTTAGTTTGATGCTTATAAAAATGTTAAACCTGGGGAAGTACTTTCGTGTTATCAAAAACAACTGCTTTTATGAAAAATTTTAAAAATATAGTAAGGCCAGATCTTGGCTGGCATCAGTCAAGTTTGTTCTGGGATTTAAGGAAAATATCAATTTCCCAGTCAGAGCTAGAGTCTATGACTGTTATTTTGTGGTATGAATAAGGGAGGAAATGTGGTAACCACAAAGAAAGAAATAGAGTCACTTTTCTACTGAAATTATTCCTATTTCTTTAGATATATATTTTTCACATTTGTCATACATGATCTGGAACAGCCACTTATGATGCATTATGTGGATATTCAAAACTATAACAAGAAATTCCAGAAATAGATTAGCAGAATGACCATTGCCTTGCAGGTCTTATAATCAGAGCACTTAAATTAAAGATAAAAAAATTTGAAGTAGTTTTGATTTGCATTGACATGATGAGTAAAGTTGTTGAACAAATTTTTAAGTGTTTCCTGGCTATTTATGCCTCTTTTAAGAATTCTGTTTAAATCTGTACTTCCTTGTTAACTGGATTATTTGTTTTCTTAATGTCCAGGTTTTGAAGTTATTTATATATTTTATATATCATCCCTCTATCAGATGTGTTATTAATAAAAGTCATTTTTGTAGAATAACACTTGAATGAATGATGATGTCTTTTGCCATACAGAAGCTTTTCAGTTTCATAAGGTCCCATTTTTATTGTTATCTTAGTGCTTGTGCTATCACTGTTCTATTCAAGAAGTGTTTTTCTGTACCAGTGAGTTAAAGATTATCCCTCACTTTCTCCTCTATCAGATTCAATGCTTCAAGCCTTATGTTGAACTCTTTGATCAATTTGGAGTAGAATTTTGTACCGTTTGATTAGTATAGATTTCTTTTTATTCTTTTACATGCAGTCATCCAGTCTGACCAATACCATTTGTTGATGCTGCTGCATTTTTTTGAATTTTTGTAAATAAGCATGAGTTCATAGGTGTCTGAGCTTATGTCTGTGTCTTCAATTCAATTCTATTGATCAACATATCTGTTTTTAATTCCAGTACCATTGCTGTTTTTATTATTACAACTCCGTAGTACAATTTGAGAACAGGGATGATAATACAGGAAAAAACCAACAACTACTGCTCTGCTAAAGGAGCATACCAATAAAATGACTCTTTAATGTCAATCTGCTATTGTCATAGATCAGTGTCTTCCACAGCCATAGTCAGAGAAGCTTCCTCCTTCAGTAAATAGGAAGAAATACAGCAACTGACAACACTCATCTGCACAAAATGAGGAGAATGAGAGACCTGGAAACACTCAACTCCTAAATGGGATGTATCCATCAAATTCCTCCCTCAGGGCTTAACAAACGAGGTGAAAAACGATAAGAACCAATGGGAATGCAAGGAAAGAAAGCCTTCTAAACACAGCAGGGCTGATGCACATATAAACTCATAGAGACTGTGGAAGAATACAGAGGGCCTGGATAGGTCTAAGTTAGATGGGTCCCAGCACTGAGGTGAAAGGAGACACAAACCTCCATCTTTAACCTAGAAGCTAACTTCCAATTGATTACTATTCACAAAGGAAAAAAATAGTTTAAAATAGTTTTCCTCAACAGATGTATATTCCATCACAGAATATACAAATCACACTTAAGGGCAAGCCCCATTCCTAATAGTATGGAGACAATACAATACAAATTCAGTGGTACTTTTGGAGGTTTGCTTGGTGTCCTAATGCTTTGTCTGGGCATGTAAATTTTTTCTAATCCTTTTTTTTTTTTTTTTGAGCTGAGAATCAAACCCAGGGCCTTGTACTTGCTAGGCAAGTGCTCTACCACTGAGCTAAATCCCCAACCCAAATTTTTCCAATCCTACAGGTTATTTGATAACACAATAGAATTTAGGATTTTGCATCTTTATGAGATTTCTGTGTGTAGGAATGTATAAGTCTCTGTGTCTATATATGTTTCTTGTACTTTTTCTTTGGCTCTTATTTTCCTTTTTCTGCTTCTCTGTTTCATACTATTCAGGTTTGTGTTCTCTGCTATCTCCTTTTCTATTTATCTTTTGGATATGCCTATTTATTTTCTTATGAGACAGAGCAAGAAAGAGTTTGGATTTGGGTAGAGGGATAGGTGGGGGAGTATCTGGGGAGACTTGGGGAGGGATACTGTAATCAGAACATATTGCATGAAAAAAATCTATTTTCCATATAGCAAAAGTGAAAAAATTAGAGATAAGAATATCAGAGTTTACCCTCAGCTGCTTAGAGTTTGAGACCAACTTGAATGACATGATATCCCTTCTCAACAAAACAAAATCGCATAAAATGAGAAAAGAAAGGCAAATAAACAGATTATCAGAAGTATTTATTATTTCATATTAAACTTATACTAATTTTTTCTATGAAATGTTGTCATCAGAAGAGAAAAAGGATGCCTGCAGAGTAGGTTCAATGGCTAGATCTCTGTCTTTACTATAAATGTATTTATTGTTTCTTTTTGACTGGACATATGGTTCTTAGGGGAAATAATTAACATACCAAACATAGAGTAAAGCCACACTGGAGAATTCAGGGCAGGAGCTTCACTGTTGACTTAGAATCACATTGAAAGATTTGCAGGGTAAAAACTGGCTTCAGGAAAATGTAGCTATGTATACTCTGTAATATGTACTGCGAGAGTTTAGTTTTAGTGAAACACAGACTCTGGAGTAGAAGTAAGAAAGCTAGCTGGATTGGTTGATTAACTCCTAGAGAATGTTAAGTAAAGAATGAAGCCAATTAGATTTTCTACACTTGTGCAATTGCTATTTTCAGAAATGCAAAACTCAGACAGATGCAGTTTTTGAACAAGAGACTGATGTGTAATTGCTGAGTTAATTAACAGTTTTCATTAGACATTTTGGGTATCTGTTATATTAATAATATTTTGGACATGTAAACAAAAGCAATAAATGAATCATCTTAATAACGGTAATTTTGAAAAGGTCAAGTAAAGAGGCTAAATCACTAATTGTCTATCTGGTTCTATAATCATAATATGTAGTCTACTATAAGTAATTGTGTATTTATTTCTTGAATTTGTATTCTGTGATGTGTTAAAGTTTCCTTTATTATTATCACTTTGAATGTAAATGCTCCAAAAGCAATAATTATTTGAAGTAATTTGTGTCTACCTTATTTTTTCCCTAACATAGTATCTTTCACTGCTTTGGAATTTATCAAGGAGCCTAGGTTGGCTGAACAGTAAGTCTAAGGGTCCATCTGTCTGGAAATATTCCCTCTGCCTCTCCAACCAATACCTTATATTTATATGTCAATCTTATATATACACACATGGAATTATTGAACATATATGTACCTGGTTGTCATTCAAATTTGATATTTGTAGCTATAATAAATATCTAATATTGTACTGAAAGTGGGAATACAAAAATATTTTCAAATTAAAATATTTTATACAAGTACCAGGCATTGTTAAAATACAGATTGCTAAATAGTTAAAATCCATAGACATCAGCTGGTTTTGAAGATCATTTTACTACTTATTCTTTTGAATATTTCAAGTATCTATACATTAACCCTACTAAATGGAATATTTGAGAATGAATAGCTAAATTTGTAAGCCTTTTTCATATGTATTAAAAATGAAGCACCACTGAAAACCCACTCATTAAGAAAGATGAATAATTAAAAATAGAAATTATTGCCGGGCGGTGGTGGCGCACGCCTTTAATCCCAGCACTCGGGAGGCAGAGCCAGGCGAATCTCCGTGAGTTCGAGGCCAGCCTGGGCTACCAAGTGAGTTCCAGGAAAAGGCGCAAAGCTACACAGAGAAACCCTGTCTCGAAAAACCAAAAAAAAAAAAAAAAAAAGAAATTATATAAAATACAATCAGGGATATTTTTCATTTTTAATATGTCACTTGATCCTGTTTCACTGTAGGGTGTAATTCAAGGAATTGTCCACTCTCTTAATAATTTTTGATTTTATAAATATTTTTATTTGATGGCAATTTTGATGTATGGAAACATATTACATTAAAAATGAGTTCAGATAGACTATTAAAGCAATTTAATTTACATTTTTGATAACTAGGAGTGTCAAGTATTAAATGACCATTTCCATTGCTTCTTTTGAGAACTAACTATCTCTTTTGTTAGTATATTTACTGATATGGAATGTCTTTCTGCATGCTGTGAATATGTGTTGCTCTGATTGGTCAATATATAAAGCTATTTGGCCAATGGTGAGGCAGAATAAGGTTAGGCAGGACATTCCAACTAGAGAGAGAGAAAGGAGAAAAAGAGAACAGAGGAGATGCTGCTAGCCACTGCCAGGAGAAGCAAGATATAATGATACCGGTAAGCCACAAGCCACATGGCAAAGTATAGATTTATAGAAATGGGTTAATTTAAGATATAAGAGCTAGCTAGCAAGAAGCCTGCAATGGCCATAGTTTAAAAATAATATAAGCCTCTGTGTGTTCACTTGGGTCTGAACAGCTGCTGTAGGAGCTGGGTGGGACCAGGAAAACTTAAGCTACAAATGGCACCCAACAGGTTAGCTCGAGTTACCACCTGAAACCTGAGAATACTTAATAAGCAATTCTAAATGGAGCCAAAAACAGGTTCCTGCTTCATATCTCATGCAGGTGGTGAGAGGTACCACAGCATTTGGACTTGAGCACAATATGGTGGATTCCCACTGCAGCACACAGTGGCATCTCCAAGTTGCATGGTGCACTGCATGACAGATACAGCTTTTGCTAGTGAGAGAGAGAGAGAGAGAGAGAGAGAGAGAGAGAGAGAGAGAGAGATTTCTGGCCTCCTACTGTGGGATGGTCTGTATGTTAAATTACTCTAATTGGTCAATAAATAAAACACTGATTGGCCCGTGGCTAGGCAGGAAGTATAGGCGAGACTAACAGAGAGGAGAAAAGAAAGAACAGGAAGGCAGAAGGAATCACTGCCAGCCGACCCCATGACAAGCAGCATGTGAAGATGCCAGTAAGCCACGAGCCACATGGTAAGGTATAGATTTGTGGAAATGGATTAATTTAAGCTGTAAGAACAGTTAGCAAGAAGCCTGCCACGGCCATACAGTTTGTAAGCAATATAAGTCTCTGTGTTTACTTGGTGGGGTCTGAGCGGCTGTGGGACTGGCAGGTGACAAAGATTTGTCCTGACTGTGGGCAAGGCAGGAAAACTCTAGCTACAGGCTCCACACTGCTTTAATGGAGGTATAGAGTCACTACTTCCGAGAGTTGGTGGTACACATGGCCCAGAGCTGGAGGTGAATTACTTCCACCATGTGGAAAAGCTGAAATGGGTGGAGTCAGCAGCCAAGGCTGCCACTTTTCATCCTGGCTGCCACTTTTCATACTGGCTGCCATTTCTCATCCTGGCCATGAAGTTTAGCAGTTTAAAGTCTCTCCTGGCCAGAAAAGTATTAGATTCAAAATAAAACAGATTCAGATGGGATAAACCTCTAAATGATTTACAGTGTGTGTAAAGATGTACGTAGGCTTGAAAGAGAGGGGAAAAGAAATATAGACAGTTATATAAAGAAATAGAAAGTTGTAAAAAATAAAGTCTTTAAAGGGAAAGTATAAGTAATATAAAAAATAAGCCACATAAAGATGGATATCATAGAGAGAGTCTGAGTTATGTTGTCTTTAGTATTTTTAACTGCAGAGAGACATTTGATTGTAAAAACTGCTGAGTTAAATCAATATGTATATTTTAAGGGTATCTCAATTTCAAAATTTATGTTTAAGGGTACATTACTTTGGAAAAGAGTTTCTGCTTTTGTTTCCACAGAAGATGAGAAACTATAGATTGCTTTCAGGCTAATATGGTTTGATTAGCTAAGAACTCCTGAATGGTCTTCGATGACACCATGGCCCAGATGATCCAATATCCAGAATGATTTCAAGGCAACTAGATCAGACAAAGCAGCCTTAAAGACTATTCCAGTCAGGACTTGACCAAAATTCTTAATTTTCTCAGGATCTCCATAAGAATATAGCACCCTTTATCAGCAGTAAGTAGCCTAGAAACTACATCCACATTCCCAAAAGATAGATTATGAATGTTTGTCTTTGTTTAGGTTGTTGGTTACAAATTGTTATTGGTCATAGTCAATATCTTTCTAAAAGAAAAAAAAGGGGGGCACAAGTATTGGTGAAATTATTAAGACAACTCCATGTAGTTAAAAGGGAGTTTTATTTTGTGGGGTAACTTACAAGTGAAGGGATAGGTAACAGGGTCTGGGAAAGGTATAGTGCAGTCTGGCAGTGTTCTCTGGAGAACTCGGCTTGGTCTACCTCCAGCATCCAGGGTCCAGAAACCAAGAAAGCTGACTCATCTGGATCTCGGGTTTTGTGGTCCTCTCTCAGCCCCGCCTTGTAGTCATGACAGTTACCAAAGTCTCAATGGGGTTGGAACTTCCAGATCAAAGCTGGAATGGCTACCCACTACAGACAAGATATAGATATGATAAGATAAAAGGATAGATTATTGAATCTAGTTTTAAAGAGTAGCAATGTATTTGAAATGTTTTACAATGCTGTGGATTTTAGTTTATTGATACAAATTTAAAGTTAATTTTGTTATACTGTATGTATATTTCTACTCTTGTTTAAGGTATTATGTTTGTGCATTAATCATTACTATTCTATGATAGTCAAACTTAAAGTCATGTTGTTTTCTAAGTATGCATAGAGATAATTCAATTAGGTAGGTAATCTTCAAACACTTCAAAGACATACAGAATATGGCCTTTAAAATGTTTTAAAAACTTAGTCTTTCCTGGACAATGAGACACATCTGCTCTTGGCAGCACCAATTTACTTCAGAGAGAAAGATGGGTATCAAAGACACTCCATATGGGGTTTATCTTCTTCTTAGCAAAAATAGCCATTTGGGCAAGAAACTGTTCTTACCTGGACTGCTTGACAAAATGTATTGACTGGACATGCAGGACCCACAGAAAGGCCAATGAACTTTGCAAGTCAAGATGGTCCTTCAGGTTCCTGCTTCACAGAAGAAACTGCCAGACGTTCTACAGGACACAGAGAAAAGTGACTGAGAGATTCTAGGACTATGGGCTGAATGTAAATGCCCCAATGTTGGAGAGGAACTTTGGATGACTGTTCAGGCAGACAATTGTCTCTGTAATTCTAGATTTTTTGGAAGTCATTTATAATGCTCTTCCTGTTTACTTAGGTAATATTATATCCTTCTGAGGTCTTTGATGTAGTTGAAGACTAGATAGTTACAATTACAATTTTCCTTGGTTATGATACAAGATAAATTAGATTTGAAACTTTAGACTCACAAATATAGGATAGATGATAGAATGCTTTCTTTAATTTTGCCAAATACAAATAGACTAGATACTATAACTGTAATTATCATTTGATAACTGTTTTGTTATATGCAATTCTACTAGGTTAAAATTAAAATCTTCCTTTTGACTAGACAGAAAAGGAAAAGTGATGTGGAATACCTTTCTGTATGCTGTGAATATGTGTTGCTCTGACTGGGTGAAAAATAAAGCTGTTTGGCCAATGGTGAGGCAGAATAAGTTTAGGCAGGACATTCCAACTTGAGAGAGGAAGGAGAACAAGAAAACAGAGGAGACACTGCTAGCCACTGCCAGGAGAAGCAAGATATAATGATACTGGTAAGCCACAAGCCATGTAGTAAAGTATAGATTTATAGAAATGGGTTAATTTAAGATATAAGAGCTAGCTAGCAAGAAGCCTGCAATGGCCATAGTTTAAAAATAATATAAACCTCTGTGTGCTTACTTGGGTTTGAGCAGCTGTGGGGCCACGGGGCTGTGGGAGCTGGGTGGGACCAGGAAAACTTCATTATTATATATATAATATATTAATTAGATGGTGTGTGTGTGTGTGTGTGTGTGTGTGTGTGTGTGTGTGTGTGTGTGTGTGTGTTGAAACTAAAAGAGGAACAAGCAAGGGGAGAAATGATTTATATGTGTTGTGTCTGTTTTTCATTTCTTCTGATTGTATTTCAACCTCCTCAAATGTTCTCTATAATACATCTGCTGCATTGTAATTGGCCCATAAACATATTTATAAATTGTTATATGCCTTCATCACTAATGATTTTGTAATTATCTCAAGCAAAATCTTTTTCTAATTGTGAATAAGAATTTTAAGAGCATGTGAAATGTACAGTATGTTGTTAAATTGTTATGCATTATTTTAGCTCCATTAGAAGCTGGCTTTGAACACATGGTTGGCCCCACCCCCATTAAGCACCTCCATTTCAGGCATAAGCACTTTTGACTTAAAGTGTACTCTGAGTCCTTGTAGTGGGCTAGCCCCTAGCTCTAAGACAGGTAGGAAAAAGAACAGAATGCAATCCAAGAGTAAAAACATCGTGCCCTTGAGAACAGCTAGGAAGAAAACTACTTCATATTAGGTATTGCTTTTGATTATTTTATAATACAAAAGTACACTTCAACAAGGAAACCTGGAAGCTTAGTCATGGAGAGTATGTTCAAGCAAGAAGCACAGCTATCTGCCACTTCTTCCCTAGGAAGATCACACGCATGATATCATGAACATACAAATTAATGGTATCATCTCTATCTTTTTATTAGTTCACTTGAAAACCTCTGCCTAGATTCTAAATAGGAAACTCCATCTGGCAGCTGTAGTGGGGCTTCCTCAGTGGATTCTTCAGATTCCCACCTGATTTAATGATATTTTACTCCCCCTACCTCTTCGCTACTTAGAAAAATTTACTCATTCAAAAAAAATACATGATCATCATAGTTTGTTCATTCTATAGATTATATGAAATAGCAAACCCATTGTTTAAGGAGGAAAAAGTAAATATCTAAAAAGGCTAGAATGTAAACCATACAGATAGAGACAGACATTCCATTCTTTTTAAAGTACTATTTATTTTTAAAGTTTTTATGTCCACTTCCTTTTCTTATTTTCAATGTCTATCCATCCTTTGATGACAAAACATTTTAGATCATGAAATGGTCTTTTTGTTTTCATTTTTCCATTTCATCCTCTCACTTGTTTCGACTGTTCTACAAAGACAGCAAGTGCACATTTGGTGTGCATTTTTAAGAGGCAAGAATTTCACAAATGATGTTCCTTAAGTATGCCTGAACAAAACAATGAAAACAGCATGTTAACTTTCTGTGAAAATAATATTGAAAAGATTTTGGACATTATTGTTTAGAAAGCGATGACCATGTTTTTCAAGTGTGTTCTTTGTGATTTAGGTGATTTAATCCACATGATGGACCTGGGTGTGAGTGTAGATGCTTTCATTTTCAAAAGAAACTGGGGCAAACAGGTTTTGGCCAATATTCGTAGAGTTATTTATGGAGGTAAGCCCAGCAGAAAGAGGTCCAGAGTTCACAAAGTTAGCTCCTTTCTCAACAACCTACATTTCTTTTCATATTACCGGAAAACTAGTATTTTTGTTTTCAAGAATATAGCTTTATAGCAGTACAATAGATGTAATTAAAGAATGCACAAATCAAATTTACAATCTTGTAGATTTTGATGCAAATATAACCTGTGAAGCTCTTCCCATTGTCAAGATAATGAATATCTCCACCATAGCACCTTTCTCCTGATCTCAACAAGAGACAATGACACTGACTTTTACAATTTTAATTTTGTTACTTTATAGAAATGTATATATCTGGCAAAGATTTTCTCCCATTCTTTGGGGACAGCATAATAATTATATAAAGTGTTGGTTTTCTAATGATTGAATACTAAAAATATGAATAATCTAAAAGTCACTGAAAATAACAAGTATTAGCCAGTTTATAGACTGACTCTACGTACTAACAGTAAACAACCAGAAACTGAAATTTAAGAGACAATGCCATTTTTTTTAATTTTTATTTTATTTTTGAAATTAATAAAATTACATCATTTCCCCTGGTTTTCTATTTTCTCAAACCTCTCACATACCCATCTGTGCTCTTTCCCAAATTCATTGCCTCTTATTTTCATTAAAAAAAATTGTTGTTGCACACACACACACACACACACACACACACACACACACACTGTACACATGACAATTCTATATTGCAAGCAAAAAAAACATGTATGTTTAAAATCTGATAAAGTAGTTACAAATGATATGACATGAAATGATACTAAATAGTACAGCAAAGTTAAAGAAATCTAATATAAAGAAATGTGAAAGGAACTATTATTTTTTACAATGCTAATTTTCTCTTAATTGAGTGATATATTCAGTTTAGCCTCTGTGAAAATGCTAATAATGTTTACCTGTGGAAATGGATGTACAGACTATGAGGGTCTAGAGAAATACACAGCTTCTTGAAAAAGTAAAGCAGCTTCCTGAAATATTTGAAGGTTTTTAAATAATTTACTAATAATTATGTTGGTTTAAAACTACCCTATTCATCTTTGAATCAAATTGAAATGGCATTTTTCAAAATGTCCTCAGTTATAAACATAGAATTTCATATCATTAAATGTCAAAGATACACTTAAATGTGTAGAATAAAATAAGGAATATTTGACTTGTAAAATACAAAACTGAAAACTATGTGTGGCTCATGACTGTTTTCTCATGATTTAGAGTCAGGAAGATCAGGAAGTCAAGGCTACTTTTAGCTACATAGTGTTGTCAAACGTGGGTTAGATGTAACTTTGTTTTGGAAAGGTAATTAAGCGCGCGCGCACACACACACACACACACACACACACACACACACACACACACATCCAAACTCATGCAATCTACTAAAGCTTAGAACAAATTTAAGAAGAGGTTCTACTTTATTTTGATAATTATTATAAAACTGACAAAAATAAAGCTGTGGTTTTTATCAAATATTTGCTATCTTAGTCCAGTTCTATTATTTTAACAACATACCATAGACTTGAAAGTTAATAAAATAAAACTATATATATATATATAGAGAGAGAGAGATAGATATAGATATAGATATATAGATATAGATATCTTTCACAATTCAAAAGTCCAAGTAAATCCTAGAGGAAGATGCTGAAATGTGTTGAGGGTTGTTGTTGTTGTTTTTTTTAATAAATAGTATGAATGAGATCTTTCCACTGTACTAATCATGAAGATTCCATCTCCATGGCAAATCACTTCCCAAGGCACCATCTATTAATACAACTAATTTGGGGAACAGGTTTTGTTATATGAATATTGAGAGGACATAAACTTTCAGTTCTCACATTTTATTTCAACTGATGCATGTATGAAATACTGTAGAGAAAAAATAAACGTTCAAAATTATAGTGCTGACACAACTGGGTGTTCTTACATCTCTGTGATAGAATACTTTACAGAAACAACTTGAGGAAGGAAGAATTTATTTTATATCAAAGGCCATAGTCCATCATAGTGGGAAGGGGATAAAGTAGTTCCATTAGAAGTATAGGCTGTAAAATGAAATAAATCTTTTCCTCCCCAAGTTGCTTTTGATCATGGTGTTGATCACAGCACTAGAAAACCAATTAAAACAGTATGTTTCTATTTTTATAAAATTCAAGGAAAACCCTGTTGAGGGATTATCAAGGCAACTCCATGTAGCTAAAAAGGAGGTTTATTTTGGAGTAACTTACAGCCAGTAAAGGGGTTATTTACAGGATTTGGGAGAGATGAGGTACAGTCCAGCAATGTTCTCTGGAGAACTCTGCTCGGTCTACCATCCAGCATCCAGGATCACGAGGAACCAAGAGCACCAGCATGTCTAGATTTCCAGTCTTAAGGGCTTCCATTTGGGCCCCACCCCAGGGGCAGGTCATCAGTAAGCATTGCAGTTACCTGAAGCCTCACTAGGGGTAGTACTTACAGGTGAAAGCTGGAACAGCTACCCACTACAAAACACAAGATGGCACAGAACTGATAAATAATTAGCAAAAAATATCAGAGGATTAGGTCAGAGTGGGAGGCAAAATGCTTCCCTAAAAATAAGTGTTTAAAATTAGGAAGATGTTCCCTCTATAAATTGTTGTCATATCTACACAAGAATATAAATAAGTCAAAATCTACAAAAAAAGATTTTTTTTTTTTTTTTTTTTTTTTTTTTTTTTTTTTTTTTTTTTTTTGGTTTTTCGAGACAGGGTTTCTCTGCGTAGCTTTGCGCCTTTCCTGGAACTCACTTGGTAGCCCAGGCTGGCCTCGAACTCACAGAGATCCGCCTGCCTCTGCCTCCCGAGTGCTGGGATTAAAGGCGTGCGCCACCACCGCCCGGCCAAAAAAAGATTTTTACCTCTGTATAATTAACTGAATGTCAATTGTGATTCATTGTTGTGGTTTAAATAAGAAAGACTCATATTTTAATGGTTAGGGAGTGGCTTTAAGAGCTGGGGCCTTGTTGGAGTAGATGTGGCCGTGGAGGAACTGTGTCACTGGGTGTGAACTTTTGGTTTTCAAATGACCAAGCAATATCCAGTGGCACTCTCTTTCTTGCTGTACCTGCATCTCCAGATGCAGAACTCTCAGCTATCTCTCCAGCACCATATCTGCTTGTATGCTACCGTGCTCCCTGCAATGATGATAATGGACTGAAACTAAACCAGTGACTCTGAACTCTTTGAATGCTGTGGCTCTTAAATATAGTTCCTCAAGTTGTTGTGACCTCCACCCATAAAATTAGTTTTGTTGCTCTTCATATAATAAAAAATATTTTTTGTAGTGTGTAAAGAATTGATCCTTACAAATTCTTTTAGAAATATATTTTGTAACACACAGATGGCAATAGTTAAGTTAATGGAAATCTTAATTAAATATAAGTTTACATTTGAGTGTATGCATATGATGATGATGATGATGTGTGTGTGTTTGTATATGTGTGTGTGTAAGTGTGTTTGTTTCCTTTCATTCAAGTTAAAGCCATACATTCTGTAGCTATCATTCTGCAACAGGGTAAATGACCAATGAAGTACATAAGAAATATGTCTTCCTCAGATGGTCTTAAGTGTGAAACTTCAAGGCAAAAGTGATATCACTATTTTTCAGAGAATAGTACTTTTACATTATTATAGTCATAAATATTAATGTACTAGGTGCACACCATAAAATGAAGGTTGCAAATGGCAAAGTAATATAAAATACCTTAATAATGATTTCTCAAATAAAAAAAATTAAACCATGTAAAATTACTAGTCAAGATTTTCAAACTTTTTCTATATTAAATGGAATAGTGTGATTGATATAGTTACATATTAATTAAAACAGCTGTTTCTTCAACTAAAATGAACTTTTTTTGGGGGGTTGCCCATGTAAAATTGTTTCTTGCTATAACTAGGAACCTTTGAAACTGTGATAACCTGTCACTGTTTTCCTAAGGCCACATTACCTATATGTAGAACATTACTTTCTATAATGGAACTACTAATTTATTGTTAAGGTCACGATTTCAAGACAAAGAAATACACTTGTAAAGATAACTATAAATACCAATTTACCATGTATATTGACACTGGTTAAACAATATTTGTTATTCTATTACTGGATCATTGTTATAGCATTTAGGAAAAATCTATATAATTTGTATCCTGAAAGTCCAGATGGCCAAATAACAAGAAAATAATTCAAATTGTAAGCTCAATATTTATATTCTTTATGAGGTGTATTTGAAAGTACGTCCATAGTAAATTGATAATCATATCTGAAGCCAACATGATTATCACCTAAAATATTGATTGACTGAATACTGATTTTCTTGTAAGTTAATCCATATCTACATTAAGAGGAAGAAAAATATATATTTCATTATAAGAATAATTAGATTTTTGTGTGGATTTGAATTGTCTTGAAAGTTTTATTGCTGTAGCAGCTGAAATGAAAATCCTCAGATAAAATGTATGAGGGATGCATACATCTGGAAATAGGCTAGGAGCTCAGGTATTGCCCTCTTTCTTAGAGTTGGAATGGAGATCTCAGTGATACAAGCCACATTTTATGCTCAGGAGATAGTAAAAGGTTACCACCTCCCAGCAACACTCTTATCCATTTGTGCTCAGGTTCTTGGAGAAAGAAAATGAAAGGCTCATTTGACAAGCTGCTTCAAGCTGTGTTCCTCAACTGTCTTTAGTCCTGGCCTTGCACTCCAGCCAAACAAGAGCTAACTCCAGACTTTGTTATACACCATTTTAAGATCCTAGATGAAATTTATAAGACGATGAAATTCTTTTTTTAAACATTTATATTTTGTGGGTGTCAAGCACACATCTGCCAGAATCTTTTATCTCATTCCATCGTTTGATTCCTGGGGATGGAACTCAGGTTGTCAGGCTTGGCAGCAAGCACCTTAACTCGCTGAGCCTTCTCACCAGCCAAACAATGGAGTTCTGAAAACCTCACCAGTACAAATAAAAGAGATTATGAGATAGCTAAAGTAAATTGTCTTTTGCTGGTATTATCTATTTTTTTAATTAAGAAATTTTTTGTTCATTTTACAGACCAACCACAGATTCCCCCTCTCTTCCCTCCTCCCACCCCTTAGCCTTCCCCATCCAATCCACCCTCCAGTCCCTCCTCTGACAAGGTAAGGCATCCCATGAGGAGTCAGCAGAGCCTTGTACATTCAGTTGAGGCAGGTCCAAGCCCTTCTCCCTGCATCAAGGTTGTGCAAGGTGTCCCACCACAAGTAGTGAACTCAGAAAAGCCAGCTCATGCAGCAAAGATAGATTCTGATCCTGCTTCCAGGGGCCCCTTAAGTAGACCAAGCTACACAACTGTCTCACTTATGCAGAGGGTTAGTCCAGTCCCATGGAGGCTCCACAGCTCTTGTGTTAAAATTCCTAGCCACTACCCCAGCTACATGATGCTTAGTCATTCCAGGGCCTTATGTAATTTGCATGCAGTGTGATATTGTAACCTATGCACATGCCTGATGTAGCTACATAAGCCCATATGTGCATGTGCTGGGTTGGGGGGATTCCTCTTTTCCTGCATGGCTTCATGGTCATTCTCCATAGGCCTATGCATATCCCTTCTGTTCCCTTCCCTTAAAGAACTCTTATAGTCTGTTTTGTTGTACCACTTGGCTTTTCTCACATGGTAAAAAGTGCCACTTAATGAATAACATTGCACCATTTAATAAATCACATGTTGGTCTAAAGTTCATGAGTCCCCACTAGTTTTAGTAGGTTGTCTCTGTAGATTTTTCCCCATCATGGATTGTCCTGGGAAGGGGAAATAGATGAGATCTCCATGAGTAAACTGGGGATGAAGAGGGTACTGGATGGGAAATGAGAACATAAGGGAACAGGATGGTTGAGCTAGAACAGAGACAGAGTGGAAGCGCAATAAAAGAGATACCATGATTGGGGAGGCATCATGAGGATAGGGAGAAACCAGGTGCTAGGGAAGTTCCCAGGAATTCACAAGAATGACCACAGTTTAGACTACTAGCAACAGTGGAGAGGGTGCTTGAAGTGGCTCACCCCAGTAATAAGATCAGTGAATACCCTAACTGTCATCATAAAGACTTCATCCAGTAACTGATGAACGCAGATGCAGAGATCCAGAGCCAAGCACCAGGCTGAGCTCCAGAAGTCCAATCAATGACAGAGAAGAGGGATTCTATAAACAAGGGGCATCAAGATCATGATAGGGAAATCTACAGAGACAATCTATTTTGAAATGTTTGATATTAATTTACTTGTGTCCTTTGAGGGGACATAAAACATTTAGTTAGTGGGTTCTGACATTTTTTACCCTAAAGTGTTAATTCTATAACAAAAATCCCATTTAACTTCCAATTCCATTTTATTTAAGTTGAGACTTTACTTTTTTCACTAGATAAATGAGAATTTTTTTCTATAGTCACTGCCTAATTTGGTTTCAAACTCTTAAATATTTTTAAATGACAACATTAAATTGTTTGTGAGCAAATCTGCCAGCAGTACTGCCTGCAGACCTGGAGGTAATCTGCAAATGAAAGGCCCCACTGTGCTGGGACACCAGGAGACATTGACTGTCAAGAAGAATATATTGTTACTCTGACCTTCAGGGCTCTTGCTGCAGAAGGGAGACTCACAAATTCCCACCACCAAGCTTAAACAGATAAAGATGGAGCCTAAGTAAAAATGAAAGAGGGAAACTAGTACATTTTTTTTCTTAGAATTTTTTTTTCTATTTGTAACAAATCTACCCAGAGCTAGCAAAAAACAGTGACTCTTAGTTAATGTTAAAAAATACTTTCTTGAAAGAAAATGATTTAAAAAAACCGAAAAGAGTGATATACAGAGTGGATATTTTCTCATAAAGGAAAATTCTTCACATCCAGTAAATCGGTTACTGTAGCTCTGCTGTGGAGATAGACAGAGCTAGGAGAAGTTCTTTTCCAGCCTGTTTTCCAGAGTGCCATTGAGGGGTGAGGCCATGAGGGTGAACGAAGCTATTTAAGACTGTGCTTTTGAAAATGAAAGAGAATGCTTCATTATTTCTTTTACTTCAAAAGGAATTTAAAAAAATGTTTTAAATAGTAGTTGAGAATATGAAATGTTGAACTTTAAAAATTTTAGTCAAAAATTAATTTGTAGACATATTTTGTGCCTTTATATTTAAGTTTCTCGTGGACAAACCCTTGTATCTTCTAGGTCTTTATAATCACAGTCTCAATCCCCCTGATTAAATTCAAATACTTCCTGACTGTTGCTCTCTGTCTTCATTAAACTTGTCTTGTTAAGGTTGAGCTCTGATCCTGCTCCTCTCCTGTGCTTGGTGAAGTAGAGAAGAGCCCTCCCTGGACTATGAATGCTGGTTAATACCCATGCCATTTCCCCACAAGACAACCATGAGCAAGAAATCAATGCAGGTGAAGTCATCGGCACTCTCCTGTGCTAGTCCATGACAGATCTGTCACCTGCTTGAATTGATCCAGCTGACAATTTGTCACACATAAAGTGTTAGTGTAGCATTTCCTCAGGAGCTTATGCAAATGACTTTGGATCTGGGAAGTATATTGGAAGGTGCCCTCAGTCAGGTCCTGCTGTATTGGCCCCTATAACATCTCATGAGCACAGAGTTTTTCAAAAATTAAAAGAGGCTTTTAGTTGATTTCTCTGTGCTAGATAGAAGTATGAAAGCAGGTGTGGATAAGTAGGCCAGCAAATGTAAGGCAGAATCCTATGGCTTCAGAGTCAGTTCCTGATATCTTTCTAAAATGTGACTATTCATAATTCCCTATGAAAAAATAGTACATTTTCCATCTGTTTTGAAATGAATTTGGTTTTTACCAGTCTCACCATGTCATGACATATTCCAATTTAAGGTTGGTGTTCCCGATAGAGTGTGAAGGGACTCTGGCTGGCCCCGGGCACAGCAAACATGGCTTCTCCCCATTCCCTATGGCTCACTAGAAACTACTAGATTGCATTCCTAAAGCTAGCCACCAAGAGCTATTCCCTTATTTTGCCAGTTCTTCCTCCTGAGGCTGACTACCAAGGCTCAGCTATCAAGATATTGAAGTTCAGCCATCACATTCCCCCTTTGGCTCTCCTAATTAATATGCCCAATCAAAATTAAACACCTCATCCTATGGGATTCCCCTTTCACCTTTATAAACTGCCATTTTCCTATGGTCTGAGTCTGTCTCTCCTCTATTCAGAGGCAGCCTTTTGTCCCCTCCAGGACACATTCCCCTGCCCCATCTTCCTTCTTCCCTTCCCCTTCTTCTTTGTCCACCTCCTCTTGTTTTTGTTCTTATTCCCTGCCCTTTGTCCTTCTGGGGCAAATACATCCCTTTTGTGCTGAGAACTTGGTCTTGGGGTCCTGAGCCAACACCCATCTCTTGCATAGTGTTTAATATTACTATCTCCATCCATTTAAATACATACTCAATCTTTTCTGGGTTCATTCCTTTCTAGGGATCACACCTTCATTACATTCATTTCTAAGGCAACTTTAGCTCCAGATGTATTCTCTACCTTGCAGCTCCAGGACACATAATAGGAAGTGCACTTGTTCACCCTCTGTATTTTTCAGCTCTATAGGATCAGAGGCACTTGTTTTGCTTATATTTGATAATAAAATCTGTCCACATCCCCCAAAGCAAGGATTTAAATTTTTGTTTGTAACTACCTTTAAAAAATTAATTCTATTATCACTATGAAGATTTAAAAAAAACCAGAGGTTTATCAGTCCTCATATCTGACAAAACTTTAGGCCACAGACATTTCTGGTGGAATGAAATCTAATTGCCTTGTCTCTCTGTACTGCAGACTTGAGTAACTCCCAGCTTCAGTGGATACTGATTTTCAACTTCTACTCATGGAGTAGCAGTCATCTTAGACTCCTGCAATAAAATAAAAGCATGCACCATTTGGCTTCACACAGATATTTACTTTTACTCAATGCTGGACTCTCTCTTTCCCAAGATGTAGGTCCCCTTCTCCCTGTGTCCTCATATGGCTAAATCAAAAATATCTCTGGTTCCCCTTCCAGATTTCTAACAACATGTTCTTTGACAAGACTAAACCTCATGTGATTCTACTTAACTCTAATTATCTGAATCTAGAGCACATGGATACAATGGCTTTATATTTTTTTTTTCATGTAATCTGTGATAAAATCCTCGAAGTGAATGACCAGGTTTAAAAAAACATGCCCCTTTTCCCTTTCAGGCCTCTGCTTTAATCACAAAATGAATCCAGGTGTTTTTTTCACTAATATTTCTATAATTCTACTATTGTAGACCAGACTTTCATCTTTCAAAATCCCCTATTGCACTGGACGTGACAATTTAGGAAAAAATGAATATATGCCATGAAATCTTCCACCTAAAGGGGTAGGTAGAGTTACATTGACAGACAATTGTCACTAGTCAAAATGTCTACAAACAACTGGTGGAAAAACTGACAAATGTTTCCATTGTGTGTGTGTGTGTGTGTGTGTGTGTGTGTGTGTGTGTGTGTGTGTGTTTGTGTGTGCAGCCATTTCCTCCTGTATAACCATCCACCGAGGAGGAAAATTTCTGAATAGTGATTTATGAATGCATGATAAAATGTTTAAGAAGGTGGGTGTTGCTACTGGCAAAATAGGTAAAATTGAAATGTGCCTGCATATGTTTGGAAGATCACAGAGTTCATCACATCTGTGCTGTTAAAGAACACATGAAATTGCTTTACACTTTAAAAACAATGTGAAATAAGTAACCATGAATTCCTTTTTAAAATATTGTTGTGTATTTAACCAATAAAAATTATGTATAATTTGTTGTATAATTTGACAATTTAGTGTTCCCATGAATTTAGATACTATCACCATAATTAATTTAATTAATGAACCTATTATTTCAGAATGTTTAATATGCTATTACTGTTTATACTTAAGGTTCTAATTTGGCTTCTACTATGAACACTTATTAGTTCACCATCTTAGAATTTTCAGGTATACTATAACATATTAGCCAGAGATATATTTTTAATATTAGTTCTTAAAAATAAGATTAATTTACTTCTTTGTAGTGTGTTCAATTTGAAGAACAAACTGTGCTCACTGTGACCTATAAAATCTGTCCTTTTCTTTATTCAAAATTTACTGTCCCTGATAATCATTACATACTCCATGCTTCAATGATTTAAAGTATTTTGTATCTAATATATGCATAATATCATTCAATGATTGGCTGCCTTTGTGCCTCTCGGTTTATTTAATTATCATAATGCCTTCTATGTTCATGCATCCATCAAAAATGGTAGGAATTCCTTCTTTTTAAAGGGTAAATTCTTTCCAGTTGTATGTATGTATATATTGCATGTATCTTCAATTTTAATGTACTCTTCTATTGAGAGGTACTTAGATTATTTCCATGCTGTGGCTATTATGGATAAGATTATGAGAGCATGTCATTTATCTTTAAGGAGGTTCTTTTGTGCTTGAGCAAATATATGTTTCTATTGTTGAATGGAAAATGTGGTATGCCAGTTAGGTCCATTTGGTAATTAACACTGATCAAGTTAGCTCTCAATTAAATTTCTGACTGGATGGTTCAGTCATTGTTGTAAGTAGGTTTTTAAAACCCTCACAATCATAGAATTGTCAGTTGTGATATTGATGAGTGTTAATATTTGCTTTATAGATTTAGGTAATCTGATAGGTGTTGTATATGTCAGAGTGACGTGTTCTTAGATTTATCTATTTCATGTTGATTTTCTACAACAAACAGAGTTGCCACCTTGCTGAATTCCTAGATGGAAAGATGGTCCTGTGATTAAGAATCTAGTGAGTTTCTAGATTTCAAAGCCACTGGTTTCTTTACCCCACACAGTTCCAGTATAGTGGTGGAGGTTAGGGACTGACTGGGTTGGTTCTTGTATGGTCTACATGATTACCAAGGGAAATTTGCCATCTGCGTTAGGTGGCATAAAGTTGCAAGTGGAAGGCTTGCACACTAGCTGTAACATTGGAACAGTCCTGAAGACCTTAGTAGGTCCCCAGACCTTAGCACAACTGGTACCATCATGGATAATGGAAGTACCATTCAGGTCTTGGAACCTAGTATACAGACAGCATCACCTGCCAAAACTAATACAAAGACCTAATCCATCAAAGTCCACAGTTCTGGGAAAGTTCCTAAATGTACTACCCTGGTTCTTTTTGGCTTTTATAGTTCCACTTTTGACTCTATGTCCTTGCTAAATGAGGTGTGTTGACCCAGGATATATTTTTGTACTTAAAATCTAACCTTGAGAAAGATTTGGGACTACACTTGGTCCCAAACACCCAGGGTAGCTGCTGGCTGGCTAGAAGGGCTTGCTGTTGTCTTGAACTCATGTCCAAGTGGTCTTCTCTGGTGGAGGCCTCACAAAAACATTTGTAGAGAATCTGTTAACACTGGGCAGTATATCCTGCCCATACCAGTCAGTGAATTGCTTCTTCTCTGTGCCACAGCGATTGTTTCTGTGGCCACTTTTCTCCAATAACGATGGCTCCAGAAAGCCTGAGTGTGCATCTTGAGTGCTTGTTGCCTTTATATTCATCAGGTTAAGAGACACATCATTACCAGTGGTATGGAGGTACTAAATGTCTGTCCTCTGTCACACCACCTCACCCAAACCACCACTTCCACCATCTGTAGCCATTGACCTATTCTTATGTAAAGTATTCTTATATGGTGGTTTTATACCCCGTCTGCCTGTATTGTTGACTAAAATGAGGGTGAGTTAGTGAAATTATATATTTAGCAATATGATTTTGCTGAACATTACTTTTGGAAGATTTTGCTGAACTGATATCTATGACATTAGTTTATTCATTTCTACTCATCTATAATTTTTTTAAATACATGAATTTGCCTTTTCCATTGTCAATCATTTGTATTTTTTCTCATTGAAAAATTTAATTTTTAGTGCTAAGCCCTTTTATAAGCTTGCTGTAAGTGTACGGATGTTAATGTATAAGATCTGGTGTTGCATATTTAGTTAGGAAATGAATGTCTATGTCATAAAACCCATATCATTCTGTTTGTTAGTAAGATCATGCCAAACTTAAAAGAAACAACAAGAAAAAACTAAGGATGGGTAGAAATTCCCAGGACTGATCCCACTCACTACACTTTATGGTATCATACTCCTCAATTCTCCCCTTCCTGCTGACTGTGGGAGGCACATTTAGTTTTAATTGTCCTCTTCCTGGGAACTGATGTGATGACACAGTTTTTAATTCATCAGCCAGTGCTATAACTTTCTTTTGTGAACTTTCTTTTGTGAATTAAATTTCTGAAGCCTTTTGTCAGGTGTTTATATTGCCATTGGAAAAAAATCCCCGAAATCACATTTGTTTGTATTTGGAGGATTAATTAGTTTTATTTAAAGTAAAAACCCCCACTCTTTTTATGAACGTATCTAGTAATATCAATTTTAATAACATTTTTTAAATTTTAATATTCAGGTCCATGTGATTTCTTTTCATTACTATAGGTTATATTTTTCAGTCTTTGGTTACTTGAATACTTGGAAAAGTTTTGTGTCAACTGCAGTTTCATTTTGCTCAGAGTTGGCTGTTCTGTCATTTCTATAAATTCGATATCTTTGCTCTGTGACCCAACTATATTATTAGGAAATGGATATTTTGGGGATGTGGCCTATGAAGTTTGTTATATGGGACTAGGACTGTATGGCTCATGAGGCTGCTTAATTCCTACAGGTTAAGCATGATGATTTTGAGGATTCTACCAGTATCCAATGAGCTCTAGGGTTTTCTACATTTTCTAGTATGAACATTATTTCTTGTCTTTTGAATGGCAGATATCACTCCCTGCAGTTTTGGATAGATTTTTCCTGTCTTAAGTATTTTCCTCACAGACTCAATGAACAGATTGTGTTGACTATTCAGAAGGATACCCTGGGATTCGGAGCAAAGCTCCCCCTTTTCCCCCTCCACCTCTCTAATTTCTACACTCTTCAATAATCTCACTTCTAGCTGCCTTCTCCTCTCCATGTTCTCAGATGATCTCCTCATTTTCACAAGTTCAATAGCTTTTACTTGGGCCCCCAATTCCTGCACCATAAGGAGACTTCTCACCAGGCTGTATGCAGGGGAAGTCATTCAACTCCTGCCTGTCTTTATCTTCTGATGTTTAGTATCATGGAAACTATGAATAGTAATGTTTGGCCTTTGCTTTGCTCCTTGGTATTTAGTGTATCTTGTCTTAAATAGAAATTATTAGTAAGATTCATTGTTGTGTATGAATAGAGTTTTCAATTTCTAAAAACTATTTGTATTAACTAAATGTGTTAAATACATAAATTCCCTATGAAAGTAATTATACTGAGTTATTGAGATATAATGTTATCAGGAGATGAATATTCCCATTGGTTTATAAAGAATAACTTTGTGAATCTCAAGGAAGAAAAGTTGAAAATTTTAAATATAATTATAAGCCAAATGCAGGCAAGAGGAATGAATACAATAATTAAGTCAAATTATTGGGTAGAGCAAGAAACATTTCCCATATTTTATTGCTTTAGTACAAGTACTGTGAAATCACACTGGTTCCTATGCCCTGCCCCAGACATTCTTTGCCTGTATATAAAGCCACTTGTTTGTTGTAAATACAGTGACCTTTTGGTGATGATGACATTTTGTGCATCTTAAGTCTCAAGAGCCATCCTTGTATTCAGAGACTTACTTCTATAGACTAGTGTCACTTTTGACCTGAGCTCTGTAAATCCCTTCTAGTCAAAGCCATTGAAAGCTTGTCAGTTATTTGGGACTCATAGTAAGTGTTCCAAAAGCTATTTCATTTTTCTATTTGTGGTAAAATAGATACCATATTCTAGTCAATGAATAGAGCCATGCTACTTAAAACCATCAAGTATTTACATAGTAACTCCTGAATCTAAAACTCTAAAACATATTGCCCAATCGTGGCAAAAGTTCTCATTCTCTCTCTCCCTCTCTCTCTCTCTGTATGTGTGTGTGTGTGTGTGTGTGTGTGTGTGTGTGTGTGTGTGTGTGTGTGTATGTGTGTGTGTACATATATAGTTGCTATCTATATGTAAGTATATAGATAAAAAATTTATTTCTTATTTGGTATATGCTTATTTAGTATATGCTTTCTACTGTCATTTTAAATTTGTTCTTATTTGTTAAGTTTTTATCTTTGGACATAGATTTAAGCAAGCATTAGAAATACCTTTCCTCCTCACCAGTATCCTTTATGGTCTCTGATAAAAAATACAGAAATATTTCTGTATCTGTCATTTCACAAATATAACACATGTGACAGGCTGTATGTTCAAGAAATGGGATTTGCGATGATATTCAAACAGCAGACATCTTCCTTAACCTTTCCATCTACACAGCTGTCTCTCCTCTGCTCTCTCACCCTAGGCTTGATCCAACAGACATTCATGTCAAATCAATATATTTTTGTGCTAAAAATAGTCTCATTTTTCTTCCTGAGGCACATTATCTAAGAAGTACATTTTCTTCTCTTGTTTTTACAAGAATCTTTCTTGTGTTTCTTTTCTGCTACTTAAGCTAAGCCTTTCTTCTTACTTTGGGGAGAAAAATGGATTTAGTGTTTTACATAAATTTCTTCAGTTTTAGCCCCACTGGTCTGTAGTACACCTTTAGAAACATAATGAAAAAAGTCATCAGTTTAAAAATTTTATTTATTACATTTGTTTTTTGACAATACACATATATGACACATTCTGATTACTTCTTACCCTACCCTCCCTTATCTGCTTCCTATCCCTTTCAAGCCTCTTTTCTGCTGTTATCTTTCCCAGATTCATGACTTTTGGCTTTGTTTTGTGACACATTTATTCACTCAGGAACAACCCCATGACCACTGGTTTGGGGCTATCTATTGCGTTCTGGTGTGGCCACTAGTGGGTGACCACAACTAAAGGCAGTGATTCCCGTCTCTGAATTTTTCAGTGGCAAATGATTCAGTGGCTGAGGGTAGGACTCCTTTACCCTCCTCTCAGTCTACTCCTGACTATGGACAGGCTTATTCTTGTGCAGCATGGTGTAGCCATCTGTAGTCACTATCAGTTCATGATTGCAAGGGCTTGGTCTTGCCCAGGAGATGGGGTTGCTAAACCACTCTCTGTATTTTACAGATTTACATTCCTTTCATTGCCTCTTCTGTGATGTTCTCTGAACTCTGGAGGGAATGTCATAAATGTTTTGTTTACGAATAAGACCTCATCCATCACTTAGTCTCAGAATCTTGTGCAGCTATCAGTCTCTGCACTCAACGATTTTCACTGGAAAGAAGCTTTTCTCATTAAGGTTTCCAGTAGTTTGTCTGTGAGTATAAACAGATATTTAGAAGGCAGTTTGACACTATGCCAATATAGCTGAAGGACAACATTCAGTATCCCGCTAGGGACATGACCCCTGTCCCTCATGCATTCACATATGAGCTTTAGACCGTGTTTACAATACAAGAAGACTTTTAAAAAATTAAAGAATTCTGTTCATATATTGATGAATCTCATTTTTTATTTTAAAACAATAAATAATTTTAAATGACCTTCAAAATATTTAAAGTTGTGCTGGGTAGATAACTCATTGGGTAAAATGCTTACTACGTAAACATGAAGAACTGTGCTTGGATCTATGTCATTAATACAACAAACCAGATGTAGTGGTGCTTGTGACTCCAGTGCTGGGGACATGGAGACAGCAGGACGACTGAGGATTGCTGGCCAACAGATTGCCTGAAAAAGCAAGCAATATGTTCAGGAGAATCACTGTCTCAGAAATTAGGAATAGAGTCAAAGAAGAAGATGCGTAAGTTTTACCTTTTCTCTACAAGCACATGTGTAGGCGCACACACACACGCACACACACACACACACACACACACACACACACACACAAAATTAAAGGCTAAGAAAGTTTCAATTTTTTTGTTTCAATGGAAATATTCTAGAAAATATAAAATAACATGTAATGAACAGAGAAAGGGTAGTTTATAATCATAGAATAGTTTACATAGTGTAAAAGCACAAAATTCTTTTTATTTTTTAGGTATAAAGACAAAAAGAAAATATGAAATACTAATGAAGTTTTTAAGCATCCAGAGTAATAACAGTGGTTTATTATTTTAGAGTTTCTTTGCAATAACTTTCACTTTATCTTAAGTTGCTTCCATTATAAATTGGTATTTGAAATTTCATAAATAAAAAAATAAAGAACGTTAATTCATTATGATGGTTCATGCCTATAATCCTATTTTTATTTTAATATTTTATCCTCGTGTGTGTGTGTGTGTGTGTGTGTGTGTATGTGTGTGTGTGTGTGAGGTGTGTAGTGTATGTATGTTTGTGAGCATCTATTTGCCAATTCATGCTCATGTGGAGGCCATAGGTTTGGTGTGTTCTTCAATCACACTCTTCTTTACTTTTTGAGACAACATTTCTTAACCTGATCCTTACCAGTTGGTTGACTAGACTGACCAGCCAGTTACATGATTCTTTTAATGTCCACTTTCCCCCATTGGAGTTATAGGTATGCTTTTTGCCTAACTCTTTTCAGAAAGTCCAACTACACACCAAATGCTTGTGGAGCAAAGACTTTACCTACTGAGTATCTACTCAGCTCCTAGAGATATATTATTTTATTTAAATTATTTTAATTTCATTGTAAGTTTAAATACTGTCTTAAGAAAACATAAATTCCTAAAGTACAAACAGGAGTAACTATTATATATTACTAATTTTTTTTTCAGAGCTGAGGATTAAAGACAGAGCCTCACATGTCAAAATTATACAAGTGTGCTATGGAATAATCCTCTCGTACACTGTGAAGAATTGTCACTCAACTTGGTTAAATAAAATGCTGATTGGCCAGTATCCAAGCAGGAAGTATTGGTCAGAGGACCAAACTAAGGATGATGGGAGGGAGAAGGGTGGAGTCAGGAGTTGCCAGCCAGAAGCAGAGGATGAGAATGCCACACTGAGATAAGTACCAAGTCATGTGGCTAAACATATAAGAATTATGGGTTAATTTAAGAGTAAGAGCTAGTTAGTGAACTTGAGCTATGGGCCAAGCATTTATAGGTAATATTAAGCCTCTGAGTCAATTATTTGGGAAGCAACTGCTGGGTATTTGGAAACAGGCAGGCAGGAGAGAAACTTCTGCCTATACAGGTACTCTGCCATTGAGTTACATCCCAGCCCTTTAATATGACTTTGAAAAAAATTCTCTTATGAGTGTGGTATTGATGTAAGTTCTTTGTAGATATTATATATAGTTATTCACTCCACAGTCTCATAAAGAATTTATTATTCCTGTATGGTGATATTTTATTTGTGCTGAAATGTAATTTTAATTACATGTTAATAAGTAAAGTTACTTGGGGATCAGAGCTAAGAGCAAGCCATTAAGCAGAAGACTGGTAGTGGTAGCACACACCCTTAATCCAATCACATGGCAGACAAAGTCTCTGTGTGTTCAAGGACACAGCCAGCATGGTGACACATGCCTTTAATCCCAGTACCAACCACAGAGACCTGGAGGTCTGTATAGACAGGCAGTGATGAGGAAGTCATGTGGTTAGGTTTAGAACCAATGAGAAGGCAGAAGAGAAAGGCAATAAAAAGATGGGACACAGGAAGAAGGTCTCTCTCTCTAAGGGGATGGATGGCAGAGAGTGGTAAGATAAGGTGGTCTTAGCTCTTGGCTACTGCTCTCATCTCTGGGCATTTTACTCTTATTTTGGCTCTGTTTCTTATTTAATAAGACCATTTAGAATTTCATCTACATTCCTGTATGCTACCATTTAGGCATAGTCAGAATCTTGAAGACTTTCCCTCTTAAAAGTCATAGGCTTGGCTGAATTATATGGTAAGTCCTTCATAGTACTCCAAGACTCTTCTATCAAAATGTTAGGACATAATAAATTCTGAGTGCAGTGATGACTTTTGAGCTTTTATATTTGGGCTTTGATTACAGTACAGAAATAAAAATAACAACTAATTTAAAGTAATACATTCACGGACTCATTTGAATGTCTGTAATAGGAAACAGAAGAACAAGTAGTTGCAGGAAAATAGAATGATGAAGAAAGAAATGAGCCATGAGGTAAGCAGTTTTCTAGGGTTTTGCTGTGCCATGTGTAGTGTAAAAATCTAAGCTCTTATCAACACAGTCTCTTCAGTGAAATATTCAATGCTTAATGGAATTACATTTACTTTTTAACAACTGAAATTTAGTGAGTTTTCATTCTGAGCAAAAAGCATGACCCCATTGATTCTCCCATGTTCCTATCAGGACTATTTTCCCCTTGTTTATTTCAGGAAACAGATTGTAGGCTTTAGTCATTTTTTCAAGGTGAGCAGAGGAATGTGGTAGAGGCCCTGTGACTCTGGAGATGACATTCTTGATTGACAGATGTGCTGCTATTGGTTATTCTGAGAACAAGGTCTCCTTATGTGATCTTATGTAGTCTGTTAGGGACCCTATCAAGGTGATCAACCAGCAGCACAAAATGACTGAGTCAATATAAGGAAGAGTCTAAAATTAATTATATTTATTTCATTTTTTAAAACATCTGAGCTTAGTATTCATATTTTAGTTCAGTGTTAATGGAGCATCCCTTAGGTGATACTCACCATGATTTTGATCTGACTGTCCTATTCTGGTTTAATTCATATATTTAATATATTCTCTAACACAGTCTATTTTTAGCATAAGATTCCTTAGAGGATTTACATTACATTTCCTTTTGCCCTAAAATAAAACAAACTGATGCAAAGCCCAGATGTTTACTGGCTTTGGTGCTTGTGAGGTCAAACCATGAAATCTAGGTGAGTACTTATGGGAGTCTTCACTAGACAGATTATACTTCTCAGCACCAAGAAGGACAACTCAGCCTCCTTTTCCTACTTCATGCAGGACATAGTTGAGAATTTCAACAACAAGCTGAATCCAGGAGCACTATGATGTTATGAGCTTACAGATGAGATTGTGGAATAACCTAGTCAGACAAAAGACATCAAAACAATAATTATGAAGAAAAATACAGACCATAAAACCCATTGAACAGCATGAAATGAGACAATTTTGTACTTAGAGTGTTCCAGAAGGAGAAGAGAATCACAGGAAACATAATCAATGAAGTAATTGCTGAAAATCTCCCATATCTTAGTAAAGAGATAGACATTCATGCCCAGAATATTCAATGACTATTAATAGAGTCAGGCAAATAAGACACTCTTGGCAGCACATAACACTCAAGTTGTCAAAAGCAAAAGTCAAAATGAAAATTGTGGCAAAAAAGGATAAATATGTGTAAGGAAACCCTTCAAATGAACAACGACCAGCAGACTTTTAAGCATAAACTTTAAAAGCCAAAAAAGAAATGTCTTTAGTAGTACGTATCCCTCCCCATATTTTCCTGACCTTGTGATTTCTTGCTATTCTTGGATTTAGGAGCCTCACATATCTGAAAACCCAAAGATTCAATTCTTAACACAAGTAAGAGAAAATGTCCAATGTTTGTCAACCTGTAAGCCTTTCAATCTACAGTAATAACTGTCTTGGTTAGACATCACATAACAGTAACACAAATATCATGGGCACAAATATTAATCAGTTTCTGGTGGTCTGTGAAAAGAGCTTTACAAGATAAAACTCATAGCTGGAACTATGTTACCAGGAACAAAACTTGTGTCAAGACAGGTCATAGGCCCTAGGGGAGAACCTGCCACTATTATCCTGCCAAATGAGTATGGTTATAAACTGATTGCTATTGATTATTTTTTTCCTTTTATTTTATTTTACAATACCATTCAGTTCTACATATCAGCCACAGATTCCCTTGTCCTCACCTCTCCCGATCCCCTCCCCCTCCCCCCAGCCCACCCTCCATTTCCACCTCCTCCAGGGCAAAGCCTCCCCCGAGGACTGAGACCAACCTGGTAGACTCAGTCCAGGCAGGTCCAGTCCCCTCCTCCCAACTGAGCCAAGCGTCCCTGCATAAGCCACAGGTTTCAAACAGCCAACTCATGCTATGAGCACAGGAACCGGTACCACTGCCTAGATGCCTCCCAAACAGACCAAGCCAATCAACTGTCTCACCCATTCAGAGGGCCTGATCCAGTTGGGGGTCCCTCAGCCCTTGGTTCATAGTTCATGTGTTTCCACTCATCTGGCCATTTGTCCCTGTGCCTTATCCAACCTGGGTTTCAACAATTCTCGCTCATATAAACCCTCCTCTTTCTCACTAATTAGGCTCCTGGAGCTCCACCCGGAGCCCAGCCATGGATCTCTGCATCCAGATCCCTCAGTCATTGGATGGGGTTTCTAGCACGACCACTAGGGTGCTTGGCCATCCCATCACCAGAGTAGGTCAGTTCCGGCTGCCTCTCGACCATTGCCAGCAGTCTATTGTGGGGGCATCTTTGTGGATTTCTGTGGGCCTCTCTAGCACTTTGTTTCTTCCTTTTCTCATGTGGTCTTCATTTACCATGGTTTCCTATTCCTTGTTCTCCCTCTCTGTTCATGAACCGGCTCTGATCTCCCACTCCCACAGGCTCTCTTTCCCTCGATCCTCGCCCTTCATTACTCCCACTCATGTCCAGGCTGTTCATGTAGATCTCAGCCATTTCTCCGTCATTGGGCGATCCCTGTTTCTTTCTTGGGGTCCTATTTTCCAGGTAGCCTCCCTGGTGGTGTGAGTAGCAGTCCAGTCATCATTGTTCCACGTCTACTATCCTCCTATGAGTGAGTACATACCATATTTGATTATTTTTATATTAACACATTATAACTCCATATTATGAAAATTCAGTTATATAATACAATAGTAAAAAGGAAAATTGTGTTTGACATCCTTCGGTTTAATTTTGTTATAGTATTTTTGTACTATAGAAAATAATTTATGAAGTTTAAAGACAGTCTAGCTCAAGGTTATGTAATAAAGTGAATTTGAAAGTCTTTCTAAACATTCTAGCATTTATAATTCTTCCTTTACAAACAGTCTTAAACATGATTCTAATTTAGCTGTTGTCACAGATAACTTGATATTTAATAGAACACATAAGCTATATAAATTAAATATCACCATAGTTGTTAAATTATATATTTAATGTATTTAATTCTGTGTAGGTAGTTCCTCTTTATTTTTATTTTTTGAGATTATAATGCATTTATAATATCTCTTTCTTCCCTTTTCTCCCTCCAAACCCTCCCATTTACCCCATCCCACTCTCCTTAAAATTCATGACCTATTTCTTCATTAATTGGTGTTGGATGCATCTGTGTATATGAAAATGTGTGTATATTCCCGAATATAATATTTTATTCTATATAAAGTTACATGCATGTGTGTTGTCAAGGCTGACTCTGACTCTGGGCAACTAATTGGTGTGGTCTTCCCTGGGGAAGGCCCCCTTTCCCACCAGGGGCTTTCCTCAGTTGCCTGCAGTTCTTTTGTGTAGGGTTGAAACTTATGGGGATTTTCCTGTTCGGTTTTGAATGTCCATTGGTGCTGTCCTCTTTCAGCTCATGTTTGGGAAGGCATGTTGGTGAAATTTTATGGGCATAGCTTCTGACATTAACAGAATAATCTCTAGAGCATATTCCATGATCCTCTGGCTCTTACAATCTTTCTTCACCCTCTGCCACAGTTTTCTTGAGTCTAGGTGTGGGAATGTTTTATAATTGTATCCCTTGGGACTGGGCTCCACAAACGTGCATTTTGATTGGTTGTAGTTTCCTGTACTGTTAGTTTAGCTAGTTAAAGTAGATATGAATATCCTGAATTTTCAGGAGCTAATCATAACACAAAATTTACTTTGTGCTTGAAACTAATGTCCAGGAAAACTAATGGCACATTTTCCGACAGGGTATTTTGAAATTGAGTCTTCTAGATTCACTGCAGGAGAAAAAGAGAAGCTGTGAAGTCCCTAGTAGTTAATATCTGTAGTCAGAAGGTAATGTACATAGTTTCTACGTTCAAGTCATCAGTCAGATTTAGCTACTTGGCCTTCAGTCAGTCACTTCAGGGAGAAGAGGAAGAATATTGTGAAGTGTGTAGGTCTACACAAACAAACAAACATCTATGAATCAAAGGCAAGGGATATGAATTACATCCAATACCAATTGCATGGTGTGTGTGGGACATTGCTTTCCATCCCCAGAACCTGCTACCTGTCTGTCTCTCTCTTTGTCTCTGTTTCTGTCTCTAACACTCTAACACTAAGAGACAAAGGCACACAGACAGACAGACAGACAGACAGACACACACACACACACACACACACACACACACACACACACACATATGCTTATGCAGAAAACTATATTACTCAGCTCCTCCCTAGCTCCAAATATTCCTAACTTTGGGACAGAAGGCAGTAAGATCGTTTTTTATTATTGTGATACTAATCCTTAAAATGAATAGTTATTTGATTTTTCTTTTGATGCTACTCACAATGGACAATTTTGATAAAAATTACATTGAAATTTAAGATTAGTTTGAACCCTGGTTAGGGAAAAGAAAGCCTCATTTTAACTGACTAAAGTGATAAAGAAGGAGGGGGTTATTTACTTATCCTGTGTGTGTGTGTGTGTGTGTGTGTGTGTGTGTGTGTGTACAATTTTGTTTTGTGTGTACAGTTTTGTTTTTATTATAACTCTACCTTGTTACATGTGGTTAAACCTGAAGACAACAAACATGCTAAGAGTTCTATGCTTACATGCCCAAATGAATACATGTACATGAATTGTAAGCGCCTATATTTTAAATACATGCATGTTTTAAAGACAATGATAACATAAAATGAATGATATAAATAAAATGTAAAAGCTGCTAACACTTTCCTTGGCCTTAAGACTCTCACAGTCATCACCTCGTGCCATCATGGCTCTGGGGAACATAAAAATAAACTGTAGAATATCTTTTTTTTTTAATTTCTTTCTCTAAACTTTTCAAAATATCTTCATACAATTTATCTCTTTGTACATACACATACAATTTTGAGCCACGTCTCCTTAATGTGAGCCTTTGTATCTCAAATAATTCTACTGCTTTCATAATTTCAGAGAATATGCTCACGATTTTTCTTCTTTTCCTGCACATTTCCATTCTTTTTTCTTTGTTGTCATTTGTTGACTTTAATATGGGTCATCTTTTTTGTTGATTTTTCCCAGTAATTCTGAAATATACAATAATACTTGTATGCCCCTTTAAATTGGTAGATACATAAGCAGCTTGTATCTAAGTAATTGATTTATTTTCTTTGTAGTTTAGGGAAAGTGCTAGGTAAACAAAACATATAACTAAACAATTTATCCTTACAATGTTTTCTCAGAGCATGAAAAACCCGACAGAAGTAATTTTCTTTAGGAGAGAGTTGCACAGTGGAAGTGACCTTAGTCCATCATCACATCTAATTAATAATTTGACTTGAGGTGTAATTCTAGATAGATGTTAATTGTCCTCACAATGTTGAAGGATTTGATTTGTTGTTATTGTTGTTGCTGTTATCTTCCAGTCTTGTTCTTGACAAGTCTGTTAATTCTGTCTAAAGAGTATTTCATATTATTTCCCTAGAAGATTCTGTAGTTGTTTATTTAGTGGCCTTTTTCAGGATAATAAATAACCATTTTGTCTCTTTTTATTTATTTTGATGAGAAATGAATGATCCTTTAAAATTCAGAAGCTATGTCTCTCAGTTCTCAGGGCAGCTAACTATAATTTCAGACTGCTTCTTCTTGTTTAATGCATGTCTTGGGAACTCCCATCATTTGTGGTTGAAACTTTGTAAATAGTTCTTTAATAATTTGAGCCTTTTTGATATCCTATTTTTTTCATCCTAATTTTCAAAAAAAGGCTTCAACTTTGTTTCTTCTTTTCATTTATTTTTATTGTTAATTTCTCATAGCTTTGTGTTATCTATTTTGTTTTATGATATGATGGTGTTTCCATACATATTTTAAATTTTGTATTATTTATAGAAAAAGTAGATTTGTTTTTACAATTACCTTTTTCTTATTTGAAAATGTCATACATGTATAAAAAAATTTCTTGGTCATATCCATCCCCGAGTCCTTCCTTGCCACTCTCCTGCCCCCAACACATCTCCCATGCTCTCCCAGCTACATGTCTTTAAGCACACAAAGTCCAATTAGTGCTGCCCACATGCATATGTGTATAGGGTTGACACTAAGGTAAGAGGAACCTATCAATAGCTCCTCTCACCCCTACCCTCCAGCAGCAGACACCAATTGCCATTCACTTCTCAGGAGTGAGACAGCAAGAGCCCCTCCTCATCCATGTTGTAATAATTAATTCTTGCTCTAGGGGAGGTCTTATATAGGTTACACTTGCTAGGAGTTCCTGTGTGTATCTGCCATCTACAGTCAGCAGCTCTCCAGATCCTGTACCACTTACATACATTTTGCCTCCATTTTCATGAGATTTCCTGAGCTGTGGGAGATAGGAATAGGATTCAGATATCCCACCTATGCCAGAGCACACAGTTATTTTTTTTTTTTTAATTTTCAGTTGTTTGAACATCTCTGCATTAAATATTATCCTCTGCCATAAGATAATACTCTGACTAACATTGAGCATAGTACAAATCTATAGATATAAACATAAATATTTAGAAAGCATTTTGAAAACATAATCATTAAAACCAAAACATTATTAAGCTCTCCCTTAGGACCTATGGCTTTCCTAGTCATTTGTTTTGACCATGTATGCAATTTTAGATTTGAATTCCCTCCTGGGGAATCACATCTCAAATCCAATCAAGATAATATTTAGTTCCTCCCTTAACTATCCATGCCACAATTGCACCGGCAGTCACATTTTGCCTGGCAGGGTACAGGGCTGAGTTTTGGTTAAGACCATTGATGTCTTTTCTCTCCTAACATCCTGAATTGTACTTTTGAGTACTATGAAATCAAGCTAGCGAGGAGAAACTTCCCTGGTCAGTTCAAGATTGATTTCTTTATATGAGAAATTGAAGTGGGGGGGGGGGGCGGGCGGTGGGCATTTTTTATAGTGGGCAACAAAGAGCAATAACAACAGGCTGTCTTGTATCCTGGTGCCACTGAGACCTCCCTAACAAATGGCTCATGGGAAGGTAACCTGTGCGTGGCACTGAGGTTTTTATTGAATAATCATCTATGTATTCTAGGATAAAAGTCATGAAAACGCTAAGGATAGAAGGAGCATGCCTCAGCCTAATGAAGGCATAGATTTCAATATAATGCAAATTTAGAACAATTCAATGAGTTCCTACTGAGATCCAGAAGAAGGCTGGGTGTCAATTCTCTCCATTCCAATTCTTTACAGTCCTTATATAGCAAACCATCAAAAGAATGTAATATAAATAGGAAATAAATAAATCAAAAGTTCCTTACTTGCAAATTATTTGATCAACTCCTAAGTCTGATAAGAAGATCTGGCAGAGTAGAATAACACAAAAATCAGTAGTACCCATATATACCAATGCCATGAATAATGGAAAAAGGAACCAGGGAAAGGATCCCCTCAGTTTCAGTTAGCCACAAAACAAACAGACAAGAAAAACCTGGGCATAAACTTAACCAAGAGACAAACAAACAAACAACAACAACAACAACAAAAACAACCCTCTATAATGAAACTCTTAAGACAGTAAAGAGAGGAAGTAAAGAGAACACCAAAAGATGGAAAGGTCCCCCATGCTCATGGATTGGAAGGATTAAATACAAAAATGGCTATATTAACAAAAGCACTCTACAGACTCCGTATAATCCCAATCAAACACTGTTTTTCTCAACTCATAGACTCTTCTTTCTTCAAGTGGTGATTAAGTATTGTGTTTTGTTAAGCATTGTTTCTTTCATTCTGAAGGCTCAGTGGTTGTTTGTTCATAGTAAATATTGGAAATGGAAACTCATTAGAGAAAAGTGTCTGAAAGGAAGGCTTGGTAAGTATGAATTTGATGCTAGGATACATTGTCTGTAGAATTTCATTAGGAAATGTCTGCCTTTGGTTTGCATTCCGGGGGTGGCAGCAGTCTTTAAAGAAGATACTTCCAGTTTTAGATCTGGAAATCATGAGTCCAAGAGGAAGGACCCAAGGTGAAAAGTCCAGATCAGATCTCAATGTCAGCTATGCCAATAGATATTACTTCATTGTAATTTTTTCGAAACATATGTCCATGCTTTTGCTGTTTCTAGTATCTCTATTTTATTCTGTGCAGATTATAATACCCAAACTCTGATAGAATACAGGAAGATACACTTCTTGTGCAGAAAAGGGAAGGTCATCATAGGCTTCTGCACTGTACCAGTTAAGCTCACTTTGACTCTTGGTTCTGGGAACTACCAGCAGCTGGATATCTAAGAACCCTTGACTCTGTAGTATATGCAAGCTTGTGACTTTCCTAACACTAGAGTGTTCAGAACAAACTTTAGGGTAGAGTTTCCTTGGGTATCCTCAACCACAATTCCTGCTTCAGTTTTCTAGCTTCTCAAATTATTTCATGGTTCTCCCTCATGTTCTCTGGATTATTTTATTGCTTTGTGCCTTAAAAGAAAATAAAACAAGAAAAGGAAGATAGAAATATATTTGCTGTCATTTTAGCAAGACTTTTCTGGTGGAATAAATTTTATTCTTTGTTCTGTTTTTCTGTTACGGGAAGTCTTCTTTTAAACTTTTAATAGAATTTATTATTCTTGTATATTTTAAATTTCAGTATGTTATTATCACTGTTATATATAAAATAGGAAAAATTGAAAAATATAATAGAAGATGTTAAAAGAAAAGCAAGTAGATTTTCTAGGTAATAGAAGAAAGAATTATTATTACTATTATTGTTAAAATGTCAAAATCAGAATTGTGTGACCAAGAGTAGCAATGGCCATACTTGTTTTAATCCTTAGGATACCATATTTATAACTTAACTTAAATGTAAAATCCTTGTAATATTTCAAAATAGAATAATTTTATTATCCATTTTTTAATTTTTATTCCATAAATTCATAAAATGTGTTTGTTTATCAAGTCCACCCCCATTCTTTCCCTCAAGATAAACTCCATAGTGGGAAAGCAGTCAACATAAATAATTCCTTATTAAATCTTTGTTTACCAGCATGTAATATTTAGTGAAACTCTTGATAAATTACAATGAAATTCACTAGATTAAGTCACAGAATAATTAATGAATAAATGTTTGCTGTCTATTAAACTTCAACTCATAAACCTATAATAAACTCTTTTCTAAACTTCCCACACATTTTTATGAAATTTAGTCCTTGAGCAGGCAAAATAAAAGACTCAGAAGCCCAGGCCTGAGGTGCGTGTTGTGGTTATTGATCTTCCAGGATCCTAGCCTGCTGTAGCCTCCATTGCCTTCAAAGATTCCCCTGTTTTCCCCCACATCGATGGGCGATTCTTGAGAGTTCACCAGTTTGCTTGTCAAAACAACAATTTATTGAGTTTATTTTTATATTGTAAGGTTTTTTTTTTACAATGTAATTGTTTATTTCTCCTTGTAATGATAAAATGTGGATACATTAAGATAATCTAGGTGGAGTCAGGAGATCTAGAATCCAGTTTTTACCTTACTGTCAACCTAGGTAGAAATACTCAATAGATACACAATGTGTCAAGGAAAATAGACCAGGCTGGCCTCAACTTTACAGATAGAAAAATCTTTATTTTCTTTTTCGAGACAGGGTTTTTCTCTGTAGCTTTGTGCCTTTCCTGGAACTCACTTTATAGAGCAGGCTGGCCTTGAACTTACAGAGAAAAAATCTTTTTAAACTTCTTGTTCTATAACAAATACTCAGTAAGACTGACTAATACTATTTTGTTTAATACTAGTAATTGATAATGTTTGTGTTATTCATGGATTTTAAAAGATATTATCTGCTGTCCAACACAAGATATTTTTGATGCTTTAAATGAATCTAACATAATTGTCAGCAACAGTAATGAACTTAACTGTGAGTGATGAAATACTAGTATACTTTTACATCTCAGCAGGATATTATCCATCATTTTCAGTTTGTATTGACAGGATCATTTAGTTTTATCCAGTCCTTCAGTTAGGGCTCAGAATAGTGTTTTACCTAACTAACAAGATTTCTTTATTGTGAATTTTACATTTATTTTCTTGTCAACATTCTTTTGAAATAGCCATTTTTAAATGTCTCATAGATATTTATTTACAAATCATTTAAAGTTCAGTCTGATTTTCAAACTTCAAATTCATCATTTGATCTCACCGAATTCTCATATTGTTTTCTTTTCTTTTTTTTTTTTTTTTGTCAGTGTCTGCCCCCCACAGCAAGAGGCTTAGTCTTGCTTAAGTTTCTAATCCACTCATTTTAACATGGCAAAACACCATTATTCAGGGTATCAGATAAGTCAGCCACTGGAAGAAAGAGATCCAACAGACATGTGACATTCTAATATCAATTTCTCCAAATAATTAGCTTCTAGTATTGTGTCTGGAAGACCACTGGTAATTTTTTTTTTTTTTTTTTTGGAAAAAATAGGAACATCTTTCATGAATTTGAAAATGTTTTGTTGCAAATTTACATAAATTGAAGGTATAATATTCTTCATATTGACCAAATATTCCCATTTTGAAAAAGGTTGCCCTCTTATGTGTATATTTAAATTAAAACACCTACCACCCCTTAAAATATGGACAAGCATGACTATTATTACTACTTCATTTTCTAAACTGTATTTTCCTAAATTTATTAATTTCATGAATTTGACATTTATCAAATGTATCACATATTCATGCATGAAAGAACATTGAATTCCTGTTACCTGTCTACATCAAAATTAACATAATATATTTAATCAGGTTAATTCACTAAAATTCAGTTTACTATAAACTCACTGTTAAAGATATCAGACTTCATTTTCAATATACTTATTATTAATCACTATTATAGTAATATAGATATACGCTACAATTAAATTTATAACTTTACAATCAAAGCAAAGTTAGAAATTTTTTGTTATCAAAGACACTGAAATTAGTTTTATTTAGATTACCTATACTTGAATCATTGAAATGAGACATTATATTGATTCACTTTTAATTGTTTTATGGATACAAGTTTAAAATTATTGAAATATTAAAAATATTTCATATAAGTTAGTTGAAAGAAATTAAAGATGTTCTACTATTGTAATATTGGAAAACTTTTGTATGTGTCAGTTCTCTGGGGTTATATGATAAAAGTCAGTTTGTGATATATCATCAAAGTATATATCTGTTTATCATTATAAAATTCATTTTTAAATTAATTAATTTGAAATCTATTAAATAGTTAAAAATAAAAAATTCAGAACTTTAAATATTTAGAAGTAGTGAAATATATTTTAATGTTATTATTGTGTAATATATAATTTTAGGTAAATAACACAAAATGTATAGAAGATAATAATTTCATATTGAGACAAGTATGTTTAAAAGAGGCCTTATTTTAACACAAGCTTTGAATATAATTTTGATTCTTTTATAGTCAGATTTTATTAATTGTATCTGTTGAATAATTTTGATCCCTCCCTAGATGTTTCTTTTTGAAGATGAAGTAGCCCTTTCTCTTCAAAGTATTTGATGTTTAGAAATACTGGCCAAACACTTGGGGCTATGCTTTGTGTTCATGGCATTTGCCTTAAAAGTAGCATTTGTGAGAATACTGCTACTTCCTCTCACATGATTTGTTGAACTATTAATTTATATTTAAAGTCACAGAAAGTCTTGGAAAATAACATTCAGGTGCTTTGGATTTGCAGGCACCATGCATTCAACCTATGTAGACTCTCAGAGCATGTTAGTTTTATATTATTCCATCAGTATTTATATGCCCTATGTCCATCTGAAAGATGTTGCTGCAGACAGTAAACCATCTTAAATTGCTCCTGTTGACACATTCTATTTCTGCAGACTTCCCTATTCTGAAGTCTACTGATTATTAATGTGCTTTTACTTATTTTTTATATTGATAAAAGTTTTTCCTAATAACTCTTCTCAAACCCCTATTATCAACATTATGCTCATTTTTAATACCTCATTTCAATTTAGCATACTCCACTTACTTTATTTGCTTATTTCCTTCTATTGATTATTTTCTTTTCATCAAGTTCTTCCTGATAATTCATTTCTTCTTCTCAAATAACATAAAGCACACACAATATATGAACAGCAATAAATATGTTCTTTCATTGTTCCTGGTCTCACAAATGATAAAGGAGCAGAAATTATATATTAAATGAGAAAATGTAACTTATTGCTTGCTTGAGGAAATGATGTCAATGACTACATCTTTATTTTTTTCTGGTAGTATATAAATATCATAGAAAAGTTATAGTGAAGCTGGGCGGTGGTGGTGCATGCCTTTAATCCCAGCACTCAGGAGGCCAAGCCAGGCGGATCTCTATGAGATTGAAGCCAGCCTGGTCTACAGAGCGAGATCCAGGACATGTACCAAAACTACAAAGAGAAACCCCATCTCAAAAAAAAAAAAAAAGTTATAGTGAACAACCACTGTTTATTTAGAGAACAATAATAATTATAAATGGAAATCTCTTTAGGTTGCAAAGAAGATGGATTGTGGGTAGGTTGTTTCTACAAATTATTTGTTACAGTATAATGAACTTATCTACTGTGATAAGTATACTGACATTCATGACAGTCACATTTTCATAGCCTCAGCAACTTAGTTTCTAGATTCAGGTATCTGCTTTATTTGGGGAGAAAAGACTATGTCAGAGCTATAAACAAGTTCAGAGTATGCAAAACTCCAAAAACAAAAGACACATTGGCATGATGATTATATTTGAACTACGGGCTATAAAATAAGCAATCACAGGTAAAACAACCAGCTCTACCCCCTTATTTGTCCAAGGGAATCCAGTTGTCTTAAATTCCTTCATAGGATATTGCAATAATCAGTATTTCTAATTCCTACCAGAATAAAGTAGCCTGGAAATTAACTGCACTCTCAAATTTTGCCAAGGAACGTAATGTTTCTTACCTAGCTGCTTATCTGTTCTGAAAAAGAGACAGTCTTCTTTCCTAAGATTCCTGAATTTCTTAAAATTTTCATTTTAAGGGACCTGCATTATCTTCCTTTTCACCTATAGAGGAAATACATGTTTCCAACTATAATTGCAGTTTTGAATATTCAACTATTTTCCTCAGATGTCTCATACAGAAAATATTTAAATCAATATTTAAAATTTGCAAACATTTTCTCCTGTTAATCTGCTATTTGTCAGATTATTCCAGAGAACTAGCTATGGATGTAAAAATAAAGGGACAGTTTATTCCAACAACTCTTGACTATGAAGCAGATTTTGCCATTAATGTCAGAATAATATTTAGAGTCATATTGTCATTAGTTCAAAGTGCTCTCATATATTCACACTAGAAATAGTAATATGTTTATGGCTGAGCGAGAGCATGATCACTGATTTCTTTATGTCATCATTTCGGATTTTCCATAATGAAACAAGTTTTATGTTGCAGAAGAATGTTCCACTAATGAAAACTTATCCACATATACATCACATTTACTTATCAATGGCTTCTCTGGTTTAAGTTTTAAGCACAGACTTCCTTTTTTTGAAGAAGAAGAAATTCAAGCTTATGCCATAAGTATGTAGAATAGGTGAACCATAATGGATTAGTAATGATTCATTAGTGAATAAGGTGAAGGAAAAATTGCTGCATGTCAATGAATGGTTTAGCAGAACATGCAACATTTGTCAAGAACCTAATGTCAATGGCAATCTGGGTGAAGAGCCCCAATTATAAGTTTAGAAGTATGAAAATAATGCAGGCCCTATAGAAGAGACTGAAGTTTAATGCTTAAATTCCCAATTTTTCATTAAAATTCATTTTTAGGTCACAGAAAGAGAAACAAACAGAGAAGAGAATTATCTAGCATCCTAATTATCCTCAGAATTTTCTGAACAGTAGGCTGGGCTCATTTTCTAAAACAACTGCTAGCAAGAAGACACCTTAATTCTTAGAAACCCTCCTTTTATAGAAAGGTTATTTATGGACTTTGCATTTCTCACAGGGACATACATATCCCATTGCAAAAGGCTAGTATTACATGTTATATAACATTTTCCTGCAGAGACATGGACCAACGTTTCTTCATCTAAGATAGAAGACTCATAAAGACAATTGCATCCAAGTGAACCTCAGTGAATCAATGACTTCATATGGGTTTATTTGCAGTAGGGTAGGTGAGAAATACTTATGGTAGAATAGTTGAGTTAGTTATAGGCAACTGCATCACCTATAAGCCTACTCCAGCATGGGTGATGAGACATGGAAGCTTTATTTTGTGAGCTTACTGCATAACCTGTAGGCAACTGAGCTAGAAAATTCTCCTTTTCCTAGAATTTATGACTGCCTGTGTAGACTTGGGGAAGGTATTTATGAATCTGCATGTTTTAGGAGTTTCTTGAGATCTGTAAGTTTTATTTATTTCATGAGTCCTTTTGTTTTAGATTTATTTATACTGCATGTGTATGAATGTTTTTCCTGAATGCATGTATGTACACAATATGTGTGTCTGATACCTGCAGAGGTCAGAAGAGGAATTCAGATCCCTTGAAACTGATAAAGAATGGTTGTGAGCTGAAAACTGAACCAAGGTCTTCCATAAGAATAACAAGTTCTCTAAGCCACTGAGCCATCTCTCCAGTCTGACTTCCTGAGCATTCAGGAATTTTATTGTAAGGAAGTGCTTCAATTGAGAGGAACTAGCTGTAAAGCATTCTTCTTGAGAAGACCTGTCAGAAGCACACTTGTTAAGAGAAAAATGTTAAGATTGCTTTTACCACTATAAGAAATGTTTTATTTAGTTGAGAAGGGTCACATCTGTGGGTCAGAAGAAGAAATCTGGATGATTCCCGGTCCAGAGAGAAAGTATGTATTCTGCATAGTAGTGTGATCTAGGAAATAACTCAAGGTGGGTGATAGCAAGAATCTTAAAGACAAAAGTATTAAGAACCAAGAGAAGCCAGTATTCACTTTCCACTAAGTGTTATGATACTGGCTTACCATGGCTGACTGAACCTCAGCGCTGATTGAATGAATGATGTCTTTCACCAAGACTACCAGAGTTCGCCTACCAGATTTTTTTTCTAGCATTTGTGTTGTCACACACCACTATCATTAGTTAGCTTCAATAATAATGAGGCTCTAATTTATATATATTCTATTCCATGCATAGGCTAAACATAAACCTAAAAGTACACAATTTAACTCATAAAATTAGTATACAATAAAGCATATATAAGGCATATGATATTTTTTCTTCATACCTAGTGTTGTTCATGGACTCAATGTCTACTCAAATTCCTAAAAAAAAAAGATGATTTAAGTTTGAATGATACAAAGGAGAACTTACTCAAAACCTGAGCTTGTAACAATTTCTCACTTACAATTTCAAAACTAAAACTTTAGATATTTTTCACAATAAAATGTGTCATATAAAGTTTATTTTAAAAGGCTTAGTTATCCAGTTTTAAGAAAGTAAAGACTGTAGATAAAGTTGTAGTGAATGAAGGACAAGCTCTAATAAAATGAGGAAATGGTACATGGTTGTGGCAGCAGAGACAGCTTACCTGTGGGTCTGGTTCTCAGGCCTTCCCTGCATATGAGACCTTGGTCATGTAATTTCTATGAGCCTCAGTTCTTCAGAGTTCAGATGCTTTACTTCATTCAGTTTCTGTGAAAGCATAAGTGGCAATGTGTATTTGTATTTGACCTTTAGCAAGAAGATTGACAAAATATCACTATTAAATAGGTGTTAGTTTTTACTGTAGCTGTTTTCCAGAAGGAAAGAAAAGTGAAAAATCTGATCTTCCTCCATTTAAAGGGTGTTGCAGATTATTTCAGAGAATGGGTATCTGGCAAATGTTTACTGAACAAGTGAGCTGTGATGACAGCATGATATTAATTTGAAAGACACATCACTAACTTCCCTCTGGGTTTTAGTTAGATTTTACACTTCTATTATGTACACATTAGAGCAGAGATTACATTGTTTTTTTTTTATTATTTTCTGTAAACATGTGTATTCCACAAGCTCTCTATGTAGAAACCTGGTTGATGAAAGTCTCACAACTTCAGAAGATTGTAAACAATAATATATGTGTCATAAGTCCTAAAATTTACTCTAATTTATATAGGTGCATTTATAAAGCATATGAATTAAAGCATTATATAGCATAGAATGATGCTATAGTACAATAAAATAGACTCAAATTAAATTATAGCATAAGGTAATATTTAGCACTTGTTAGATGCTATGAAGTTGGAAGAGTTGTGTTATTACAAAATATAAGATATGACCTCACCACTTCAGAGCATCAGACTCAGTAGTCAGATGAGACTATCTTGTTATTTATTTATTCATTCATTCATTATTTGTTTTTTTTTACATATGCATTGAATTTGTTAATCTTACAAGCATTTGCTTAATCCCTGCAATTTGCCACGCACACTACTAGGCACTAAGGTTGAAACAATTAAATAATGCTTTGGAGATGACCGACACAAAAATACTAATGAAAATAAAATGTGATTGAAGCAGTTGTGTCTTGAACTCTTAAGCCATGGGTCCTATATACTTAAAAGTTCCCTCAGATATCCCATGATGTCAGAATGTAATTCAATGTGTGTATTTCTGGTGCTTTTTCCTCCCTGTCTGACATTGCAATGTTACCTCTGGGAAGGAGGAACAGATCTAAGAAGATCTTTCTGGCATCTCTGACCAAACTGTAAGTATTGCTTTCCTTTAACCAATTCTATTTCTCAGTTTCTTTAGAAATACAAGAAAACTAAGGCTGTCAGTACAGGTTTATGGACCTAGGAACTGAGTAACATAGTGAATGTGAGAGCAAGAAGGAGGAGAATATAACAGGCTCTTAGGAGAAACTGAAAATGATGGGTAATGTATCTGGAAACTTTGATGATGGGAAAGAAAAGAACCTCAGAGATGTTTCTGAGGCCTAAAGTACGCATTGGTTTAAGTAGTGTTCTAACTTTGGGACATCTGGAATTGGAGCTCTTCAAAGAATAAATTTCATAGTATGAAGTTTATATAAGCCCAAGGAAAGGCAGAGGAACACCTGCTTCTTTCAACTCCTTGTCTTTATTTGAACTGATCATTTTGAATCTGAGGTAAACTGTGAGTGTCTGTTCCTTTTGGCCAGGAATAGTGGCATCTTGGAAGGGAGGTTTCAGAATGTCAGTGGATGAATCGCAGTATCTTGGTAGTTTTAAATGCTATTCGAAAAATCCTATTATTTATTGTATACAAGGGAATCCTAACATCTATGCTCCAAACTTTGTTCTGGTGATCCAACTGATGGTGTTTTATACCATGAGTGTTTAGTAAGACATTTCCCACAAAACCTGAGCTTTCTCTGTAGTTACATATACTACTTGCTGTGCTTAACGTTAAAAAAAAAAGTATTCAGAGATTTTAGATAGCACTATTTTGTTCATGAAGATCCTCTATTTCCTACCTAATTCAAATACTTAGAATTCAACTGTACATAACATAGAATATTTACAAAGTCTTTTATAATTTCAGCAATGAAAATACTGATTTATATTTCTGTCTAACTAGAGGGACAAACTTAATATTTTTAAAAAGGATCTGATCATATGTGTTGATGGCTGCCTTTATGAAACCAATGTCTACCTTTCCTGACTAGAAATAGATTTTTCTCTAATCGTTTCCATTCTGTCTCATTCCTTTGTGTATGTTTCTACTTCCTGGTATAGTTACTGGTTTCTTAAACTTTCAGTCATATTCATTTTATTGTGACAATTGTGTTAAATGCCACTGTAATAATGGATTTAATAAATCTATAAAGAGGAATAATTTGGCTTTATTTGTGCTTTATTTGGGTTAATAGTTTTAAATTTTCAGTTCATTTTCATTTGAGTTTGTTGTTTTTACTTTGTGGTAGAATATGATAGGGGAAATGTGATTTGAAACAAAAGCATTTACCCCATGTCTGGGGACCAAAGAAGAAAGACAAGATAAGCTTAAGTTCCTAATGTCCCTTCCTGGGGATGTCTCCAGTGATTTGAAGACCTCCTCTAGTGTGGCATCTCTTAATCTTTGCACAGTCTCCTGATGGCATTTGGACCAGGACCAAATCATTAAGAGTTGAGACAATTATTCTGAGACAGTAATCATAATAGTTGATTTATTAACTTTAAGGATGCTGGGATTCTATTGTATCTGTTTTACCTATCTGGGCTTCTGTCCAATCTTCAGGAAAATGTGGAAATTTGATTAAATAAATAATTAAATATGCTTGGTATCTAAGTGTACTTTTTGAGTTTATGGTTCAACTGGAACAACTAGAGACTTCAGAAATGGCTCTTTGTTGATATTACAATATCTTATGGGATAAAACAAAAATAAATATAATTTGTAGCTATCTTCATCTTTGTTCCTGGCTGGCAATTGTGTGTATGTTGTGTATGTGTGTGTGCAGCATGTGTGACATTTCATAGCAGCAGGAAAAAGCAAAAGGCAGTGATGAAGGTCAAGATGACCTTTTGTGTAATAGCAGAACTTTTTACATGGAAAGAGAGCAGTCAGTACTAATAAGCAACATGTTTCCAAGTTATAGACACCAGAGGAAAGAGAGCGGAACCACGGATAAATAACGGGATTGTGCTACTACCTCTTGCTGTTTTTTATTCTGTTCATGACACACATGTAGCCCCACAAATTACTTTCTAAAGCTGCAAACGTTCTCTTTTACAAGAGAGCCATCGTCTATGATTCTGACTCCACGTACTGAAATGAATGGAATCAATTGAATACTCTGTAATAATGCTGAATAAAAATTACCTGCTTGAGTCCATAACCTTTTCCAAACAGTATAATAATTGAAATGCTATCCTGCTACATGGAAATTGTGACACTCTAACTTCTCTTCATTCTGTATGAGGCCTCAGAATGTCTCACCAATATGATGAATAAATACATTTAGTACTTTCAGTTTTCTTTCCTTCCCTTAAGCTAGCTAATGTATTTATGTTGGTCAGATATATTCTGTTGTTGTCAGGAGTCATGCACCATGACATTTTCTAGTAATTTAGAAATTATTAATTATGTAGCTGTTCTAAGAATGTTACATGGAAAGCATACGTCCATACTCACAAATTAAAATCCATACTAAATGTAAAACTACATGCATAGACAGCTCATGTATACTTGAGTGTATGTATGGAAATTGGTGCAAATTCAAATAGTGTCACGTGCTTTATACAGTGTTCTACTCTGTCTCATGCTTTTATAACAGACTATCACAGCCTATGTCATTTATACAAATCAAAAGTTTGTTTATCTTTCATTCTATAGGTTGAAAAGTCCAATTCAAGCATTTTACCTCCTGAGGGTCTTTTTTTCCACAGGAAAGCTTGATGTGATGAAAGTATACACATGACAGGGAAAAAGGGGGTGAACCTCTGGTCTCCAGTACTTTTATGATAAACAGTGATCCATTGATGAAGATTGAGTGCTCCTTACATAACATGATATGTTAGTTACTGTATACAAACACTGTTGCTGAGGATTACATTTTCAAATGGTGTTAGCTGGGGACATGTTCAAACCCTATGTAGCGTTCAACTATTCATGTTATTTGTAGGGCTCACAATATGTCTGCTGGCCACCATAACTTTCACATGATGTATCTGAAGTACCAAGAAGTAGAGAGAATCAGCCAAGGTGTACAGAGGAATAATTCGGGCACCAATTTGACTGAGAGCTATTTTTCTCATGATGTGGATTGTTTTATGGGGCAATAGATATATTTTCCTCATGTACTGTATAGTTGAATATGAACTAAGAAAGGAATAAGGTTCATCAAATCTGGTTTTAGCTGAATAACACCTAATTGATGGAGAGTAGAGAGTGATAGAACTAAATACTTCCTGCCAAAACTTGAAATTGAAAATTGAAGGCTAGTCATTTCATTTCTTACTCCAAATCTTATTGTTTTCTTATATCTAATTTAACCACCTCTTGACTGCAACTTAAACGTGTGAAGAGTAGAAAGGAATAACCCAATGACAGAGTGCATTATATATCAAACCTGAAAAATACCACTAAGGGAAAGTGAAACTACTGTCTTTAGTCTTGTTTTACTTTCCATAGACAGGAGATAGCATGAGTGTAAGATGGTGGAAGGGTCCTAGTACTTCAATCAAGATAATAAAATTATGTAAATTGATACGGTCACTGAAGGTTATTTTTCCATATTAATAATGAAAATAAGTGGTCTGCACAATTGTTCCAGTGGTTAATAGCACATATTGTTCTTTCAGAGGACTCAGGTGTATTCCCAGCACCCATATGGAATCTAACCTCCAGTTCCAGGGTACCTGATGCACTCTTTCACTTCTGTGGGCACAATGAAGGCACATTGCATACAAACATACACACAGGCAAAATATCCATACACATTATATAAAATACATATTTTTACATTTTATAAAAAATTATAATAAATAAAATTCCAGGGTGTTACTAAAAAATCACTTCATACTCTATCTTTAATTGATTATATATTTCTTTACCATCTTAAATTTTTATCTTCCAGAACCTAGTGAAAGGAAATAATCCATTGCTAGTGAGAACGCTCAAACATACAAGAGGAATACACTACTGAGACTCAGTCTCTATGATTTTTTTTCTCCCATAGCTGGAACACAGCTATACAATTGAAATGTAAATTCTGGCAGTGAAGCACACGAACGGTGTCGGTCACATTCTCTCATGTATTTCAAACAAGCATTCTGAGGCAAGAATGTCTACTGTAGATGTGAAACTGTTGTTATTGTTGTTGCTGCTTTGTAATTAGGATACGAAGTCAAGAAACCGGACCGTACTATACAGAGAAGGACTGAAGAAAAGGATCCTTAATTATCATTATAACCTGTGTGACACTCTGAAATTACCACTGCTATTCTCTTGCATAGTATTTCATGCTCTTCTTTTATTCCTGACATAGTATTTCATGTTTTTCTTTTATTCCTGTTCAGTCTCTTTAATTCATATGTCATCAATCATATGAAACACTTAAGGGCTAGTGAACATTATTCTTGAATCCTTCGTTGACTAGTGTGATGCTATTTTAGTGTGTGGATTTCCCATAAAGTAACTATATTTTCCACCAAATATACTGCTACCTAGGTTTGAAATGACACAGAAAACAAGAACTATTTAGCATGAGATCTGAAGGCAGAAAAGGGCATGAAATATGTTCTTTCTAGACCTAGCCACTTGGACACGAGTACTATGTCCATGGACTGCTGTGTGCAAGTTGTTTTTCTAGATCATTTTGTTAGCGAGATGTATTGATTGAGCCAGTAGCTTCTCTGAGAACTAATGGATCTTCCTCTGGCATCTATGCCTCCTCAACCAAATGTGTATTTAGTTCAATGACCAGAGTTTCAGTCTTTCTTTGTTCATGTGAATCTCTGATGTCAATACCTTTGTATAGCAAGAACTGATGAACATCTCAGTCCATCCCTACCTGTTCCAGTTAGTGTTTATCCTCTCCACATCACATGTCTTTACTTTCTATCTTGCCATTAACTTGTCTTCAGCCTTCAGGAGGAGCAATAACAACATTCTTGGAGGGACTGCTTATTCAGCTCTACACTTGTGCAAGCATAAATCCCACTACAGACTTCTTACGATGCTCATTGGGAAATCTAGTATTGCTTCCTGCAGGCTTCAACTTAAATATCCTTTCCAAAGTGCTTATGAGGAATATTTTCTATAGTGTGCTTCTCTTTGTTTCTTAAGTTAAACTCTGTCTCAAAATCTTGTTTTATTTTATTGAGAACTGTATTATATTTCATCTTTATATTAATCTGTTTTCTTTTTGTAAATACCTATCCCCCTTATTAAATACACATTCAATAAGAAAAATGTTTTTTGTCCATTCTCTTGGATACTTTGCATGCATTGTATAGCACAATTCCTGACACACAGTGAGCATCCAATAGAGAGTTTTGTATCCATAAATAAAATATGGGCACCATTTTAGAAAGATACTGTTTGGAGCCATATTATTGACTTTACCCATTACTATGGCCAAACACCTGACAAGAAGTAACATAAGGGATGAATGGTTCATTTTGGCTCACCGTTAAGGAAGGCATGGAGGCAGGAGCTGCATACAGGGCCGGTGCAATGTTTCTCTCACTCAGTTAAATCAGGAAGCATCAAGAAATGAATGCTTGCACTCATTGGCTCTTTTCCCTTTGCTCAGTATGGATTCTTAGCCAATGAAATAGTGCACCCACATTTGTTTTGAGTCCTCCTTCTTCAGCTAAATCTCCCTGGAAACAGCATTTTGGAAAACCATGGAAATGCATATACTAAGCAATTTCAAACCCATTCATTTTGACTGTGAAGTTTCACTATGGCAATAGCTCCACAAACTATGATTTTCAGACACAATGAGTGAGCAGAAAGGCTACTATTCAAGCTGATAAATATGAAATAAGGGAGGTTGAGAAATAGACAAAAATTAAATAGGAAATATGAGCAATAAAGCCTAAAAATAATTCTTTATATAGTGAAGAATCTGAGGAAAAAGAAGAAAAAATCAGAAGATATCAGGATTCATTCTTGACCTGGCCAGGAAGCTTCTTCTCAGCTGGCTAGCTTTTATAGTGCCAGAAGGGGCTGTGTAGTCTACTGAGGGGAAAAAAGGCATCAACAAACTTACCCAGTACCAGTTCCTACTACAATACTGACCTGTTAGGTAAGATGTACCCACTGGAATATTCCTAAGTAGCTCTACACTAATGTGATAACTAATAACTGTCTGATTAGCTTTGAAGATTGCTCCATAGGAGGGAATTCTATGTCAACTATGATACTGAAATCCTGGTCAGAAACTGGTGGATCTGGAGTCCACAAGCCCTAGGGTAGGACCTGATATATTAACTTTGCTTAATAGTAGTGGTGTTAAACTGTCTTCTAAATATTCATGTTTGCATACATAGACTTGGATTACTCTTAAGGTTGTGAAGAAAAGCTTCTTTTCTTCTGTTTTACAAGCTTTATTATTTAAAAAACCTACAAATACATAAAAACATCGCACACAAAACTAACCAGCCCCCAAATCTATGCAACTTAATGGATTTCTACATTGGAACAGACATTCAGAACAGAAGCTGTGAAGTGTCACGTTGCATTTTGCACTCTCAGTATTGCATATATTTTATGCACTTATCACCCAAAACAAAAAATCCATGACAGAATTACAGTCAGCAAAACAGTTCACTTTAGGGCCACTTTTCTAACTAATGTGTGTCCTTACCTGCATTTAGTCCTTCTTCATTTTCTTTTATTTATCTTTTCTTGTTCTCTTCTTTTCATGCTATTCTGCACCCACATATATACTTTTTGCATGGATTTTTGGCTAGATTCTGCAGATGAGAGAGAACACACTGCTTTTCCCTTTTAAGAGCAATTAGTAACCAGGCTTAATAACATGTATTTTAGGTACATCCATTTATTCTGCGAATTTTTAAATTGATTTTTCTGTAGAGCTGAGTAATATTCATATATATGCACACACATATCTATATGCACCAAATATCATTATTCATTGATCTGTTGATGAAAGTCAAGGTTGGTTCCAGTTCTTTGCTATAGTGAATATAGTAACAATAGATGCAGAAGTTCAAATATCTCTATGGTGCAGTATGGAGTTCTCTATGTATAAGCCCAGCAATGAAACAGTTGTGTCATATGAGTGTCCTATTTTGAATATTTTGAGAAACCTCCAAACTAATTTAAATAACGGCAGTATTAAATTGCTCCCCTACCAACAATGAATACAAATCCCTTACTGTCCACATCCTCTCCAGCATTTGTTGATTTGTTGTCAGTTTGTTGAGGATAGCCATTCTGAATGGGCACAGATGCAATCTCAAGGTAGTTTTAATGTGCATTTCCCTAGTTGCTGGGGATATTGAATATTTTTTAAAGTAGCTTGGGCCAGTAGCTTTGTATATCTGTTTTTGAAAACTGTCCGTTCAGTTAATTTGTCCATTTATTAAATTGTGTTTATTTCCTTCACATTTAGTTTCCTCTTTTTTTTTTTTTTTGGTAAATTCTGTATATAAGCCCTTTGTTTCAAGACTTTTGTTTAAAAGATAACATGTTCTTGACAGGTGACTAGGAACATGATGGGGCTTCTAATTAAAGATTAGAAACAGAGGTTTACGAGCTACCTCAGAGGTTAATATACCTCATGGTTCTTGCTGAAGAGTGTAGCTTGACACCCTACACCTGTATCCAGTGCTTCACAACTGTAACTTTAGTAGCTGGAGATCTGACATCCTCTTCGATGTCAGCGCCAATTGGTACTTATATTCACATGCAAAACCTAAACCCACATACTGAAAAAGTAAAAGTAAAATAACTCTAAAGACAGCTTTAGTGAATTTAAAGTTTTCCATTTTGGTGGAAATTTCTGAATAGGAATCAGGATTTGTGACACACTAATCTATATGTGTCAAGACAGTAGTGTTACTGGAAGCTGCAGATGTAATTAAGGTTCTCCAGTTAGACCATCAAAGTAAATTTAAAAATCTGAGGAATCTTTAAGTATTTGTGGTGAGAAGAAGAACAGCAGAGGCATAAAGCTGAAGAGATTGAAAAAGGAGTTTTCTTTCTTTGAGTAAAAGTATTACTTTTTGTATTGGTGACCTGTCATAATATTATGAGTAGACAAGAGTCCCATACTTCAAAAATCAAACAGCCAAGACTATGGGAATTTAATGTCCTCTATCTTCTGATGTTATCCTTTAACTCTTATAACAAAAATACTCATAATAACATTCCGACTCCTTTGAATGATCCCCCCACACATAATGGAAAACTCAGTGCATTGTTTGCTGAAGGCTTTTCTTTGTCAGCAGAAGGCAGTGATTCTCAACTGACATCCATTTTGCTCCACAGAACATGTTTGATGGTGTTTGGAGGCAACTATTACTGGAATCTACTGAACAGACATTGGAACTGTGCTAAATTTCTGAGCACACACCACACCAGCAGCTTCAGCATACAGACAAACACTCTCCATTCACAGCCTAAAAGAACTGAGGCACAGAATCACCAGTCTACAGAAACCTTTACAAATGGTTGTTGTTCAAAGCATGAAGTCTAGAAGATGGATATTGTAATATGCACATACATGTACATTTAAAAATGACCATATCATCAAATAAGTGGTAAGAAACTGAAGTTTTATTTAAGATTTATTTATTTAAGGTACATTGAGGTTTTGCCTGCATATATGTCTGTATGAGGTGTCCTGTCCCCTGGAACGGGAGTTACAGATAGTTGTGAACTGCCATGTGGGTGCTGGGAATTGAATCTGGGTCCTCTGGAAGAGCAGTCGGTGCTCTTAACCTCTGAGTCATCTCTCCAGTCCCCCTAAAATGAAGTTTTATTTCTTCACTTTTCCTTAGAGTTTTCTCTATAGTCACAGATATTTTAGGTTGCTTTATTCTCCTAAAAGGTATTCTTCGTGCCCTGTTTCCCATAGTTAATTGACCTGTGTCTGAAGACTCTTTGCAGGAAAGATTTGGAAATACTATTTTAGAATCAAGGCATGTATTTTTTTTTTTTTTTTTGGTTTTTCAAGACAGGGTTTCTCTGTGTAGCTATGTGCCTTTCCTGGGACTCACTTGGTAGCCCAGGCTGGCCTCGAATTCACAGAGATCCGCCTGGCTCTGCCTTCTGAGTGCTGGGATTAAAGGTGTGCACCACCACCGCCCAGCTAAGGCATGTAGTTTTATAGCGTGAAAGACACAGTAAAAAGGTTAATCTGTACTTAAAATTTACTGAGACAAGTTTATGTCATCCTACTGTCTAACTTCAGATCTAATTGCTACCTTGGATGAAGACTAGAGAAAGAGTTAGTTGTGCAGAACTATTTATTAGATAATACAAAACAGAACTGGAAAGATATTTAAATTCAAAACACATTATCTCATATGTAATTTTTAAAGAACACAAAGAAATGTAAAAATTTACCTAGACTTGATTATTGTGCATTGCATACATGTATTTTATTACCAAAATATACCCAATAAAAGTGAGGAAATATTACCTAAATAGAAGTAAACAGTAAAAAATATTAACTAAAACAATTATATGTATTATATATGTATATGTATACATTTATATCCAAAATTAAAATAAAGTACTGTGTACCACATTTAAATATGTAAAAATGATGAATTGATACAAATAAACTATATGTATAAGATATTACTAAAATAATATATATAATATTTAATTTGAAATATTTAATATTACTAAGATAATGTTTAACCTGTGTCCAATAGTGTATGATTAAGTATCTCTTACATTTACCTTGTATCTTTATAACACAAGTCCATAAAATCAAATGACATCACATGACCATGTTTCAGTGATTTGAGATTCACTCACAAATGGGAAAGTGCAAATGTGTTCAGTTTCCTTAAATCCTGTTGTTGCAGCAACACAACTACTTCTTAGTTTTATTCATTTGTTTTTCGAAAATTTCAGAGAATTACCTGAGTACTATACCACTATCTTATTTATGTATATCACTAGACTTATTTCCTCCCCTGTCCAACTCCTCCTTAAGTTTCCCCCAACTCTCACTCAAGTTCATGATTTCTTCATCTAACCATTATTTAACACACACACACACCACCACCACCACCACCACCACCAACACCACCACCAACACCAACACCAACACCAACACCACCACATACTAAGCATATTTACTTTTGTTCTTATGCACACATGTAACTTATTATGGGATCCTTCCTGGAGAAGACTTTCTCTTAGCAATCATTAGTTGCCTATAGCTCTTCATCTAGGTTGGGGCCTTGTGAAAATTTATCTATCTATGTTGTTATATGAACTAACCTTGTCGTGCTGGTATGAGTATTAAACAGACAAAGATTCAAGAAAACAAATGAAACAATTAAAACATAATCTGTGGGTATGAAATGATTTAAGTTCCTGAAACAATAAAAATGGCTAAAGAGTATCTCTACATGTGCTTAACAACCTTAGCAACAAGGAAATACATATTAAAACTACTTTGAGATGCTGTCTTATCCAATTTAGAATAGGAAAGATAAAAAAAAACCCAACTAATTAGAAATGCTAACAAATATGCTACAGAGGAGGGTTTTATGTTTACAGATTTACTTACTATTGTATAGATTGCAAACTAGTCCAGTACTATGGAAATCAAGGAAAGCGTTAACTTCCCTAACACTTGCATATTACTGTTCATCATCAAAGGCAGTCAGAGGAGGAACACAAACAGGTCAGTAACCTTGAAAGCAGGAGCTGATACAATGACCATGGAGGATTGCTGCTTACTATCTTGCTCGTTGTGGCTTGCTCAGCCTGCTTTCTTAGAGAACCCAGGACCATCAACCCAGAAATAACATGCCCCCAAATTAGTTCGGCCTTCCCACATCTATCACTAATTAAGAAAATGCTCTACAGGCTTGCCTACAACATGGTCTTTCGGAGGTATTTTCTTAAATGGGATTCCCTCTTCTCAAATGATTGTAGCTTGTGTCAAGTTGGCATAAAAAAATCAGATAGCACTAAACCAAGTAAAAAATTAGAAGAGTTTAAATGGAGTTATTTTCTTTAAATAGTAATGATGCTTGCCCTGAAAGACATAAAGTATCTATTAAAAACTCCAGTCCAGGAGTGGGAAACTTCCCCTTGACTTGCTCATCAAGTGAGTACAACAGCTTCTAGGAACAATAAAGGTACTGTCATTGTCCTTTGTTGCCTTTCTTAACTTCAAGGTAAGACCCAGTTGCTGAAAATTCCTCATACTTCAGACACAGGATCTAGAGTATTCAATCTGGAATGGACATGGAAGCCTGCTTTCTAAGAACTAGCTCTCATAGTCCTAGGACATCATTATGCAAGCTGTCAAGAGGAAAAGAACCATTATTTCTACACAACTGTGATGCTTAGGAATGATATCTATACCAGAAATATATTCTTGATGGTGTATTAGTGGCAATTTATCTTAAAGGCAAACAACAGCTCTCTAGTTGGACTTGAAGCAGGATCAGTAGGGAAGAAATCATGCCTAGTACTACTCACTAAGCCAACTGTCTGTGGCTGCAGAAGTCATAGACCTGAGAGGAAAACCTATTACTGCCAGATTCCTAAATCATAACAACGTCTGTTTTCTAAATACTTATTCTTTTTTTAACTTTATTAAGAAATATTTTATTCATTTTATATACTAACCACAGACGTCCCTCTCTTCTCTCCTCCTGCCTCCACAGACTTTCCCCACCAACCCACCCCCTTTTCCCTCCTCTGAAATGGTAAGGCTTTCTATGGGGAGTCAGCAGAGCCTTGCATATTCAGTTGAGGCAAGTACAAGGCCCATCCCTGCACCAAGACTGCGCAAGGTGTCCCACTATAAGTAATGGGCTCCAAAAAGCCAGCTCATGCACCAGGGATGGATTCTGATCCTCCTGACAGGGGGCCCCTTAAGCAGATCAAGCTACACAACTGTCTTACTTATGTAGAGTGCCTACTCCAGTCCCGTGGAGGCTCTACAGCTGTTGGTCTAAAGTTCATTAGTTCTTACTAGCTTGGTTTGTTTGTTTTTGTAGGTTCCCCCATCATGATCTTGATGTCCCTTGCTCATAGAATCCTTGCTTCTCTTTGACTTGATTCCTGGAGCTCAGCCTGGTCCTTGGCTATGGATCTCTGAATTGGCTTCCATCAGTTACTGGATAAAGGCTCTATGATGACAGTTAGGTTATTCATTGATCTGATTACTGTGGTAAGCCACTTCAGGCACCCTCTCCACTGTTGCTAGTAGTCTAAGCTGGGGTCATCAATGTGCATTCCTGGGAACTTCCCTAGCACCAGGTTTCTCCCTATCCCCATAATATCTCCCTTTATCAAGGTATCTCTTTTATTTCTCTCCCACTTCATCCCTGTTCCAGCTGGACCATAATGTTTCCTTATGCTCTCATCCCCCATCCCGGACTCTCTATTGTCCCCATCACACTCAGTTTACTCATGGAGATCTCATCTACTTCCCCATCCCAGGGTGATCCATGTGACCTTTGATTTGCATTTCCCTGGAGACTAAGGATGTTGAGTAATTCTTTAAATGTCTTTTGGCCATTTGACATTTTTTTTTCTGTTGAGAATTCTGTTTAGCTCTGTAGTCCATTTTTTAATTTAATTGTTTGGTATTTTGATGTCTAGTTTATTGCATTCTTTATATATTTTGGAGTTCAGCCCTCTGTCAGATGTGGGGATGGTGAAGATCTTTTTCCAATCTGTAGGCTGTCATTTTGTCTCATTGACCATGACCTTTGCCTTACAGAAGCTTCTCAGTTTCAGAAGGTCCCATTTATTAATTATTGCTCTCAATGTCTGTGTTACTGGTGTTGTATTTAGGAAGTAGTCTTCTGTGCCAATGCATTCATGGCTACTTCATACTTTCTTTGAGGGAGCTGTTCTTGTTTTTTTGTTTGTTAGTTTGTTTGTTCTTGAGACAGGGTTTCTCTGTGTACCTTTGCGCCTTTCCTGGATCTCATTTTGTAGCCCAGGCTGGCCTTGAACTCAGAGAGATCTGCCTGGCTCTGCCTGTTCTTGTTCTAATCTGTGCTTTCTGTGTCTGTGTCTCAGGGGGACCACTCTTGGTCCAATCAGAGCTCTTGGTCTAATTGGAGCTGGTGAATTCTCTGTACCAGGGAGCTGCTCTTGGTCCAATGAGAGCTGGGAGACTCTGTCTTAGGGAGCCACTGAGGTTGCAGGGGGGTGGGTGGGTTTGGTGTAAAGGAGTGGTTTTGTAGATTCTAGAGTCTGATAGAGGGTGTTGTTGGGAGGCCTGCAGGAATCTTCCCTGCTGGTCTGCAACTGCAGCAGCAATGGGTGGGGGTGGTAGGGCATAGTAGATTGTGCTCCAGGACCTAGGTCCTAAGGGCAGGACTCTCTGGGTGGGAGAAGAATCACTCACCTCTTGGTCCAATCAGAGCTGGCAGCCTCTGTGTTTAATGGAGCTGCTGAGGTTGCAGGGGAACTGGTGGTTGGAGACTAAGGAGTTTGTCTTGTAGATTGCAGATAGGGGGTGTTGGTGGGGAGGAATACCCACAGGAGTCTTCCTTGCTGGCCTGCAATTGTGGCAGCATAAATACTTTTTCTTATACCCATAGGTAGGTATAACTCTTACTCATTAGCAAAAAATCTTCTTTTTGCAATTGATAGAGACTATTACAGAGATCCACAACTAACCAAAATGCGGATAATCAGTGACTGTAGGATATCCATCACCAAATGTTTTATGTGCAATTAAATCCCTATACCTAAGGCTTAGATAAAATTATGGAAAGGGGCAGAAAGATTGTAAGAGCCAGAGGACCAGGATGCCTGATTCTAAATAGAGTCTTCTATTCATGACTGAGAAACTGTACCAGTGAAATTTCAATAAAATGATTTACCATTTCCTAAAAGCAATGCATGTTGGTTGTCTAATGATGATGTTACTGGACTTCTATCTCTTTATAGCAGTAGTGGTGAATCATTGACTAGAAAATACATTACTATCCAGGGAGATTTATTGTTTGTAGCAACCTTATGTTTTATGAACTATTTTACATTGTAAGTTTTAAGGAAGAAAATCAGTAAATAATCCAGTGTATTGATGATGATGAAATAGTTGATGAAATAGGAAATAGTATAAGTTTTAAAAGATGGTAGGTTTATGAAATAGAAACGTGAAAAATGAGCTCCTGAAAATTTTCTTTGAACTAAAATGGGAACATAGAAAACTCTGCTCAAATTGTATCAAGAAGTTTAAACAAGATGTACTATGTTATCATGTACTAAAATCAGTTCTGAAGTCAATGATTTAATAGAACCATTAGGATGCAATCTAAATCCCAAACATCATTGAATTGTACTTAGAGATTCTTACAATAGAAAATTATACATTACTTACATTTATTAACACAATATTTTTGATTTTATTTAATTATTTTTTATCTGCATATTTAAAAGTGCTTAAATGGAAAACACATTCAACAGTGTCAAAAAGAAATATCAAAAGTTTTTTTTTTAACTTAACATAAAGATTTACTTTTTTATTTTTTATTTTTATTTTTAATGTATGTGTGGGTGTTACCCACATGCAAGCAATGCCCATTGAGGCCAGAAGAGAGCATCAGATTTCCTAGGAATGAGTTACAGACAGATGTAAGCTGCCTTGTGTGTTCTGGGAACAAAACCTAGGTTCTCTGAAACAACAAGTGCTCTTAATTGATGAGTCAACTCTCCAGCTACAGTCAAAAGTGTTTTATGTCTATAGATATGGACATGGGTGTCTGTACAAATTCAAGATGAATAATTCTAACTAATATTTGGTAACAGGATCTCAGTATTTTAGGTTCTATAATTTTCTTTTATGTTTAATGATAGTAGTTAAATTTTTGAGAGAAAAAAATTAGAACAGAAAGCTGAGGCACAAAATCATACCAATAACATGTTTATTGACAGTGTGGCATGTATCGGTGCATATACAGCCATTTTCCCATTCATTTTATATCAGTCAACATCCACAATTGGCATTGTTTATTGAATATTCTTACATTTATACAGTTTTTGGTGATGTCATCTGGCATGGTAGCTACTCTGTTGTCAATATATATCTGATTTCAATATACATCTGTTTTATTACTGATTTAGCAATTTAATTTTTTAATTTAATGTAGAAGTGGCTGGCTCTACAAACATTTTAAACATGAATTAAAAGTATATTAATATTTTAATAAAACTATCAAGGTTTTGCTACTCAAAAGGTATGTTAAAACTTAGTATTTGTATTACATTGTCTTTATAATGGCATAATTTGATTTAATTGATTAATTCAATTCACTGTTTATTTAAATAATTACTTGTCAAATCTGCAAGGAAATTTAAGTGAATTCACTTCTCTGGTGTTTTCAAGACAGCTTTCATGTGTACTATTTCCTTAATAATGTGATTTATATTCTGTTAAAGATACATTCACAAACTTTTGCAAAGTATTTTCTGTAATAAAAAAAAGCTAGAATTAATCCAAATGTCCACTATAATGAAGTCTCTTAGTCAAATCACATACCATCCATATCAGTAAGGAAGGGCATTTGGAAAGAACGAGCTCTTGAAGTAATATATGTATGGCAGAAAGTTTAACAACAGCACACATAAACATGTAACATTACTAAGGAATCAAATAAACTACTACAGGGCATATGTAAATTTTTGAAATAAGTAAAAAGTCTTGTAAAATAGCAAACTCTGCACCTATTATTAGATACAACTTATTAAGACATCCAGGGTCTGGAAGATATCTGAATGGCTAAGTGCTTGCTGTGAAAATATGAGGAACTGAGATCATATTTACACTACCCACTTAAAAGCTGGGCCCAGAGGGGCATACCTCTAACAGGGAGAAGAGACAGGTAGATTGTGAGGCTTGATGGTCAACCAGCCTGTCAAAAATGATCAACTCTAAGTGCAGTATGAGACTTGGTCTTAAAAAAATAAGATGGAGCCCAGCGGTGGTGGCGCATGCCTTTAGTCCCAGCACTTGGGAGGCAGAGGCAGGCAGATCTTTGTGAGTTCGAGGCCAGCCTGCTCCACAGAGCAAGATCCAGGAAAGGCGCAAAGCTACACAGAGAAACCCTGTCTCGAAAAACCATTAAGAAAATAAATTAAAAAAAAAATAAGATGGAGAGAAATAAAGAAAAATATTCAAAGTCAACTTCTGACCTACACATACATAAATATGTAAGTGTAACCACATATACTGGTACACATGTATTCATACAAAGATATTCATTAATTTTTGTATTTTACATATACATATGTTTTAAGCTCAGAAAAGTCGATTAACACATAACTAATGAGAAACTGATATAATTGACTACAAAAATATTAAGTAGAGTGTTATTAAAATTATTTCTGAGATGCAAAATTTTATTAAAAGTCTCACATTCAAAGTCAAATAAGTCCATAAAGCTTGGCCACATAAAACACATTTTGTCTAAGGAGTGCATTCTGTAGTCTGTGAACTTATTTCTTAATGCATAAAATAAGGTTCCCAAATATACCTTAAACAGTGTTCCCCATCCTTAAATGTTTCCTGTGGGTCAGGAGAATGTAGCAGTATAGATGCATAGCTCTTGCCAGGACATTTTATGAGCTTATATAAGTACTACAATCTGAGACCACAATCTCATTTCAACGTTCAATTGGGAGTAAGCTCACCTATGTTACTGCCAGTAGGCCGAAGTTCCTCACGGGCGGTTGGTTGGAAAATTTGTAATGGAAATATGTGAAAATATACAGATTATATTAATATTAATACAAAAATATAGTCACCTTATACATAAAAAATTTTTAAAAAATCTATGATATATTTGTGAGATACAGTTTAAAGGCTGTTTATGAAATAGCAGAAAAAAAGCCATCTTCATACTTATTAGACCATGCATTTTCACTAAAAAGCAATTATATCCTTAATGTCACTAAGCACATTATGATGCTGAAAAGATATGGTGGTAAAAATTGTAATTTAAATTACATTAAAAACTCTGAAATAACAGCATTATTAAAAATTGCTGAAAATTCAAATTCTAAGTAGGTGACTAAACACCTGACTGAAAGGAAGGAGATAATAGTGCACTAAATAAAGAAGACACTGAGCACCGAGAATTTAACTCTCCAAAGAATAGACTCTGAGTTTATTTCAACCAAATTGGTCTCTGTTCATGTGAACGCTTTTGAACAAATTTGGACAGAGTAGAAACCTCTTTGCTATATTCTTTTCCTTGTGGTCTGTCTCTCTGATTCTCAAATACCTTAAATATCATTTCTAGTGCTATCAAGTACTTAATCAAGAGAGATCAAATTGTATATTTTTTTCTTTTCTCTTGCATATTTGATGGAACATTTAATGTGTACTTTGTCTTTCTTTATCATTAAAATCTCAAGCGATATAACACTACATTATCTTTGAGTTTTCAGTGAGTCTTTTATTGTGTTTACTCCATATGTATTATTATATATTAGTATTTTGTCAAAAGCAATTAGCAGAATAAAATGATGTAATTATTTCAATGAGTATTTGCCTCAAAAGCCTGTGATTAAGGGATAAGAAAATAGTAATATAATATTATTAGAAATAACAGCAGTTTCTCTATTAGATGAGTTTTAATTGTTACAAATAATGTTACCTCTATCCACTGGAAAATTCTATATGATATTAATTCTATATGGATATATTATAGTTTAATAACTCTGATAGTATCTCCTTGGTGTTTGTTATAATTATTTATTACATATAAGAGATCATTGGACATTTTAAATATTTGCAACTTATTTTATAAGCATTTATATTAACTGACACTATCACTTCAACACACACTTCTATTATATGTATATATAATAGAAAAAAAACACATACCATGTTGAACCATCTTTTCTAATCAAAATTACCTGCTATATGCATGTGCCAGTCACTCATAATAAGGAGCCTGTAAACCTGGCATGATGCTGAGCAAATGACTAGAGGCATAAAGCAGTTTTTCACAATTTCCTGGCTAATTATTCTATGGCAAAGCACTCAAATCTGGGGTCTAATCTGCTTCCACTTTGCACTGAGTTGTTGCTGGATTGTCTTTATTTCATTATGTTATCTTTAGCAAAGGTTAAGTGTAAGTTAGATAAGAGGACATTTATTTCCTTTCATAAACAATCTTCTGGTGTCATTTGGGTATTATCAGATGTTTGTCAGAAATGTAAATGTTGTGGATTGAAAACACATATCATGTAACTTCCTTGACTTCATAGTAAGTATATCAGAAATCAGGAAGATTGCAAGTGGTATTTTTCAATGTGCTTGTGACAGATCAGATTCCTGAAGACTAGAAAGGGGTTGTCACAACACACATCAGAAAAGCATTAAGTGATGAGAAGTACGGGAAGAGAACATCAGTTAGCTTAATATAAATTATGGAGGAAGCTATATTAGAAAAATGAACTACAGGGAATAAGTGCTTACACAGACATATCGTATCCAAAACAAAAATAAAATTCTTTCAGTAAATTATTTGGTCAGTGTCCTATGACACAGGTGTGTTCACTGTCACTTGTACAGCTTCTAGCTTCCCACCTTAACTGTGCATTGTGGGTTTCCAACACTGCAGGCATGGTATGGGGCAAAATCAAGAATGATCCTGAGGTATCAGAATATATCTTTAACTTAAAAACATTTGTGAGATGCTGCTACTGAGTTATCTAACAGAAAGGTGCTAAATGTATAGGCTAACTATTTTTGCCTATACATGATCCAAACTCAATGGTCTAATTCCAAAACTGTCTGAGGACTCTCAGAAGGGTTGTCGATGTATGGGCCATTTTGCTGCAGGACCTGTTTCTCATTGTACTTAACTAAAACAGTTTGTTATTTTGTTTTGTTTTTGTTTTTTGCTTTTTTCTTTACTCCGGAGTATACAGTGTGGAAGTACCTGTCACACAGGCATGATGGTAAATAATACCTGTCAACATAACTGGGTCAACAAAGTCCCTGGTGATTGGTCAGGTTTACTTTAAGGTGTGTGTGCTGAGGGTATTTTTTTTTTCATGAGGTTAATATTTTTAACGATTGTCTAATTAATAAAAGTTTCCCTTATATAGTAAGTTCAAAGTTTGATTAAGACAAAAAGACTCACCAAATGCAAGGTAGAGAGGGAATTTTATATTAGTCAGGGTTCTATACAATAAGAGAACTTAGAGAATGGGACACTCTCTAAATACACGGCAAGGGCATATTAGAATGACTTAACGGCTGTGGTCCAGCTAATCTAACAACAGCTTCTTATGCAGTAGCAGGTCCTCCAAGAATCCAGTAGTTCTTTAGTGAATGAGACTGGGTGTCTCAGCTGGTCTTCAGTATGCAGTCTATTCCAGAATACTGAAGAGCAGACTCTAATGCCAGTGAAAGAATGGATTTGCTAGCAAAGCAAAAGCAAGCAGGTAAAGAGTAAAAATTTCCATCTTCCATGTTCTTATAGGCTTCCAACAGAAGGTGTGGCCCATATTAGTAATAGATCTTCCCATCTCAAAAGATCTGGATTAAAGGCATATCTTTCCACTGCAAATATACAGACTAGAATTGGATCTTCCTACTTCAAAATAAGCAAACATCCCTCAATTAATTTCAAACTGCAGTCAAGTTGACAACCAAGTATAGCCAACACAACACCTCTTGCCCAACTACCATGAACTAACATTGGTCACATTCTTCTTTTACAGTCAAATTAAAACACTGATTTTACTGGATCTTAAGCCTCCTGGGTTTTATATAGGACCATACACCACTGGCTCTCTTGAACTCCAGGTTGTGGAATTCAAATGATAGAAGGTGTCAACCTCCATGATCACATGAGTACATTACTTTTTTTTTTTTTTTTTTTTTTGGTTTTTCGAGACAGGGTTTCTCTGTGTAGCTTTGCGCCTTTTCCTGGAACTCACTTGGTAGCCCAGGCTGGCCTCGAACTCACAGAGATCCGCCTGGCTCTGCCTCCCGAGTGCTGGGATTAAAGGCATGCGCCACCACCGCCCGGCGTACATTACTTTTTTATGTCTACCTTTCTTCCCATTTTTCTCTATTCTTTTCTCCTTTCTCTCTCTCTCTTCTTTCTCTCTCCGTCTCTCTCTCTGTCTGTCTATCTGTCTCTCTGTCTGTCTCTCTCTGTCTCTGTCTCTGTCTCTCTCTCTCCCTTGTTTTGTTTTATTGGAGAATCAAGGGGAATCTCTTCTCAATGTGATGACAGAAAGTTAAGAATATAGAAAGGAAAAATATTTCACATATTTATTAACCATGATAACTATGAAACTTTCACCTATATTCTGTCAGACACAGTTCTGTGGGAGGGAGGATGCTATGAGGATAATGCTGTCAAGGCAAATGTGACATTTTCATGGCATGTACTCATTATATTATCATGGGGTCAATATTGTAATATGATCAACTTTATGAACTTCAGTTAAATGTTTCTTAGTTAATCATGCTATGAAATGGATTTAGGATAGAATATGCTTGATATCTACAAAATTTAAGGATCTAGTATACAATATTAAAGATTATATTGTATATTTTTATTTAATTTCATGGTTTAGAAGTTACTCTTAAAATTGTTGATAAATGATGGTGATAAACACAACTTTAAAGTCAATACTATTTTGGAGAAGTAAAGCAACTTATACATGTGTTTTAGTTACCCTAAATATAGTGAATATTCCACTTGATTATTACTATTAATTCTATGTTTCCAGATTTTAGTAAAGTTGAGAATAAAATTTTGATGAGACTGGAGAGATAGATGGTTTAGCTGTTAAGAGCAATGGCTGCTCTTCCAGGATACCTTGGTTCAATTCCTAGTACCAAGATGGCAGTTCATAACTGTCTATATGTCCAGTTCAAGGAGATCTGACACCCTCATGTAGACATACATGCAGGAACAACACTAATGCACATGAAATAAAAATCTATAAAACATGAAACCTTTTGAAAAAAATGTTTTGATCTTCACTCACTCGTGAATTATACAGGGAGGAAGTAGCATAATATAAAAGATGGAGACAATGAGAAGAAGAAAGAAAAAGAAATAAAAATATAGTTTATCTTACATAAACAAGTTTATTGCAGACAGAAACATAATAACACAACAGAGACTATTTGGTGAGCAAAAATGTGGTCCTAGATATTTTACAGAAGAAGTACAAATGCAGAATGTATATGGAGACTGCAATGAACAAAGATTCTGAAATAGAATAATAACAACCAAGAGATAAAGAGATGGAAGGAAGAAAGTTAGGAAATTGGATGCATTGACAAACCAGTTCTAGAAGTTAAGTCCTAAGACTTTCATTAAGAAAACACAAAATTAAACATCCAAGAAGCCATCTTTATACAGATACACAGCAGCACTCTTGTGTATACCTCAAAGTCACCAAAAGCACAGGTTTAGCATTTTCACAAAATTTTAAATTATAGTCACTAAAAATGGCCACTTACAGGTTTATTGGGAAAACAAGCAGGCAAACTTTTGAGTCTTACATTAAGTCATGAATTCATTAAAAAGTAAAATATTATAATGCAATGAATGTGGCTATTTAATTCAGCTAAAGTTTATATTAAATAGATGGTCAAAAGACTCTGAAATGAAGTGTTGGGTGATGTCTCGCTTGGAAAAGTACCTGCTCTGAGTTGGGCTCTCCAATAGCTACCACATAAAGCCAGGTGTGGTTACATGCATATGAAACCCTAGTTTTGGAGTAGTGCAGACAAGGAGATTCCAGGGTTTTCTGGCCAGCCCTTCTAGGCAATGAGTGAGCACTGAATTCAGGGAGAGACAGTATTTCAAAAGATATGGTGGAGAGAGATATAGGAAGGCACTTAGCAAGGATGCCTGGCTTCCAAATACTTATGTACACTCACACACAGTGATTCAGGAAGGCAAGGAAGCATATAATATAGAATGTGTGGTTTCTTATTTCGGAATTGTCAATTTTAGTGTAACGATCACAGTAAAAGCAGGGATGAGAACAGCTGGGAGAAGCAGGTGAAGTTCAGAAAATGCAAAGCATTTTGAGCTTCCCAGGAGGTCGCTATTACCTTAAATGCAGGAGGATGGCAATGGAGAGCTTTCGGTGGGGGCAGAGAGGTGAGCAGGTGTTTTCACTTGTGAAATATGTTTGATTATGAAAATTTCATCCGTTTTGCAATCTTAGAGAGTGTTGGTGGTGGCTAATCAGGGGTCACAGAGAAAAATGTGCTTCCTCATGATGATGAATCTGCGAACGGATCATGAAATCTAGCTTCATATAGACTGAACAGGTGAGAGCCTCCACTATATAATTTCACAGAAAAAAAAAAGATACTACTAATACAAACTGCATTGTTTCATTCTTTGTAATACTTTTAATATATTTAATAGAACACACATTAATAATTCCTCATTTCTCCCATTTCTTCTCCCCAACTTTAATACAGACTAGAAAACTCAGTACATTGCTTTTAATTAACATTCAGGAACAGAGGACTATAGAACTCCATTGGGTGGCTTACATAAATGACATTTCTACAGTATATATATATATATATATATATATATATATATATATATATGCTGTACTAGTGTTCTTATCTGCTCAATGTGTGAAACAATAAACAGATAATTTTAAGGTGTTCAGCATGGTAATCTGTTTGCATCAGTAGAAAACTGCCACACAGTCTGAATCATCACTCATTATTCTGTGCTTTTATTTCCGAGGAAACATCTCAATAGCTAATCACATAGAAAAACAGTAATTAAATGTAATTTGGTGTTTAAACAAGGAGTTATAATATAGATAAGATAGATAGATACACTCTATTTACTTTTAAGCGAAAGCATAATCATTATATGATGTGTGCAAACTTGCATCTTTTTCCAAGGTGATTATTAGTGTTATAATGGAAACCCAATTGATATGCCATTCAAATTATCTGACCATGAGAACCAATGCTGCCTATATGACAAGGGGGACATCTCACATAGTCTAAGCATGTTATTTATTTCTAATATTTAAAGAAATATTTTATATCTTCATTGACTTAAAAGAGTTTCATGGATCCAAGTGAGTAAAGTTTTGAATCATATATAGTTTTCTCTTGAAAAGAAACAGATTCAAGGATATCTAGATAGAATTTTTAAAAAATATATTGATTTATTATTTATGGAAATGATTGGGGGGCCTGTGATGTGGCTGGGTATGTAAAAATGCCTCACAAGCCTGACAACCTGAATTAAAATCCAGGAACCTATGGTGGAAGAAGAAAACCAACTCCCATAATTAGTAATCTGGCCTCTACAAGAGTTCTGTGGCAGACACACACACACACACACACACACACACACACACACACACACACACACTATATATATATATATATATATATATATATATATATATATATATATATGGTCACAAGAAAGAGTTAAAATGTATTTGGAATCCTATAAAAAGAACATTGTAGGGTAAATATCAATGCAAATGTCTCATCTCATTAAAAAGCACTATGTAATTTATACACTTTTTAAAAGCAAAATTGCTCAAGCAGCAAATTCAAAGTGACATGGCTCTTCATATCGTATATGTGGCACTATTAATTTTGCAGCATCTCCAGGATTCGCTAAAAATAGTCTGTCATTATGTCATAGTTATCTACCCAGCTTGCTGAGGTGTGAGTACCCACAGTCTGTGCTCATGGGCGAAGATGGGGGCACTAAAAAGCTCATTAATATAAATAATGAAGTGAACAAACAGATGTTGCCTCGGGCAGTACAATTATTGGTCAATAACTCCTCCTTAGCTGTCTATGATACTAAGGCTTTATTTTAGAACATTGTTTCTTTCTCTTTGATCTGGTAATTTTCCTTTTGCATCCTGGATCCTTTTGTTATTTTCTGCAAGCAAACTGACCCCATAATGATCCAAACCTATTGATCTATATGCATAGTGATTTCATTCACTCTTAGTGCATTAATAATGAAATCCTTAATAATACTAAAAATACCAAATGCAATTCTGGTATTTTTGAAGTGCTTAGTCTTTGAAAGAGATATTCCAAATAATTAGATTTGTTGGCACCTTTAATTAATTTATAATGATGCCAAAAAGTACATAATAATCACAAACATTTTAGTGAAGAAAAAGTTCAAATAAGGATATATAAGTACCAGGCATAAGAAATTATGTGTTTAGAAGGTTGATGTCACCTAAGCCCCTTGATTCTAAACACTAAAATACTTTATAACAATTATTCTTACTGTTTTACACTTGTGAATGTCTGTCTGTCTATCTGTGTACAAAGAGGTAGATCAGTTTTACTTTTTATATATTTTGAAATGTATTTTTATTCAGAAATTATTAACCTGCACACACTGTGCTAGTGTCAAGAGTAGATAGATAATCATGTTCTCTATTCTCAGGTTAGCAGAGGAAACTGCTTCATGTGTTCCTGAAAGAATGTGTGTTTTGATGTTGAAAATGATTTTGTTTAAAGTCTTTAGGTCAAGTTGGTTCATCCTGTTATTCATGCTTTCTTCCTCATTATTCATTTTTGCTTGGTAAATTCTTTCAATTTAAAAGGACTTTGAAACCTTCCATTTTATTTGTAGTTTTATTCAATGCAGTTTTATTCATTCATTTTTAAGTATCTCTTAGATACCCATATAGATATGTTTGCTATATATTGCCAAAAATCCCTTTATCATCACAAAAATGTCCCATTATCTTCAGAAGATTTTTCCTTCTGAAATATTTTTTTTCTGATTATAACAGAGATAAATCAACTTCTTTTGGTTAATGCTTTCAAGTTTATTATACCCCAATCACTTTAGGGAAATTTGGAGGTTTTGTTGTGTTCCCTTTTTACTGCACATTCATTCTCTCTTGTTCTATTTACAAATTATTTTTCCACAAATCTACATTTTACACTTGAAGTGTATAGAGCATTGATACTTAAATAAGTTTTAAATAAGTTGCTGATACTTGTGTTTTAATTTGTTGTATTTTTACTAGTATATTTATACAAAACTTGGTGTTACTTTCTCCTTTCTGTCTTTTTTAGTATTAGATTTTTTAAATAATTCCAATAGATTTCATTAGTAGTATCCTAGGTATCTCTATTGTTATTTTTAGTTTTTGCTTTGTGTGTGTGTGTGTGTGTGTGTGTGTGTGTGTGTGTGTGTGTGTACATGTTGCATTGGCACCTGCATCTACAGAGGCTATATGGGTACGTTGTGTGTCCTGTTCTATCATTCTCCATTAAAGCAGGACCTGGCACTTAATCTAGAATACACTGGCATGCAGAAAGACCTGAATGTCATACCTATATTGCCAATAGTATTGTGGTTACAACATGAAGCCATGACTAGATATTTACTTAGATAGCATGAAATGTCTTTTAGAGGTTCCATAACCTCTTAAACACTTGTCTTAATGCTTGTGTACTAAGTATCCTGTCCCTCAACACTTATTTTATTTATTTATTTCTTATTATAGTCCAATAAGTTACTTCTAGCCAATTTTATCATTTAGATATGACTATAAAATATTGTAAGGATTGGTTAAGAGAAGACCCTAGTAGTTAGCTTGTATGTTCCACTCTCAAAAGTGAAATCTAGTTATCGAATCTTTATTAATTTTTGATCTTTAGGATTTATTCATATTGGTATGTCTTCTACTACATTCAGCTATTTTGTGTACAGATCAGCAATATTGTACATATTAAAAAATATGCTTTGGCTACAATATTAAAAAATATGTGACTCCTGACATGGCCCTCAGCTGCAATTCTGGCCTGGATGTTACCATCACATTGAGTAGCAGAGCAGGCCACTCAGAACTGGATACATACTGGCCCTCAGAGCTATCATTACTGCATAATGTGGTTTGGAATGTGCAAATCGTGAATGCCAAGATTCCTGTAAACTCTAACTGCAACCACATCTTCTTAAGTTTTAGTGGTAAAATGTTCTACTATCTACTTTACAGTTTGGATCCAGTGTTCTCAAGGGTTTATTTATTAAAGGCTTGGCATACTCAGTACACAGCTTTATGGTTTTTTTTAAAGAGGTAGCTTAATAAAAGAAATATCAACTTTATCAATGGATTAATACATGGTTGAACTAAGGATTGAATTAGTGAACTTTAAGAGGTTATGGAACCTCTAAAAGACATTATCTATTTTGAGGGAGCAAGTCACTTGAGGTATGGACCTTTCTCTCACACTCTCTGCATTCTACAAGGCAAGAAGTATAGCCCTTTTCTCCATCATGTTTCCTACCAAGGTGACTAACTGTGACTCCAGAAGCTATGGAGTCCAGTCAGCATAGATGGAAACCTCTCAAAACCCAGCCAGTAGAAGCATTTTCTCCTTCTAGGTGATTTCTCTCAGCCATTTTTGTCACAGTGGTAGAAAACTGATCTCCACAGTCTGAAACAGGGAAATTGACCCTAAGGTGGCACTGGGCAATAGAACCTAGGGACTCTGATTTTGGGTCCCTTCCTAAAACATGTTTGCCCTGCAAAGTCCACAGGCTGTGATAGAACAGAGAAGCTGGAAGAATTCAGAGATAGCCTCCCATCTTTGTTTAGGTGCTCCTGAACAAAGCAACTAGTGTTTTGTCATCGAAAATAGTCCTTTTAGCAAGCTGTCCCCCAGCCATACTTTTGAACACATATGCATCACTGTTTTCCTGGTCAAACTGCAATCCTTCCAAGTTTGTGTTTTCTTTTCCCCCCACATCTTTCTGTCGTAATATGATATCATTTATGCCACACATGGAATATTGCTCAAAAAGTTCTCTCCAGGAAATTTTCACTTCTCAGTACAGATTCCAATGAAGTTTTACATAATGGAAAGGAGGTGGGCCTAGTTCTTTGCTCCATCACGGAATCAGAGTACTAACAATTTGTAATCACACTTAAAATAGTATAATTCTCAAGATAAGAAATATGAATAAATAATGAGTACCATGAGAAACTTCGAGGAGAGAGAGCTGAATACACAAATAAAAGCTAACTGGGAATGAGAAGTCTACATGACTGTACGATGGAAAGTTTGATGAAAAGCATAAGTGATAAGCCAGTGGAATGAAGGGCTTAACTTCACAGGACCTACTGGAAGGAAATAGTGGGGAAAGGGAAATCAAAGATCAGAGGCTTCAATATCTTCCCAATCTCCAAAGTCAGAAACTGAAGTTTAATTTCTGTGAAGTTAGCACACTACACTGAGCACTTCAGGAACACTGATGAAAGGCAGACAGTCTGGGGCTTTAGGTAGATGAGCCTCTCTCAAGATACATGATCGTCATGTAGGATTAATAGAGCCTGAGTGGATTTAGCTCAACAAAGCCCATTGCAAAGACCTTTATATAATGCAAGGATGAGCCACCACTAATAAAATTTCCGTGTAGAAACATACTTCAGATGAAGATGAAATCAAGGCTCTTTACAACACACCATCTATATTTTAAACATCTAAATTTAAACATTGAAATATACTAGTAATTTGAGGAAGCAAGAAAATGACATCAACTCAAAGAAAACAAATACATAGAAAAATATAATCATGTGATACATTTGTTGAAATTAGCAGACAAAGACCTAAAAAATATACAAAATATGCTAAATAAATTACCAGAAAAATGAATAGACTGACAGATATAAAATTTCACAATAGTTGGGAAATCATTTCAAAGGAACTACCCACAAAGTCATTTGGAACAGTATAGATGAAAAATTAAGAATATAGAAGAAATACAGAAAGGTATCATTATCTCTAATGATTGTTTAATAAAAACAATCAAATCTGAATTCATGTTATGGCTATTTTTGGGTATCAGTATAACCAGATTAAAAAGTACTAGATTATTACTGAAGCATTATTTTCTGGTTGTGCCTGTCAGCAATATCCAGAGAATCCTGGAGGCACTCTTAGTGAATTTCTCCTTCAGTTTGAGCAAGTGCCACCTAATTGTGTGGGGAATCCTAACAGAAAAATACAAAGGAAGAAGAACTTTGTGATGCTCAACTTGGTTGGAGGGAGAGAAACTGTTTTTGAATAAGAAGTACCACAAAGGAGCTTGTGTTTGAAAGTTTGACTCCCAGCTGGGAGTGCTCTTTTGGGAGATTAGGGAAGCTTTCATATGTAGAGCCTGGCTGGAGGAAGCAAGGAACTGGCTGTAGCACTTGAGAGTTTATAGCTTCCCCTGCTTCCAGTTTTCACTTTCTTTTTTTTTTCCTTTTATTTTATTTTACAATACCATTCAGTTCTACATATCAGCCACGGATTCCCTTGTTCTCCCCCCTCCTGCCCCCCTCCCCTTCCCCCCTTCCCCGCCCCCATTCCCACCTCCTCCAGGGCAAAGCCTCCCCAGGACTGAAATCAACCTAGTAGACTCAGTGCAGGCAGGTCCAGTCCCCTCCTCCCACACTGAGCCAAGCGTCCCTGCATAAGACCCAGGTTTCAAACAGCCAACTCATGCAGTGAGCACAGGACCCGGTACCACTGCCTAGATGCCACCCAAACAGATCAAGCCAATCAACTGTCTCACCTATTCAGAGGGCCTGATCCAGTTGGGGGTCCCTTATCCTTTGGTTCATAGTTCATGTGTTTCCATTTGTTTGGCTATTTGTCCTGTGCTTTGTCCAACCTTGGTTTCAACAATTCTCGCTCATATAAACCCTCCTCTTTTTCGCTAATTAGACTCCCGGAGCTCCACCCAGGACCTAGCCGTGGATCTCTGCATCCAGATTCCTGAGTCCTTGGATGAGGTTTCTGACACGACTATTAGGGTGTTTGGCCATCCCATCACCAGAGTAGGTCAGTTCGGACTGTCTCTTGACCATTGCCAGCAGTCTATTGTGGGGGTGTCTTTGTGGATTTCTGTGGGCCTCTCTAGCTCTTTGCTTCTTCCTATTCTCTTGTGGTCTTCATTTACCATGGTCTCCTACTCCTGTGTGAAGATAAAATGCAACGAGTCTGCCTTACTATAAAGAAGCTTCACATGTGTGCCCATTAGGAAAATAAAACCATGCTCTTTTGTCATCTTAAGAAAATACCAGCTCCCTCCACTTCAAGTTCAAAACATTAAGGGAGTAAACTCACTTAAAGATTCAGACCCAGACTAGTGCTCCAAATCATGTAAGACTTTGGCATCATCCATATGATGCTGATTTTTCAGATATGGAGAATACAAGATTTACAGGTCCATAAACTTACACATTTAAAAATAAAGGGTAAGAATCCCGGTCTTGTGTTGTAGGACCAGAGTTCCTGATGAGAACACATAACCTACGGGACAATGCATGAAGCTGTAAGAGTGAAGCTGTAGATGTGATCGAAATGCCAGAACATTGAAGCAGACAGGAAAGGAGCACATCTGACAATGAAAGCTGCCGGAGCAAGTGCAGCCTGCCCAAGAATGAAGATATGCGGGATGCATCCCATGGCGGTGGTGGCTGCACAACCCCACACAAGCTCTGTCATGTGAGTTTGTGCCCTGGGTGTCAGCTTTTGCCATACTGAGGTTTTGATTTGTTTATTATATTAGATTTTTGTCAACCTGACTAACACACAGAGACAGAAAGAGTGAATCTTTAGTGATTTAATGGGTAATAAGAAGAAACCAAAGAATTATAGTATCCTAGATGGAGGAGATAAAATATTAAAATAGCCTAAAAACATCATATATTAACCCAAACACCCAAAGGGGGGGGGGGACAACTGATAACCAGGTTAGATAAAAAAACTGAAAACCAGATCACAATATTGTCAAAGTACTAAAAATTATATAAAAAAAGAACTTCTTGAACCAAGTCAGTAAAAACAAAATAAAGTAATAAAAAAGGCGAAGCATAAAATAGAAAACAATAAACTAAACTACTAAGCAGTGGAAGTTAAAGAACAATGAGACAATGTCTGAACACACTTGTCAAAATCAAAGGACAAAAGCCAGTGGGGCCTGAGAATATGGTTTAGTTGATGATGTGTTGACTGAGCAAGAATGAGGACCTCAGTTTGGATCACTAATCACTATGAAAGAAGCTCAGCACTTGCTGCAGAGACAGTCTAGATGACTTGGTGAGCCCCAGGTTCAAGGAGAGACCTTGATTCAAAGAACATGGAGGAATGCAATGGAAATAGACTCCTTGCTTTAACCCCTCATCTATAGGGGTACTTGCATAAATGTGCATATGTACATACACCACAACTCACTCACCTAATATTTATATATATAAAAATCATCCTATACAATTATGGAAAATTGAAAAGGTTTCCGATAAAATTTAATCACCACAAATTAAGTGGTATCATGACAACATGGAAAAGAAGTAAATAGTTTTGCTGAACACAAAACTGCAGATAATTCTCATTGGTAAGTTTTTGCATTTTATGTGACATGAAATGATACTAACTCAAGATGGACGAAAAGTTAAAGAAACACATAAATGTGAGTTAGTTACTGCAAAACTAATTCGAAGTTAACAAAATTCTTTGTAGCAGTTAGAGTGGAATTCTAAAACTAGTCTATTTTTCTAAAAAAAAAAAGCAGTGGAAAAAAGTCAATGAAATGATTCTTAATTATGTTACTCTACATTCATAGAATGGTTTCTAGTTCAATTTTCATGAGACAAGCTTCTTTCTGCAGCTGATAGGTTTGTATGCAGAAACCCACAGTCAAATATTAGGCAGAGAGTGGGTCCAGGTTAGAGGTCTCCATCAGATCCCTCCCCTAGTAGCTTAGAGAACCCCCACAGAAAAGGTAAATAGGGAATTGTGATAATCAGAGAGGATACTAGAAGAGCAAGGCCAAAGAATCAACTAAGCAGGGCTCATTGGGAATCACAGACTAAAGAGAGAATCACAGAGTCTACCAGGGTCTGCACTAGGTCCTCTACATATATGTTAATAGTTGTTGGCTTGGTATTTGGGTGATTCCTGACAATGGGAGTGCAGGTGTCTCTAACCCTTTTGCCTCCTCTTAGGACCATTTTCCTCCTACTGGGTTGCTTGCCCAGCCCTGATATGAAGGTCTGTGCCTAGTCTTATTGTACACAATCCCTTGGTGCCCTGCTCTGTTCTGGGAGGAGTGGATGCAGTCGGTATTGTGTGAGAGATTGGATTTTTTAAAAAAGAAAGCAAAGTAAAAGCTATGGTATTTTAAAATAGAAGACAAAGACAACATAAAAGACTAATTAAGTTCAAACATACCAATAACAGTAGAATATACCTAAAACAACATAATATTCACCACTGAAACTATGCCTGGCAGAATAAAAGAAAGGATGGAGAGAAGGAGCAGAGGGAGGAAGGGAGGGGAATCAAAATTATTAGTAATAATAATTTAGGTAAACAGTAACAACTAAGTAAATGAAATAAACTGTAAATATTGTCTCTGACTTGTGAATGGTAAAGTGTAATTTTTGTTGTCTAATAGGAGCTGCCAGATTATGGCTAAAACGCTAATCCTGGCCTGTTGATTGTGTAATCCATTGTCTTAGTTAATTTTCTGTTGCTGTAATGAGATACCATGACCAAGGCAACTTGTAAAAGAAAGCAATCATTTGCAGCTTAGAATTTCAGAGTTAGAGTCTGTGACCACCATGGTGAGAACACAGCAACAGGACTTCAGGCTGGCGGAACAATTGAGATCTCATATCTCAGGCCGCAACCTTAGGCAAACAGTGTTAACTGAAAATGGCATGGGCTTTTGGAAGATCAAAGTCCCAGTGACCCATCACTGCTATCGAGGCCACATCTTATCTAATACTTCCAAAAGAGTCCCACCAGCTCAAGACCAAATATTCAAATATGTGAATCTATGGAGCCATTCTTATTCAAACCTCAGAGCTGTTAGAGGCTTTTGCATTTTAAATGACTAGCAACAATTTTAAAAGAAGACAATACTGTATGAAGTGAGCAAGAAAGAATAAAATGTCAATACACAGATCTGTGAATAAAGTTTTATTACAATATAGGACAGTCAAACATAATAATTAAAAAATGCCACTTTCATATTAAACATGGTAGAGCAAATATGGTTATAGAAGCATAAAATAAACCAGGATTCACAGAAATAAATGCTGAAAGTGGGCCTGACATTTTGTTACATCTTACAGAAAATCTACTCTAAGTTATTGGAACAAGAAAAGCATTCCTATTATGATCCATGCAAATAGCCAGCCATTTCAATGACACAGACTTGCAGGTGGGGATCACACAGCAGAATTAGTAAGAGGAGTAAAGTGATTAGCCAGGCTACTCATGTGGATATAATTTGGGAGGCTGTGAGGTAAGGAGATAAGTGATTTCTACCTACACAGTTTCATCAGCTTTGCATAGATGTTAAAAGTGCTTTATAAATTAAGGGAATTAGCTACAGCACTACTAAACTGAAAGTACCACCTACACTACTTGCATAGTTTTCTATTAATAGTGCTTGAAGCATTAGCTGCCAAGGCCCTGGAATAAATTATTATGGAATTAGAGTTTGCAGAGATGAGTTATTGCCTCTCACATGCACATTTCTCATAGCAAGAAAATGCCATATTTGGAGTCAATCTCTTGTAAAGTCCAAAAGCTATGAACAGTTACAATGACATAAGAGCTTAGACTTACAGGCTTATTAATGTTTTATAGAAACAAAGTGGAGGAGATAAAGTGGATAATAATTTAAATGTAGGTGAGATAGTTCTTCAATGCCTCTTGATCCCTTTTTGGTCTCACACCGACTTTTAAGAGTGCAAACAGACATTCCTGACTGTATGAGAAATTCAATATTCTATGGCATTACTTAATAAGGAGGGTGATTATAGCTAGGATACTTTGCACTTAGACTTAACAAATTTTGATACATATCTGCAATATAGTGTGAAAATATGTTTAAGGTCAAGATCATCAAGCCATAATTTATATAAAAAATAAAACTTACAAATAGCAAACTCATAAGGACCCATTTAATCTGAAAGGAAAACTTATCATCAGACTACAATACAAGAAAAATTCACAGTTCCCAAAGCCTTGTGGACAGCCTAGGAAAATTAAATGAGACCAGCAGTGCAACGATAGCCATCTGTCATTGCTTTGGTTGGCTTCCTTGTTCAGACATGCAGCTAACCCAGTTCCTCTCATAGCAGAGAAAGACTGCCTTTGGATTTAATGTTCAGACTCCCTTCCATCAAAATGGATACTCAAAGCTTAGAATCTGACCAAAGGAACTGTTTGGTGCAGTTTATGTCAATTGGGCATCACTCTTGTCTAACCACAAAAGATCTTTTGACTGCATTCAGTTCAAGGTCAGTCTCACTTTCTGCTTCACAGCTACCTGCCAATCAAACCAGGAAATGTGATGAGAAAAATCTCAGAGAATACCAGAAATCTAAAAGAAAAATTTCCTCATCTACTAAGACAATAATTTGATTTTATGTCTGTGAAATAGGAAATATACCCTTAGTTTGTTTGATTCTATAACGACAAAATATGAGAGAGAGAGACTAACTTGATTTACAACATGTAAATACGACAAAAAACTGCTTTCCCTTGTACCAATACTTTTTTCTAGTTTAATTTATATTTTAACTGATATATAAACTAGTTTTTATGTATATACTACTGGGATGTTATATAATATAACAATTTGACAAATTCATGCATCAATGAATGTTTGAGTCAATCGAGTTAAACATCTTTTTTTAAATAAAGTTTTTCTCTTATTTTTATGTGTGTTAGTGTTTTGTGTTTGCTCCCCATGTGTGCAGTTCCGGGTGGGGTCCGGAAGAGGATGCTTGATTCTCTGGAACTGGAGTTACAGGCCACGGTATGCTACCCTGTGGGTGCTGGAAACGAAACCTGGGTAGTCGTTCAGAAACAAACAGGGTTCTTTTTCTTTTTCTTCTGCTTCTTTTCATTTTTCTTTATTAAGAAATTTTCTATTCACTCTACATACCACCCACAGATCCTACCTCCTCCCATCTCCCAGCCCTCCCTCCCAAGCCAACCCTACATCCCCACATCCTCCAAATCAAGGTAGACTAGGGGCTGTGAAGCCCCCATGGGACTGGACTAGTCCCTCTGGGCACAGAAGACGGTTGTTTGGCTCCAACTGTTTGGGGGGCACCCAGGCAGGGGGATCGGGATCCGTCCCTGGTGCATGGGCAGGCTTTTAGGAATCTGGTGCCTGTGGTAGGGCCTTGGTACAGTGGGAAGGGGCTTGGTCCTGCCCAGACAGGGTTCTTAATTGCCAAGTATTTCTCAAGATTAAGTTAAACAGCTTCTTCTAACCTCGTAACCATTTCTTCATGGTGAGATGTGTCAAAAAGCCTTCTTTCTAACATTATGAAATGTACATTATTGTTTCTGTAATCATAGTTTTGTAACATGTTTTAGACCCATTCACCTTCCTCCTTTCTATTTCTTTCCCTGCTTTATTGTCCTGTGGTAAAATCTACCCTGTCCTGAAATTCTATGAATCAACATTTTCGGCAATTACTTCTTGTTAAAGTCTTCACCCCCAAAATAAGCACACAATAATGTCAAGTACAAACACCAGCATGAATTTTGATGGGGACAAAGAAAGCCGTTATAAATGCACAGGACTCTGCCTCGAGTGTGTGGTGTGGAGATCTCAAAACTATCCAAGGAAATAGAAATTAAAATGATAGATGTATTATTTTCATATATTTGGAAGACAATGAGTGTTATCTCTTCTTTGGATAGTCTATTTAACCATGGAGCCAGAACAAATTTTTTTTTGTTCTAATATTTTGTCTTTGAACTGCATTTCTGACACAGAGATCCTAAATCCCTATCTGGATAACAGGAACATCTTTTGTTCTAAACGAAGCAATTTTTATTGGGTTCTTAGCTAAGCAATTATCATTAAAAACACCAAACCAGGAATACAAGCTTGGGGACTCTTATCTCCCAAATTCTCTGGAGAGGAGAGGGGTGAGAAATGAAGTTATCAATCAATGAAGTTGCAAGATGAGGCCTTGGCAAAATGTGCAAATTATGACTCTTGAGAAGCTTTGTGGTAGAAATATCTTCAGTATTCTGGGAGGTTGTTGCATCCTCATTCTGCAGGGCAAAATCCTCTATGCCTTTCAGGACCTTGTCCTATGAATTACATTATCATATGTTATTATAATCTTTTATTAATAAGCCAATAAATATAATTAATGATTCCTGTAAGCAATCTCAAGGCATTAATATGGCAAAATATAGTTCTTTCCTTGCCTCCAGGATAGTATTTCATGTTACTTTAACACGGTCACATTTGGAGTGTCTAGATCAATATGTATTTGCTCCCTGTGTATGCTATGTCATCTTAGATATTTCAATGTTTTAAATCCACAGTGAATAGTGAGTGGACATGTGTTTTAGAAATAATAAAACAAAATTTGGAAATACAAACTACCTGTATACTCCTTGCATTCTTCGGTGATTTGTTTTAGAATTGTACTTTTCAAAGTTCAAGAGGGCAAAGCAAGCATGCAGCAGAAGTGGAAGTTATCTTGGTGATTTAATTGATTTAGTCAGAAAATCTGCTTTTTCAAATCCAAATGTATCCTTCCCCACCAGAATTGTATCATGACAAATAATTGTTTTTCTACTTCAGACTTCTCATTGACCTATTCCATGGGTATTTTATGTTCTATTGATTATCTCAGCTAGTGTAGTATTGTACACATAGTTCATAATACAATATTATTGGATTGTACTGTCTCCATAGCTCAGGGAATGAGATGTTCATCAAGTACTGCTTAATGGGCCCTACTATGAATAGTGCAACAAAAATGATAGAAAGGAAATGAAATTTCTTTTAAGAAAATTTAAGTAGGCTTTCCTGCAGAAGTGATCCAATGGATAACTTCTATGAGTCCCAGTTTTATAACTGTAATAGCCTAAAAATTATTAAAATAAAACAAGTGTGGCATCTCATAAAGTCATAACACATGCCGTAAAATCTATGTGGCAATTTCTATTAGTAAAACACTTTTCTTCCTGTGTTACTTGGATAATGTTAACTTTAATCTCCAAAACGCTCCCTTTGTTTCTCAAAAAATTCTTCATTTTTCCATAATAATTTTCATATTTAGTATAATTAAAAATAGTTTTACATATGTCTGAGTGTTTTTCCTGTATGTATATATGTGAATCCTATGTCTGGTGCTGGCAGAAGTCATAGGACAGTGTCAGATCCTTTTCACCAGTATTACCTGCAGTTGTGAGCCATCTTGTTGGTACTGGGAACTGAACCCACATTCTCTTCAAGAGCAGCAAATGTTCTTCACCACTGACCCATTTCTCCAGACCCTTATTTGGTATGCATTTTTAGTAAGTAGTTTTCATTGATTGTGTTTCAGCTCACTCTGATATAAAAGCAAAATGGGTGGGGGTCTGGGTTCCAGTCAATGAGACTTCTTTCCAAAGTAGTACCTCAGCAAAGGAGCCTTGCCTTCTGCTTTTGTTTCTTTGGTAAGGCAAACCTTCTTTCATATCTTTATTAGACTTTGGTAGACGTTATTAGTCTGTGGAAGTTCTGTTCTGTACAATGAGACATTAAAATGATTTAGTCTTAATTAAATTAATTCAAATTTAATTTTGAAAATTAACTGGCAGTCTCTAACTTTTGCCAAGTAAAAGTCATTATCAATCTTTGGTTTTTCCATTTGTTTCCCAACATGTTTGCTATATATTTTTAAATCACAAAAAGCAAATGACACATTAACTTTGCTGCCCTCCTTCTCTAGGGCAATTTCCCTCCCACCCACTTTAAGTGAGTCAACTGACATGTGGCAAGTACCGGCCTCACAGATGGATCACTGATGGCAATCACACGATTGTTGGGTTTTGCAACACAGGTGCCTAGATTGGCTTTGCTTGCCTGCCAGCTATATACAAATTTTTGGCAGACACTCTAATTGTAAAGAGAAGCTGGGAGAAAGAGAGTGCACATCCCCATTCAGCTGGCACCCGCCTTCTCTGCAATGGGTCTTCAGCTCAGCCAGAAATACTGTTTTCAATGCATCTTAGTTTCTGAATCCCTGCCAGGTTCTTAACTCATATCTACAACTTGGGAGTAAGCCATTTGGATTTAAGTCATAGATTCATAGTTCAATATGGAAACCTTGTACCCTTCATACAATGTTTTCTACCAACAGAGGAGTGAGAAGAGAAAACTTTGAAGAAAGTACAACTTTTTTATTCAAAATAAAAGATTTCAAAAAGAAACATTTGATATTTATATTGATGAAATGCTGTGTTTTCATAATAGCTTTCCAATCATACCCTTGGTTTCCATTTTATAACTCTTTATTTCCTATTTAAAGATGCTTTTAAAAGAGTGATGTCTGGAGCTAAAGATCTTGCTCAGTGGTTTAAAGCCCTCCTTGCTCTTACAGAGGACCTGGGTTTGGTCCCCACTACCTCTGCCAGGCTCCTCTCAACCGAGTATAAGTCCAGCCTTGGGGAACTTAGGTCTTCCTCCGGCTTCGACAGAGACCTGCATTCACATTCCCTACATGCATAAAATTTGATCATATGTACAGAAATAAAATAAAGCACATCTTTACAAACAGTGATTACAATTTCCATATATGTATGTGTGTGTATATACATATACATATATATATATATGTATATTTTAGGATGAAAATATACAAAATGTTCATTTGTGAGACTAATGACACTGAACTAGTTCCCAGAAATCCAAATATGGGTTTCTAAAGGCTCATCTATGATGGTTAACTCATACTAATGAGAATCCCAGTGTGATATTTTCTTATTTTAAAAGTATGAAACAATGCTGCTAGAGAGAAATAATTATTCTTCATTAGGGTCGACAATCTAGAAAGAGAAACTGAGACATTCTTAAGGTTGATAAAATGTGCAGTACTCCATTTAAAAAATACATAAAGGTGGGCAAGATAGTTTATACCTACAATCCTAGGACTTAGCAGGCTGAGACTAGCAGATATTTATGAATTTGAGGACAGCTTATGGTATATATAGAGTGAGGCCCTGTCTCAAAGAAATGATGAAAGGAGAGAAGGAGAAGAAAGGTGGAAAGATAAAAAGCAAGGAAAGAAGGAAAGTGGGAGAAGAAATTTAAAAAAGGAAAGGAAGGGGCAACTGGGAGGGTAATAGACAGAAAGAAGAAAGGGATAGGACATTGAGAACGTAAATGAGTGTGAAATATGAAAGCAATATACAATGTGGATGCATGAAAATGAAGGGCGACAGTCGAGGGAAAGAGTGGGAGATCCTAGCTGGATCAAGAAAAGAGAGGGAGAACAAGGAATAGGAGACCATGGTAAATGAAGACCACATGAGAAGGTGAGAAGGGGAGGAAGCAGAGAGCTAGGGAGGCCCACGGAGATCCACAAAGATACCCCCTCAAAAGACTGCTGGCAATGGTCGCGAGACGGCAGGAACTGACCTACTCTGGTGATGGAATGGCCAGACACCCAAATAGTGATGCCATAAACCCCATCCAAGGACTGAGGAATCTGAAGGCAGACATCCACGGCTGGTCCCCTGGTGGAGCACTGGGAGTCTAATTAGTGAGTATGAAGAGGATTTATATGAGCGAGAATTGTTGAAGCCAAGGTTGGATAAAGCACCGGGATAAATAACCAAATGAATGGAAGCACAGGATCTATGAACCAAAGGCTGAGGGGCCCCCAACTGGATCAGGCCACCTGAACGGGTGAGACAGTCAGTTGGCTTGATCTGTTTGGGAGGCAGCTGTGCATTGGTGCCAGGTCCTGGGCTCGGTACATGAGTTGGCTGTTTGAATCCTGGGACTTATGCAGGGACACTTGGCTCGGTCTGGGAGGGGGGAATGGACCTGCCTGGACTGAGTCTACCAGGTCAACCCCGGTCCTCGGGGGAGACCTTGATCTGGAGGAGGTGGGAATGGGGGGTGGGCTGGGGGGAGGGGTGGGCGAGAGGGGGAGAACAGGGGATTCTGTGGCTATTATGTTGAACTGAATGGTGTTGTAAAATAATAATAATAATAATAATAATAATAATAAAAAAAAAAAAAAACAAAACCACTTAGGTAGCCAAGAAAAGTCGAAGGCATCCCAAAGTAAAGTTTAAGCCATCTCAGTGCCCCACTTTGCATAATTACAGTAAGGGAAGGCACTTGGCAGGCATCCCTCCCCCTTAAACATGGTAAATTAACAATGCTGGGAAGCAAAAAAAAAAAAAAAAATGCAAAATATCACAAAACATAATTTCACACTGCTAATATATGCTATTCAAAATAGAGAGGTGACTGGAGTTACAACTTAAGAGTAGAACACTTGTGGAATATGCACATAGCTCCAAGTTCTATCCATAATGTTACACACACACACACACACACACACACACACACACACACACACACACACACACACAATGATTAGCATAGCTTCAGTGTTTGTTTCTGCTTTTTAAAAATACTTATATTTTAGACAAGATTCATGTCTGTTTTCTAGCTGACTAGTGATGTGCATGAATAATCTTTGATCAAAATGGAAGATTTAATAATTTATCATAAGGAATATGGGCTTTATTTAAGTAATTACATTATAATCATTTGTAGAACACACAGCATTAGAATTATACCCGCAGGAAAAATTTTATTCTACCAACTGAGCTTCTGCATCTCCCCTTTCCTGCCTCATTTCAGGGTCCTACAATGTGCTGAGTTAATTAAATTAAAATTATAGTGGTTTTCAAATGATTTTTGCCTTCATACCACATATAACAATGCATTTTAAAACTCGGATGATTTCACTTCCAAAGCATATTCCATTTTCTCATCTCAATTCAATACTCTTGTCATTCAAAGCCAAATTATTGGAAAATTGAAGTAGCTCCTTCTAGGACTGCCTTTACCATTATTCTATACCACATGGCAGGTACAATGAGGTTGAACGTCTAAATCACATTCGTTGTTCTTATTATCTTAACTGTTCTCCACTGATATTAGAATAAAAGACAAAGACCCTCTGTAATGCAACTTCATATGTTACCATTTTCCTATCCCATTTAAGAATTATCCTTTTCCTTAAATATATAATAAGCTTTTTCACCTTAGAATGCATGTTTATATATTTGCTTGACATGCTTATTATTTGCACTGTTCCTGGAGTTTTTAGGGCTACAGCTTTGGTTCTGGCAGGCCCTGTAGGCAAGCCTCAGTCTCCATTACACCAAATAGATAAAGAAGTAAGGTGACAAACAGAGAGAAGACATTTACTCAATGTGGAAAGATGGACAGATAAGGGGTTCTAGTACTCTTAAGCCTTTCTGTAGGGTACTGACATGTAGCTCAGTTTTAAAAAGAGAGCAATTGGTAGGCATAATTAAGCAGGCTTGGTCAAAGTGTGGTTCCACTCATTATTTCCACTCATTGTCTCTCTTTATGTTCTTCAGGGTTGGTCCAGTCCTACAAAATAGTCAGATAAAGTGCTCAGCTACTCAGCTATTAGTAGCTGAGCAACATCTCCCTTATAGATATTGTCTCCTTCTGAAAAGAAGAAGGTTCTGTTTTGAGAGGATTTTCTACTCGAGTTCAGTTTGACTCTGGTAGAAAGATTAAGGACAATAACTCATCTTTGTGAGTTTTTCAAAAGTATAGAAGGCAGAACTGGAGAGATGGTTCAGAAATTAGTAGCACTTGTTCTTGGAGATGACCAGTATTTCACCTCAATCCAGGTCATAATTGCACATGACCTCAGAATCAGGGAATAACCACATACCCAATGTTTCATCTCCAGCCAGGTCATAACTACCTATAACCCCAGATCCAGGGGATCTCATTCTGATGTCTTTTTCTGGTCTCCGAAGGTATCTTCATCCACATATATGTATGCTGACTACCATACACATTGTAAAATTACAATAAATCTTTAAAAGTAAAAATGAAAATAAAAAAAGCAGAAAGACAGACAAAAACTAAAGGCAGAGATGTAGAATTTCCTCCTGGCTTTTAGTTCCTTGTGGACCTGAGTAAGGAATCAATATCCAAACAAACAAACAAACCAAACAAATAAACAAACAAAATCAGCTTCTAAATACCTATTTTGATTTTGACTAAGATTTAATTATTTATTATAACTGTCTCAAGAGACATTTTAATGATCCCTACATACATCCTCAAGGCACACATGATCACAATATTCTACTAAATAAGATCTTGTTTGTGTGTAGGGTTTTTTAATTTTTTTTTAATTTTTTTGTATTTGGAAATGGAAATAACAAATGCCCCCCCAGAATGTAAAACAATGCATGACTTTCTTTATTGAACAAGTCTTTTTGTAAAGCAAAATAAATCAACTCTAATATCTTATATATGAGCATATATATTTATTGAGAAACTATGAAGGCAAGAATGAAAATTCTGCAGAGAGCAAGATATATCTTGACCAGGATTAAGCATGTAATCTGATGATAATTTTGCTGAGACATGAAATTCTAATGTTTTTCCCCTGTTCACCATTGCTCATACTATATCAGTAATGAAAACGTAGCAAAAGTGTATGCGTGTATGCAGAATAAAGGTTATTGGCATTGTGTCTTGTTTTTATGAGAATTTCTGGTGCTTCTTTATTTTAAGAAAGACAGAAAGCTTATAAAATTAAGTTGGTCCTAACATCAATTATGACAAATAGTCAGATATTAATTGAAACAAACTGTAAAGGAACTTTTAAATACTATACAAATAAATGAATATAAGTTGTGTTTTCTTTCAAGGACTCTTATTGGCTGTTTTTCTTTCTTGTACACAGTCTTTGGTTGTGATCCCAGAGGTGTCTACCACTGAGCATGCAAGAGCCATTTGAGGCTGGAATTGTCAGAGGCATGTGTTGCCAGCTATTTAAGAACGTCAGAAGAACTCCCACCAAAGATACACCTTTTAATAGCTCTGTCTTCCTCTGTCCTTCAAGACTAGTTGGCTTCCCATTGCTCAAAGCATCAGTGTAAGAAATCTGAGATAGGAAAATCTTGGATGCCAATTTTTATCATAACCTATTTCATCCATCTTGATGCTAATTAATGCTTGCAGAGCCCATAGCACTAGTATTAACTATGAATGATTTTTTTCTATGAGAATAATCAAACATGTTTGGCTCCTATAGCAATTAATTTTTATTATGAATAAGTAATATATGTAAATAGTACTAAGTATAAAAGGATCTACAAGATAGGACAAGAGAAATCCTTCATACGTCCATTCTTTACCATAGCCAGTAGGATAGAAGCATCAACTGTTCCACTTTTTAGATTCATTTACCAGGGACAGGCTAGGCATATACAGCACATAAACCCTCTACATTGTATTTTAAGTAGAAATTCTAAAACACTTATAATAGTAACATTAAATTTTTTTTCAGACAGTCTAGAAGATTTTCCAGATCAATCTATAGAGTTCGCTATCAACTACTCCATGGTGTCTGTCCTAAATTATGAGTGACCCAGATTAGCTTCATTTCTTTTCAATTAGTGCACATTTTAGATTATTTTTTATATATTCCTAATAAAACAAAAAATATCAACACAGTCTATCCACATTTCTGGAATGTAAAATACTCGTACTCAAATACTTTCTTTGATAAACAATATTCCTTCAGTTCACAGACTGAAATATTTATTTAATATATCCTTTTTCTTGAATTGCATTTAATTATTTTTATATGACATTGCACTTTTCAGGTTATATTGAAGTGTTGAACTTCATTTTTTTCTAAAAAGATAATAGATTACTTTTACTTATCTTTTATAACTTTCTTCTCTTTTGTTTTTTATCTATTTGTTGATTTTTAGGTGTATGCCTGTGCGAGCTTGCTTGCTTACGTGTGTGTGTGTGTGTGTGTGTGTGTGTGTGTGTGTGTGTGTGTGTGTGTGTTATTGAGATGTGAACATGAGTACAGGTACTTAGGGAGGCCTTGAATATGGAGTTAAAAGGTGATGGTAACTGAACAGTATGGGTGTTTAGATAAAACCCAAGTTCCTTTCAATTTTTACATGCTCTTAACTGCTCAGCCATCATTCCAATCCCATTATTTCTTTTATTTTCAAGTATCATATTTTATTATTTTAAGCCATGCTTCTGTCACTTATATTGATCCTAATGTGGGTTTCATAACTGAGAACTGAGAGTATTTTTAACTTATTGATTTCTTGTGCTCTGCTGTCTGTTATCTCTGATGTCCTTCTTGAATTTTAACATCATGTTTCAAACAACCACCAGTAGACAAACATCATTTATTGTTCGGTTCTTAAGGTACCCTTATTTAAGGATAATAAACAATAGAATTGTCACAATAGTCTTTTTTTTCTTATCTTTTTTTTTCATGGTCTGAAAAGTGCACCATCAATGAGTGACATCTTGCCTTTGTGTTTTTAAGCAGCATCTCTTACTTAGCTGTTCAGGTTTACCTGGAACTTGTGGACTGGTTCTCCTGCACATTCAGAACCACAGATATGTGCCACCATGACTGGAATTAGTCTCAATTTATATTGTTCTTCTACATCGTTTTTATTTTCTAGTGATTGGTTTGGTATTTATTCTGTAATATCCTATGTTTTCCTTTGTATCCTCTAGCATTTTCCTACAAATGGTATGCTAAATAATAGAGTTTTAAACACTGCTAGACATATAAATGCAACAGTAGCATTGGAGGTCCGTTAAGAAATGCTGCTTACTTCCAGTTAAAAGAACCCAATCTACCTCTGTGTGGAAACATGCCATTATCTACTTCCTTAAAAGTTAATACCGTTGGGAGAAGCCATCACTTTTGCTAAAGGACCACCCAGTATGAAGGCTGATTCACTTTAAGCAAATAGTAAAGAAATGAGAGGAACATTTTTTTTTGTTGTTGTTTAATGAAATAATGTACTTTTCCTTCCCAGAATACTTGCTTTCTATGCCGCCTAACCTCAGCAATGTTGTTGTCTGTCTGGTTTTCTGAGTCCTCAGACAAAAAAAAATAAAAATAAAAAATGCAGCTTTTTTTTTTTTTCAGATGCTTGTCAAAGCCTGGGCATGTTTTCCTGGACACACTGGCTTTCACGCTGTTTTTCTAAGTTGCTCCTCCCCTTTCTGCCATGGCACTGATTACAAAGAGCAATTGTTTTTCTCTTCCTTTTCTGCATCTCACCACTCTGGGCAACTGGCAAACTATGCAGCTTCATAGTCCTATTTCCCCCGCCTCCCGCCTTCAGCTCTATTGAAATTACCCTCAGAAGTTCTTCTGAGTCTGCTCTTATGTACTTTATTAACAAGTTTAAGAACACTAAGGACGGAAGTCAATTTCTTCAGTAGTTTGTGGCACTCCAAACAGGACTCTGAAGTTTTCAATAGATGACACATATTATAGTAAATAATCCAAGGTTCATGAGTACAATATAAAGAAATGAAATTCTCAGCGGAAGTGTTAGTTGAAGAAGGATAGAAGGACAGGAAAATAATAGGGAATAGAACAGATTCTATTACTCTTGAGTTTGTTGGAAGTTTCTTAGCAACTGAGTTAAAAATTTTACTAAACTTAACAAAATTTATTATAAAGATTGCCTACATTGAAACAATATTCTTCTCTATAAAGTTATTTAAAAATATGTCAGTAAGAATGTGCCATCCTTTATGTAGCTTTATTCCTTTCCCAGCCACAATCCTACAATTTTTTAGGTATCTCTCAAACAAAACTGTAGATGTTGTTTATGTAAAATCATGTCTTAACTTCCTTGATGAACCCTGAAACCTGATAAGGTTTCTCCTTATCAGCCTATAGTCCTGTATAGTCCATGACAGGCATTACAGACTGTGATAGCATTTACTAAAATCAGAAAAAGAAACAAACAACAAAAAATATACAGTCAAACACACATACTTGAAAGCTAAACAACACTGTGACATTATGATCAGTAAATAATATTTTAAAATATAATAGGGATATATTTGGAGATACACACATGTGTCTATATGCATACACACATCCGTGTGTGTGTGTGTGTGTGTGTGTGTGTGTGTGTGTCTGTGTCTGTGTCTGTGTTTGCCCGCATTCCCAAGGCTTTTGTAATAGAACAAGTTTAGGCTTAAACAAAAAGTATTCTCTCATATTTCACTGTGTCAAACCAAAGTTTAAGATGGACATCCATCCTCTCTCTGTTCTCCATAGGCTCTACAGGAAAACAAATCCCATGTCCTTTCTGCTGTCACTCTTAGCTTGGAGCCATATGGTTCCTTTCTCTGGTAGTAGTCATTGCTTTCTCCAACTAAGTCATTTCCTTAAGGGAGTGTTTCAATTTTGCTCTAAGGACCTCTATCTTCTTCATAAGAGTTGTTTTTGAGGTTGTTTTCTTGTGTTTCAACTACATTGGAACATTCAGGTCTTGCTGTCACAGGATAGCTGGGCTCTGGTCATGGCACATTGCCCTGGATGTTGTTGACTGTATTTTTACACTGGTGTTTAGGCATCTGGATTTGGGATGATTAGTTCTAATCCCTAAGCTTGTAGTTTGTTGGATGGGTGTTTTGTTCTTTGGTTTCTGCTTCTTCTTTGGTTTTCTAGTCATTGTACCCTGGATTTCTTTTGACCAGCATGACATCTGGTCTAGTTGAGAGTCTCTGTTCAAGATGGGAGTTGGCCTTGTGGCAGTTAGCTTCAACTTTGGTGCAGCAGGAGGTCTCTGTTCTTTTTGTTGCTGTGGCCTGGACCTGAGCAGCTGGAGTCTGTTCAAGCTGGTATGGCTTGTGCCTATTCTGACTGGTGTAACTTGCACAGGCTCTGGCTAGTGTGGCCCACTCCTGAAGGGTGGAAGTCCACCTGCGGGGGAGGGGGCAGGGTCCAGCAGTAGACCAGTGATGAAGCAGGATGGTGTGGGCTTTGGGAGGGGTCTTGGGATACAGAATCCAGGGAGTGGGGCAATTCCACCTGCAAGAGGGTCACTCACCACTTCTGGCTAGTGTGGCCTGCTCCTGAGTGGTGAAATTTACTAGGATTGGTGACTGGGCTCACCTGCAAGGCTGACAAGCTGGGATGGCAAGGCAAGGAGAAAGGTTCCCAGGGAACAGTTCCAACTAAGTCAAGTTTCACCCTTTATGTGATCATTCTTTGACCTCACTTTGGTGATAAGCATCCAAGTGTTTCACTCAGCATCTTGTGCAAAACAGCCTTTGTTCTATAGCACAGAGATGTTCAGAAATTAGGATGTCCTTATCTTATCTAGAACCCACAGCTCACTCTACACATATGCTTGTATTTATGTGTGCACACTTCCTCTGAGTGTACAAACAGAAGCTATGTATTTTATGTAAAAAAAAATCAAAATCTTAATACTATCACACTTATTTTGTAAAGAGTTTCATAGAATTGAGAGGAACGTTTATTAATAGTACTATTATAAATTCAAACAGGCATTCACTTACTTAAGACAGCAACTAAAAGATTTTTCTCAGCAATGAAAAGAATGGTTTATCTTTCATAAAGCAAATATATTATTAAAATTGTTGGTGAACTTCAGGTGTACTATTGTGAGTAACTCAATAGAAAAGTTGTTCTAGACAGTACTGGAAATAACCAATGAATCTTAACAAAAGCAGAAACACCAAGCAACATCTCCGTGCTGCAATGCCAGCCCTGTTTAGTCTACATCTACATTAAGTCCAGACATAAATGCCATTTGTCTTGCCTGTATTTCCTGATCGCAGACCAAATTTCCTAATTAATATCCCTAATTAAATCATATTTCTAATCTTATAATCCCCTAGACTCTACGCTCACTTAACAAGAGCATTCTTGGAGTCCTTCTTGAGTGTTTAGTGATGCTTAAGAAGATCTAATTCAAATTCTCATTTCTCATCAGACCTGCCTAGCCAATAGAGTTGACTTTCTCAGAAGATGTAAACTCCATTCAACCAGTTTTCTTAAGTGGAGAATGCTGCCTCTATTTTCTATGCTCCCTCTCTTGGCAAGTCCTATTTTCAGTTGCTTAGAGATATTGATAACATAGCATCTCTAGTTCCTTTAAAGGCCACTACAAGTTGTAGCTACCATCCTCTGCTGTTGTTTGTTTTCTGCTCTTGTAGAGGCCTGCCACTCAGCTCCCAAATAAAACACACAGGGAGGCTTATTCTTAATTATGAAGGCTGGGCCTTAGCTTGGTTTGTTTCTTGACAGCTTTCCTTAACTTAACTTATCCCATCTATCTTTGGCCTCTAGGCTTTTCCTGTTCTCTTACTTCTGTAAATTTTACTCTTACTCCATGGTTGCTATGTAGCAGGGTGCCTGGCCCCTGGAGTCCTCCTCCTTCTATGCCTACTTTGCTCCTCCCAGATTGTTCTCCACCTATCCTTTCTCCTGCCTTGCTATTAGCTGTTCATTTCTTTATTAGACTGTCAGGTGTTTTGGACAGGCACAGTAACGCAGCTTCATCGAGTTAAACAAATGCAACATAAACAAAAGCAACACACCTTTAAATAATATTCTCCACCAATCCTCTCTTGTCTGAATAGGTCAAAAGTTTCCTCAACTCCCATATTGGCCCTCCTATAGTATAGTCCTCCAGGAGTCAGAGTGATCCTTCTAAAATAAATATTCTTACTTATGTGTTCAAAACTTGACAGTGGCTTCCAATCTACACTTCTCACCCCCTGACCTCATCTTTTACCATCATATTTTAGTTCTCCCAGGAGGCCTCACTTGGTATTTCACCCATGCTTGTATAACTTAATACCCTCATTGTCATTTGTCAATTTATCAGATAGGACTTTCCCCACTACAAATCGCTATTTGCAGTTTGCCAAAACTATATTTATTCGTGGATTAATGTTCCATAATTAAAAAACTCTCTGTTTTGTGTTTATGTATTTCAAGTCACTAAAATATGGGCAACAAAAGAGAAAAAGCTTTTCTGTTGTGAACACTGTTGTGAAGGAAGTGCCTAAAATATTGATTAAAAAAAAGAATAGTAGCTAGATGACAAGTGAAAATATGTTCAGTCTGTCCAATGTCATGTTTTGAAGGACACGTGTAAGCTTTATTCTAAAGCATAGACATTAAGTGATATGCATGTATAGAAATCAGGAATGAAGTTAGATAGAGTCAGTATAGTTAGTGTTGCATGAATCCTAAATCCTAAATGGTCTTATAATTAAAACCCAGAGCCAGATATCAGGGTCAAAGCTGAAAGGTCAGAGAAACAGAACAAGCCATAGCCACGACCTCTTACCACGCCATCTCCTAAGCCTGAAAGAGCAAGAGTTCCTGTCTCCTCCTGCCTTATATTCCTTTCCCTGCCCAGCCATATCACTTCCTGTCTCAAACTTCCTAGTGCTGGGATTAAAAGTGTGTGATTCCAAGTGCTAGAATTAAAGGTGTGTGCCACCACTGCCTGGCTCTGTTTCTATTTTAGACTGGATTAATCTTATGTAGCCCAGCGTGGCCTTGAACTCACAGAAATCCAGACAGATCTCTGCCTCTGCCTCCCTAACGCTAGAATTAAAGGTGTATGCCAACACTGCCTGGCCTTTATGTCTAACTCTGTGACTAGCTCTGTCCTCTGATCTTCAGGCAAGCTTTATTTCCTAGATTACAAATAATATATCACCACAAGTTAGATTTTTGGTATGTTTATTTTTTCAAAGAATATATATTTGGAAATGAGTCCCTATGTAATTGGCATTTTTATAGAAAAGAAGTGATTGTAACATAGATAAAAATGACTTTCCCAGTCATGGTCTCCACTGCTATGGCAAAACATAATGAAGGAAAAAAGCCCAATTTTGGAGGAAGGGTTTATTTTGCTTACATATCTGTGGTCACCATCTTTTGAGGAATGACAAGGGCAATCTCAAGATGGAAATCTGTAAGCAGGAGTCAAAGCAGTGTCTATGGAGGAACACTACTTTAAAGACCTCCTCCCGTGCCTCCTCATGCTGCTCTCTGATATCATTCAGGACCACTTACCCAGGGGTGGCACTGTCCATGGGGAGTTGAGCCCTCTCGCCCCCAGTATCAATCATTAGTCAGGAAAATGCACCACACACTTGTCTACACACTAATCTTGTAGAGACTTCTGGAGCAGTCCTTAAAATCTGGTTGATTGGTGTAAATGTAAGAGAAAAGTGTCCCTTAGGGCTCCATCACTGAAATTACCAGGAGGTTAGCTACAGTGAACACATTTTGCTAGAGTCAAAAGCCTGTGAATAGGCATGGTAACAGTGAGCTGATGTATCAAATACTTATCATGAGGACCTTAGTATATAACAGATTAAGTTTGTGTTCTTCTAAGTGAAAGACAACAGTAAAAGTTAGCCTAACAATGTAGGTAATGGAAGGAACATTAAACCTCAGAATATTTTACAGCACTAAAGTAATATACATGAGATTGTATAATATAATATGACTGTGTCAAACAAATATGTAACACCTTATATACTCTGGGACTTGAAGCTGCCCTCAGTCGAGTACCTTTCGTGGGTATCAGGATAAGTAAATGGTGCTTTTCTAGCTGGCTGCACCCAATTAACAAAGGGAGAGCATTGTACTCAATTCATGTGTTTGAAATTTTTTGCAACATGAAACATGAGAAGGAACAGTGTGACGCTAACTTCTTACTTAGTATTTTGCACACGATTTCAAAGAGATATCTCCAAGGGAAATTATTAAAATTTTATCTTTCATGATTATGTGGAAATGATAATTCACCTACCAAGCAGAACATTATACACACAGTTAGTTTAAAATGGAAATGCCACTGCAGATGTTAGCATTTGAGTTTTCATTCACTTATTTCCTTAAAAAAAATAACAATTTCCAAATTATCACATTACAGTGTTGTAAAGAAAGAAAGAACACACAAAAAAGAACATCACCTAAAGTAAAAGTGATGATGTTCAGGAGCCTCTGGAAAGCAAGGATCCTGTAAAACTAAAAATAAACTGAGGCAATAGACTAATGACATATGGGGAAACAGCTAAGTCCTATTTTGGATATACTAAAACATCTTTCTCGAAGTCCTGTTTAAGAACAGAATGTGCTATTTCAAATGCAGAAATAAATGCAGTTCCTACAGAAAGGTTCTTGCCAGTGAAGATCTCTAGGCATAGTTAAGATAGACTAGCTTCACAGTACAGATGTAAACATATGCCTGGAGCTTGCCACTGATTGCTAGGTTATCATCCAAGGAACCTGAGTTATTTCTCTGCATTAGTGAGAGAAAATAAGAAAAGAAACAATACAAACAACCACCAAAAATACGAGGAGAACAAGAAAGGAACAGAGGAAAAAGAAAAAGAAACCCAAGTAAAAAGCTTATTTGTTAGCGGCAATCAATCAGGAAAACCATATAACCATGAAAATGTGAATTTGATTCAGAGGAGAAAAGAAAACCAAAAAGCAAAACAGAAACCTAGAAAGTATTAAGAAGTACTGAAATGTGAGCCGGGCGGTGGTGGCGCACGCCTTTAATCCCAGCACTCGGGAGGCAGAGGCAGGCAGATCTCACTGGGCTACCAAGTGAGTTCCAGGAAAGGCGCAAAGGTACACAAGAGAAACCCTGTCTCGGAAAACAAAAAAACAAAAAAACAAACAAACAAAAAAAAAAAAGTACTGAAACGTAAAACTGGTGTTCACATTAACAGTTATGTAAATCATCAGACTGTAATCTAGTAGATGTTGGGAAAAGTTCACTCAAAAACTGGACTCGACTGCTCTTTTCAACTGATTGTCAAAGGAAACACAATTTCTGAAAGATGGCTGCTGCAGGTGATTTTTTTCTAGTACATGATGACAGGAAATTGTTAAAACTGGGGTGGACCTGGGCCCTCTCAAGAGGTGTTGGATTTGGTATTTTGTGTATTATTAAAGTAAAACTTGAGCTAAAGGTAAAGGGCAAAGATGACTTTATTGGAGATTACTGAATTATAAGAGAGACATCGAACAAAAGACTCTGAGGTTTGAAAGTGCTGAGGCAATCCAGTGGGATGGCACCGAAGAAGGATGGAGAAGGCTGACCTACAGGTTGTACAATGCTCAGGGAGGTTTTCCTATGATTATATAACCCACTAAGGTAATCTGTGTCCTTCAAAGTCCAATGTTGGCTTTCTCACTCTTGGATGCAGAGATGGGAACACACTTCTAACGTTTCCACTTCAGAGTGATGATTCCCAAGATCTTGAGAAAGATAACATTCCCCGGGTGGCAAAACTCAGAAACAGCTGGGAGAAAGTTTGTATACTTCTATATGAGGTCAGCAGAACTTTTAAAACTATTTTCTCTCAATTAGTTAATAAATAAAACATTCAATGACATTAGCATGTGTTGATGACATATCAAAATGTTTGCAACATTTGCCACATCTGGCTCTAATGTAACATATGAGAAGTGTTAAGTGTATTTATGTTTTATAACTATATGAATATATATATATATATAATGACTATATACTTCATAATAAAATGTTACATTAATTGTAATGCTCAGTTAGATGACTATCATGTGATCATCATACAATCTTTCTCATTTTCTATTTTCTACCATTTGGAGCTATTTAGTAAGTATGATAGAAGTTAAGAGACTCTTTGTATAAATGGATGTGTATTCACACATGAACTTGCTTTTCTCTAACTGTAATAAAATACCATGACCAAGGGAACTTATAGAAGGAAGCATTTATTTGGGCTTATGATTCCAGAGGGATAAGAGTCCCCAGTGGGAAGCATGGTAGCAAGCAGCAGGCATGGTGGCTGTAACAGGAAACTGAGAGCTTAGGTCTTCAAACACAAGCACAAAGCAGAAAGGGTGAACTAGAGGTATGATGAGGTTATATAATCTCAAATCCTATCCACAGTGACACACCTCCTCCAGCAAAGTTGTACCCCTTAAACCTCCCAAACAACACCATCAATAGCTGATCCTGGGTGGAAGGGGGCATTCTCATTCAAACCACTATATTATCTCACCTGAGAAAGTTGTCTCCCCACTCTTATAAGAACATACACCCCAAAAGCATCCCTCCTAGTATTGCTCTCTCCATCGTTGCCTGAGAGAACTGAACCTGTATTGTACACAGAACTCAAAATTACCTCCCTTAAAGGGAATGCTAGGTAAGACAATACAGATGTCCCTTGGTGCCTACTAATTGTTATCTGTAATCTTTAAGGAGACTAAGAGTGGCCCTAGTAGTGAGGTCTGCGAGGGGCACTACATTATTAAAAAAAATTAATGAACGTTTCAGTTCATTCAAGTAGAGGTCAAGGTAATACTCATGAGAATGGATCTTAAGGGTGTGGGATTGTGGTAGAAGGAACATAAAACTGGATCAGGCTAAGATTATTGATATAGACCCTCTTTGTGGTGATTCTGGGTTTAATATGGAAGTTTTCATAGTTAAAAAGGAGTACCAAAGGTTTATATGATTGGTAGGCTGATGTAGTTTTCAAATGGTATTCTACTTAGAGGGATCTGGATATGCCGGCTGTATCTTGGCCTATTGTTGATGATAAGACTCTAGGATTTGGAATGTTGGAGTAGAGAACCCGTGTAAAATCTCTTCCTTCACTGTAATAAGGTCAAGAATACATGCCTTTCACTATAGAAAAAGGTGAGTGGCTGACATGGAAAATATAGCACAGAAAACGCTGAGGCAGGCATCAGCACGTTTGAACAGCTTTGTCGTTGCTCTTTTCCTTGTGTCAGATCTTAGGATTGAAGATGCTGCTGCTCAATGGATAAATTAATCATAATGGGTTTAATTGAGCCTCTGAGTTGCAGAGATCAGGTGGCACCACTGAATTGTCAAAGGTAAGACAAGACTAGGTATTGGAATGGGCAGCACACACAAAGCAATGAGTGTAAAGGTCTGACCCATGGGAACCTTTGGTACTGGCTAATGAAACATGCTGCTTCCAGGAACAAAATAGATAGAAGCCTATTAAGTGTTTGTTTCATCTATGGAAGCGGGAAAACTCTAGAACAAATACAAGAAAGGATAAATTGTATTGTCGCAATAAGGCGTCTCTGTATGTCAATTTCTAGACCTGAGCCCTAGAAAACCTAGAGCTCCTTGAATGAAGGGAAGGCCAGGATCCCCTGAATTAGGATTGTGTTAGCATATTGAAGAGTTTTCTTGTTAATCTTTCTCCTGCCCTTTTATAGAAGGACCTGTGGCATTTTACTAGAGTAACTATGCATTGAGGAAAAATAAACAATCAGATTTGCATAGCCTGTTGGATACTTGTTTTTAATTGACATAGATTCTAGGAAACTCATAAAGGTAAGCTGCTTGATAAGGGAGGAGGAAATAAAAAAAACAGATAGTAGAGAAATATAGTTATAAATATTGGCCAATATTCAGTTGCAGAAATCATTGTAATTGATATGAATTTCTGTCTTATTATGCAAAGAACATGTTTGCATGTATACACAGATATTTGCAATTTCTTCCCTCTATTTTTTTTATCATGCATTGTAACATCAATTGAGATAATATCATTGGTTAAGTGTTGTAAATCTGTGTTATCATATTTAAGTTGAAAGACACAAAAGACTAAGCATTCTTCAAGGGACTTTGCTAACTATTCTAAAATAGATAATACATTTATAGTTGTGCATGGGACAGTTATAGAATGTTAGGTGTAATTATGACCTGATTATTGCTTTCATTTGGAAATCAAGCATTACTTAAGGAAATGTGGCTGTATGTCATGCTGTCAAGGGATGGGTTTGTAATGTCTAATTTTGGTGTTATTTTGACGGTAGCTGGAGTCAAACTGATTTGCAAGCTTCAGGACATTCCTATGAATGATTTTCTAGATCAGGGAATTTGAAACTGGAAGATCCATCCTAAATGTATGATGCACCTTATGGTAGTAGCTCATATGAAAGGACATGGAAGAAAGAAATTTTGCATTTTACCTGAGTGGCCTAATTCTTGAAAGTAAGTTCATCTATCCTGTTGATGTGACATCCCTTCCCTAATATTAGAACCTACTTCTTTGGGATTTCAAAGTAGACTCAGGGCCAGAAGCTCTGTAGGATTTCTCCAGGCTTCCAGCACCTGAATGGGAATGCTGAGACTTCCAGCCTTGTGTATTGAACAACATCTATATTCTAGGCCTCTCTAGTATGAGGCAGCCATTATTGAACTACTAATATATAACCCCTAAGTCACTCAAATAAATTCCTTTCTAATATATGTATTCATTTTATCTCTCCCATTAAAGAACCCTAATACATATTTGTATGCATTTTTAGATCTGATGATGGAATTCTCTTTATTCTTTGGCAGTGTAGAAGGATTGTAAATAATGCTTTACATTCAGTACATTTAGGTAAATCCACTTTCATTCTACATACTATCCTTTGCAAACAAGTTTATAAAGAGGACTGGTGCTGTTGAGCACAGTATAGACAACCAGGCTATGAAATTTCACTATTGATTTTGTTGTCTTCTTCAGCAATGTGTAGATTGTCCTGCTTATTAGGCATTAGGATAATTGTGTCACTTAATAATTATCCAAGACATTATCAGATTGACAAGAATTTAATTACTTCACTTTTTAAATTATCCCGTCTTTATAATCTTCAGCATACTATTTTTCAAAAATTAGAATATATAACAAGGATATTTTTTAAAGAAATGAGACTTACTGCTTTAGTCTGTATAAATCAAAATTTGAACACTAACCAACTAAAAATTACACTTTGCAATATATAAATAATTGATCAAAATAATGTTCTAAACTGCCTGGATTAGCTACACTTATTCTTTTATAATCGAAGACTTACTAATTATTTGTCATATTTTGAGACATGAACCAAAATATTCACCTAAATAACGTGACAGCTATATGACTTTATTTAATGCTATAGTAACAATTCTTCATGTATTAACCCTAGAGAGGACTGATGTGATGCAGAGTTTAGATTCACTTACATTTATTTCATGAGTAATTTAAAAAAATTATTTGTTTCACTTGTAAATCTGTTAAAGGTACAACATCCAAGAATTGCTATACACTGATTTCTGCTGTCCACCCCACACCACAGTGTGGAGGCAAAGGGTTCTCTTTTAGGAGTCCCGTGTTTTCTTTGGCTGTGGAATTCTTGGATGGGACCTGTTTCATATGAAAAGTCATATTCAGGAAATGATGCCTGAAACATGTTTTCTTATGCACGATAACAAATTGGTTTGATTTTCAATAGTACATAAAATTCCAAAGTTTGTGCTAGTCATATCTTATTTCACTGTAACCTTTCCCAGATACCATGGCTCTTATTTTTATATTCTCCCTTGGCTCTCTATATATTAATAGCCAAATTTTAGTTGTTTTACTATTTCATATTAACACTAGATTTGTAAATAAATTATAGGAAAAACTAATATAAATGGTAACATCAGTGTTTCAAAATCTGATTCCATTTTTTAAGATACTTTTATATATATGATTCTGATAATACAGGAGTGAATAAAAACAGGGTATGTACCTTTTAGGTAAAAACAGTAATATTATTCAGGAAGGTAAGATCAAAGTAGCATGTTGTATTAATATAGACCTAATTAATTCTCAAAGTTTATATTCTGAAAATTAATAAAAACAACTTCTAGTGACTCGGCTCTGAAACATTAGGTAAAATACTGAGTGAAAGATGTGAGGAATCAATATTCTCCTCTGGCATTTCTCCTTTGGTTGTATAATAGCATTCTTGGTATATGCAAAGAGAGCTACTGGTATTTTTGCTTTCATCTACAGGAAAATGGACATTCTATAAAGGGTGAATCTATTAATTAGAGACCCATACAACTCTCTTTCTTGCTAGTGTAATCGTTAAATTGATTTCTCCAGTCCATCATGTAATTGCTCCAACGATGCAATCCTGCTTTCCACTCTTGTTCTGTTTCATCAATATTTCCTGTAAAACATGGAACACATTGCATTAATCTAAAGTTTAATCTCTGTTTATATTACTTGAAAAATTATTCTAATTATAGATGACATTTTCTGCAAGTGTGCAGCATAGCAAGGCTTTATTTTTCATTATGTATTATCAACTACTATAACTGTGGGAAAAGCTTCTAATAAACTTTTATACAGTATATTAAATAATGTAACTAAAATGTGTATAAAGTGAAAATAAAGGGGAAATATAAATTGTATTGTGTCGATTTATATTGTATATTCTTTCATTATTTTCTCAGAAGACATGCAGATATTACTTCTATTAATGAACACTTTAAGCATCACAAAAACTTCATAATACAAAATTTACCCACACACAGACACTAGGGTATTATCTTCAGATGAAGTAACTATATATGTAAATATTTACTGATATATAAAGATAATTTTGTAATTATCATTCCATAGAGATTTTTACATTCATTAAAATACATTTTCTTTCTTTTTTTTTTTTTTTTTTTTTTTTTTTTGGTTTTTTGAGACAGGGTTTCTCTGTGTAGCTTTGCGCCTTTCCTGGAGCTCACTTGGTAGCCCAGGCTGGCCTCGAACTCACAGAGATCCGCCTGGCTCTGCCTCCCGAGTGCTGGGATTAAAGGCATGCGCCACCAACGCCCGGCACTAAAATACATTTTCATTCCATATGATGCTCAGTTGTTTACACTGTTGACCAGAAGAAGGCAACTTAATATTTCCTTTGTAAAACAGAAAGATAACTAAGAAGATATGGACCTTGAAGTAGTTTGTGAGTCATATGTAGTTTCATCTGATGATTATACCATGAACCATTTTTCCACATGTATATATTTATTTGTGTGAAAGAAAAAAAGTAACTTTAAAAAACAGAGTGCCTAGGAGGATACACTAAAACATTTAGAAAAGTGAAGAAGAAAGTAGAAGATTGGTATTAAATTTATAGTAAAATACTGATAAATATTAAATATTGAGGTAGAATTTTCTTCAGTATATAAGGATGTATCTATGGATATCTTCCATTTGTTAGAATTCTAACTTACAGAGAGAATTATAAATAATAATAAAATTTCTTCATTTTCTTGTTACAGTGACAATACTTTATGATTTACATGTTGGAATATGAAAGAGCATCGTATTATATTATGGAATGATTACCTTTTATGAAGAGGTATAAGTCTATTGAAGAGCAATCCCTAGAATTATGTGTAAAGAGTATTTTTATGTATCCCCTCTACTAATGCCCTATAGTGTTCACTATATAGAAATGTTTTTAGGAAAATAAAATTGCTTCATTTGTGACATGAAACATGGTATAACAAAGAGTGTTTATCCATCGCCTTCAGTTTGTTAGTTTCAATAATATATGTCAAATAAAGAAACACTGAAAAGCGTAAAACCTATACAAATATGCAACATAAATTAAAGAAAAAATGTTATAGATATGAATAATGACCAGAGAAGTAATCATGGCCAAGCACTATGCTGAAGTTCATTAAGAATAAGATAAAATCATCAATATCCATAAAATTAACAGTTCTCATGATTTTTCCCAGAAAAGATCATATTGAAATATATGAAATAAAATTATTTTATAATTATCAATCATATTAAGAGGAAAGATTGAGTGCAGAATTTTAGTCATCTGTATACTATTTCTTGAATTAAAAAATACCAGTCAGAGACAAACTTAACATTAAATATTTTCATACTAGAGAAAAGTGTATTTGGAATACTTTTAAAAAACAGAAATGAAATATGTTAACGTCCAAATAAAATGAAAATAGCAAAGCTAGCATGTTCTTGATAGGAACGGGCAAACAAAAGTAGCACTGCCTGGGGAATGAAATGACTGTGGGGATGTGTGTCATAATGCAAAGCAGGAGAGCCTTGCATGCAGCGAAAGCTAATACATCCAGGAATCAACAACCAAGACCTGTCAGACCTCCACTTGAAATTACTAAGCAGCTGTGCTTAAGATAGAATTTAAATTCCTTAGCATGGTGCACAGGACACTTCGTCCCGGGTCCTTGGTTTCTGGCTCCCCTCTCCAGAATGCCTTCCTATTAAGATTCAGTGCAGGTGTCTTCTCTTAATAGCTTTCCACGATCCTGGATCGTGTCTCTGCCAATTCACTGTGAGTGAGCATGCATCATTCTTATGAGGGCTTCACGGATAGCTCAGTCCCTTCCTAGGGCTAGGGAACAGAGCATATACTCTATAAACAGTTATCATATTAATGGATGAAAATGAAAAGAAGGGAAATCATATTTCTATGCAGTAGCTGGTTATACTGCCCAAAATAGTGCAAGAGTTTTTTAAATGCAAACCATATAGGGATAGCAATTTACTTGAATCTACCAGTTATTTAGAAATTATTTATCTCTTTCCAACACTTAATATTTTGTGGATAATTGATGACATTTTTGTTTTGAATATAAGTATTTTATGTACTTGGTATTAACCAATATCTTAAAATCCTATTTCTTTTAGAAAATTATTTTTAGTTTTTTAAGTTATTATATAATTACACTGTTTCATCATTCCCTTTGCTTCCTCCAAACACTCCCAAATGCCCCTCTTTGCTAGTTTTAAAATTCATGGCCCCTTTTGTTCACTAGTATTAAATACATGTATTTGTATCCTGCTAGTTGCCACCCAGCTACCCACCAAATAAAGCATCCTATGTTGTTTTCAGCAATAATGGTAATTGATATTCTGAAAGAGTGTTACATCGGTCTTATTCATACCAATATATAATTTTACAACATATTGATATCTTCAAATGGATAGAAAAAATTTTAAACTAAACAAAACAGAAAAATTTTTAAATTTTTATAAAAAGCCAATGGTTTATAAATACAATTGAATATAATGAAGTTAAAACTTCTTATGCAATGACAAATAACCGATAATTCTGCCTTTATTTTACAGATAATAACTGCCTAATACTACCATGCCAATGCTCAGAACACTTGAATATTTGTAATAGAATTTCCATAAGTGAATTCAACTTAAGTGATAGTTTTGACCTGAGTATTTTCTAAAAGCAGAAAAGTTCTTCATAAATAAGTTAGCAATTTCCATCTGATTTTTTTAAAGTATATTAATGGAACATAAATATAATTTGACTTTACATATATGAATAAGCTTAATTGTTTATGCATCTTGATACATAACCTATTAATTTGCTACCTAGTACTAAGACACTTAGATTAAATGTATTTATTTTATTTATTTTGGTTATGTGCATTGTTTGTTGGTCTTTTTGGGTTTTGTGCATGTGAGTGGAGTGCAAGTAGTGAATAGAAGCCCGCTTCCAGTCTCCTGGAGCTGGAGTTCCAGGCCATTGTGAATTGCCCAACATGAGTGCTGGAAACAGCACAGGGTCCTCTGCACGAACAGCACACTCTCTTAACTGCAGGGCCCTCTCCAGCCCTTAAACTTAATTCTCATATAATTTGGTTCTATGAGTGATTTGGATACTTTGAAATTGCTTCAAATGACACGAACTATTTTTCTAGACATAAAACAGGAATGGCTTGCTTTATTTGTGTGTGTTTGGGTCTGTGGATGGGTTGGAGAATAAAAACAATTTTGCTTGTTTATTTGATGTTTCATTGTGGTGGGGAGGGAAAACCCGATGTGGACTGTCATGGGAGGCTGTACAGAAATTAACTTTTTCAATTCACTTTTTAGTATCATTGCTTCTTTCCACATTTGTGTCTTATCTGAAAATAAGAGGTTCTCTTTTCTATGAAGCTGATCACTATTCTTTGTTTAAGGAAGAAAAAAAGTGAGCCCATTTCAAGAAAAACTGAAATTATTTTGTATAGACAGAGGGAAGGGGGGTATTTTAGGTCCCTTGGGATACAGTACAACAGTACACCTAATACAATTGAAACTTATATCTGGCATTCCTGAGGATAAAAATCAAAGCTTAGGTCACCATAACTTTTGTGAGGATTTTGTTCCTAGCTCATAAGTGACAGCCTCATTATTGTGTCCTTACACCTCCAGGAATTGGGAAGCTATCTCAGGTTTTTATTTTATTTTATTATTTTATTCTCAGTTTATTTTATATTATTTAATAAGAACACTCACTAATGCCACAGATGAAGGCCCCACTCTCTCAATCACATCTCAAAGTTGTAGATGTGTTAGGTATGTTTTCTAGGTTAAATAGATATATAGAATATGACATTTAAAATGTTTTGTTAATTTCAAGTTTTTCATGACAATGAGATACATCTGCTCCTTGCAGTATCAATTTACTTCAGAGAAGATAATAGGCATTGAAGAAACTCCTCATGGACTTTGCTTTTATTGTGGCAAGGTTAGACACTGGGCAAAGACACTGTTCTTGCCTTTGACTATAGACAATGTACTGTGCAGACTGGACATGCAGACACATAGGACAAAGACTGTTGAACTTTGCCAAAGCAAGGCAGGACAGTCTTTCAATTTCCCTGCCTCACAGAAGAGTCTGTAAAATATTCTGCAGGACACAGAGAAAAGCAACTGAAAATTTTGCAAATACCAGGCAGGACAGACAGTCCTTCAAATTTCCTGCTTCAATGAGAAGTCTGCTTGATACGCTAGGCCTGTAGGCTGAAGATGGATGCCCCAAGGTTGTAGAAGGAACTTCGGGTGACTGTCCAGACAGTCAGATATCTCTGTCATTTCTAGAGTTTTGGCAGTTTTTTGCAATGCACTTTTTGTTTACTCAAAGAATATTATCCTTCTGGAGTCTTTGATGGAATTGAAGACTGGGTAGATATAGTTGAAGTTTTCCTTGCTTATGACAGAGTGAATTAAGTATAAAACTTTAGATTCATGAAGATAGGATAGACAATGGAGTATTTTTTTTAATTTGCCAAACACAAATTAACTAGACTTCATTATATTGTGACTGTAATTTTTACTTCATAATTCTTCTTACCATGTAGATTCTTATTATGTTAAAGTTAAAACCTTTTTTTTTGTTGTTGTTTAGACAAAAAGGGGGAGATATTGGAGAATACTGTTTTAAGGTGTGTTACTTTTTTTTAATGTTGCATTTCTTTAGTTCAGTGAAGCTGTGTTACTGTGCCTGTCTAAAACACCTGATGGTCTAATAAAGAGCTGAACGGCCAATAGTGAGGCAGGAGAGAGAAATAGGCAGGGCTTGCAGGCAGAGAAGATAAATAGAAGGAGAAATCTAGGAGGAAAGAAGATGTAGTCAGAGAAGGAGGAAGACTCCAGGGGCCAGCCACCCAGCTACACAGCAAGCAACACAATAAGAGTAAGATTTACAGAAGTAAGAGAATGAGAAATGCCCAGAGGCAAAAGATAGACGTGATAATTTCAAGTTAAGAGAAGCTGGCAAGAAACAAGCCAAACTAAGGCTGGGCATTCATAAGTAATAATAAGCCTCTGTGTGTCATTTATTTGGGAGTTGAGAGGCAGCCCCCCACAAAGATTAAAAAAAGAAACAACATAGTATATTTTTTCTATTAATTTTTATGTTACAGTTATAATGAAAGAGTATTTCTATTACTTTTGAGAATGAGTGGGTTACTTCTGTCTCCTTTTAAAAATAAGTATGAGTACTTATTATAATATTCTCAGAGAAAATATGAATATGAAAATATTTGGCACAAACACTGAACATTTTATTTCTTGCAGATTCAGGCCATAATGGCCAGGCATGGACTGAAGTATAATCTAAAAGTGAAGTGCTGGAATTTATGTGTTTAAACAAGTCTTAGGAATCATTGAATTTGAGAACATTTATTGCTGTAATGTAAACGATGGCTGAAGTGGTGCTTAGAAAGCTTATTGCTTTTCTAAGTGAAGTGGAGTAAGCATTTCTTGTTTCAAGAAAGGCAGTCAGTAGCAATTCTCTGATATTTTCTTTTGTTTACAGATCTATCTTTGGAAAAAAACTTCATCCCAAGTCTTATAATATTTGAAACATTAAAGATAAAAACATTCACATTTTAATACCTGAAAATGTAAGGTATAGCTTGAATATATTTTTACATTTGTAATTTTCCGGACATTACCTATTTATAAATCTCAAAGACTATAACCTAAAACTTGTTTAAATAAGACAATATTAAATCAATACATTGTCCCCAGAATGATAAAATTTATTTGTCTTAAACTTTAAAATATGTATGTAGATATATTATTAATTTCTCTCTCTTTCTCTCTTTCTCTTTCTGTCTTTCTCTCTGTCTCTGTTTCTTTCGTGTGTGTGTGTGTGTGTGTGTGTGTGCGCTTGTGTGTGAACTGGAATATCTATGGCTGATAATTTAGGATAATTTAGGTATGAGTAAAAGTAGTTCATAAATTGATGTGGGAGTGTCTTCCTTAATCCCTCAATCACTTCCATCATATATATATATATATATATATATATATATATATATATATATATATATATATATATATATAACTCAGAATCTCTCATTGAAGTATGAGCTTGTCATTTTAGATAGGCTGGACAGTTAGAAAACCCACATCCTGGATCTACTTGTCTTTGTCTCCATTGCCCAGTGTAGCATTGGGAGCTACCACATTCAGCTTTTCAGACCCCCGAGCTTTGCCTTCCCTTGTTTCATAGTCTGTTTGTTTTATTTCAAGTTAATTATATATATATTTCTTTTTTTGAGGGGTTATGGGGCTTTAAAGTTAGTAGTGAGAATCCAAACTCAGGTCTCCATGCTTATGGCAGTGAGTACTTAACCCAATGAGTCATCTCCTGAAGCCTCTTAAAACATATATTCAATTTAAAGACATTTGGATAGATATTCAGAATACACTAGAAATTTAATATTTAAATATAAAATTATATTTCAAGATGCTCTAAAACTAACCCAAAGCAAATTAGGATTCTACAAACTTTTGCTTAAGTTATAGAGATGCCTGCTACTTTCAGACACAGACACAGTTGAGCCAAACTGAAGTTTTGTGACAGGAAAGTTTTTCATGTAGAGATTTTTGCATCCTACTTTCAAAATTGCTGGTATTTCAACCATGGCACATCAATAAATAAATTATCATAGATCCCTTGTGTTTGAACAACACCTCTGTTGCTTTGTAAGAAGCACACCATTTACATTCACCTCCTCACTCTCTCATTACTATTTCTTCAAAGTAGACCCCAATCCTCTTATTTAAGCTGAGCTCTTGTAGAGCTTAGAATATGTGGTTTGTGGTATGTTCAATGGGATCTGTTTGGGTTTCTTGGCAAATTAAGTGAGTTAGCTCATTGTTACTGACACCCACAGAACACAAGGACAGCACTGTTGCTCTGCCAAGGGACACAGAGACTCATCTCTGGATATATATTATGTCACAGAACATTTAGTCAGACTCAGAGCACAGATATATCATTAACCTCTTTCAAACAGATGAAAGACATAATTAGAAGTTTGGTAATCAATGTCTGATGATCAAAGAGCATATTAAACATCCTAACAACATCTTTGAGATGCTTATTCTTTTTAAACTAACCCAAATTCTCTGAAAAAGAAATCAGCATTATTCATTTTTTTTATATCTAACACAGACTTGATAATGAGCTTTATAGAAATGGCCTGCTATATGATGGCTAGTTAAAATCACTTACTGTTTTTATTAATAAAAAGTGTCCTCTATTGTAATGTAAATAAAACATTTAAATTATGAACAAATACTACATGATTATTAAAGTAACATTAAATTATGATTCCATACATTTTCAAGTTTGATCATAAATATAAATTACTTTTCATCCAAGTCTACAATTTCTTTTTCTCTCTCTCTATTTAGAAAACTATCACTTAAATCACATTTTACATTTGAGCTAGGATCAAGTAAAGACTATCTCAGGATGCAATAATCCATTTTTCCCTAATTTTGCACAACCCACAATCTATTAAGAAAGCAAATGGAAAAAGCACATACCTGTCATTTCCAAGACTTTAGGAAAAAATAGTTTCCAAAATTGGCATTGAGGAGCACGGAGCTTAGAGTTTATTCTTGGCTTCTCTATGTTCAAGGTTAGATATTTTTGTTCCGTACTTGTGAAGACAGGCCACATTGTGCTATTGCTCTGGGTTCCATTGGGATCTCTAGATATTCAAAAACACATTATAGATTTTATGAAATCATTCTTGGATAAAAATATTTTTCTCTTAAATTGATAATCAATTTCAAACAATAACTAAAAAAATCTGTGGCCATATTTTCATGATGGCAAGAATAATTGAACTGGGCTTTAAGGTTTCAAGCATGAATGAACATCATTTTTAGTTTCTTCAACCACATTATTAATGAAATCTATAGGAACTGAAATTCAGTGCATGCATTTATGTGTAACACAGAAAAATATTTTAATTTTTGCAAAATGTTTCTTTTTTTTTATTATTATTATTATTATTATTATTATTATTTTACAACACCATTCAGTTCAACATAATAGCCACAGAATCCCCTGTTCTCCCCCTCTCGCCCACCCCTCCCCCCAGCCCACCCCCCATTCCCACCTCCTCCAGATCAAGGTCTCCCCCGAGGACCGGGGTTGACCTGGTAGACTCAGTCCAGGCAGGTCCATTCCCCCCTCTCAGACCGAGCCAAGTGTCCCTGCATAAGTCCCAGGATTCAAACAGCCAACTCATGCAACGAGCCCAGGACCTGGCACCAATGCACAGCTGCCTCCCAAACAGATCAAGCCAACTGACTGTCTCACCCGTTCAGGTGGCCTGCTCCAGTTGGGGGCCCCTCAGCCTTTGGTTCATAGATCCTGTGCTTCCATTCATTTGGATATTTATCCCGGTGCTTTATCCAACCTTGGCTTCAACAATTCTCGCTCATATAAATCCTCTTCATACTCACTAATTAGACTCCCAGTGCTCCACCAGGGGCCCAGCCGTGGATGTCTGCCTTCAGATTCTTCAGTCCTTGGATGGGGTTTATGGCACCACTATTTGGGTGTCTGGCCATTCCATCACCAGGGTAGGTCAGTTCCTGCCGTCTCGCGACCATTGCCAGCAGTCTTTTGAGGGGGTATCTTTGTGGATCTCCGTGGGCCTCCCTAGCTCTCTGCTTCCTCCCCTTCTCACCTTCTCATGTGGTCTTCATTTACCATGGTCTCCTATTCCTTGTTCTCCCTCTCTTTTCTTGATCCAGCTAGGATCTCCCACTCTTTCCCTCGACTGTCGCCCTTCATTGTTCCCACTCATGACCAGGCTATTCATGTAGATCTTGTCTATTTCTCCGTGTCTTTTTTGGGGTCCCGTTTTCCAGGTAGCCTCACTGGTGATGTGAGTAGCAGTCTAGTCATCCTTGTTCCACATCTAGCATCTTCCTATGAGTGAGTACATACCATATTTGTCTTTCTGAGTCTGGGTTACCTCACTCAGGATGATTTTTTCTAGATCCATCCATTTGCCTGCAAACCGTGTGATGTCGTTGTTTTTCTCTGCTGAGTAGTATTCCATTGTGTATATGTGCCACAATTTATTTATCCATTCTTCAGTTGAAGGGCATCTAGGTTGTTTCCAGGTTTTGGCTATTACAAACAATGCTGATATGAACATAGCTGAGCAAGTGCTCTTGTGGTATGATTGAGCATTTCTTGGGTATATGCCCAGGAGTGGTATAGCTGGATCTTGGGGGAGATTGATTCCCAATTTTCTAAGAAAGCGCCATATTGATTTCCAAAGTGGTTGTACAAGCTTGCATTCCCACCAGCAGTGGAGGAGAGTTCCCCTAGTTCCACATCCTCTCCAGCATAAAGTGTCTTCAGTGTTTTTGATCTTAGCCACTCTGACAGGCGTAAGGTGGTATCTCAGAGTTGTCTTGATTTGCATTTCCCTGATGATTAGGGAAGTTGAGCAATTCCTTAAATGTCTTTCAGCCATTTGGGATTCCTCTGTTGAGAAATCTCTGTTTAGTTCTAAAGCCCATTTCTCAATTGGACTGTTGGTCCTTTTGATGTCTAATTTCTTGAGTTCCTTATATATTCTGGATATCAGTCCTCTGTCAGATGTGGGGTTGGTGAAGATCTTTTCCCATTCTGTAGGCTGTCGCTTTGCCTTGTTGACCGTATCCTTTGCTCTACAAAAGCTTCTCAGTTTCAAGAGGTCCCATTGATTGATTGTTTGTCTCAGTGTCTGCGCTACTGGTGTTATATTTAGGAAGTGATCTCCTATGCCAAGGCGTTCAAGACTATTTCCTACTTTTTCTTCTAGCAGGTTCAGAGTAGCTGGATTTATGTTGAGGTCTTTGATCCACTTGGACTTAAGTTTTGTGCACGGTGACAGATATGGATCTATTTGCAGCCTTCTACACGCTGATATCCAGTTATGCCAGCACCATTTGTTGAAGATGCTTTCTTTTTTCCATTGTACACTTTTGGCTTCTTTGTCAAAAATTATATGTCCATAGGTGTGTGGGTTAATGTCAGGGTCTTCAATTCGATTCCATTGGTCCACATGTCGGTTTTTATGCCAATACCAGGCTGTTTTTATTACTGTAGCTCTATAGTAGAGCTTGAAGTCGGGGATTGTGATGCCTCCAGAAGTTGTTTTATTGTACAGGTTTCTTTTAGCTATCCTGGGTTTTTTGTTTTTCCATATGAAGTTGAGTATTGTTCTTTCCAGATCTGTGAAGAATTGTGTTGGTATTTTGATGGGGATTGCATTGAATCTGTAAATTGCTTTTGGTAAGATTGCCATTTTTACTATGTTAACCCTGCCTATCCATGAGCATGGAAGATCTTTCCATTTTCTGAGATCTTCTTCAATTTCTTTTTTCAGGGACTTAAAGTTCTTGTCATATAGGTCCTTCACTTGCTTGGTTAGTGTTACCCCAAGGTATTTTATGTCATTTTTGGCTATTGTGAAGGGTGATGTATCTCTAATTGCCTTCTCAGCTTCTTTGTCCATTGTATATAGGAGGGCTACTGATTTTTTTGAGTTGATTTTGTATCCTGCTATGTTGCTGAAGGTGTTTATAAGCTTTATCAATTCCTGGGTGGAATCTTTGGGGTCACTCAAGTATACTATCATGTCGTCTGCAAATAGGGAAAGCTTGACTTCTTCCTTTCCAATTTGAATCCCCTTAATCTCCTTATGTTGTCTTATTGCTCTGGCTAGAACTTCAAGTACTATATTGAATAAGTATGGGGAGAGTGGACAGCCTTGTCTCGTTCCTGATTTTAGTGGAATTGCTTTGAGTTTCTCTCCATTTAATTTGATGTTGGCTGTTGGTTTGCTATATATTGCCTTTATTATGTTTAGGTATGTTCCCTGTATTCCTGATCGCTCCAAGACTTTTATCATGAAGGGGTGTTGGATTTTGTCAAATGCCTTTTCTGCATCTAGTGAGATGATCATGTGGTTTTTTTCTTTGAGTTTGTTTATATGGTGTATTACATTAATGGACTTTCGTATGTTGAACCACCCTTGCATCCCTGGGATGAAGCCTACTTGATCATGGTGGATAATTGTTCTGATGTGTTCTTGGAGTCTGTTTGCCAGTATTTTATTGAGTAAAATGTTTCTTTTTTACAACATGATATTTTTATTGATTAGTTAGGAACTTCATACAATGCACCCAGATCAAACTCACTTCCCATTCCTCTCAGGTCTACTCCCCAACACTTATGGACCACCCAAAATAAAAAAAAATACACCAAATCCAATTTATATCCAAAATAATTCTTGATTCTCACTTAAACACACTCAAAAAAGACAATGTTACTTTTATCCTGTTATCTGTACATGTCTCAGACTTAAGCTTTTATAGTCAGATTAACAGCACTGTCTCAATCTGTATTGCCTCAAGGATATTCTGCTAATTCTTATCAATACTCCTTGTATTTGGTACTATGCATGTCCTCATTATGCAATGCAATGATCTTACTCTCCTAGGAAAGCAGTATGCCTCATTTTAAAAGCCTCTTATTTCTCCTTTGTTTTACTCTTTAAAAATTCTCTATAAGAGCCAAGACGATGTGTCAGCATGTAAAGACACCTTCCCCCAAATCTGATTACCTCAGTTTGATCCCTGGGACCAACATAGTTCAAGCAGAGAATTGATTCCTGAAAGCTCTTCTTTGACTTACACATTGATTAGGCATGGAACACAAACACATACATGTACATATGCACGCATGCATTCATGAACACATGCTCACACAAAAACACTAAATAAATAAGTAAATTTGTAATAAACATTTCAATAATTCCAACTTGAGTCCAGATCAAAGTTAAAGAACATGGTATAAGCACATTTCTTAATATTTTCAATTATTCTATTAATATTATATTAATAGTAATTAATAAATATTTTATTAATATTCAGTAGGAGTTAGAACTATTCTCTTTAGAACCCATCTGTGTTTCTTTAAAAATATTAGTGAATAAGAACATCTATGGAAGTAAAAAGCCAGTGTTGAAAGCTATTCTAAAACTAGATCTAATAAGGAGAAGAATAATCAAACTTGAAAGGAAATCATCCAAGGAATGAGATTTAGGGTAAATTAAGGAGAGGAAATAATGAGGGGAAAATAACCTAAGCCAGAAACATATGTAGGAAACCCAGAGAGGGTAAAGAGTTAGTATAGAAGTGAACATTGAATCTGTTATTTAGTCCAAAAAAGAGGAGGAGGAAGAAGGAGGAGGAGGAAGAGGAGGAGGAGGAGGAGGAGGAGGAGGAGGAGGAGGAGGAGGAGGGAGGACAATGTCTTCAAAGATAAGAGCCAAGAAACTAGTTTAGAATTAGGACATTAGTGTTGTTATATTTGTACAAGGCAACCTTAGAAAACAGGGAGTTTTCACTTGTAGAAATTAACTGTTCTTCAAGGGATGTGTGGACTCTTTTTGATGTGGTAATTAGAATACTATGTAAGCCTATGTAGTACATGTATTTCTATAATAAAGAGAGGATTGAAATGATAGAAATAAGAAATCCGTTTAATAAGAAATTCAATAAGAAACTTTCTCTTAGTTTTATTTTCCTTATGCAAAATTACAGAAGAAAATTTCTAGTTGAACTTCTACAAACAGTACAAAAGACTTCAGCATTCATTTAGGAACTGTAGATGGTCATTCCATAGACTTTTTTTTTATGTTTCTACTCTTTTTTTAAAGTTTTATAATTTAATTTAATTTTATATATCAGCCATGGATTCCCTTGTTCTCCCCTCTCCCGCCCCCCTTCCCCCCAGCCCACTCCCCATTCCCACCTCCTCCAGAGCAAAGACTCCCCTGGGGATTGAGTTCAACCTGGTAGATTCAGTCCAGGCAGGTCCAGTCCCCTCCTCCCAGGCTGAAACAAGTGTCCCTGCATAAGCCCCAGGTTCTAAACAGCCAACTCATGCACTGAGGGCAGGTCCTGGTCCCACTGCCTGGATACCTCCCAAACAGATCAAGCTAATCAACTGTCTCACTTATCCAGAGGGCCTGATCCAGTTGGGGGCTCCTCAGCTATTGGTTTATAGTTCATGTGTTTCCATTCGTTTGGCTATTTGTCTGTGTGCTTTTTCCAAAGAAATTTGCAAGCAAAGTTAGGGAATACAAAACTTTGAGATTGAGAGGAAACACTGAAATGAAGAAAGTTTGGAAGAAAAGCTGGTGTTCATCCAAAGTAGTTATCTAGAGGCACATTGTGCCAAGAGCTTGTATTAAATAAGCACCATGAATGCACATTTCATCCCAGGCACAGGCATACTCAAGCATGAATTTAGGAGCTTTAGCAAGAAATAACTTCCCGATGGACTAGTTGATTTTATGTTGAAATTGGATGATTTAGAAAGGATTATTAATAACCAGAGTTATTTAAGCTAAACCAATATCATTCTAGAATTGAAACCTCCAGCTTGAGGGTATCATTTGAAGGAGGTCAAGAGGAAAATGTGGCCTGATCACAGATGGCACACAGCTTGGGAGAATCATGGAGTCCTTTACCTTTTTCTAAAAGCTGTAGAAACCAACAGGTCCAGCTGCTGGAGGCTGGCTGTTAAATGAGAGGAACCACTGGTGCGATTCTGAATGGCAATTTTGTGTTACTAAACTGTTCACTTTCCCTCTAAGTCCTCTCTAATTAACTTATGGCAATGTGTTAACTGCACACTCATTCCTGGTTTATGCAATTGGCGGCTGAGACAGAGCTGACTTTTTTCTTGTGTTCGAAAGCAGGACACTTATGGCACCATCAGTGTTCATTAGCAAAAGCTTGTCCTTTGAAATGACTTATGATGTCCCATGTTATAACTTGGAGGTAATAAATTTCCTTTGCCTATGTATGCAGAAATGGTTTTCAAAAACATGATTGAAGCAGCTATTCAAGCAATAGAACTTTTTATGCTGTAATTTGAAGAAATCTCCCAAGAATTGAAACTTGAAAAGAGATATAATTCTCTTCCTGTCTGCATCAATTAAAAACTTGTGAAATGCAGTGTATTTCCCAGACATACGATTCTGAAACAGGATGTAATTCAGATCTCACTTATGAAATGCTTTTCAACATCTTGAGTCTGCTACTTCTATAAAACATTTTCTGCCTTTGTCACGAAATAAAGAATTGAAAGTGAGTATAGCATAAAACATTTCAAGAAGCGGGAGGCTATCCTTTATTTTTATTGCCAGGTCTTTTTCATTTTGAGATATACAAAATGTTCTAAAGCTCATTTATTATAATCTCTCTATTATGTAGGTGTGAAAGGTTATGAGACATAGCCCATTTAACCATCCAAAGAGGTTATTTTTTTAATCCTTTTGTACATAAAGATACCCTGCCTGTTATAATTATATGGGCAGATATTTCATAACTTCTTTATGAAATAGATTAAGAAAAAACATGTATTAATTTAGGGTATCTTGGTAAAAAAAAAAAAAGAGTGGGCAATTAGTTTTACCTTGCAGCTTTCTTACAAAATACAGTCCTAATCTAGAAGAATTACAATATATAACTTATGGTGTATGGAAATGGACCTCAGCGAAGTGCTTGTTGCACAGACACAATACTGTCCATGAAAAGCCAGTTGTGGCAGCTCTTCTGTAACTTCCAGTGCTAAAAGACAGGAGACAGGAGTCTGGAGCTTGCTGTCCAGAAAGTCTAGCTGAATCAGCTAACTTCAAGTTCAGTAAGAGATCTGTGTCAAAATAATGTGGAAAGTGACAGCAGGAGATAATTAACCCACATGAGTGTGTGTATGCACACACACATACACACATGCATGTGCACCCACAAACACATACACATATATCATACACACACAAAACCTTCAGAATACTACTTAAAAACACATGTAAAATTATATTAAGTAGCTAATTTTTAGTGGAAATACTGGAATGTGCATTAAGCTCTAGTAAAATGTAATCATGGTCATTATTATGAGTTGAAGAGCCACTTGAAATATTTAGTTAGATAGTTGGTTAAATATTTGGAAGACAGAAATACTGTGAATAATGTCTTAAATATTCAAATATTTATGCATTCATATTTCAAAGATATAAATAAGTACAGTTCTATGTTAAGAACTAGAGGGTCTATTAGAGAGTTTGAATCCGATCAATCATTCATTCAATTAATTCACTAATTCTAATCATTCACTATGTCAAATATTACTTTAATCATTGGATATTGAACAGACAAAATAAGAATTTTGACATATCTATTCTATAAGAAATTGAGGCAATGAGATAATAATAAAAGTGCATGGTATATTAGATATGACTATAAATGGAGACTGAAAAGTAGGAAAAGAGGAATGAGTCTCAGTTTTGGAATAGTAGAAGATAATGTAAAATAAATAGTGAGCTATTTATTCTAGGATTAAACTAATATAGATGTATAAATCTGTTCATATTAAGGAGGTGTCATGTAATTCTTTGATACATTTATACACTGCATACATAACCATTTCTTCAAATACTTATCATTTATATAGTTAAAATTCTTCTAGCTACTTGAAATACACAGTCCATAACTTTATTATAGTTAACTTACATTTTTGGATTCTCACACTATATCTGATACTTTGTACCATAAGAAATTATCATCATATCCATGTGATAGTTTTGGTTCAAAAGGTGACTCTAAATGGGACTAGCTATACTGATAATTGGAGACTTGGGATTGTTTGGATCTGTAAAAAAGACTCGTCATTCATTTAGAAAGCTGAGACTTCCACTCATTGTGACAGCCCGATTCTTATGGAAGGGAATGGGCTCCACCACATGAATAATGACACCATCAACAATGCATATAACAGTAAAAGGAACGTAACAGTATGGTCAACAAGCTTAAGTAAGGTGCCTAGGTTGTTAGTATCCCTTGTCCAGATTTGCATGATTTATGAGGAAAAAAATGCATCTCTGACGAAAATTTGGCCTGTTGGCATGTCTGCATGGATTGTGTTGATTGTCTTACTGATGTGGGAGGACCTAGCCTGAAAGTGGGCAGCATCATTATCTAGCTGGGCCCTGGACAGTATGAGAATAGGCAAAAGGAGTTGGATACTAAGCATGCATGCGTTTTTGTCTCGATATTTTTAACCTGGACGTGATGGTACCAGCTGTGTCAGGCTTCTACCACTGTCACTTCCCCTTGAATGGGAAGCTCAAATGAGCCCTTTATTCCCTGAGTTGCTTTTTGTTAGAACATTTTGTCACAACAACTGAAATTGAACTAACACGTTTAGACATGGAATCAATATACATTCTCATTTATAGAAGACTGGATAAAAAATAATTAATATATTATATGTGTATATATGCAAAGTAATGTTATTTTACCATTAAAATAAAGACAGATATGCTACAAATTGTCAAAAATGGAGGGAGACAGAAGATTTGATGTTAAGTAAAATAACTCAGACACAGGAAGATAGGTGTGTTATATTCTCTCTTGCTTGGGCATTCTAAAATGTTGTGATATGAGCATAGAGTTACCATCATTAAGGGCTGGAATGAGTTGTAGAATGTCACTAGAGGAAGGTTAGAGAATAAGAATGTGGAAGAGCAAGTGTGAGCACTAAGCCTCGCTGCTCTACAGTAAGGCAAGGCAACTATTGCTCTCATACTACAGATGGTACTGACCTATACTAACCTATAAGGGTTTCCAGGAATCCACATACACTATAATGCTAAGGAAATACCATGTTGAATTCTGTAACTGATTGTACACGTGTATTGAGCTATCACACTGCCCCTCTTATTACCTTTAAGTTTAAAAGTTGGAATGAAAGTGTCCATTATTTAATCATTATTTTATGCATTTTTCAAATAATTATATGATATTCCCCAAAATGCATAACTCAAATGATAAATTTAAAAATAGAAAATAGAAGCAAGGATTTACAAGCTATGGTCACTTGTTCATGAGTTAATTCCACACTAAATTTAAGATCCAAATGGAGATGGTATGTAGGTAGTTAAATTTTAGTGATTTATCTAAATTCACTGACAGAACCTTTACATCCCAAATGATTCACACTGTATTTAATATAGCTTTTTCCTAGAAGCACCGACGATGTGATTCAATGTGTTAATTTGAATAAGGACACTGTGTTTAGAAATGCAAATTTTGCAGTTTGCACAGTATCTGTTTTCCTCAGGTCATTATTCAAGCTCTTCCATCTCACATCCTCAGGGAGTCCTTCCCTAATAATCACATGGGAGCAGTCACCTTTATCATTTCATATTGTTTTATCCTATGCTCCCCCTCCTTCCATCCTCTGCTGCTCTCCGCTTTCACCCCCGCACTGCACTGTCTCTCCCTTTAAGTCTTTTTTCTCCCTCCCTGTCTTCCTGTTTCTCTTTTTTCTTTCTCCTCAAAGCCTAAGACCCATGCAATGCATCATTTGATTTTCTTATTTCCAGAATGAAGCTATGCCTGAATCATATGAAGGGAGGTTACTTATGAATAAAAAGCACCACAACAGTTATTTTTTTAATTAACCCCATTTAACAGTTAAAGTGTGAATGTTCTCACATGAAAACTACAAGCAGAAGTATAAATTCCCAAGATGATAATTTCTCCACCTTTAGAAAGGTTCCGGTTCAAATAACCAAGAATTCTGTTTCAAAAAACTGAGGCTTCAGATAATACTAAAATATGCCTCAGGTCCTCATTATTTTCCCATGATAATTTCAGACTTAAATAAAAATAATCAATAACAGAATATAAAGTATATGTGAACTCTCACCTTTACAAAGTGATACACTGAATTTAGTGCCATCAAGGAATAATTAGAGTCTAATTGAGCAAAGTGAGCGTGAGAAAATAAGGCATTCATTTCTCAACTAGCATAGTTGCCAGCTAATGAAAATTTTCACACATTGTTTCTGTTATTTTGACATATTTATATAATGAACAGGCAAAACAATTTGCACATAGTAAACAAACTCATATTCTGTCTTTACACACATGGGAAAAATAAACACATGGCATAAGCTGTTGCAGGAGGAGAGACCCCAATTCTGTTAATTTTCTAGAGCTGGACCTGAGGGGGGAAAAAAAAAACTAAAGGAGGAAAGACTTATTTGATTTCATGGTTTTAGAGGGTTCACGTTATGACCAACTGGCTCCATTGCTTTGAGACTGTGCAATGGTAGAACACAACTGTGTTGGAACCAGGCAGAGTATGTGACGCTGGGTATCTTGAATCAAAAAAGAGTATGGACCAATTGCAAGGTATAATCACCCAGAACATATCAACTGGACTATTTCTCAAGTGCATCTCCTTAGTATTTCTTCGTTTCATTCACTTTCCACAAATGCAGTTACTTGTCAAGTTAAGAATGGATTAATTGACAGATGAAGTCAGAATCCTCCTGATCCAATCCCAACCTGAAAGCCCATCAGCAGACAAAACTGTAACTTTATAGAGACATTTCTGGTTTAAACAGAAAAGGATAAACCACAAAAAAGAAGTAAAAAAGTAGGATTTCCTCCAAGACCATCTACAGTGCTTCCATTTTCATAAACAAAACTCCTTAGGTTTAATTTGGTCATCAAATACACTTTAAATTCTTCTAGAAGAATTTTTTTCTTACTGTGATATATTTATAAATTTGACCAAGTTTTATTATTGATTTCATATAATTAATTGTTCTAAAATCTTTCCAATACTTAAAATCTGTCAAAAATGGCTTTTCTCAATTTAATGAATTATTACATTTATTCTAAATAATGCTAAACTAAAAAATGTTTAGCACTACTATATCTTTTTAGCACACTTATAAAATTAACCCATGAATGAATCATTTATAAAATAACCCATTTTAAACTTAATATTAAAGAATCTAGAATGATTCAAATATTTTTTAAATTTTTATACATATACATGTATAATAAGAATTAGCTTGTTCATACTTCATGGCAACATACTGTAAACCAAATGTCAAAATTCTGAAGCGTGGAAAGACGCAGTAGCAGATACACTGTCCTTCAAGGGCCCACAACCTGGTTCATATTCATTTACCTGCTCTTTCTCCCAATTTTATAAGTGTGCTAAAAAGATTTAGTAGTGTTAAACCTTTTTTAGTTTAGCATTATTTAGAATAAATGTAATAATTCATTAAAATGAGAAAAGCCATAAGGAGGAGCACTGGTTTTTCTCCAGCACAAGGAAATCAATTTCATTCCTGAGAATTTGACCTACACCGCCTAGCACTATTCTGTGGACAGTTGGAATCCGACACATGAGTTTAAGAGGTGGAAAAAAAAACCTTCAGTGTATAGTAAGTAAAAAACACGATTACACACTATCTTAAACATTTATGAATGTTCCTATTCTGAATTTGAGTATTAGACACATAAAATATAAAATATTGTGTGAAATTTAATTAATAATTTAATAACAGATTAATGAAGTACAATGTTACAATGGCCTTTAAAATCAACAAGAATTATGTTTTGAGTTTCAGAGCAAATCACATCTTACTTATTTGTGTATGCTCAGTGCCCATCACATGCCTAGGCATACAATATCAATCTACCAAAGGCTTTTTGCCATGAGAACTGAGTAAATCAGTTGCAAAACTTTGGCTATATTTTTAGTACATTCAGCATCATTCATAAAACATGAAATATTTTTAGAAAATGGAAATGAAAACCTCTTTATTGTTGGTATTTGAGGAATGTGTTAGAAATGTTACTGTTCTAAAATTAATTAAAAATAATGTGGAGTCTTCAAATAATGTATTGATATCTGCAATATTTATGTGATACAATACATTGTGTCCTATGTCATATGTGTGTTTTGATCCACCCTTTTAAACAAATCTTAATGGCACTTTTTGCTTATTTATTCATTTATGTATTGGTGTGTCTGCCACAGTGTGTGGCTATCAGAGGGTAGCTTATTGGAGTCATGTATTTCCTTCCACCACTTTGGTCCAGGGATTAAACTCATTCTGGTAAATTTGTCTTCAGGTGCCTTTCTTGTCTAAGCCACGTCTTGAGTTCTTAACCTTGTTTTTAAATGGAAACTTTAATTCAGTTTTCCAATGCTCAATTACATCCACCATGTAGGCTCACTATATTTTAGAGCAGGATTAATGACTGGAAATATTTCCTTCTTGGTGTAAGAATGGCAAGATGATTAGTAATAAAACAATAACTAGATTGCATAATAATGCACTGGTTCATGGGAATTTTGGCAAGTGAAAAACTGGCAGAATAAATTATAGTTCATAGAAATATGTACATCAAGCTCTGTTATTGGGAACATAGATTATAATTAATAGAATTATCAATCAACACTGAGCTCATTTTAATTATCTTTGCCTTTACATATCCTGGTATGTCTACTACAAATTTTGGGAATGAGAGAGATAATTATTGAAAAACAATTACCTAAATTCATTATTCTGTTAGTTTCTTTCTTAGTTAAACATTACATGTTGTTTTTCTAGTCAACAACCTCATTTCTCAAAAGAAAATAATTGTAATGTAAAATCTTACCAACTTGTAATTCTGAAATTCACTAACGGTTACCTTTGGTGTTTAAAAATATTATGAGTAGAACTCACGTTTTTATTGTTCATAAAATTTTGTTATTGGGTCCTGTAAGATGGCACAGCAGTTAAGTTTTATCTTCAGAACTCATATGGTAGGAGGAAAGTTCCTGCTCCCTAGCTTATCCTCTGACCTACTTATGTATGGTGTGAAACAGATATGCATGCACGCACACACACATTAATAAAACAGTAAATAAATGTGATGAGATTGTTTTAAATTACTGGTTTATTATTTCTAAAAATGTTTTTAATTTCAAAGAGGAGTTAGAGAGTATTGACTTTTAAAAACAAGAGAAAGAAATGGAAGGGAAACAAGTGGGGAGGGAAGAAAAGGAAGATCCAGAAAAGTTTGAATTATATGTCTATAATTATATATGTATAATATATATACATATATATATATGTATACACACACACACACACACACACACATATATATATATATATATATATATATATATATATATATATATATATATATATATATAGAGAGAGAGAGAGAGAGAGAGAGAGAGAGAGAGAACCATTGTAATCCAGGTAAATAATCTGATCAAAACCCAAGGTTCATCGATGTGCCAAACTTTCTAAGAAAGGGAAATGAGAAAAACTCTTTCCAATGAGTTTAGTAAAAGAGAACAGATTTCATTAAATTAAATGGGTCCTAGAAAGAATGTATCTTTAGCTGTATATTGCCTTTGTGTTTGAGGGTAATTAATAGCTACAGTTACAGAAGACATGCAAAATATTAAATGAAGCTTTATTGCTGACCATGAGCAAACAATTATGTATTCACCCTTCAAGAGCACAACGCTGATCAACTTCTCTATGAAGCACTTTACATGACTATAGTCATGTTTCTTTTTGTTCTAGAACCTACCAGTAAAACCTTCCCTGAATTTTTAGTTGGTATTGTTTAAACCATCTTAGTTAAGAAAAGCTATTCCTTTCAAAAAGTAAAACACATTTCCTTTTTTAGTTCAAGCTAAAAATCTACCCAAAACTCTGACCTTCCTCAAGTACTATTTTCATTGTAAATATATAATTGGAAATCATATGCCCACTTTAAAATACACTTTTCTATATTTTGTGAGAATATATAAACCTTAATTAACATTGAAAGACATTTGTTATATAATTCACTGTCGGAAATGTTCAGCTATAGGAACTAAGTAGTGTACTGAAAACAAGTTGATTTCTATGGCTTCTTGGTACTCATGTAGATATTGGGATGCATTCAACATTGTGAGCTGCTCATCCACTGGAAGGACAGAGGGTTGGCTGCCAGACCCAGATCTCTGAGATCTTTCCTGTACTGTTGCTATGATGGCTACACACAGCCCTTGGTCTGGAAATTATTGTTTTCTGCTCTTCCTGCCACAGTGTTTTGACAGAAGGGTTTGTTTTATTAGCTAGGGAGTTAAAAAGGAGTGTCAGGCAGTTTAGCCTCCCCCCAGCTCTCCAGATAAATGAATTGGGTTGAATACTAAATCAGTTGGAAGATAAGCAAAATCCTTCTTTCCTTTCTTCTCTCCTTCCATCTTTGCATCCCTCCCCCTTTCCTTCTTTCTTTCCCTTCCTTTCCCTCCTCTCCCATCCTCTCTCCTTCCCTTCCCTTCCTTTTCCTCCCCTCCCATCCTCTCTCCTTCCCTTCCCTTCCCTTCCCTTCCTTTCCCTTCCCTTCCCTTCCCTTCCCTTCCCTTCCCTCCCCTCCCCTCCCCTCCCCTCCCCTCCCCTCCCCTCCCCTCCCCTTCCCTTCCCTTCCCTTCCCTTCCCTTCCAATTTCTCTCCAACATTCATGTTCTCCTTCACTAATTCCTTCCCTTTTCATTAACTTGGCAAGTGCATCCAGATTTATTAGCTACTTTGGTGTCTACCAAAGTTTTTCAGTGACAGCAAAGCAAATGTCACTATTTGAATGCAATCATATGCCTCCAAAGGAACTCCAGCCCAGTGATCTGCAACGTTCTAATGCCCTTTTACTTAATAGAACAGAGCACTAATTAAATTAAAGGGGCAACTTTGCATGAAATTTAGATAAGAAAACAAGGGCCAGCTTGAAACTGGCTCCTCTTCAGAGTCTGCTGAGTTCTTTCAGCTCTGCTCCCCATGTCTATTTGTTCTAGTCTGTGCCATAAAAGTGATCGCAGTGTCAGGAACAAGCTGAGGAAATGCCAAGAAAACGTCCTGGTAACTTTGATCTAGAGTTGGGAGATCTCCATTCTACAGGGATGCTGGAACAGTCAGAAGTGTTTTGGGAAACTGAATGTTCCCAAGAGAGACCCAAACCAAATTATGCTTTAAATGGTAATTTGGGCATGTTGTATCATTTATTTTGAAACAACAAAAAAAGTTTTTGTTTTCTTTTCTTCTCTTTCCTTTCTTTCTTTCTTCCTTCCTTCCCTCTCTCCCCCTCCCTCCCTCCCTCTCTTCTTCCTTCCTTCCTTCCTTCCTTCCTTCCTTTCTTCCTTCCTTCCTTCCTTCCTTTACCTTGAGTGTGTGTGTGTGTGTGTGTGTGTGTGTGTGTATGTGCTTGTGTGTTGCCTATGTGTATGGTGTGTGCATTTTAATTAGTAAGAGGTCATTATATTTATCTCAACTTTTCTAGCTGTAAATGGAGCAAAAGCAGCTATTACGTTTTGTTTACTCTTCTGTCCTAGAACAGTTAATGCTTAATAGAAGTCTGTTTCACACAAATTTTACTGACCAGAGTACTTGTGTAAGCAAATAAGCCATGAGATTTATTGTTTTGAACAGAACCTCAAAGTCATTGGATTATACTAAATAACATCATGAACCAGCAAGGAGATAAAAGTGTTTGCAACTAAGCCTAAAAATCTGAGTTCCATCACAAAAACATGTGGTGAGAAGAGAGAATCTACTTTTGCAAGTTGTCCTCTGACTTCCACATGCTCACAATGGCACATGCATCAAAGTGTGCATGCATGCACATACACACACGGAATAAATGCAGATAATAATAAAAACGCTATAAAATATTTATACATTATAGAAGCTTAACATTTACCCTCCATTTATGAGAAGGAAAATACTAATTATTTTTCTCTCAAAAAACTGATATTTCTGCTGAATAAGATGTACTTTGAGGATATGTGAGATCTACATCAAAAGTGTTTAAGTGTATAAAAATTGTGTACTTCAACATCTAGATTTGAATTTTTTATGTCTTAGAAATTTGTCCATGGATTTTTATAAAATAATTTATTTTTCATTTTTGAGATTGTAATGTAATGACAAAATCTCTCCCTTTCTTCTTGCCTCCCTTCAAGGCCTCCAAAATATCCCTCTCTCTTCTCCTTCAAGTTCATGGGCTGGACTATTTTCTCACTAATTGTTATTGCACAAGTGTATGTGCTGTGTGTGTGTGTGTGTGTGTGTGTGTGTGTGTGTGTGTGTGTGTGTGTTTATGTTATATTCTGTCCTTAAAATCTTATTCGTATGTGTGTTTTCAAGGCTGACCTTTTGGCACTGGTCAAACAGCTGACATACTCATCTCTGGGGAAGATCACCTCTCTCACTCCCAGATTTCCTCAGATCCTATAGTTCTTTGTGTATGGTTGAGGCTCAAAGACTTCTTATCCACTTTGGCGTGTCCATTAATTTCATCCTTGTTCAGCTCACATTTGTGCAGTCATGTTGGTGAGACTTTACGGATGTAGCTTCTTACATTACTAGGAAAGGCAATCTCACAGCAAAATCCCTAAATCTCTGCCCCTTCTTCTGCAATGTCCCCTGAACCTTTGCTGTCAGAGTATTTTGTAGATGTATCGATGGGGAATGGGCTTCACAACTCTTACATTTGATTGGTTGTGGTTTTATGTAAAGGTCTTCATTTGTTGCAAAGAGAAGGTTCCTCGATAAGGGTGAAGACTACATTTGTCTTGTGTACAAGGACAAATGTTAATAGACTGCTGTTAGGAATTATGCTGGGTAGTAAATCTGTGGCCATAGACTCTTCTCTAATAACCATGAATTGCAGTGAGAAGTTATCTAGGCTTTCAGTACCAGGCATAATTTCCCTCTTGTTGAGAGTGTCCAAGTTCACTTAGAGAGCTACTGGTAACCACCAGTTTATGCATGCCAGTATAGCACCCTTCGTGTCTTCATGGCATCCTGGTTATTGATGTGGTTCATAGGCACCAATTCTGGTTTTAAAGAGCTTACTGTATGCATTCTTTATAGAACACCATGTCATTTTTGATTATTTTTCTATTCTACTGATAATTAACATATTAAGTAATGGTAATTAGTTTACCAAAAATTAGTTTGTATCATATCTTATAAAATATTGACATCCCATTTTAAATTTAGATTAGCATATATTCTAAATATTTCAAAAATCAAAAGGTGTGGTGTTTAGATTATTTAACTCTTTCTGACTATAACTTTTTATTTTCTCTTTTTGTGAGATGAATATTATTTTTTGCTCAAAAATAAGTGTTAAAACTTTTTAGTACATTAGGTGTTTCCTTGAATTAAGATGGATATATATACTACCCAATGTTTTATTATCTTTGCAATATCATCATAAATGTTTCTAGCTTTAGTTAGCTCACTGTCCATAATGAGATGTATGTCAGTTGACAGAATGGCTCTAACCATTGCCAAATGCATTCATTGTGTGTTTATACACATATATAATTTTATGCATTGAAGGTTTGTAGTTTTTTAGTGGTTTTTGTATTTTTTTCCTAATAGCAAGTGATAAATATATAATATAATTAAGTTCAAACTCATTCACTATCATTCTTCCTTGGGCACTGAAAAATATGTCCAATTTGTCATTGATGACATAGTTGTTACAGATCCACATCCCCAACCCCTATACAAGCATCACAAACAACTATCTTACATTTAAAAAAGCTACTCAGTTGTAAGCAATAATCACATGCCTAATAAGAGAACACTGAAAAGATATCATCTTTGATACTGACTTTGGCTACAGCTTTCTGACTGCTCAACTGAAACATGAGAAGATGAACACACTGGACTTGCTTCCTCACAGATGCTAAATATAGCTCAGACAGCCCCTCCCAGGGTCTTTAGAGGCTGTGTTCAATTGATCTCTGAGTAATTTCTAATTCAAGTTACCTAATAAAGTCTACCTCATATGTTTATTGTGAAATAAAATTACCACAGTACTTTTTTTCTTTAGTTCGAGACAAATATATCATAGAAATAATTACAAGTATAACTCTTTTGTAAAAGTATTATTTGATAACTTACTGATTTAAAGACAGTGTATCTTAAAAACCAGTCATGAATCTTATGCAAAATTATATGAGGAAATGGCAAAGGAAAAAAATCTATTTGTAATTAAATTTTTTATTGTTTTATGATTAAGGCTATATAAATATTGTTGCATCCAGGCAATCTCGAACATATTCTAAACAGAATGATGAGACATGAATAAAAGATGAGTCATAAAATATAAATAAAGAGTATTTTTTCATTGGAAATCTTAAATTACCTTTTATTCTAAGGAGTGGAAGAGTTTATGATATTGGAGACAGAGCTTTAGAAAATGAATTTCTCCTAACATCATATGCATCCATTGTTTAAGTTTCATTCTAATTAAATAAGAGCTAGTATTTTCCTTCTTAAAGAATTATGTATTTTATGTGTATGAATATTTTACTTGCATGTTATATATGTGTGACGTGCTCATGAAAGCCAGAAGAAAGTATTGGCCCCTATGGACCTGGAGTTAGAGATGATTGCGAGTCACGATGTCAGTGCTAGGAACTGACCTTGGGTCCTCTGCAAGAGTAACCAGTGCTCCAAACAACCTAGCCATTTCCCCAAGCCCTGGTGGGTTACTTTATGATACCATAGCTTAGATGCAATTTTTAACTGAGTTGAAGCAGAATTTATTTCAAATTATATTTATTGCACATATTTTTAAATTTAACTAAATTATCTATTAAATCAATAGTTTTATTTATAAAATAAGAGATATTAATGGTTTTAGAGCAGTTACAAAGAAGAAATGTATTGTATTTTATTTGCAAATATTTAGAGCTGTCTATGAACTTCCAAATATTTAATAAATGTGCATTATATTGATGAACATAAAGAAGTGGGAGTCCACAACAGTTTAAATGACCATGACTATCATCCATAACATCTACATACATGGTAACAATTGCTTGCAGACATTCATTCATATACCCATATCTGCAAGCATCCTTAGTGATACCAATATACATTTTCAGAATAAACATGTGATGTCAACTTTATAGGGAAGCAGACAAGAGTTTAGTACACATGGCAAACGTTGTAATCATGGCTTTTAAAATGAAGTGTTTCTTTGTCTAATTCCATGCTATTCCTGCTTTTTCCGATGGAGTATAATACAATACCAATAAAAATGGAGATGGAAATGGGAGCAAGAAACGCATACATAAATGTGTGCTTAGATCTTCTATACCTGATGTGAATGATTTCAATACTACTGGGATTAAAAGTTATCAAAATACAAGTATTGCTATGTTAAAAGTTTATTGAGTTATATACATCATTTCGGTTACATTTTATGAAGCTCATTTCTCCACATATGCCTCTGCTATTAAATCCTCTCATTTTTTTCTGTTCCTTGTACAGGAATCCACATGGTAGATTTTAATTAAAATATTAAATATAAATAAATGCTTCTTTTTACTGTTTCCATTGTTTTATACCATGTTGTTAATCACTTTGGGTTGTGTAATTAGAAACCTATTTTGGCTATATTTCTATTTCTTATGAAGATGACCATTATTCTAAAACTATTTCTGTTCTTCTGTACAAACAAACAAAAACCAAGAGGAAATAACAATCTAATTCAGTAGGTAAACAAACTAGGGATCTACTACTTTTGTTACAACAACACCTAACTCTCAGACTTTGTCGGGGTCTGACTGAAAAGACTATGCCCAAATAAGGTAAGTTCCCCTGACATCTTGTCCAAAATTGATGAAGTGATTTCTGCATTTTGCTCCCTTACTGAATGTATAAAAACCCACTGCACACTCTGCTAGCTGAGCTCTTTGAATCTCTTCTCGTGCTGTTTTAGCAAATTGCTGAACTGCTCTCCTTGAAAACCAACCCTGTACACGTGATTTTGTTACTGAATAATCTCAATGGAGAAGGACATATGAGTGAGAAAGAAGTGGCAACCAACAGCCACACGGCAATTTCTGACGGACTTAGTTCCAGAATTTTCTATTTATTCACTTACTCTTGTGATAGACACTGAGGAGTAAATCCATTGCAGGTATTTAAAACTGTGTATGATAAACTGGAAATTTCAAGGAACACAAATGTTATTCAAAATCACTGTCACATCTTCTGTTCCAGTGTGTTCCACAAATAAGACCTTGGTGTTTAAGTGTTGTAATGAACAGTCATATCACAATTATTTCTTTTCTTATATATCCACTCCCTTGAAAAGCTTCTCATGTTTGGTTTTAATTATCCTTTAGTGGGAATTCACATGACTCCACAGTATTTCATATGAAACATTTTGATAGGCTCTAGTCACAAACTAATAACTATTACATTCAGCTGTTTTCCTCCACACTATTACATATATATATATATACACACACACACACACACACATATATATATATATACTCTTACTATTCTGATTACTACGAAACTTATGCTATGACCTTCAATGTTATCTATGCATGCACCACCTTCTTCATGTAATTTTGCCACCTGGTTGTGAGAGACTGTGGGACACACTGTTCAGAATCACAGGCTTTGCAACAAGACTGTTGTTAAAGTTGAACTTACTTGACTGATTCACCTTCTCAGCACCTACATATTTTAATTTTCACTTAGTGATATAAGGGGCTAAGATGACAGAAATATGATGAACAAAGGGACAAAATGTCCCAAACAATGTCATATAGAAATTTATTAGTCAGTGAAAATAATTTGAACTTTATTATACACAAAATGAAATGTCACAGGAAAATTATTACATAGGAAGTGATAAGATTTGGCTTACATTAGAAAATATCACTCCTATAACCATGAGGGGCTAACCTACTGAGTGGCAAGAATGAGAAAAGAGAGGGTGACTGATATTGCAGAATATCAGACAAAATTCTAGGCTGCCTTAAATCAGGCATGTGACTGTGAACAGACTGAGGTCTAGATTATTTTGTTATGCATTTGGAGGCAGACCTGATAACATTTGCTGATATATTATAGGAAAAGATTAAAACACAGCAAATATTTGGTTTTAAGCTACTAGTAAATGAGACATTTACAAAGCAATGAATAAATTTATGAGTTTACCTATGATGTTTTATGACATAGCTATAAAGAAGATTATTTAAGAGAGAACACTATAAATGAGGCTGGGAAAGATCTGAAAAGGAAGCTCTGAGAAGAGTGAGGAAATCAGAATCCGTCCAGTTCTTTATTATATTTCAACAACCACCCTTTGACTATTTATTATAGACACAAGAATTTTATAAGAACTATTAGACCTATGGGCAAGATAGATGTTTTGCTTACCTAATGTGAAAGAAAATGATTATGGAGAAAATCAACTAATAATTAACAAGAGAAAGCAAAGAAACACGAAATATTTTGTAAAGATTTATCTATGTATGTGTGTGTCTGTATGTCAGGGCATGCACACATGTGAAGATGTGCTTTTAGAGGCTAGAGCAGGGCACTGGATTCCCTGTAGCTGGCATTAGGCAGTTGGGAACCACGCAATGTGTGTGCTAGTAACTGAACTCTAATCGTCTTCAAGAGCAGCAAATTTCTTAACCTCTAAGCCACCTATACCTCTAGGACCTGGGAATGTAAATATTAACTATGTAGAATGTTACAGTAAAGTTTTTAAACGTATTGCATTTCTTTCATGCTATATTAAGAAACTCTAATGCTATATTATTAAACAATTCGGAATATATCTCCTAAAATCAGAGCATTATTCCTACTTAGAAAGATCTGCAACATTGCCACATCTAATCAACTCTACAGTTACTACTTAAATTTATGTAACAACCAGGCCATACTATACGTCATCCAGTGAATACCACAACTATAAACATGCTGTTTTGGACAGGACTTAGATGAATTGTATTTTGAAAAGTCAGCTGGGCAGAATTTATTGAAAACGTTGCTGTGAAAACAGATAAATTGGATCATCAATGCTCATTCTATTTTTTGGGGGGTGTGGTTTTGTTTTTATTTGTTTTAATTCATGTGTGTGTGTGTGTGTGTGTGTGTGTGTGTGTGTGTGTGTGTGTGTAGCTCAGAAGAAAACTTGCAGTAGTTACTTACATTATGTCACCCCGTGTATCCCAGATATTGGACTTAGGTCCTCAGGCTCGGTATCTGGAGCCTCTACACAAGCCTTCTCACTGGCCCTTGTTTTGATTATGCATAAGCAAGGGAAAGAATGGAGTTGCTTCTGAGAATAGGAACTCGGTAAAGAGGTTATTAAAAGTATGTGTTAGATATATAAAGTTTGACATGTTTATTAAAAACGTCTAAGGGAATTTGTGCATTACTCCTAGGGTTTCAGAAAGAAATTCAAGCTGTGGCTGTAACGGTGGATATCATCAGTGCTTACATTAAGAATAGTGAAATGGAATTATATTTCCTAGGAGATAAACATGGAAATAAATAACAAGGAAAATGTCTATGGAATAAACTTGGCTTTGTACATTTTAGAGATGAGAGGAAGGCAAGAATGGTAAAGGAAAAAAAATTTAGATATTTCTTTTTATTTAAGGTGTTTGTGTTTGTGTGTGTGTGTGTGTGTGTGTGTGTGTGTGTGTGTGTACATGTGTGCGTCTGAGAGCATGTGTGTACATATCTGAGTGCAGGTTCTCACAGAGTGCAGAAGAAGATATCAGACCCCCTGGCACTGGAGTTAGAAGTGATTACGTTGTGATACTGAGAATCAAACTTGGTTCCTCTAGAGGAGCAACAAATTCCCATCCCCACTGAGCTACCCATCCAGCCTAGTAATGGAAATTTAAACAGAAAAGGAAAGTGAAGCTTGGTGATTTCGACAGTCTCTGGACTACTCTGCAGAAAATGATTCAGTAACTGAGTGAGCCAGGAATGAACACTGGTGATAGCCAAGAAAATGGACAACTAAGGTAACTGAGAACAATCAAATGAACTGACAATGCAGAATTGACCCTGGCACTATGAGAGTGTGTAACATGAGGTGACTGGGTTAGTGGACTAGTTAAAATGCAGAACAAGAAGAGAAATATAGGTAATAGGGAGAGGTGTTTAATTTTCAAGTTTTACTGTCAAGAAGAAAAAAGAAATGTGGCATTAGAAAAAAATATAAAGTTTTAATATAGTTATAGGGGATGGGGCTCCATTAAATCTTACATGAATGTAGATATGGAGGGAAAAGAACAGGCCAGGCAAACCTGACAGCTGGAGGGATGTAGAGATTTGTGCATCCTTTTTGTTTGTCTTGAGACAGGTTTTCCTGTAGAATACACTGGCTTCAAATTATCTATACAGCTGGGGATGATCTCGAACTTCTGCTCTTCCTGCCTTCACCTCCCAAGCTCTAGAATTATAGGTCTGAACACCATGCCTGGTTCTGGATAAAAATTGTGGGTTGATTGATTTGATGAAGTAGTTGATTCCTAGGTGTTTTGTTTGTTAATGTTTGCTTACTGTTTTGTCTTTGAGTAGTCGTGTGTGTGTGTGTGTGTGTGTGTGTGTGTGTGTGTGTGTGTGTGTGTGTGAAGTGTATGAGGAGGCTAATAGAGATGACTGGGACTTGAGTTACAGGTTTGAGCAATCTCACTTGAGTACTGGGATGGAACTCAGGTTCTATTCCCAAGAAACAAGCACTCATAATCACATCACCATCATTCCAGTCTGTTATGTCTTTAGTATAAGAAGCATGTTAATTAAAAGTGTGACTTGAGGAAGAATGTTTGATCTGTAAAATTGGGTACTGATATTCTTTAGAAAATATAAAAAGTTGGATTGAGTAGGAACATTTAATGTGAGAGAAACATTAAAATTTATTGCTCCCTCTACCATATCTCTATGCCTGTATCTCCCCCCTGCCTGCTTGTGTGTGCATATGTGTGTGTGTGTGTGTGTACAAATCAGTGATTACATATTCAGATTTCTTTCTATTGTGATTCCTTGATGAAAAAATGATTGAAAAAAAACCTCAAGCTTTGGATAGTTTATTGCATAAACTCTGAAATGATTTTAAGTTCCTACATGCCTTCGGGGTATAGCAGAGAGAAGGATGCTGGATAGTAGCATTCTGCAATTAATATGATATGGAGAAGACAGTGGTGCAGTCACACAAAGTTAAAGAAAAACAAGGATGATATTTTAGGAACGGGAATAAGCCTTCAGACATATATGACCATGACATCATGTACAAGTAAAGGAATAAAGATATCTAGCAGGAGTGAAAGAGCCTTCAGGAACAGCCAGCTTGGGTAAAACTGAGGAGTAAGAAAATATTAAAATGTCCAGCTACAGTGAATTTTTCCTGTTATAATGGGAGTCTTTCCTAGAGGGAATACATGAAGGTTTTGGAAAGTTTAGAAAATTTTGATTAGTTTAAAATTTAGTATAGATTATTAAGGTAATATGCATATATTTTCAAGATTTTTTTATTTTTCTTTATCACATTTTTTGTGGCAAGTAGGTGATATGAAGTTTGTGTATTCATGTACCTATGTGCAGATGGACAGATATTTCTCATCATAGGAGTTGCCAAAATCTAAAACACCACTAGCTAATTTGGCAACCATGACCTAATCAATAAATCTCCAAGCTGTGTTTACAGACTTTACACTGTCAATATTTTAAATTTCTTTTTGAGGAACTTATTTTTACTGCCTTCAAAAATACATGCCTTATTTTTATCATTATTACTATTATTATGATGATGATGATGTCACTTTACTTCTTATTCAGTTGTTCAGTGCTCGAGATTTTCCTAAGTCAGTAAAATATATTGACTTGCTGAATCAGATTCTAAATAACACTCACTGGTCCCCCTTTCCTCACACTGTCTCCACAGTTACCTAAGGAACACATAAGGCCCACAGAATGCATTCACTGAGGATCTCCAAACATGTTTACTTTGCCATTGCACTCTCAGTATACCCTTCACTGTAGACCATGATTATTGTTGTCCTGGGTCAGGCAACACAACTCCTCGTCACTGCCCCTCTCACCTTACTTGTCTCTTCCAGGGCATTCCCTCTTTGACAGACAAAATGATTTGTATCTGTTCTACAACTGAAATTTGTCAGCATTTCTTATTGACAGTAACTAATAAAAAAAATCACTTCTAAATGGCATCCTTGATATGATATCCTAAACTAGCAAAATGTAGAAATCCATGATCTGCTTTCTTTACAATTCTCCAGGTTAGTTTTTCCACATTCCTGCTTTCCAGTGTTTTCTTCCTCTATCTTTTGGATCACTTCATGACTTTTCACGTACAGGTTCCTCTTCAGAAGTATTTTCCTTTGTTCTCCTTGATAAAGGTTCCTGCAGCTTCCAGGACTCAATTGAAGTTGCTGAGTGTTTTCCACACATTTCTGTAGTTATCCACAGAACAATCCTCAGTATACTGACAAATGCTTATTCACTACTATATTTATGCACACAGCATGCCATGCAGCCAAATACATGACTTATAAGTAATACTATGTAAATATTTGCTAAATTAATTAAATTATAAAGTACTATGCGCATGTGACATAAAATTTAATACAAAGCTGCTTTATGAATGTATTTGTATTCATGTTGGATAAAACAAAAGGCACTAGAACCAGATGCCCAAATAATGATATAATTGCATCTTTATTATAATAATTATGTAGTTCATTTTAATATGTTTGAATAATACTCAAAATGGAAGAAATACTGTTCTGATCATCGTAATTATGAAAATGGGTCCTTTTAATGTTAGAATTGATTGATTAGGCAACATTCCATCATTTCATTAGGACGGGAAGAATAACATGGGTAGAACTCTGTAATTTAAAGAAGCAACTATAAATAATGCCATGTCACTGAGTTCATATGGTAAAGAAGTGGAATAAAAACCTCTATTTCTAAAATAACTATTTTCCTTCAAAAGTCATTTTTTTTACTTTCATTTTCCAGTGATGGAAGAATGGAAACTAGAACTTTGTTAATAATTTTCATTTTTAGTAATTGAACTGCAAGGTGACAGAATAAAGTAAACATCAGACTGCATAAGGTCATTCGGTTTCAGGTGGTAATTCAAACCATCCAGTATCTGGTAAATTCTGTGCATTCATAACAAAGCCTATGCTTCTTGAATTAAACTGTTGCACTGTGTTGCCCAATTTTCCACATAGTACACATAATTTTATCCTTCAGTCTCTCATAATAAAAGCCACCTTGGTATCACAAATAAGTTCCTGAAACCTTTTTGTCTAATAAGAAATATATTGGAGTTATCTCTATGTGTAGGACAAAAGTATCTGCATACATGAAAATGAGGTTTAGCTGTCTTAAACCCTGTTGATGGTGTTGGGAAGATGACTCAAGAGTTAAGAACACTAGCTCTTGCAGAGGACCTGGATGTGATCCTCTCCACAGTACAGACTAAAAGTAGCAGTGAAAACTCTGCTATTTAGAGTGATAAAATCTCAGTGATGTAGCAGAATCTGGGGAGAAGTAGTTTCCCTGCCATGTCTAGTAACTCAACCTTGACCAAATTAAGTGTGAGTGTGTGTGCATGTATAAACATTATTTTTGAGAAAATTTATTCTGAAATTAAATGGGTGAAGACACTTAGTTCAGGACTAAAATTTTGGTAAGTTCAAATGGCTTTTCCCCTTCCTCTTTTTCCCTTCTTCTTTTACTGGTCATCTCTATCACTTCTTTTCAATGTATTCACTTCAATAGTTTAGAGTTTCTGCAAGTGTATTGTACAGACTGTGAACACAGACGTTCAAGAAGAGACAAAGAATTCTATCTTGGGGGAAAAACTGAATTTAATAAAAATGACTATTTTAGGTCTTTATTTAGTCTCAAAACATTGATATTTAGTTTGAGATATAATTTCTTCAAAAGCTGTATACCTAAAATTAAGAAATCTTATCCTTACAAAAAGATTACATAGATATGAATCAATAAATAAGTAAAAACTGGGACGTAGGAAAATGTCTGCTCATCTTTGTAGTCCTGCTATAAACAAAAGACAAAATTACCTTGGGCATTGGTACTCTGACACAGTGTAAGACATTTTCTCTGTATGATAATTAGTCATCATTCATTATATGAGAGAAAATTCTATAGTAATTATAACAATCATAGCATATTTTCAAATAAATGGAGAGGTTGATTATTATGCATGGCTTATATTGGTATTTCTTATTTCAATATAGTAGTGTTTATTTATTTTAAAATTAATCTTCTGTTTTGTTCAAAAATTAACAATTTCAGAAAACTATTGAACTAAGAAAAATAAAGATTTTACATATTTTTGTTAAGTTTCCACCACTATAATTTCTATATAGCTAGTTGTCTAACACAGGTTCCCACAATGAAAAGTGTTTAATAAATAATGTATACCAAGAAGCACTGCGTTGCATGCACACATTAGGATTTGCATCTTAAGGCTTCCCCAACCTCAGGGTATGAAATACTTTCTAGTGCATCTTTGCTTAGAGGAGGGCTCCAGCCTCAACACTAGGTTATTCATGGATGGCTTTGCATTCATAGTTTAAAGTACCACTCAGAGGTGCTAGAGACTACTTGGAGGAACTACCTCACTGTTGACATGTCTTGAAAGGTTTACTCTTTTCTCTGGGCCCTCCTCTCTCTATTCCTTGGCTTGGTTACATTACTTTCTCCCCAGAGTGAGGTGTTTGCCTCACCACAGTATAAACAATGGAGCCAAGAGACCATAGACTATAGCTTCTGAGAACTGAGCTCAAGATGATCCCCATACAGCAGGGGTTCCCTGACCTCTGATGAGACGAAGCCACACCCAAACACCTGTTTTCACAGACCGATCTTTAATTAACTGGGGAAGAAAAGTTAAAAGTGACTGCTTTCTGACAGTTTTAGGCAGAAAATGACCTTGCAGGTGTAATTTTAAGAGAAAAAGAGGAGGTCTATGTTAGATTAGGCTAGGATGCAGTAGGCTATTTTGATTGGGATGTTAATTAGGTAAACAAAAAAGTGCTTTTGATTGCTGGAGTTTAATTTCATAGTTGGACTTTGGTAGTCAGCCTCAGGAGGAGGAAGTGTATAAATAAGGAAGCAGAGCTTGGGAGCTAGCTTCTGAAGAACATTTAATGATTTTTATCAAGGCAAACAAAATTGGGAGAAGGGCAAGCCCTGCCAGAGCCACATGCTCGAGTGGGCTAGTGTCCCTTCAGAGTTCAAATAAAATTTTCACTTCCTCAGTTGTTTCACACAGCACCGAGAAGCCACCTATTTCTGCAGGTACCTAACCTAATTTGGTGGGAGTAGGGGAGCGAAAGGTGTCCTTTGGAGCGTGCCTTCTATGTGCTAAACATTATCCACTCAAATGGGTGATGGTCCAGATTTCTCTATTGTTTGTCACTAATGGAAGTGTTCCTGACACCATAAAAATGTAATGGGACTTCCACAGCTCTCTAATTCCTATATATATATTTCATTTTCAACCGTTCCATGAGTGTTCTCAACATCCAGTGTTGTTATAGCTGTTCTAGATTAGGGTTTTAAATATAATTCCAGAAATTAAACATGATAAACTTAAGTTAGACTACAATGGATTAAACAACAGTTTCAGAGTTATATTACATCAGTTCCCTATGGTTGTTTAATGATACCACAAAGTTTGAAAGAAACTTGAATGTATCCGTGATAACTTTTTTATGTTGGGTTAATTTTCATAATTTTAGGTATTAAGTGGTGAGAATATTGTGTTCCTCATTTTGCTACAATCACATCTTTATTCTGTTTTCTATTTTTCCACCTGGTTAAGTGAGTACACTTCAGTTTCTAACTAAAGTGTGAAAATACATTTTTAATTTTCACCATCTTATTATTTTTCCTTTATAAATATGTGTATGTATGTTTATTTTTCTAGTATGGTCACTGTGCGAAAACTTCATGCAGCATATCAATAAACTGTAAAGTTATCCCTCTTTTAAAAATAATGGCTACTGAATCTTAGTTACACGGAAAACTTGGTTAAGGATGTATTATGGTCAAGCAATTTGTTCTAGTATTTTGTCTCACTTATTTATATCCAAGTATCTACTGGATGAAGAAAGAATAAAAAGCAATAAAATTTCATTATTTTCAAAGCAAATTTCTGTTCCTATTGAAAGGAGAAATGAAAAGAATTTTAATTTAAAATAGGAATTATTTTTAATGTTATTCCATATACTTGTTACATATATGCTCTCCAGTACATTGAAGGTAGAAAAATAATATAATTAAAGAAAAAATGAGAAAATAACTAATGATTATCTATGATAAAATTTAAGCAGTTTTAATTTACACATAGTTCATTATAAACCTGAGGAATTAATAGAGTATTTGAACCCCAAATTGATTAAGAAGACAATATCAAGATCTGTGTAATTTGAAAATTTACACATTTTTGCAATATAGAGATTTCTTTAATGTCTGCAACTATTTCCTTTTAATAAGTGTAGGTGGATCCCTATGCTACAAGGTCTGAATAATTTGTTTTCCAACAGCTCAAACTTCCTAAGTAAACAGAGTACTAGTAGTTATTTTAGGAACTGATTGTTTAAAAATGAAAACCACACTTGCAAATTCTAGTAGGGGTTATTCTGAATATTCTGCAAGTACTTTGGTTTCAACTTTCTGTTTTCCATTTTCCTCTCATTCTTTACTTCAGGGTTCAACATCTTTTAAAATAGCTCTTACAAAACATTCATTTCCAAGGAATTATCTTTTCTCCAGTAGAAAAGAAAATTCTCAAAACCAATAAATTCACAACAATTTGGAGAGTTTAAGAAACTCCAGTTAAAGAATGTGAACCATTCTCTCTTTCATAATGTTAATAGTTCAGATTATTTTGCCCGTCAGTGTTAATCCTTCTTTCCTTTACTCACTAAGACTCCTGGGAAATCTGAACTATTCATGCTAAGACCTCCTGAGCCCCTAGGACAATCTCCTGGAACATACTGAACAGCACTGAGGAATTCTGTCACCTTTCAGTCCCTGTTCTTCAACCTCTGCTGGGGTGACCCCATTGTCAGAATCAATTCCCATTGCAGTGTCCTGATGCATATTTCTCTTTTTCTCATGACCTCTGTACACTTTGCTAATTTTTTTCGTTGACACTTTGCTCAGTTTTACCAAGCCCTGGCTCCTAGGGACCATTTTCTATTTTCTCTATGCTATTAGCTTAAAGTTGAGTTCATCAGAGCTGCCAAAACTCCAAAACAAAACAAACATTCAGCTAAATGTGAAGGTCAAGTTTGAGGATGTAGCTGGAGGTCGAATACTTGCCTAACATATATGGTGGCCTAGGTTTGACCTTAGCACAGCAAAAAAAACCAAAGAAACTAACAAAAAAAGGAGAGTAAATAGTTCTATCATGTGACACAAGCATTTTTAAAATGTATTATCTGTCTATCAATTCTAGGTCAGTCTATCTATCTATCTATCATCTATCTATCTATCTCCTATCTATCTATCTCCTATCTATCTATCCATCTATCTCCTATCTATCTATCTATCTATCTATCTATCTATCTATCTATCTATCTATCTATCTATCTATCATCTATCTATCTATCTCCTATCTATCTATCTATCATCTACCACCTATCTATTTATCTATCTATCATCTATGATTTTGTGGTACAAAGTATTGAATCCACAGCCACCAGCATGCTGTGTTAACACTCTACCCCTAATTTCCCCCAAAGTGGAAATATCAAATAATTTGCTAATATTTAGTAAAGCACTTTCCAGTCAGAATCAGTTTAAGAATGTTTTGCAGAGAATTATGAGATGTTACTTTATTAACAATTATTCCTTTTTATTTGTCTTTTTAAGCAGATGTCCTATATTTTATTTGGAAATACCATTTAAACCAGAATGTTAGGTATTTTATATATAGTTTCTCAAATATCAAAAAAAAAGAGGAAATTAGTGCTCTGGTTTTAGAGAAAGGGACACTAAGGTGAAAATGCATGGTATCATTGCCTCTTTCCTTTCCCTAAATGATACACAGAACTTCTATTAGAAACAGAGCAAAGTTTAGGGAAGATGTACCTTGGTTTCTCCATTGCACACATAATTCAGTTTGAAGCACTGGTTTTGACTAAAAGCTGTGTAATTTTGAGCACTGTAAGCTTTGAAGACTCCCAATCTTACTTCCACCTGCTGATGGTGATGAGTGCTGCTGTGATAATGAAATGAAGTACTAAGCAGTAAGCCAGGGTATGTAAGCAGCTAGTACATCGAAACTGCTACCAGTGGGAGGAACAAGGCTGTATCTCAAAATGATGGGTCTTCGGTCAGTAATATCTTGAACTATCCTGTGTTCATGATAAGCTAGGTTAGGTTTGATTTTATGTGAAGTAAAAAGCACCTTCATTAAGGACCAGGCTTAATTGTAATCATATCCATTCTACATTAAAATATTAATTCTTTAGAAGACATACTATTATCCTGTGGTGGTATTGTGTTCCCCAAAATATTGTGTACCTTAGTAAATTTATCTGGGGTCAGAGAACAGACAGCCACTCGATACAGAGGCTAGAAAATGGTGGCACTCACGCCTTTAATCCTAGCTTTCCAGAGGGAGAAATCCATGGGATCTCTGTGAGTTCAAGGCCACATTGGAAAAAGCCAGGAATGGTGACAAACACCTTTAATCCCAGGGAGTGAGTTTTTAATCTCATGGAGTGATGGTAGAAGGCAGAAAGATATATAAGGCGTGAGGACCTGGAACTAGAAGCATTTGGCCTGGTTAAGCATTTGGCTGGTTAAGTGTTCAGGCTTCTAGCAACACAGTTCAGCTGAGACCCATTCTGGATGAGGACTCAGAGGCCTCCAGTCTGAGGAAACAAGACCAGCTGAGGATCCAGTGAGGTGAGGCAGCTGTGGCTTGTTCTGTATCTCTGATCTTCCAGCTTCACCCCAATACCTGGCTCATAGGTTTGATTTTATTAATAAGACTCTTTAAGGTTCCTACTACATTATCCTGAATGTTCAAGGACATATTAAAGACTCTATGTGTTTTGTAGTTTGGGGGGCAATATCCTCTGCCCACTTTAATAACAGTGTAGGTAAGATGGTTTATTTTTCCCCATCTTCATTTTTTTTTGGCTTCTTATCTTGCTGTTAGTTTGAGATAATTCAATTCTAGTGTAATGTTTTTTTTTATTTTCTGCTTTGGCCTAAACTGAAAACTATTAGTTAGCTCTCTTTCCAGTTATAGGAGGATGAAATGCAAGAATCTTCTGGACTTATAAGTTCAATACTTTATGTGCATAAGTGATATTCCATCATAAATGAAAAGTGAATAATAAATAGTCACAGGGAAGGTCTTAGAATTCAGGACATGTGACAAGTCAATGAGTCACAAAACATTTTGTTTCCTCTGGAATAAAATATAAAATAAATATCCCTGTCATTTTTTAATGTCTAGATTAGATGTTTGATGTCAGATTAGAATACCTGAGTGCTTTATTTGTTTTCTCTTGTGTTTGTCTCACCTGATTCCTCTCCTCTGTACTCCACATAATCCAAGTTACTGAGAGCTTCAGTTGTAATTAAATGCCTTGAATTTTATCTATAAGCATTACTTTCTAAATGTAAAGGACTAAATAAAGCGAGGCAGTCAGTTATGATAATAACATGAAATTAAATTAATTGCATTAATTATACCATTTCTGTAAAACACTAATGTGCCACTATACTGGTAATAAGCAAGTGAAAACAAAGAGAGACTTCCTGTCAGCTTTTGTCCTCGAATCCCTTGACTTGACATCTCTGCTCTGACTCAGAAGAAAGCTCACTGAAGAACTTGACAAAAATTGCAATGTCTTTTTCTCCTTATTCACTTTAGAACCTCACTGTTGCAGTTCCATAAGTGCCATCAAACAACGTGCTAGGCATTTGCTGTTCACTTTCTACATTTCATATAGTCACTTCTTCAATTGGTGTATTCATTTGCTTATGGGGAAATATCAGTTTATATTTATTCCTGTAACAATATACCTGAATCCAGGTAACTGTATAAGAAAATGCATGTATTTTGCGTATGGCTCTGAAAGTTTACAGGAAGGAGTGTGCATCAGCTAAGCTCTTCAGAGTTTGCCATCAGGAGGATGCTCTTACCACACAGGGTAAGATTGCTTCTACAGCATCATCTCATGGAAACTTTCTAAGCTTCTCTGAGGACAGGTTGTTGAAGACTGCCTAGCAGGTTCTACCTCTTGAAAATTCAGGTATCCCTAAAATCATCAGAATGAAGCTCAAACCTTAAACCTACAAGCCCTCAGAACAACCTTATCAAATCAAAGCCAGTGATACCTGGTTCTCCCATGTCCTCTTCCAGCCCTTCTAATTGTTCTATTTTTCTCTATTACTTCATTTTCTTCCCTCTTCCCTTTAAACATACCTGGTCTATCTGCAAATTCAATGAGTGATATAAACCTATGTCATGGCTTATTAGAAACTAGTTTATTTATCCTACCTCTTTTGCAAATTTCAAAATTCTATGTTTCTATGTTATAGCAATAATTTTAATATTTCATGCATCTTAAAGTGTGTGAAATAGAACTTTAGATTGTACCATCTCAAGCACATCTGTCCAACATGGTCTCCAATTTATAAAATTATATCTTTCTTCTTTGGTAGCTATTTATTTATTTATTTTTATATCCTAGATCCATTTCAACAGCAAATCCTGTTGGACATTTCTTTAAAGTATATCTGGAATCTGACCATTCCATTCCACTTGTACCCAGTCCAGGTGATTTCTCACCGAGATGGGCCCTGTGGTCTCTTGGTACCCGTTTATGTCTCACTGGGCTTCACAGTATTTTAACTAGTCATTAAACCCCTTTACCAATTTCATATGAAATGATGCCAAGTAACTGTGCAATGTTATCAAGCAACTCAGACTGCATTTTAGACATGTATCTAGGTTCGATTGTTGTAGCTAGAGTTTTCTGGCCTTGCCCACAGTCAGGACAAATCTTTGTCACTCGCCAGTCCCACAGCCGCTCAGACCCAACCAAATAAACATAGAGACTTATATTGCATACAACTGTATGGCCGTGGCAGGCTTCTTGCTAACTGTTCTTACAGCTTAAATTAATCCATTTCCATAAATCTGTACCTTGCCACGTGGCTGGTGGCTTACCGGCATCTTCACATGCTGCTGGTCATGGCGGCGGCTGCCGTGTCTCCCTGTATCAGCCTTCCACTTCCCAGAATTCTCCTCTCTCCTTGTTCCACCTACTTCCTGCCTGGCCACTGGCCAACCAGTGTTTTATTTATTGACCAATCAGAGCAATTTGACATACAGACTGTCCCACAGCAGATTGTTATGCAAATTCTCCTACTGCTTTCTCTTCACATGCTTCCCACAGCCATACCGGCTTTCTTGCACCTGCAGCATTCAACATTGTTTAGCTATAGGTCTCGTCCTGGCTTCTCTTTCTGCTGAGACATGCTTTCATCCATGTACACATAATTAGTTCTGTCTTTTGGCTGTATGTAACTTTAGCAGTAGGTTTTCACATTGATTAAGGCCTTTGCCCTTAACTGGGTTTAATATACTTTTTTTCAGAAAACTTATCATTGTAAGGTATGTTGCAGTAGTCCATGAGTACATTCTAAGAACCTCAGCTAATGCTTGGGATTATAGGGAATATTGAATTCTGTATATATTTTCCCCTACACATATGTTTTATGATAATGTTTCAATTATAATTAGGTGCAGAGAGACTGGAGAGGTAATTCAGTGATATTTTGATTACCTAGCAATTAAAAGACTCTGAGTTTGATGTCTAACTTCACAGTAAATCAGAGCACAGTAGGAAATTAACAATAATAGTTAATAATGAAGTAATATATTAATATGCTTAAATTGAGAGTATAGTTGAGTGGTCTATCTTGAACAAGCGTTATATCTACTTTTCTTATCTCCATAGTGAAAAGAAGGGTGGTAGTTAACTTGGTCACTCTTGCCAGCATTAAGCAATGCCACCTAAGCAGGCATCCTCAGCCCTAGAAGCACTAGTTTTGTGCAATAATTCTGAAAACCAAGAAGGCTAATAAACAACTAATATGGGGAGAGATGTGCAAATATTCTTGGCACGTGCAAAGAACACAAATGATGTCTTCAGTGGGACAGAATATCATAAGATTAGACCTTCAATTTTCAATTAATTAATATTTTCTTTCTGGAATTTTGCACTTAAGGATTTAGGTAATTGCAGGTTACTCATATTGCACAGAGTGAAATCACAGATATGAACTACATATAATGATTTCCTGTCTTTTTTTCCTGGTTTTAGATTACAAACTGAAAGTGAAGAATTGTCTGCTTACTTTCCTCATTGTGTTCTGGTCTGTTTATTTCTTTTTCTTTTTCCTGAAATCATATTGTTTCAGAAATATTTGATGGACATGGGATTAAAAAAATTGTTGAAGGATTAACTGTAAGGATGAAAACACAAATATAATGTGACATGATTGTACAGAAAAAAACTAACCTGATTAGCTATGTTTCTATGAAAAGATGTATTTATGTCAAAAATATTTTGAAAAAAATGTGCAATTTCATGCTTCCATAAACATTATTTACTAGCAAAAATATGGCTAATTTTATGAACAAAATGTGAAGTTGTATTATAAAGGAAATTTACAGCAAGCCTATAATAAACATCTAATTAATGGAGAGAAACTCAAAGCAAATATAGTAAAATCTAGAGCACAAGGTGTTCACTCTCTCCATACCTATTAAATATAGTCCTTAAAGTCTTAGCTAGAACAATAAGACAACTGATCAAGGGATACAAATTGAAAAAGGAGTCAAAGTATCTTTATTTGCAGATAATATCAAAGTAAACATAAGTGACCAGAAGAATCCTACTAGGAAACTTGAAATCCTGATAAACACATTCAGCAAAGTACCTGGATACAAAATTAACAGTAGCCTTCCTATATACAAATAGCAAACAGTCTAAGAAGAAAATCAGGAAAACAACATCATTCACAAAAGCTTCAAATAATTGTAAAATATTTTGGAGTATCTCTTACCAAGCAAGTGAGATACTTGTGTGATTAAAACTTCAAATCATTGAAGAAAGAAATTAAATAAGATATCAGAATAGTGAAAATTTTCCCATGCATCTATGGAAATAACATAGCAGAGCAGCATTGGTTGGTTACCTTACAAGAACCAATCTACAGATTCATCACCATCAAAATTCCAACACAATTCTTCAGATCTTGAAAGGATAATTTCCAGCCTCATATGGAAACCCATAAAAGCCAGGATAGCTAAACACTCCAGAATAAAGAAAGAATTGCTTGAAGTATCACTATCCCAAATTTGAAGCTATAGTAATAAAACAGCATGACACTGGCATAAAAACAAACACACTGATCAATAGAATTGAATTGAAGACACGGACACACAATTACACATCTACGGACTGATTTTTTTTTAATAACGAAGCCAGAAATACACACTGGAAAAAGATACATCTTCAGCGAATGGTGCTGGTCAAACTGAATGGCTGTATGTAGGAGAATCCAAATAGGTCTATATCTAATCACCCTGCAAAAACTCACCTCCAAATGGATTAAGGACCTCAACATAAAAACCAGAAACACTGAACCTGAAAGAAGTGAAAGTAGGTCACAGCCCTGAACACAGGAAAATATTTTCTGAACAGAGTACCCTTAGCACCAATAATAAGAACAACACTAAGGTGAGTGGTGGTGGCACACACCTTTAATCCCAGCACTTGGGATGCATGGCTAGACGGATCTCCGTGAGTTTGAGGCCAGGCTGGGCTACCAAGTGAGTAGGAAAGGCGCAAAGCTACACAGGGAAACCCTGTCTTGAAAAACAAAACAAAAAACAAACAAACAAACAAAAAAGAACAATACTAAATGGAACCTCATGAAACTGAGAACTTCTGTACAGCAAAAACCACCATCATTCACACAAATTCACAGCCTACAGACTGGGGAAAGATTTTTATCCACTACACATCCAATATAGGGTTAGTATCCAAAATACATAAAGAACTCTAGAAACTAGATATGAAGAAAATATATACAAGTAACACAACTAAAATATGGAGTGCAGGTCTAACAGAAAATTATTGATAGAGTAAACTCAAATGGTTTAGAAACACTTGAAATGGCCAACATCCTTAGTCATCAAGGAAAGACAAATCAAAACTACCTTGAAATTTTGTCATATACCTGTCAGAATGGTGTAAGCTAAAATCAACTAAACAGGTGACAGATCATGCTGGCAAGGATGTGGAGGAAGAGGAAGATTGATACATTGCTAATATGAGTACAGACTCACAGCTACTGCAGAAATCACAGTGTGGTTCCTTAGGAAGATGGCAACTGATCTCCTTTGAAATCTAGCTATAGCATTCTTGGACTTTTTCCCAAAAGATGCTTTATCCTATCAGAGACACTTGTTCAGTCTTGTTCATTACTGCTTTCTGAATAGCCAGAAACTGGAAACAACCTAGAAGTCCCTCACCAGAAGAATGGATATAGAAAATATACATTTAAACAATGGAGCATTACTCAGCAGTTAAAATAAATCGCACCATAAAATTTGCAGGCAAATGAAGGAAGTAGAGCAAAATATATCCTGAGTGGGGTATCTGAAACCTAGAAATACAAATATTTTATGCATTCAATTATATGTGGATAGTAGCTTTTAGTCAGTGACAACCAATCTACACTCCATAGAACCATAGAGGCTAGGGGTAAAGAACCAGAGGGAACAGACAGATCTCATTAGGAAAGGAAAATGGAATAGATATTTATGGATGAATAGGAATGTCTGGATTGGCAGGATCAAGTGAGGGTGGGAAGGAGAGAATGGGTTGTGGGATGAAATATGGTGTATTTGAGTGGTCATATGGAAACCTAGTTCAGTAGAAACTTCCTAAAATGTATGTATATATGGAGGCAATCTGAATAAACTCAACGAATAATGAGGGAAACAGAATCCTAACTGTCCATCTCTTGTCACCCAAGGAAGCATCCAGTACAGGTATTGGGTCACATCCAATTGAGTTATTGGCCAAAGGCACTCCATGGGAATCTCTAAACTTTCCAGGCCATTACTAAGACTGAGTTTCTCTGCACAAATTGTCAGAAAGGTCTCATTGTTGGAGACAACACATACACAATTCACTGACAGATATCAATCTGGTGCCTACAGAAAGCCTTCACTTTTATGTTCCAGTATATTTGTTACAGGAAGGTATTCTGCAAACTATCAAAAGAGAAATGTAAACACCAAGCCAGCCACAAACCCTCTGTCTACAATAGTATACCATGCACAAGATATGCTAGGACAAGAATGGCACAAAGGTCGTGGAAATAACCAACCAATAACTGATCTGACTTAAGGCGTACTCCATGAGACAGAACCCATACCTGATACTGCTTGTGTGACCAAGAACCTAAGACTAGATAGCCCTGGGATCTGAGACAAAAACAAATAATAGTGATCTGAAATATGTACTAATAAAATGACTCCTAATGATATTCTGTACCTATAGATCAATACCTTGTTCAACCATCATCATCAGAGAAGTTTCCTCGGGCAGCAGATGGAGACAAATATAGAGACCCACAACCAGATAATATAAAGAAAGGGCGAGGCCTTGGAACACTCAGCCCTAAGTAGGATGTCTCTATTCAAATCTCTGTCCTTAGAATTCAGGGAATCCTGTGGAGGAGGAAGCCAAAAGAACGTAAAAGCCAGAGTGGACACAGGACACCAAGAAAAGGAGGTTCTCTGAATCAACTGAACGAAGCCCATCTGAATTCACAGAGACTGAAGCAGTATGCACAGGGCTTGTAGAGGTCTGCATAAGGTCCTCTGTGTACATATTATTGCTTCTAGATTAGTGCTTTTATGGGATTCTTGTGCGTGCAAGCTGACGGATCTCTGATTATTGTGTCTTTTCTTAGGCTCTTAGCCTTCTCTTGTTGTCTTGTTTGACTTGGTGTGGTTGTTTTTTGTTTGTTTGTTTGTTTGTTTGTTTTTCATGTTATAACCTGTCCCTGTGGCACTTATAATCCTTTTAATTTTTCATGTATTCATTTTTTTTAAATTTATTTTACAACACCATTCAGTTCAACATAATAGCCACAGAATCCCCTGTTCTCCCCCTCTCGCCCCCCTCCCCCTCCCCCCAGCCCACCCCCCATTCCCACCTCCTCCAGATCAAGGTCTCCCCCGAGGACCGGGATCGACCTGGTAGACTCAGTCCAGGCAGGTCCATTCTCCCCCTCCCAGACCGAGCCAAGTGTCCCTGCATAAGTCCCAGGATTCAAACAGCCAACTCATGCAATGAGCCCAGGACCCGGCACCACCGCACAGCTGCCTCCCAAACAGATCAAGCCAAATGACTGTCTCACCCATTCAGGGGGCCTGATCCAGTTGGGGGCTCCTCAGCCTTTGGTTCATAGATCCTGTGCTTCCATTCATTTGGTTATTTGTCCCTGTGCTTTATCCAACCTTGGCTTCAACAATTCTCGCTCATATAAACCCTCTTCTTTCTCACTAATTAGACTCCCAGTGCTCCACCAGGGGCCCAGCCGTGGATGTCTGCATCCAGATTCCTCAGCATTGTTTGTAATAGCCAAAACCTGGAAACGACCTAGATGCCCTTCAACTGAAGAATGGATAAATAAATTGTGGCACATATACACAATGGAATACTACTCAGCAGAGAAAAACAATGACACCATACGGTTTGCAGGCAAATGGATGGATCTAGAAAAAATCATCCTGAGGTCGTTTTGTTTTAACTTATATTTTTATTTTGTTTTTAAAAATGAATGTATGAATGTAAACTTAGCTAATAGGGTAAAGGTCAACAAAAGAACTGATATTTATATCAGTTGGGAGAAGGAAAGATCAGTTTTCTTCGATGAAATGATACTAGGTATATCAACAACTCCAGTGCAGATATCATGTTCATGAGCAGTTAACCAACTAATAATGGACTCCACAGTTTTGTTTTGTTATGGTGTGTGCGTATGTGTGTGTGTGTGTGTGTGTGTGTGTGTGTGTGTGTGTGATATGTGTGCTTTTATTTGATTACAATTTGGTCTTTCTTTCTTTCTTTCTTTCTTTCTTTTCTTTCCTTAAAATTTGAAGGATGTTGTATTTTATTTTCTAGGTTTCAGGTGTCTGTTGCATTTTAGATTTGTGTGTGTGTGTGTGTGTGTGTGTGTGTGTGTTGGATTTTTGCTTTGCTTTTTGAGAAAGAAGATGAGTTGGAAGAACTTGAGGATGGGCAAGAGTATGATCAAAATATATTTAAATTATAAAAAGTAAAAAAAATAAAGTTATAACCCCATTAATATTAACACTTCGTTTATAAAAAACTCAATAGTTAGTGCCTTCAGGTTAATATAATAGCACCTATTACTATGACATAAAGGAGGAAAGAACCCATGAGATTTGTAGACTTAACACAGTTTAGAATGCTGATATTAGGTGTTACTGAGTGGAAAAGGACATTGGAGAAGGAAGAATTTCTTGAAACTCATCAGTCTCATTAAACACATATTAAACAGATCTGCTTGTTAGAAATGTGTGCTATATTAGAGAGTAAAATATTTATAGTAACATTTGACTACAGTATTATGTTACTATATCATATTCAAAGCTATCATTTGCATACTCTTGATCTTCTGTAATCTATTTTATGTGTATATCTCAAATAATTACTTCTAAAATATGGCACTAATTCTAATATTAAGATGGATATAATTACAAATGGGCTGAATATTATATACTTTCAAAATACAGGCAATATTTGGAGAAGTATAAGAAACAAATCACATTATTCTAAGTAAATGGATGCAATAAATATTGGGGTCTGGTTTAAAATGCCTTCTTATACTAATATAGCATCTTCCCCTACTGTACAAAAATAGTGTATTCTGAAATATTCATTGAAGCATATTTTGTCTTATACCCTTCTTCATGGATCCAGTCTTTGGTGGAGGGGAACATCTCAGTCTCCCCCTTCTTACTCTACTATTATTGATGGTAAAATAGTGATTTTCTTTGAAATAGCTTTCTAGTCAATGTGAGCTAAACTTTAAATTGTCCCATAATACAATTTGTCCTTTTCAAATAAGTTCTGTTAATGCATCGGGTTTTTTTTCCTACATTTATATTCTGTTATAAGAACTTCCAGGAATGCTGCAGTTAGCATTTATTGTTTCATCCATTTCTGAGTAATTCCTCACCTATTCCTAGGAGGAGAGAGAGCCAAAATAGTAAAACATCCAAACTGTCAAGGTAGGAACAAAGTATATCCATGGGGATTTCAGACATGGTCTTTCTGCGAAATCATCAAAATACTCCGTTAAGGTTAATTATGATAATATACCACAAATAATTACAGAATCAGAGGGTAAGGATATTTTTCTTCAGTCTGGAAACCAAATGAGCTATTATCTATCACAAAATCTAATTATACGTCTGACAAAAATTGAAATAGACGGCCAGCTGACAGTCCTTCACCAACTTAAACTTCTCTCCACATCTCATGATGTCTAATTTTAGTCTACTCTCTGCCCTTATCTCTGAAACATTAACAAGGATGGCAGTAGCATGCTAACATGTTAAATTACAAGTCTGCAACCAAATCCATTTTCTAAGCCCACTTAATGAATGCTTTTAATAATTCATAGTAAAGGTATAATATAAGAAAGTGAAAGTACTGGTTCATCTCTGCTCTGTCACCTATTAGCACCAAATCCTCTTCTTCCACAGACTACAATGTTTTAGTCTAAAAATTAGAAAATTTCACTATTTCATCATTTCTTCATAATAACACATTGCGTACCCTATCGGGCTGATACCACCATTCAATTTATCTTGAACTAATTAGTTTCTCCCATATTAAAGATATCTCCTATTAAGCTTTGGTTTCAATGTTTTGAAAGGAGTTCTAGAACATATATTGTTTAAGGTAAAAACACAATGAAAATCAAGCCAAAGATTAAATGGAAAGCCCACGAATTGCTGAAGAAGTCCATGTGATTGCAGGACCCTCAGTGTGGATACAAAGTAATCCTCCTCCTGGTTTGATGGCATAGGAGAACTCTTCAGACTTTTTCCCAGCTCTCCCATTGTGGTTAAAATACTGAGTGATTGCATGAAGGAAGTAAAACAGAACAGAAAAAAATGCATCCATTTGCAAAATAAGTGGAAGAATTACCATAATTCTACCAATTAATTTCTTGTATATAAACTAATAAATTAAAATACAAAAAAAATATAAAGTAGTTTCACGTGAAAGATTTTAGAAAATACAGTTTTACAGATTTATTCCTCATTGGGTCATAAAGTTATGGTTATAAATATAAAGACTCCTCTCTGCATGTATGTGAGATGTGTGTGTGTAACATATATATATATATATATATATATGTATGTATATATAATTTTGTTTTGTTTTGTTTTTTAAAGCAGGGTTTCTCCATGTAGTTTTGGTGCCTTTCCTGAATCTTGCTCTGTAGACCAGGCTGGCCTCGAAATCACAGAGATCTGCCTGGCTCTGCCTCCTGAGTGCTGGGATTAAAGGCGTGAACCACCGCTGCCAGGCTCAAATCTGTAATTTCTAATATTATATTACTATGTGGATGATTGCTGTCATGGTTTGAATGAGAATAGCCCCTACAGGGTTGTGTATGTGATTACTTGGTCCCTCCCTAACTAGTAAAACTATTTGGAAAAGATTAGAAAGTATGGTCTTGTTGGAGGAGGTGTGTCCGTAGGGGTAGGTTTCAAAAGAGCACACCATTTTGTGTTAGTAATCTCTACCTCTTGCTTCTGTTTTGGATGCAAGCTCTTAGCTAGCTCACTAGCATCGTCCTTGCCTGCCTGCTGCAGTGCTCCTCATCAATGATGGTCATGGACGCTAACCCTCTTAAACTCTAATTTCTAAATAAACTCTTTTTTTTCTAAGTTGCCTTCATATTTACTTGATACAACATGGTTTAAACTCATTATCTTCACATTTAAAAAAATCAAGAACTTCCTATATTCATTTTAAATTATTTTAAAGGCATATAAGTGGAATGTTTGTTAAGAAATATATTTTCCTTACAATTAATAAATTATTACTTCTGTGATGAAGTTCCATATATTAAGACAACACAGAAGGTGAGCAAAATGATGTGCTCTGTGACCACCACCAAGTATGCTGTGATAGAATTCAAATGTAGTCTGTGAAGTATAATTTTGTTTCCATGATTCCAAAGTAAAAAGCAATGATGTGTCATAACATTAATTTGTAACAAAAAAAGATAGGGAAATACTGACCTTTATTTATGAAACAAAGAAGCAAGTCAATTTAATCAGTTTCAATTTTTTTCCTTTTTGAATATATAATTGAATAATTAAGTAATTCTATGTCAGGAAAGTTAATGTTTGTTTATTTGGAGATGAGAAAATATGTTTAATATTAGATGAAAATAAGCTTATGTATTTTATGCCTAATAGAAAAAAACTTGAATTTTTAAATGGAAAGAATAAATCCCAAACCTTTGTTAATAATAAAACATGTTTAATATATCAATGCTGTGTGTATACTGAGATGCCCTTTTTATAGGGAAAAAGTATATAATTTAGAAATGGGGTTAGAAGAAAAACAGGAGTAAGTAAAGCATAAATAACAGTACTTGTGATTGACAAAAGTCTAAATTATATGAGCTCTTATTTTGTAATGAATCTTCAGCTAAATTTGGCTTGGTATTACTGTTTGGTGTTATATCACAGTAACTAGAATAGCATCTTTTTCAATTCTTTCTTTAAAATAAATAAAATGTAAAGAGTTTTCATAAATATTTGACAAAACTATGTTGAGAGTAGGAAAAGACTGGAACACCAGCCCTGCTAAGCAACCCTTCTACTGTGTGAGTCACCCCCTAGTTGTAATAAAATCTTTAAGTGTAACAGAGTGATGTTTGGGTAGCTGAATGAGATATGTAAAGGTGTGGTATTGGGTTTCACTCATGATTAAAGCTTAAAGCTCGATTAGCCTACCTGTAATCAACAATTATAAAAGTGGACAAGAGAAAAAAAAATCAATGATTTTCAGGAATTGAGGTGTAGATAACCCAAACCCAAGCATTTTGAGAAAAGGAAAACTCTGAGGCAAGTCTATGTTTGCCATAAGTTCTTACTGAAAATAACTTACTGAGATGTGGGAAGGATGATCAGGTTGAGTAACCGCATTTCAATGAGATAAAGAGATAGAAACCACAGTTTCAGGTAACTGAAGAAATAGTACAGGGTGCAGAATTCCAGAGCAGAAGAAGCAAGACATGAGACATCCAAGATTTCTTGGAAGGAGCTCGCTGTAGATCTTGGGTGAGTACTGAGTTGAATATATACAAAGTATAAGTGTGAGAGATTAACCAGAGTGACCATACCACAGAAGAGAAAACAGAAACGAGAAAATACAGAGAACTGGAAAAAAATTGAGTACAAATAAATAAGTTGTGAAAAATTTGGCTTTCTATCATTAATATTCCATTAATACTTAATATTTAATTAGGTAGAATACTAACAGTAGAAAAAGAAACACATTGAGGCGGGGTATCTTGTTACCACAAAATATCCTTAAGCCCAGTATCTGTAAAATCCTCCATGAGTATTGATTTATTAAAATTCAATTTCTGCCAAGTTGATAAACCTGTAATTTTCTTGACTTTATATAGATTCACTATAATAAACCATACAACAAACATCTGTGATTTGATTAAGTATCTGCCAAAGGAACATGCGTAAAGGCTCTCTTGCTGGCATGTGCCGTGAGGTAGTGCTGCAATCTTTAGAAGCTGGATCTAGTGAAAGGAAGCGCAGCACTACAAGTATGGGTTACATTTTGCCAGAGCGACAAAATACTTGGCAGAACAACTTGAAAGAAGCAAGGATTGATGATGCTCCTGGTTTCAGGAGATCCAGCCTATGGTTTCAGGGCCCCACACAGGTCATTAGAAAATTGGGACACCGAAAATGTGCAGTAGGGGAGATTGTTCACATAAGACCAGAGAGGAATCAGAAATACAAGAAATGCTGGCACTCCACCCACTTTTATACTGTTTTTAGTTTGTTCTTATCATAGCCCATGAGATGGCACAACCCACACTTAGGATCGGGTTTCCTCTTCATTTAATCCTATTTGGAAACAATCTCAAGAACACACCCAGAAGTGTGCCTCTGCAATTCCCTAGGTGATTCTAAGTTCAATTAGGTTGAAAATGAACACTAACTGTCAAATCTTCAATTGGAACTTGGTTCTCCAGCTCCCTTTTTCTCTCATTTCACTTTCTTTCTCTTGTGAGAGGAAACTCTTTGATTTACAACATGTTTCACACCATGATAAAATGTCTTGATATAGTCCCCAAAGCAACAAAGCCAACTCACATCACACAATCTGAAACTTCTGAGACCATTTACCTAAGCAAGTCTTCTGGGGCGTTTTATCACACTGACAGAAACCTGAGTGAGACACAGCTGAATACATATTAGGGAAGAAAATGATTTTAAGTGTTGAGCTATATGTTGAGTAAAAATGAATATTCTAGTGAACACATTTTTCAGATCTTGATAAGAGTTTTCCTGCATATAAGTTAAAATTATATTCTAAATTATACTATGGTGCATGGTGGATGATCCTACACTCACATACATACAGGTAGTACCAAACAAACTTGGCAACTTGGAGAGAGAGGGACACACCGACAGAGAGAGAGAGAGAGAGAGAGAGAGAGAGAGAGAGAGAGAGAGAGAGAGAGAGAGAGAGAGAGAGGGAGAGAACATGAATTTGGGAGGGAAATGTACATTGTGCAGAGATAATGGAAGATTTAGGATGGAGTTAACAGGGGTTAGGTTTGATTGAAATGCTTAATAAGCTGTCAAACAACAATAATATTAATTTAAAAAACAGGGAAATTACTCAGGGCTGATCATACTTATATATGTAGGAATATATGACAACAAGTAAAGAAAAAGAAGCCATGAATTTGAGAGAGACCAGGGAGAAGGAGTTAGAGGGAAGTAAGTGGAAGGACAGCTATGATGTAATTATATTATAATTTTTAAAACTAAGAACATATTATAAATACAAAAAGAAAAAAAAATACTAAGAAAAATAAAAATGGGAAAATAGAAACTAGTCCATGATGGCCAAGATATTAGAAGGCACAAAAATGTTAAATCAATCATTTAAGATGTTTAAGAAGTAAAGAATATTTAAGTAGCAAGCACAACACTCCTAAAGCAAAACAAGAGTATATAATTCAGAATCAAAACTAAAGTTAAGCAAAATAGTGAAATAACCAGATGAACAAAAGCACAGATAAAGCATAAGACACAGTGTACTTGCACAGAAATTAATAGCTAATCTGAAAAAATAGAAATACAAGTGAAGTAAATTCACAGAGCTATGGTGCCACTCCCTATTGACTAACCATTGAGTCTATGGGGGCCATGTCTATTCATTCCAATCCAGGCCCTTCTCTTTGGTTTCTATTTGCATGGGAAGTAAGCCTGTTTTATATTGTCATCTTTTTTTTTTTTTTTGGTTTTTTCGAGACAGGGTTTCTCTGTGTAGCTTTGTGCCTTTCCTGGAACTCACTTGGTAGCCCAGGCTGACCTTGAACTCACAGAGATCCGCCTGGCTCTGCCTCTTGAGTGCTGGGATTAAAGGCATGCGCCACCATCGCCTGGCCAGTATTTTATTTTTGTCTTTTACTTTTCATTGTTCATGTATGTTGCCATGATATGAATTTATGGATGGAGGGGTCCACTGATATTATTCCCAAACTCATATTTTATGTCCTATTTGAGAAATATTGATGCTGGTATTTCATCAGCTATTCATCGAGCTACTTTCACTCCCATCTCCTTGTAGAAGAGAGCCCTTTGAAGCATTGTTAACTACCCCAGCATATGTACACATAGTATTCTCCTTGTCTCTGTCTCTATGTCTGTTTCTGTCTCCCTCTCCCTCTCTCCAAGTTGCCAATTTGAATAGACATGGTCCCCACAGACTACAGTATTTGGATGGTTGGTCAACAGGGAGTGGCACTGTTAGGAGGTGTGGCCTTGTTGGAGTGAGTGTGGCCTTGTTGCAGGAAGTGTGTCATTGTGGGTGAAAGCTTTGAAAATTCATATGCACAAGCTAGACCCAGTGTGTCACACAGTCTGCTTCTCCTGCCTGTGGATTAAGATGTAGAATTCTCAGCTCCTTCTCCAGCACCATGTCTGACTGAAGGCTGGATGATTCCCATCATGGACTAACCCTCTGAACTGTAAGCCAGCCACAGTCAAATCTTTTCCTTTATAAGACTTGCCATGGTCATGGTGTCTCTTCAGAGCAGTAAAAACCTCAAACTTATCTAAATAAATAAATGAAACACAAAGCAAAAATTTGATATCCTCAAAAACATTCCTCAGTGGGAGAGAAACATGGGCAAATTCAAATAAAAGACAACTGGGAGCATTTATACTAAGCCAATCCATACAATGAGATAACCTATAAGGCATTCTTTGGTGTACCAAACGAAAATGTACTGGAGCTTTTGAATCTATGTGGAATTATAAAGAAACATTGAAATGGAGCATATGTGAATAAATATAAAGGACTGTTCTTTTTTCCCGTTACATATTTACTCATATTAAATAACGATTTAAAACACACATTGAAGTATAGTCTTAAACATTCTTGTGAACATGTAAGTAGAATAAAGAAAATAAAGGGGTGAATACATGGCACCCTTTTATAGGATTCTTGCATTTATGAATTTATGAAAATGAATGGAAATTATTAAGATGAATTCTTAAAAGGAAGCATTCATTTGAAAGGAAGAAAATGTTGTTGTGAGTCTGAAATGGAAACAAATTTAAATATAATAAGGCAGTTATCAGAATCAACTATGTGCCCTAAAACAATTATTAAAAAACAAATCTTAGGGCCAATTAAAAAGTCAATATAAAATAAAATGTAATATTGAAAATATTTACTGAATTCAAATAAGCAACAAAGAAATAATTTGAATCGATAATTTATAAAAAGAAGCAGTTGTAGATAAAGTTATATTAATGATTATATTGACTGAAAAATAAATTAGTCACACTATATAAAAGGCTATTTTTAAGTACTAACCTATGCCCTGTGCTATTAATTATTTATTAATTTTTATTTTTTATGTATACATGTGTGTGCTTACATGCATGTATATGCACCATATGTGTGCCAGTGTCACTGAGAACAGGAGGAGGTGTCATAGCCGTTGGACCTAGAGTTACAGGCAGGTGTGAGCCTCTTGATGTAATTGCTAGGAATTGAACCTGGGTCCTATAAATGAGCTGCAAGAGTTCTCAACTTCTTAGCCATCTCTCCAGCCCCCAAATAAATACTTTAGAAGATACAGATAGACTGAAAATTAAATAATGCAGTAAAATGTGCTATAAAATACATTCAACTAACTTGACAAATCTATGTATTAAACTAAATAGACTCAGAGGACTATTTGATAATAGTATACAGTCAGTCAGAAATATACAATGATAAATGTTCAATGAACTCAGCATAGATTTATATTCTAAAAGGAAAATTATTAATAAAAACATTGCTTTGTCCTCTGCAATTGCTGTTAATAAATGAATAGCATCCCTCTGAATTAATACACATACACACAGCAAGTCATTTATACACACAAAATAAAAATAAATCTAAATATTCATAGCTACAATGTCGCTTACCAGAAAGAAAAAATGGTCTTCACATTCACATAGTCATATTATACAAATTTGGTCATCTGTCTATCAAGGTTAATTAAACGGGCAAAGAAGTACCTAATTTTTACTATTTTTTAAAAGAAAATGGAGACTCTGTATATGATATGGAAAATAATTAAATTAAAATTTTCTGTGCTTTGAACTCTTAAGAAATCTACTAAATAACTCAAAATCAAGCTATAGGCTAGAAGAAAATATTAAAACACCCAGACCATATTCCCTAAGTCTATGTCAAATAAATCCAACTAACACAGACCCTTGTAGTCTTAAGCTCAGGGCTTAAGAGAATCTGTTGCTCTTACAGAGGAAATGAATTTGTTTCCCAGAATCCCATCAGGTAGCTCACAACAACCTCTATATCCATCTCCTAAAGACATAATGCCTCTGACCGGCATAGGCAGTTGAATCTTATACTCACAAACATATATACACATATTTTATATGTAAATTGTTACACATAATCATTAGTGCACACACACACAGAATTAAATCACCATGAGATTCTGTACAGTACTTGAAATATATATATATATTTCCATTCATTTTCATAAATTCATATATATATATATATATATATATATATATATATATATATATATATATGCCTGATTATTCCAAATGTCATTGAGGATGCAGAATACTGGGGATGTGACATCCCTTTAGTCCCCGTGTCCCTTATCTCCAAAGGGAGAAATACAGCACAAAGTATTAAACAAAGACATCACACAAACTGTTCATAATATTCCTGAGCAGGAAAATCCTTATAGACAAGTCATCAAAGTGTGGTATGATCTGAGAAACTGAAGCCGGTTGTGTCAGATAAAAAAAAAAAAATGGGCTGTGAAGTTTGTTCTGTAATTCAAAGCACTTCTTACTCTTCCAAAGGTCCTGAGTTCAGTTCCTAGTACCCACATGGTGTCTGATAACTGGATGTAACTATAATTCCTGGTTTCTGATTCACTCTTTTGGCCTCCAAGATCACCAGGCATGTGTAAGACACATACGTGATGATGAAACACTCAACATAAAATAAAATAAATAAATTATTTATAAAAGTAACAACAAATACATACAACAGAAAAGATGGGCCTTACTTGGTGAGAGGGGTCATAAATACAGAAGCAGGAAGCAAGGCAAAATAACACTAAGGGATAGTCATAGGATTCATACTGTCATTGTAGCACGAATCTTAAAAGGTCTTACTAATAATAATAAATCCGGAGGAGCCAGGTATTGGGGTGAATTCTGAAAGATCAGAGAAGCAGAACAAGCCACAGCCAACCTCACCTCACCAATTCCTCAGCCAATCTTGTTTCCTCAAACTGAAAGCTTCTGATCACCCAAATGGATCTCAGCTGAACTAGTGCTCAAAAGCCTAAAAGCTTAACCAGCCTCTAGTTCCTGGTCCTCCCGCCTTATATACCTTTTTGCTTCCGGTCATCACTTCCCGGGATTAACGGCATGTGTCACCATGCCTGGCTGTTTCCGGTGTGGCTTTGAATTCACAGAGATCCAATGGATCTCTGCTTCCCAAGTGATAGGATTAAAGGTGTGTGTGCCACCATTTTCTGGCCTATGTCTGTCTAGTGGCTGTTCTGTTCTCTGACCCCAGATAAGTTTATTAGGGTGCAAAATACATTGGGGGACACAATATCACCACATATCACTATACCTTAAAAACCTATAATACAAGGCTAGAGAAATGTCTAAGTGGTTGAGAACACTGGCTTTCCTTCAAGGCTGTGCTTCTTGAGGACCCAGGTTCAATTCCCAACACCCACATGGCAGTTCACAAATGCCTGTACCTCTAGATCTAGGGGAATCTCATATCAATGCACATAAAATTAAACAACAACAAAAATCAACTATAGTACACACACACACACACACACACACACACACACACACACACACACGCTAAACTAAAAGTCTTCATCAATACTGACAATTCTTCCACTAAGAGCCAAAGACAGTCTACCCAAAACACCTACACCAGGCATGAGAAGCTCCCTTTTGAGTTGTTAGTCTTATTAAAGGCATATTGGACACAGCAAAAGTTGTCAGATTTAAGTTTATACCATGTGTTGAACAGGCATGAGAAATAAATAACAAAAAGCCACACAAAATGAACAGGGTTGCAGGATGATGAATTATAGATATTAGTCAGAGTTTATCGAACTGTGGATGAAAATTATATCCCAATGAAGCTCATAAGCAACACACATATATTTAACTCGCATGTAAGAGTAATTGATTAGAACAGTGGTGGAAACATGAAATCCTATTTCCTAAATGATAATTACAGTTTCAAGTCCTACTCCACCTCTCTTTAATATAGGCTAATGCATGGAGTTTAATAGAAAGAAAAGAGCTCAGATCTCCTGACAGAATGGGTGTCAACATTTCAAAGAGCCACAGCCTTCTTTTCATTTCTTAAAACCACATTTTGGGACTGTGAAGAAGTATAGGCTATCACATGTCTCCACCTTGGTGCTTCTAACATTTTGAAATAATAAGTGTTTGTATGGGGAAGTCTCCTAGGCATTATGTCATGCTTGCTACCTGCTGTCACCACACAAAAATGGACACAGTGTTCAGTGTCTTCCCAGTCCAGCTGGGTGGTACATGAGGCAAATTGTCCCTCCTTGAGAAGTTTAGAATCAAAGCATGTCTAACCTGACTCTTGGTCCCTTTGCCTCTGCTGAAGTTCACTTAAGATTACATTTGTTTTCAATTCATCTGGAAACATTCATGATATATTTTTCCTTTGTCCATCTACAACTATGGACTCGGAGGAAAATGATCTTACCAATTAATGTATTGTATGGTTATTCCACTTTGTAAGGTTATTTTATCTTTTTATGATTTGTTCTATAAGTTTCACATTATAATTAATAAGTCAGCCATCATTTATTTCCCAGGAAAACACACTCATCAGAGAAGTACTTAATTAGGGTTAAACTATCCCATTAAGTGTCAAAGACTCTCATGTTTGATCTGATGCTATGCGTATCATAAATAAGACATTAAACATCTCCTATTAACACTGTTCAATGTGAATAGAGGAAGTATAAATTCCTCCATTTTAACATGAAAATATGAACTGCTTTAAAAATTACAGACATCAGTGGCATGAAGGACTGTTTCTCTTTAATAATTTATAAGTTGTAGAATTGCAAGAAAAATGAAAAACATATGCAAATAACTCATTGCAGACATAGCCTTTGGAGGGAGAACAAAATGAGACCAAAGTAACTCTAACACAGCTATTAAACAAGTACTCCTTTCCTTGAGTAAAAATTCGGACTCATATTGAGACACCAGATAATATAGAATAACTGGCATATATGGAAAAATAAAATTATATTACGAGGTTTCATTAAGCAACTAGACAAATATTTATTGTAATATACATCTTTTAGTACTTTGATGAATAGCCACAGAAACTGACAAGTTTTTCAAGAACCATATATATATATATATATATATATATATATTGAATGACCATATATGGATAAGCCCATGACTTCTTTGAGAGTTACAGATGTCTGGAGCAACTGCTCTTGAAAGTGAAAAGAGGCTAGGTGAAGCAGTGTATTTAGTCTGGACCTTTCAGTAAACAGAACCTGTGTTGTTGAGGTGTTGGGAGACTGCCAGATCACAGCCATAGAGAACAGTGCACTTTCACATTTTAGGCGTTCCTAAAATTCATGTCCTACAAGCAGCTGAATTCTGTGGGTGAATATGCATGGTAAGAAGAATGAAGAATGTGGAAGTCTCTTAAGGCTTAGCAGGAGGGTTTTCATTTTACAAAGAATATATAAGAGGCAATAGTGATTGGCATTATTACTAGTAACAGATACTGCAGAATGAGGCACAGCACTGTGGAATGTGAGGAAGTCTAAATTGAGGATAAAAATGAGAACTAGAAGTGGGCAAGATGACCCAGGATATAAGGGCTTTGCAGCCAAGCTTGATGATCTCAATTCCATCCCCATGACTCACATGCTGGAAGGAGAGAACTGACTCCTGTAAATTGTTCTGAAACCTCCACAAATGCATACATGGACAAACACACACACAGAGAGAGAGAGAGAGAGAGAGAGAGAGAGAGAGAGAGAGAGAGAGAGAGAGAGAGAGAGAGAGAGAGAGAGAGAGAGACTAAATAAATAAGAATGTAATAGAAAGGAAAAACCAGAAATGAATGATATTATCAATATTGTCTTGAAGTATCATTAATGGTATTAACAAATCCATCTGGTTACGACTGATACAAGTACTGATTTCAAAAATATATTGTTATTCCTAATTTTACTATTCTTATTAATGCACTCAGTTATTTGGATCTATACATTTCATAACTAAGGTTTTATTTTTACACATTAATACACATTTGAAAATTTATTCCAGAGCCGTGTATGATAGAACACCCCCTGTAAACCCAGCATTTTTGAGATTTAGAAAGAAGGATTTTGAAGTGAAGTTATGTAGCTTGAGTTATATATGTAAAGCTTGTCTTAAAGATTATTAAAAAGAAAAGGAAAGGTGGATTCCAAGACATTATGCATGCTTCTTGGTTTATGATGGAGTAATCTTCTGATAAATATATTGCAATCAGGGAATACTGAAAATAGACTTAAAGAAAACAGTGTAGCTTAGCAAGGTAGGATGCCAGGAGTGTTGGCTGCTTGCTTTGCTATGCAGTGTGTGGGCTGGAGCTGTGTTCTCACTGCCAGCGATGTCCAGCATCCTGAGAGACTATCATTCCTCACATTGCTAGCCCAGAGAAAGAGAAAGATCCAAAGTATGATTTCTAGTGAACAGAATCAACTCCTATCCTACTGTAGAAAAAGCCTCAGTGGAACCATTAGTAACTAGGGAACCGCTTGTATTTTCTTAAAGACTCCAGGCAACACCACAAAGATAAATGAAACCTAGCCACACACAACTTTTCCAGTAGAAAAACAATTTAGGTAAACATGAGCGACCTCAAAAGTCAAGTGAAGCAGGTTACCTAAAAGGTCTGAAAGACTCTTTTGGAGGAAAACAGCAAAATGCTAAGTGCTGTGGGTTTTGAGAATAAAGGGGTAGGGAAATTACCTCATCTTCTTGTCCCATTCATATTCCTAATAGGGACAAGTTTTCTGTTTAGGTGGAAGCACTACCGATGTCCATATACACCCCAAAAGGTTGGGATGTTGGGGATCTCCAGCTTGGGGCCCCATTTCCCCGCCCCCACAGTTCTTCCTTCTCACATTCCAGACCCCGCCCCCTCTAAAAGGCTGCTAAGCAGTAGCCGCTCCCCTCAGAAAGCCCTGCAATGGTCATCTCCTACCCTGGAGGCTGCTCAAGACTAGGCCTATAGACTACTAGAGACCTGGCCGCCATATTTGCCATGTGATTGCTCCCCTGCCTTCCAAAAGGTCGCCCTGAAGTTGCTTGGCTCTGTTTATTAAACCTGGATTTATCAATCAGTTTGATTGGGTTACTACACCAGCGGCGGCAGTGGTGGGTACCCAATAACTGGGGATTCGAAACTTATCATTTACTCCTGTATCAGATGCCACTGTCCCAGGCTTTAGACAATAGGAGGACCTGTTCCTCCTCTTTCTTAAACCTGGTAACCTCAAAAAACAATAATCGTGTGGGTTGAAAGGCATTTTCATTATTGTAATTCTGATACCAGCATTTATTTCCAAACTTTAGTTAACATCATTAAAGTATTTTGCAACGTTTTGGAAAGGAAATCAGAAAATAGTTTAGGAGAAAATTCTCTGGTAATTTTTCTTAAGCACTGAGAAACAAAGAGCTGAAATTCACCACATAATGAGACACAAAGGCAGCTGAGATACAAAGAGAAAATACTGGAAATGTTTCTATGCTTTTAATGAAGTCTGCAGTAGAGGTCAAGCAAAGCTAAGCAAAACAAAACTAGGTAACAATTATAGAAATCAGCACTTACCCATATTTTGCAAAATTTGCCCAAAATTTCATCATGGATCGACTCAAAATTTCCTCAGCTCTGGTATAATTAGCTCTTCTTTCCAGTGGTAAGCCAAAGACAAGCTCGATTTCATAGCCATGCATAACTCCCATCCATTCAGGCCAAGGAATTTTGGAAGATCGGTGTTCGAGATAGTAGAAAAAGGCATTATTTTCAAGGTCTGAAAATGTCTTAGCAAACTCCAACGCGGGGCATATGATGTTGTAATCTCCAATTACATCATCCAAGGCCTCACGGTAGACTTCCGGTGTCTGGTCACCTAACCAGTCCACATAGTAGAAAAGGATTGCTTCTTTTCCCAAGCTGCTCACTCCTGGGAAATACATATTTAAACCTTCTTGAAACTCTCTCCGAGTGATGAGACTGTCATTGTCTTTGCTGAAACCAGGAGCACCATACACTAGAAAAGATGTGCCTTCATCTTTGTTAACGCCTACTAAGATCTGAGTTTTTTTCACTTGTCCGAGTTGAAGTAGTGTGTGGGGCATGTCAGTGAGAAAATCACCATCCACCGTTGGACCGAAATTTATCGATAAGAGGGAATCAGAGGGGAGAACGAACCTTTGGTTCAGAAGAATTTCCTCAGGATCTTTATTTTGAAGGCATTTAATCATCTCAGTCTCATTCTCTTTTGAGCAGCCAGCAAATTCAGCTAAGGTCAAAGTTCGGTTTCTGGCTTCCTCTGGAGACTTTACTGCCCAGGGGGCGTTAGAAGATCCACTTTGCAGAATGGCTCTGGTAAACAGAGGGTAGCTTTGGGGACAAAGCAAATGTAAGCTCACAGATGCTGATCCTGCACTTTCACCAAAAAGCGTTACACTTTTAGGATTCCCTCCAAAGGCAGCTATGTTCCTTTGGACCCACTGAAGTGCCAACTGTTGATCAAATAAGCCCATGTTCCCTGGAGCCTCAGAATTTCCAGGTAAAGCTAGAAATCCTAGGGCACCTAGCCTATAGTTCATTGAAACTACAATAACTCTTTCAACCCGAGCTAGAAACTTCCCATCATAAACAGGTAGAGAGGAAGTCCCAGTTTGAAAGCCACCACCATAAACCCATACCATGACAGTGGCATTTTTCGGTTTAGGTGCTGGAACCCAAACGTTCAGATACAAGCAGTCTTCGCTGAGGTTTGTGTTCGGATTCCACATTTCCGACCCCTGGAAGCCTGGGAAGGTTTGATCTATGATCTGATAACAAGAGCTAGCATATTTGGTGGCATTATGGATGCCAGGCCACTTGCTTAAGGGTTGTGGCTTTTTGAATCTTAGCTTTCCAAGAGGAGGCTGTGCGTAGGGGATTCCGAGAAAAGCAGTCACCGTGCCACCTAGAACCGGCAGGCTCAGCCCCCGGACTCTTCCCGTCTTGGTTGTGACTATGAAGTCTTCTTCAGCGTGTGACTTCCCAAAAAGCATGCCAAGCAGTAGAAAGGACATGAGGAAGTGGGTCTGTGCGACGGTGGTGCGCTGGGTCTGCATGTTGATTCCTAAGAGAAAAGTAAGCAAAGGGTTTTAACAGTCTTGTAGATGCCATGTTATTGTCCAATGATGATAATTCACTAAAATACCGTAGTTCCTATTTACCCTAAACGTATAAGACCTGATGAATATGTTACCAACCCAAGGATATGGATAAGTACTAAGAAGAAAGTGTATTTCTCTCCACTTAAAAGAGAAAAACATGTTAAGGAAAATATATAAGATCTTGCCTTGGAAATACCATTGTTAAAAATCTGTAAGAAGTTTCAGCACGGTAAAAAGGTAGTTTGTCCCAGGTACATATGTTATCATTCACTACACATAGCCATATCAAATATGAAATAGCTAGGGGTGGATATGTCAGGAGTAATTTCTACATGAATAGAGGAGAAAAATACAAGGGTTTTTGGAATAGTGTGTCTGGATAATATATCACAAAACTCTGAAGTCAGTTAAGAACATATACAATCATCTACTGCCTTCCTTTGTTCCATGGTTCTTCTCATAGTTCCCCCTTTTTAAAAAGAATGCGTTTCATCTATACAATCTCAGTTTATTCTCAAAAGGGAATTGAGACAATTTACTTGTAGCATGGTAAGTAATAAAATAAGTTATTGCCATTTAACTGTAAATGGTAACACTAAGAAGCCAGCTTTCTCTCTGGCTTAAAATACAGGTTGTTGAATTTTGCTACCTGTTTGTTTCAGGCTATTCTGCTTGAATCACAATCTCCTTGGTGGGAGACCCAGCTGATATTTATGTGGGAAATGATATTGGCTTAGAAGGAATTTTTACAAGACTAACAACAATTAATTTGTAAACTGATTAAAGCACATGTAAATAGTGAAATACGTTTGTTAGCAGAGTTATGGATACTCATGTTTTTTAATAGTGTAGAAATTCATTGAAATCAGAGGACCGATACTGAGAAATTACTGGGTAAGCAGAAGAGGCTAGAGTAAATTGTAAAATACAAAAGGAAATGTATTTAATATTATGGTATAGATAATAATTATTTAAGGCCACATGAGTCATCATAGTTTTATTAAAATTTATAACATAAACATGAGTTTCTTTGAAATAAAACTTTCCAAACTCCATGTGATAAAAAGGAAAATAAAATATAATGTAAATGTCATTTAAAAAGAATCAATGCCATTTTATATAGTTGTAGAAACACAATTAAAATATTCATTAACAGGCACTGGCTTCTGTCCACATAACAATGGCCAGGACTAACAAATGCGCAGTCCTTCTGTTACTTTTTCTAATGCTCTAATTTTAAATCCAACCTCCCTGCTCAGGAAGTTAATCCTGTCATCACCAACCATTTGCTATGGCTTTCTGTGTGTATAATCAAGTTTATTTTGGTAGGCCATGAGAAAGAAACAGATGTGAGAGCTATGTTCCCTGACCTTGAAGAATATTTTTTTAATTTACTTTTATTTTTTGTAAATGTGGGATATGATACAGGTGTCACAGTATAATTTGAAGATCAGAGGATAACTCAGAATTTCTTTTTTTCCACCCTTTACCTACCAAGCCATCTTTCTTCCCACACTTTATACCTAGAAGATGCTAATTTTCAAACAATATCATTTACCCCTGCTCACAGGAAATCTAGTGATCAATTCCTAACAAATATGTAAATAAATCATACCATAATGACATTTATTTTGAACCCAATATTTAATGACTTCATCTCTGCATAATTTTATCAATATCTGTGTCTATCCAAAATAGACTTATTTTACGTAAATAAGTCTATGTTTAAGTTGATTGCTATGGTAGTAAGTTCAGGTTTTAAAATCAAGACATTTGTTAAATGTTTTTCTTGTTTTTTAATATCCTCTGTTTTGATACAATTGAGCATGGGCTAAGATCCATTAAATGTATTATTGAAACATACTCTTGTATGTTTCATGGGACGTTTAAGTATTGTATTCACCGTGAGTGTAATTTGTAGGTATGATAATCAAACTACATGGAATAATAATATAAAATATCTGAGAATCTGACAGTTACTAAGGCAATTTTATATTTTGAACAGGAGGTATGGATTATTTACTGTTCCTCATAGCTTTTTGTACTTTTTTTTCCTGTTAACTACAACGCCCTTTCTCTTAAATAAACAGAAAAGAAAAAAGGAGGCACATGGAATTTCTCTTTCTGTTTTTGAAAACCAGCTTCGTCAAGGGAAAATGACAAGCCCCGGACCTATCTGCTCTGAGCGCAGTTCAGCAAGCTCACCTGTGACCCCGGGCTGCTTCTCTTTGGGTGTGCAGAGTAGTGCAGGCTCCTTCTCAGCGCACTGGAAAGATGATCTATGCTGTTTTCTTGGCTTTGTTTAAATATTCTTATACAAACATAAATTGAATGTTAAAATTTTCAATTTCTAGTAATTTTTAATAACTTAAAACTTTAGTTTAGAGGCTGGGGAGGTGCTTCAGTAAGTTAAGGGCATTCTGAGCAATCAGAACTTGTGTTCAGATCCCCCAACTTCTACATAAAAAAAAAAAAAAAAAGAAGCCGGGCGGTGGTGGCGCACGCCTTTAATCCCAGCACTCGGGAGGCAGAGGCAGGCGGATCTCTGTGAGTTCGAGGCCAGCCTGGACTACCAAGTGAGTCCCAGGAAAGGCGCAAAGCTACACAGAGAAACCCTGTCTTGAAAAACCAAAAAAAAAAAAAAAAAAAAAAAAAAAAGAAAAAGAAAACCCAGGTATGGTGGTGCCCCTCTGTGATTTCAGTACAGTCCAGGAGGAGATCCCAGGGGCTTGGTGGCTAGACTATCAAGCTGAAGCTGTGAGACTTGGGTCTGTGAGAGACCCTTTCCAAAAGGAAAGTGGAAAGTGACTAAAGAAGACACTTAACAGCAACCTCTTGCCTCCACAGACCATGTGAGCACACTTGTGCACACATAAGCACATTTGTGCACACACAAACACACTATACATGAACACATACAGATGGACATGTGCACAACTGTACTTACACACAAACATTTCTTCAACAGTTTCTTGTAAGGTGTTAACAACTTACATTAACAACTATGATAATTTTAAATGTTCCAGATCAGCTACTATCACACCTAAAAAGTTGCAGTGTTTCCACATTAGCTATATTTATATAGCTTTTTCCTTCTGTAATTTAATATCCATTTTCCTCCAATGGATCTTAAATTTCCAGAGCACTGTTTATATGAATTAGAAACACATTATCAAGAATGATACCTATGAGCTTTTCTTGTATATAATGTAAAGTATAACATTAGAAACAGCCACCATAAGCATAACTTTATGTAAGGATGACAGTTCAGTTCTTCCTCTCATGTTACCTGCTGAGAAGTTAGACTCTATATTAATAAATCTGCAGTGCTAAATAAAAAAATGCTGAATACCCTCACATTCAGTACAGTCTACATGTGTTACACTTAAATCAACATTATTCTATTATTTTCACAATCTAACATTTTTCCTTGGTACTCTGCACTTCTCTGTTAAAGACATGTTTCGATGTCTATTTATCACATACTCAAACAATCTAAACAAAAATAAAAAGAAATGTCAAAATTAATTCATTAGCTTGTTTTTAATTATACTTTAAAATTCTATAAAATTGCCCCTCTCATATTGTGGTGCAACTGACAACTGCTAAAAAATAAAAGTTTAAACTCAGGGAAACATGCTTATCATAAAAAATGAGGCAAACTTTCACACTGAATACAGCTATCTTAATGTAGATAAGCTCATTCCTTGAAATAGTAGTTAATATTTCCAAGAGATTAGGAGATTTTACTCATAAGGCCAAAGTAAATAGGTGTTAGAAGTGGAAAAAAAAAAACCTATCAGGATAACAAATTCAAGTTAACAAATGCTACTTAATATCATATTTTACTGCTAACATTTTACAAATTCTAAACTTTTTAAAACTTTAACTTTTAAAATAAAAAAAGGTCATATCACCTCTTTTTAAAAAAATCTTCCTGCATCAGTTACTGGATAAAGGCTCTGTGATGACAGTTAGGGTGTTCACCCATCTGACTACTGATGTAGGCCAGCTCAAGCACCCTTTCCACTATTGCTAATAGTTTAAGCTGGGGTCATCCTTATAGATTCCTGGGAACTTCCTTAGAACTCCCTATGCCCATGATGTCTCCCTCTATCAAGATAACTCTTTCATTGCTCTCCTAGAGCCTTCATCCAGTAACTGATGGAAGCAGATAAAGAGATCCACAGCCAAGCAACAGGCCAAACTCCAGGAGTCCAGTCGAAGACAGCGAAGAGGGATTCTATGAGCAATGAGTATCAGGATCATGACAGGGAAACCCACAGAGACAACTGAACCAAGCTAGTGGGAACTCATGAACTTTAGACCAACAGCTGTGGAGCCTGCATGGGACTGGACTAGGCCCTCTGCATAAAAAAAAGACAGTTCTGTAGCTTGGTGTGTTTAAAGGTCCCCCAGGCAGTAGGATCATGATCCATCTCTGGTGCATGAGCTGGCTTTTTGGAGCCCATTACCTATGGTGGGACACCTTGCAGTCTTGATGAAGGGGGAAGGTCTTGGACCTTCCTCTATTGAATGTATCAGCCTTTGCTGAGTCCCTATGGGAAGCCTTACCTTTTCCAAGGAGGAAATGTGGGGTGGCTTGAGGGGGGAAGGCTGGTGGGGGAGTAGGAGGAGAAATGAGAGAGGGATCTGTGATTGGTATGTAAAATGAATTAAAAAAAAAACTCTTAATAAAGAAAACATAAAAACAATCTTTAAAAAAATAAAAATCTTTAAATTCAAAATTGAAATCTCAATTCCCCAGACAATTTTATGAGAAAATAAATGATGTCATTATACCTAAAGATGTGGACCTGTTAAAATGACAAATATAAAAAAAACCTATTTATTACCATTTATTTGTAAAAATGATTTGTTTGTCAAATGTTTAAAGTAATGGACAAGCCTGGAAATATGTAAAACAAAAAAGTCTAAAAGCTCTTGATAGCGTTCTCTAGGTATCATGTTCCTGTTTTAAAAATATCACTAAAATATGTGGATCTTATTTTGAAATGGTGATTCTTAAAATGTGCTGGGAAAGTGCTATCTAGATTGTACTAGAAGGATCTAAGATCAGCATTGAAATTCTATTTGACCAAAATAGCTACGTCTCTATACCAAATCAAAATCTGTTTTGTTTCAAGCTAAGTGAAGAGCGTATTGAGGAAATCTAGTCATAAATGGACCATATCCTGGTCTTCCACAGAGCTTTGAATGTTTTCTCAGACATCCAAGTAGACAGAAGATGGCAGGTGAGTTCTGCAAACTCAAAATCTATTCCTAATCAAAGTCACAGTGGATATTCCCAAGATTACATTAGTAAACTGAATATTAAATTACTAAATTTGGGGAGTTTTCTTTGGCAGCTGCGTTCTCTCTGCTTGTGGTCTTTTTATTTACATTTCTTTACCATCTGTGGCTGTGAGGACCTAAAGATGGCTCTCTCCACCTGACTCTCATACTGTCAATACAATGGAACCCAGAGAAATGGGAATTTCCCCCAGGAAATGCATGCTATAAGAAGAAAAGTACATTCTTGAAAGAGGTTCCAAACAACTCCAACAACTTGTGAGACCACCTTGCAGAATGGGATTGAAGCCTGGACAATGATGGTTCAGTCCTAGGTGGGACCACACTTTAACTAGGACTGCTTGGATGGGCACAGTCTTGGGTCACTGTTGAAACTTGAATCTCACTTCAGGGCTGCAAAGATGGACGGTGGGAGGGGAAGCTTTGTCCCTTTTCCCGATGTGATCACACAGAATACATCTTCCTTTTCTCCCTTCCACTATTAGTTTAGCTCTTTAAATTGATTTAATAAGGACCTGTGTGGCCAAACGTGCTTAAGGCAAAGGCTGTGGCCTCCAAATTTGATAACAAAACAGTCAGTCGATTTTTGTAAGAATAAGCAGACTTTGGAAAATATGAAAACAAAGACAATGATGAAATGTAAACTACATTATTACTTGTTACCAAGTAATGAATCAAATCAAAAGTAAATTTATAGAGGAGAATACATTCATAGACCCTATGAGACCTTTTCCACTTATCTTTAGTAAAAATGTAATATGAAATAGGTTTCAGATTTCTCCGTAAAATTAAAGATGCAGGATATTATATATCAACGAACAACACAGAAAAAAGAGAATAAATATGTCTTTTAAAATCTCTAAGCATTATATTTGGCATCTTAAAGCAATGGTATTTTACCTAAAAAAAAAACTCCAGAGTTATGATTCAAATCATCAAGATATGTGTTAAAAGTCTGCTAACTTCAAAAATATGATTTTATCAAAATGATTTATAGTCATATTTATCACAAATATTCTATAGTCTATATTAAGGAAAAATTGTGCCTGCTAATTGGAATACATTCTTCAAATATAGAGTACCTTCCTATGAAAAAAATGTATAGCCCGCCCATAGGAATCTGATAAAATGATTTTGTTTGTACTTCAATTTTCTTTTGGTCTCATAAATTTTATAGTCAATGACTGAACAGAATCTGATGCCATAAAAATAATGACATGTTTCCAAGAATCTAGGATGAGCCAAAATTCTATTTGTTTAGTATTCCTACAAAAATAAAATAATGGTAACATGAGATATTTTAGTCCAGATTAAACACTCAAAAGTGGTCAATAATGGCAGAGGAGTTATTTGTAGATCAAATTAGGAAATAGATTTTCTTTGACATAAAAGGAACTTTTGCTTTCTGCTTGCCAAATGATGTTGTGAAAGTTTCAGGGGAAAAACGCTGAGTGATAAAAGTGCCCTGTTAAGTAATAAAAGAAAATTAATCCATATCATTGCAAAAGAGATGATATTGGGGAAAAGTCAAGATTGCCCAAACAGTACTTTTGTTGTTAAGAAGTTGATTAACCCTGCACTAAAGGGTAACCATAGCCTAAAATAAGTCTCCTTAGAGAGATAATAAACAATAAGAAAGAGACTCCACAGGTACTATGTCTCTTCACTCAAAGTTGAACAAATTCAGCATATCCTCGGCAATGAAAGGAACTGAGTTTGTGGTTCTGGAATAATAGAAAGCTCTGATGCAGTTCCTCCTCGCCTGTCTCCTTGGTCCCACTTGCTAGCCAGGGACTATTCCCAATGGAGCACCATAAGGGCTCCGCAAACAGTGAAGAAATACCCTTCCTTTCTCCGCCCGATCTCCACGGGAACCTTATCATTAGCGGTGTAAATTCTGATCAACTCACCCGAATCACTGCAGAAAAGGATGACGAAGTTTGCAAAGTGGCAGTCATAGAATACTTCGGGGAAAGGCGGGATGCAGCAGCCGCCCTGCCTGTGAATTGCCCAGCTCTGACATTTCAGTCAACTCTTACTGACAAAGCTCGCGAGAGCTGGCAGCAGCAACTTGATCTGGCGCTGGCCCGGCTTCCTTGGCTGACATCTGTTCAGAGGCTAATGGCATGAAGGCAGTGGTGACCACGCCTTCGGAGAGTGCTGGGGGGTCTTCCTCTACCAACACAGAGAGGCTTCCTGCAGAGAAGAAAGAGCAGGGAGGCGCCTGGGTAATAGAAACTGAGCGAGTTACTTGACACCAGCAGGACTTTAAAGTTTTGTGTTTTGCTTTGTTTTCTTTTGCCCATTTCAGAGTTTTACAGCAGTAAACATTGGACACACTATTCTATAGAAATGTCACTGAAAGCGGGTGTACCTTTCATCTCTGAAAAATCATGTGGTGATAAAGCCGCATAAAAAAAGAAAATAGGAAATAAAATAAGCAATCTAGATATAAACTATGAAAATCAAAGGATTGTTTACCCCTGACGATCCCGCCTTGTACCCTGCCCCTCAACATTTGTTTAAGCCCTACAGAATTCGCAGTTCCTGACAACTTCTCCAAAGTCCCTGTTCGTAATATATGTGAGGGAAAGCCACGGTTTATAATACATTTGAAGAGTCCAAAGTTCTTCAGCAAACAGTTAAAAGAACATCTCCAGTCAGGTACTGAGAGCATAGTGAACATATATTTTTATGTTTCAAGCTTATCATACTTTACACTTGTATTTTGCAAAACAATAAGAAAAAAAAACTTCAAGGAACACTTTAATGGCTGATTCTCCATACAGTTGCACTTTTAAGTTTTTGTAAATGTCAGTTTTCAATTTTAAATCTCTCAGCTAAGGGCTCACTACAGATTAAACAGAGTAACTGGGTCTGTAGAAAAGCACACTTTTGTCATTAACAGTTGTTAACATTTCAAACATGTACATACAAGAACTAGTACTTTGATTCTGGACAATTTCTGTGTGACTCAGATTTACATATAATATATTAACCTAATGAGCATGAGTTTAACATGATTATTCAAATTTTCAGGCCATGAAATTTGATCTTTAAAATCTCAAAATCTTGCTATGTTGCTAGTTCTAAGAACTTTTGGAGTTAAAATTTCAAATAAAATATTTTCAATATCATTTCATATCAAATGCTTCCCAAATAACAAACATTTTTAGTAGCTGAAATTATCTTTTCTCTGGACGGTGTCACTTAGGCAATATTGATTACATGCCAAACATTACAATCACCAGTTCAAAATGTATAATAATAACATATGACTTTGGTAACCACGGGACAAACTCTTAAAAAGAAGTACATAATTCCTTTCTATAAACACTGTTATATATATATATATATATATATATATATATATATATATATATTTCTAAATACGTAAGTACAGTCTGCTTAGTCTGTATAATGTTACTTGTTTGTATATTTTCAGGGTTGACCATTTGATAGTGTTGTATAAACAACTGATGTGTTCTTCCTGAGACAGATATTTCTCCCATTCTCAGCAATTCTTAGTTCTCCTTGCTTCCTTGTGTAGTGTTGAAGCCTCATGGACTTTCCTTCTTCCACTTTAGCACATCTATTGCTGTTCTTGTTCGGATCTTATTTAGGCAGTCATGTTGGTGAGGTTTTATGGGAGTAGCTTCTGATATCACTAGGAGATGCAGTCTCACAGCTAACTCCCTCATCCTCTGACTCTTACAATCTTCCCACTCTCTCTTCTGTAACGATCCCTGAGCCTTGGGTTTAGAGTGTTTTGTAGTCACATCCTTTGGAAATGGGCTCTACAAATCAACCTCTTGATTGGTTTTGGTTATGAATTTGAAAAAGAAAAAGGAGGGCTATGTGGGTGGATTGGAAGGATGAAAGGGAAGAGAGAATGAGGTAATTTTATCTCTAACAATAAGAAAAAAAATTTAAAGTATACGATCAATTTACAATGTTTTGAAAGTTATGGTAGCTGTATTTAAAACAGTCCTTTGGTTAGCCCACTGAACTATCCACTAGTTTAGAACGTATCATTTCTTAAGATTTCATTTATTTTTATTTGATGTATGTGTATGAATGTTTTGCCTACATAAGTATGCGTGTATGTTGTCCTCTCAGGCCAGAAGTTGTTGAATTCCCTCAAACTTTAGTTACAACTTGTTACAGGAATCGCAGGGGTACTGAGAAACAAGTCTGGGTCCTCTAAAAGAGCCACAAGTGTTACTAACTGCTGAACCATCTCTTTAGCCTCAGAATGTATTTTTTTTTTTAAAAACCCAAATGTCAATACTTCTTCCAACACAGCTCTACTGCACTGTTTTCTGTAGTAGCATAAAGTTAAAATTAAGCTCAAGCCCTGATCTTACTGAGTGAATTTATCTTATAGTTTTTGCATCCTGTCATGTCTACTCCATATTGTATGTTTTATACAATGTAAATATTTTTATACAATATATATACTCCAGATATTTTTTCAAAACAGTTGTGAAAATAAGAAAATCACTTACTAGAAGAATGTAATGTATATTTAAACTAGCAAGCTAATTTGGTGATTATGAAACTGCTCTTTTTTCTTCTGTTAAGCATTTTTTCTTCAGTGAAACACTTGGGCTCCAGAACCACTGGTTCATCTGTGTCTTGGTTTCTCAGCTATGCTACTTGGCTGTGCATTACCTTAGTTCACCCCTAAAGCATTTGTTCTTCCTGTGTTATTGATCTTTGTTTCGTGCCTTGACACACAACAGGTGCTTTGCTGCTGTGCTGTTATCTTTTTTTTCTCATGCTTCTAGTGAGATGATATCAATCATGTGTCATGGGCTTGTTGAGTCAGTTGGCCAAGTTTCATGCTGTGACCTCATAGCCTTGTGATTTGTCAGTACGACTGCCAAGTATTTTGTGCTAGTTATAAGTGGTTCTGGTGGAGCACCCCCCGGAACTCTTGACTTCTCATTATTAATGCTTAGGCTAGTCCTGTCAGCTGCCCTCAGTGAACACATTGAGGTAGGCAGTCATAGCTCCTTTCAGGTTTAAGGTATTATCATCATTCATTTACTGCTGGGTTCATTGTTTCCTTAGCAGTAGCACGGAAAACTTGACAGTGTGTGAATCATTTCATTGATTAGGCAATGTCATGTACAAAAGTATTTTGATCTTTACCTTTTATTGATATATTTGGTTGTTCTGTATTTTTAATTACATTACAAGGAATTAGGTCTCTCCATAGCATTTTATGAACTTTTTTTTTGTTTTTTTCTCTCTCTCCCTTTTTTCTTATCCTTCCTTTATCTCTTAGCACCAATAGCCTCATTTCTGCCTTCATGTTATGTGTGACATTTTACCTTCTCACCTTCTATTTCTTTTTAACAAGAATAATATATTTTATAATCAAATATTCATTACTAAGAAAAATCTTAAAGATTTTTGTATTTCACATACGACAGTGCAAGAAAATATGACCTTCATACTACATAGTTGCATAAGAGTGGTCAAATAGTTTATGGTAAATATTCCCACTTCTTATTCATTTAACAATATTAACTATCTATTGAAATATTTCAATGATTAAATGGTACATTATCTCATGGATGTGCTTAATTATTTTTACCTCTGTAATGATGATAGCAATATGAAGGAATAAGTAGTATTTCTGGGCCAGGATGGAGCTCAGTAATAGAACCCTCACAGGGCATGAATAAGGCTCTGGGTTTGAGCTTCAACAATGCAAGTCATAAAGGAAAATAAGTTTTATTTTCAAATATTTTTCTACATGCCCTGAATATCCTAATTAATTTAAAACTCATGATAATAAGGAAATAAGAAAGTAACAATTATCTTTAACTAAGAACTGCCATTAATCTTATTCTCTAGTTGAGTTAAGTATGCCACAAAGGGTTTATACGACCTGCCTGATATCACAAAATATCAATGTTGTTTTCTAATATGCAAGGTGCCAATAGCTACAATAGAAAATTCTGTATATGGATATTTCACTATATTCAGTATATATGTTTGTTTCTTATCTTATTGTGTTTTATTGGCTAATTTTGTTATTTGACAATTTATTACATATATTTATCATGTATTCTGGGTAGTCTCCCTGCCCTGCCCCTTTATAATACCCACACTCCCATACCTGTCAAGTTCTTCTCTCTCTCTCTCTCTCTCTCTCTCTCTCTCTCTCTCTCTCTCTCTCTCTCTCTCTCTCACACACACACACACACACACACACACACACACACACACACACACACACGAGGACTGGATATCCTTACAAATTCCCTTCCTAGATTCATGACTTTTGGTTTTGCTTGGTGACTTATTTGTTTTTCTGTGCCTGGGTTATCTCACTTAATATGTTTTTCCAATTTTATTTTCCAACAAATTTTTCATTATCATCATAGATAGCTGGAAAAGAATTCCATTGTATGCATATACCACATTTGCTTTACCACTAATCAGTGGATGGACATCTAAGCTGCCTCCATTTCCTAGCTAGTGTGACTAGGATAGCAACCAACATACATAGTCAGTAATAGTAGTAGACAATACGACTAGCAAGCAATAGTATCTTTAGGTATCTGTGCAGTAATGGTTACAGTGGGGTCATCCTTGTTTATCTTCTCAGAATTTAAATTGATGAATGTGACCTGTGCAAAGTAGATTTTCAGTTTTCACATCCTCCACAGACTTTGGAATAGGAATTTCCAAAGTTCTCATAAACCGTACAAATGTCTGCAGTCAGAATAAGTCTGTGTGTGTGCATGTGCGAATGTGTGTGTGTGTGTGTTTGAGAAAATATTTTCATCCATTTTACAAACCAATCAAAGATCTCCCTCCTCCCCCCCCCAGCCTTCACCTCCCAACCCACCCCCCAATTTCCCCCACATAAGAAGGCAAGGCCTCCCATGGGAAGGCACATCCAGTAGAGGCAAGTCCAAGCCCTTCCCCCTACTTCAAGGCTGCACCTCATGCAGCATAAATCTTCATATGTCTCTGGACCTAATGGAATGGACATTCCTTCTCAAATCTGACATGTGTTTGAAAATGGGTTTGTCTTCAGCTATTAAATTGGAATTGCTTTGAGAAAACAGGGGCAGCTATTGTGGAAATATCTATAGGTGGTGCCTTCAGTGAGGGATAAGACAGACTTTTTGAGGTTAGGGGAAAAGGAACAACAAAGGGGGTTGTGCTGTTTTATGTGTATGAGTAAAGATAGTTTAAAGGAAGTTCTGAAAATAGATTTGAAGGTATCAGCAACTGATAAAATCTTAGCATAGTAACAAGATAACCAGTACCCACAGGAAGCCCCTAAGGACAAGCCATGGCAAGTGCTTTCTACAAATACAAAAGCATAGGAATCAAAATCTGACAGTTAACACTGAAACTTGATTGCTTAGGGCCTAAGACAGAAGAGAAAGTATTTTGTTTTGAGTAGACAATGTAAAAGAAGAAAGACACACACACACACACACACACACACACACACACACACACACACACACGGTGGGATAATATTGTACTGTTTAATTATAACTTGGTTTTATTGGTTTAAATTTGCTGAAACACAACAGTTTATTTGTCTTAGGATTCCTGTGTCAAAATGTACATTAGTTAGTCATCCATAAAGTCAGAATTCTGCTTTCACTTTAGTAGATCTGTTCACAGATTCCTAATTGGTCTCCCGCAGTTGATTGGGAGATTTACAGCCCCCGCTCCGTGATGTGAAATTTAACCAGGTATATGCCTTATCTGGGATTTACATTCAGCTAATTTGTAAGGTAGGGAGGTTGATTCTTCTGTGATCTAATGTCACATAAGCCATCTTAAGCTCTTTCAAAACACTATCTGTCTTATTTGGGGTTTCTATTGCTGCTATGAAACACAGTGACCAAAAAACAAGTTGGGAAGAAAGAGTTTATTTGGCTTGCACTTCCACATCACTGTTCATCACTGAAGGAAATCAGTGTAGAAACTCAAACAGGGCAGGAACCTAAAGGCAGGAGTTGATGCAGAGGCCACAGATGAGTGCTGCTTACTGGCTTGATCCCCATTGCTTGTAAAGCCTGCTTTCTTACAGAACATAGGACCATCAGGTCAGGGGTGGCACCACTCACAATGGGTCCTTCCCCATCAATCATTAATAAGAAAATATCCTATAGGATGATCTGTGGCCCAATCTTATGAAGGCATTTTTTTTGCTTACTCTTTACTCAATCTTAGTTTTTATTATTCTCATATGTTATATTCCAAATGCACTTCTTCTCCTTCCTCTCCCAACCTCCCCATCTCCTCTCAGAAAAGAGTAGGCCTCCAAGGGACATCAACCAAACATGGCATAACAAGCTACAATAAGAGTAGGCACATACCCTCATATCAAGGCTGAACAAAGCAACCCAATAGGAGGAAAAGATGGCCCCTGCTCCCACTGTTAGAAATCTCACAAGAACACCAAGCTGCACAGCCATAAAATTATATGCACAGTGCAGTAGGACAGGCCCATAGGGTCCAGGAAATTGACTCAAATGAGTTGCCAAGATAGGCACATAACATACTTCCTTATGAGCCAAACTGATGTCTGCCTGAGGGCCTCACAACAGGTGCTGTCAGAGTTCCTAATCCAGGAGAGTCTTCCTGAGGGCCTAGCAATAGGCACTGTCAGAGTTCCTGATCATGCCAGGCAATGAGGGACAGCCATGCAATGCCACCAGATTAGAACACAGCTTGAGTGCTGAGAGAAAGGTATATAAGGCCTTCCCCTTTATTGAATAAAGAATTTGTTGTCTTCAACTGACTCCTGGTGTCTGTGCCCTTGATGCCGTGCCTTCTCACCATATCCCACAGGGGAGCCATTAGGATCCAGCAACAGCAGAGGACCTAGGTCAGACTCCTACAAGCTCCCTGATCTCTGCAAACCCCTTTACGTCCTGGTCAGATGATTCTATGGGCCATGTTCTTGTAGTGTCCCTGACCCCTCTGGTTCCTCCCACCCCTCCTTTTTCTCCTCTGCAGGACCACCCAAACTCTGACTAATATTTGGCTATGGGACTCTGTGTCTGGTCCCATCAGTTGCTAGATGAAGGCTCTCTTGTCTCTCTGATAACTATTCTACTATGCTGTTTTCCCAGAATATTCTGCAAGCAGGACAAACTGTAGGTGGAAAGTTTGTGTCTGGGTTGGTGTCCCAATCTCTCCATTTGAAGGCTTCCTTGGTTATAGAAGATAGCCAGTTAAGGCTCCATGTCCCCTATTACTAGGAGTCATTGCTAGGCTTATTCTTATGGATTCCATGGAGTTTCTTTGGATTAGGTTTCTACCTTGCCTCCCAAATGCCCCTAATTCTTCTGGTCATCTCTCTCAGTATTTTCTACCCCCAACTGATCCCTCATGTTCCTAACTCCACCACCTGCAAAATCTATTCTATTTTCATTCCCAGAGAGAACTCTCCATCCTCCCTTTGAGCCCTCCTTGCTACTTAACATTTTTGGATCTGTGGATCATAGCATGGTTATCTTTTATTTTAGAGCTAATATTCACTTATAAATGAGTACATAACATGTTTGTCTTTCTGGATCTGTGTTACCTCACTCATGATGACTTTTTCTACTCATATCCATTTTCCTGCAAATTTCATGTTGCCATTGTTTTTAACAGCTAATACTCCATTGTATAAATGTACCATTTTTTATCCATTCTTTGTTTGAGGTACATCTAGGTGGTTTCCCTTTTCTGGCTATTATGAATAGAGCAGCAATGAACATGGTTGAGCAAGTGTCCTTGTGATAGGATAGAGCATCCTTTGGGTATATACCCAGGAGATGGTACAGCTGATTCCTGACATATAATGATTCCCAATTTTCTGAGAAACTGCCTAATGAAAGAGAAAGTGGGGAATAGCCTTGAACTCATTGCCTTTAGCATGTGGAGCAAGACAAACAAACATGTCTCCAATACTGGTGGAAGTAAAAACTTGTACAGCCACTTTGGAAAACATATTTTTATTTGAGGTTTCCTCCTCGCAGATGACTTTAGCTTGTATCAAGTTGACAAAAAACTATCCAGCACAATTGACCCCTTGTCAACAAACACATCACTGTTAAACTACAATACTTCCTTTCCATTCATTGCCAAGATCTAACGTTAAAAAAAAAACATAAATAACTTTAAAGGTTCCACAGTCTTTACAAATTCAAACACATTGAAAGTTTAATCCATTAGAAATATCCAGTCTCTTTTGAAACCCTAGAGTCACTTTTAAAAGTCAAAATCTCTCAATTGTGGGCTCATGTAAAAAATAAAATCAAGTTAAATACTTTCTAATTTCAAGAGGGAAGAACCAGAGCACAGTCACAATCTGAACAAAGCATAACCAAACTCCAATAGTATAAAATAACAAGCAATTATCTAAGAATCACTAATGATTTTCTTGGCTCCTCCATGCAGCTTGGGTCACTTCTCCAGTTCTTCTTTCTGCAGCACACACATGTGGTCTTCTAGGGTGTGGCTGGTTCCACTCCACTGCTGCTGCTGCTCTTGGTGGTCATCCGATGGTGCTGGCATCTCTGAAACTGCTGGAGTCCCTTGCTGTAACTGGACTGCACTTTCACCAATCGCCTCTCATAGGCTCACTCCAGCCCTGCCACACAGTGAAAAGCCTCAGCTGCTCTCCATTATCCTTTAATGCTTTCAAAACCGGAAACACCTGAGTAGCTCTTATGCTACCAAATTTGGCTGCCAGCACAAGGTACAACTTTGGCCACTTCTGGAACACACCTTCTGTGTGCTAACCCTGACACTTCCCATATGACTTCAACTCGGTAATGCTGCTCTCTTCTTAATCACTGCTAATTTCTTAGCTCAGGCTAATCAGCATCAATTGTTCCTGTCATGCAAAGGGATCACCTCAGTGGTGCTGGTTAATCATAGCTGACTCTTCAACCCCAGCTAGCCAGAAAAAGAGAATCACAGTTCAAATTAGAAAAAGGCCTTGATAGAGTCCTGAAACTCCCAAGTGTAACTTCACAAGCCAGGCCTCCAACTTCTGCAGTGCTCCCAGAATTCTAACCTTGCAAGCTCCTAAGGAGCTTTCCACTGAGCTATCAACACTCCATGGCTTTTCTAGTCTGAAGTTCCAAATTCCTCTCAAAATTTCATCTCAAAACCATGGTCATATCTCTCACTACAATACCTGATTGTGATGGGACTAATTTGTTTTAGTGATGATTACTATTATTGTGATGAAATACAATGACCAAAAGCAACTAGAGGAGACGATAACAGTTCATCATCAAAAGCAATGAGGGTGGGAGCTCGAGCAGGGCAGGAATGTGGAGGCAGGAGCTGATGCAGAGGCTGTGGAGGGGTGCTGTTTACTGGCTTATAGAACCCAGCACTGCCAATCCAGGAATGGCACCAGCCACAATGGGCTGGGCCCTTTCATATTGGTCACTAATTAAGAAAATGTCTTATGAAGGCATTTTCTCAATTGATGCTCCTTCTCTCAGATGACTCTAGCTTTTGTCAAGTTGACATAAAACTAGCCAGTCTACTATCAAATATTTTCATGTCATTGTCTGCTTATTAACAGGTTTAATGAATATTGTTTGAATGTAATTGACTCACATAGTCTCATAGAGAGTAGCACTATTAAGAGGTGTGGCTTTGTTAGAGTGGGTATGGCCTTGTTGAAGTGTTTTACTATGGGGTGGACTTTGAAGTTTTCTGTGCTCAGGATACTGTCCAGTGTCTCAACTGACTTCCTATTGCCTGCAAGATATAAGACTCTCAGTTATTACTTCCATACCATGTCGGCCTGCATGCCACCATGCTACCCATCATGATGATAATGGAATGAACCTCTCAAACTGTAAGCAAACCACCACCTTGTTGTTGGTTTTTTATTCTTTTACTCTTTGGAGGACCTGACATCCAGCTCCCACATGAATCACATGGAGGCTTATTTTTTCTTATGAATGCCTGCTCTTAACTTGGCTTGTTTCTAGCAAGCTTTTCTTATCTTAAATTGTCCTGTCTATGTTTTGACTCTGAGTTTTTACTTTCTTTATTTCTGTATATTTTTTCTTTCCTTCTTATTCCATATCTGACTGTGTAGTTAGGTGGGTGGCTTCTTCCTCTCTTCTTCTCAGATTTCTCCTCCTATTTATTCTTTCTGTCTGCCAGCCCCACCTATCCTTTCTCCTGTCTTGATATTGTCCATTCAGCATTTTATTATAACAATCAGGTGTTTTACACAGGTAAAGCAACACAGCTTCACAGCGCTAAACAAATGCAACATAAAAGAATGCAGCACATCTTTGCATCATTAAACAAATGTTCCACAGAATGAACAAATATAGCACACCTTAAAATAAAATTCCACAATACCCCAATTAAATATTTCCTTTAAAAGAGTTACTGTGGTTATGGTGTCTCTCCACAGCAATAGAAACCCTAACTAAGACAACACTGTAACCCATCTAATGTAGTTCTTTTACAAATGTAGACATTTCTCATTGAAATAGTAATATAAATACTAGCATGTCTTTGGAAAAATATTTTTGTTTCAATTTTTCCACTCTTCCTCACTCGATAAAATGTAACTTTTAAATGATATTCCTTATGATCAAGCATGTTTTGTCTATTCATTATGATGAATATCGAGAAGTCTTTGTAATTTTTATGAAGTTTAAGTACTTGTATAATTTCAAATTTATAAGCATTTTAGATAATATTGATAAAACTCATGTAGTTGGTATGCATATTAGTCACATGGTAATATTTTAATAAATTTTCTTTATTTTTCTCTCTGTGTGAAAAATATTTAAATAGCACTCATTGATACTAAAATATTCAAATTTTCAAATACTTTATTTCAAGTGGTAAAGTATTTGCATATAGTCTAAGACCAATTGCAATGACTTTAAATTTAAATCTGTAATTTATTTAAAATGCCTATTACTATACAATGACTATATCCAATATGATTTAAAATCACATGATGATAAAAATGTCTATATACCTTCAGTCCAAATTCAACTTTTGAAAGAATAGTATTGATATTTGACGAGTTGAATAAGCAGATGAAGGACAGAGGGCTAATGTGTGTGTGTTCTCTCTGTGTATAAAATCATGTGTATATTTTTCTGCATTGCTTTAAATTTATTTGCAATATTATGAAGCTTTATTTCTAAAGAAGGAATTTCAGGTTTTGTCTGGCTGAGCAATAGAAAGTTAATTCAATAAACAGTGCAATAAGTAGATTATAAAACAAAATTGTCCTGTTATTGAAGGACAACTCTGATTTTAAAAAGGAAAAAACAATTGTACAGAGAACATGTGTTAGAAACAAGGATTCACAGACTTGATGAAATATTGACTGAGGAAAGAACTAACAATTGGTAAACTTGACAAGGTGTGTGACTGAGGGAGCTGGTCTGACATTCCTGAGAAACCATGCAGACCTCATTTTGAATTCCATAACTCAACCTGAGCCAATTTCAGAATCACCAGTGTTGGAAATTTTGTAATATTAGGTACACAGTGTCACCACATCTCTCTCATTTCACTAGAATCATTCATTTATTCACTCTTGAGTTTTGAGATTCAAATTCTACTTTATATGAAAAAATAAGCAAATCACACTTGCAATAAATAATTCATAAAATGAGGGTGTTCCTGCCCAGTCTTTTCATCAAAATAGTGAAATATTAGTTGAGTGGATGCCTTGACAAAATATTAAGGACACGGTCAAATGGAATGTGTGGTTTATTGTCAGAAATATGGATTTTCAGGTAATTTTGGTCAGTTTTTGAAATTTAAATTTTATGAATATTAACTCAGAAAAGAATAATTGAAATTATTTTGTTTTAAAAAGTACATCAAGGTTATAATGTATACCAAAAAGTTATAAAGAATGTGACCCCACCATGTATACACATATGTACACACACACACACACACACACACACACACACAAACACATTGATAGCAGCAGTGGACTTGGCTATATAGTCAGCACACAGTGACTTAACTGCAAATATTTGCTTATATATTTTGCAGCTCTCAGCAATGGAAAGTATTCTTTGTATAACCATTATTTCTACATATTGCAACAGAAAAAAAAAACACATTTAAATTAAGGCTGTCTATACTCAGATGACCTAGTAAGTGACATTAGTATTCAAAATTATGAAAATAGTTAAATTTTGTCTAGGACCAGAAGAAGGAAAACCTACCTAATTCACACAACTGAAATGAAGTAAATGTTCAGGAAATCAACTTGAGGACAATGAAAGCAAAGAATCATGAGCTGAGATAGGCTTACTAATGCTATATACAGTTGGACAGACAAGGGTGAATGGGAAATGATTAACTATGAATTTGGTGTTGGAACGTATATCTTCCCACTGGGGAGTACCCCAAAGATAAGGTGTGATGTGTGGCTGTCTGTACTAAAGACTTTTGAGAAAGTTTGATGGGATGTAAATCTCTGCTAATAATATTCAGATACTCAATACTCATAAAGAAAATTTTCAACAATTGTGGACCAGATGTGCATATGGACTGTGCACACCTGTGAGCATTTCTAGGAGTCTACATGTTTGAGAGACATTGTCTACAAGTCTATTCAGAATTGGACCTGAAACACTGGAGAAAAACAAACGAACACTGAATTTTACTTAATACAAAATGAAGTGGTTAAATGACTATGTTTGGAAACTGAGAATCTGAAACATTTTGGAATCCTTCCTTATTCATTTTTGTAACTTGAAAAAGTCGTAACAACAAATTTAAATATAAGTAAACTTACATAACACATTTTGTCATTTGGAGCTCTGCTGTAATTAAAAGTAGCACCTTTTATGTCACAGACTCACTTTCAAAACTAAGGTAATTTGTCTCTTCAGGTGGCTTTTCTACCTTGTGACAAGCTTTCTGTTGTCTCTGTCATGGCATCATTACAATATTTCTAGATAGATGTCACTTTGTTGCTCATTGAGCCTTTATTTGATTACCTTCAATTGACTTTACAGATGTCAAATGTATTGTTTGTGGAAAGGATATGAAACAATAGTGTCAAAAAGTCAGTGATATGAGCTGCTTTAGAACTGGAGCACTGAGGATGTGTTTATCATCTGACATTCCACTGAGCACTGGATTGTAAGAACTTTAGCACAACCAAGTATAACCACACAAATGGAAACACTATTCAGCTCTGCATGAACTTCACCTTTATTGTGCAAAATAGATTTACTCAGGGTATATTTTTCAATGTATGCATGCTGCTTTACTGATGTTGAGGCAATAGCACACTCATTTGTTATTTCAAAGTAGTAGTTTTTAGTTTGAGACCTATCTAATGATGCCTAAGCACTCTTTTGAATCTCAGACACATTCAACTTATGTATGTGCATCTGAAGGCCTGAGATCAAATGTGTACTTTACCACTCTCCACCTTAGTTGTTGAGACAAAATCTCTCACTAAACCTGGGGCTCCTTCTTTCGTCTAGTCTGACGGTCTAGGGAGTACCTGAGATCTGGCTTTATTTTCCCCTCACCTCTGGGGTTGCAGAGAGTTGCCAGGACAGGTTTTGGATGGAAATTAGGGACTGAATTCAACATGTCATCTAATGGGAGTAGATACAAAGACCCACAGCCAAAACACTAAGTGGAGCCAGAGGAACCCTGTAGAAGAGGGAGTGGGGAAGATTTCAGGAGCCAAAGGGGTCAAGGACACCATGAGAATATTGCACACAGCATCAACTAAGCAGGGCTCCTAGGAACTCACAGAGACTGAAGCCACTGTCAGGGAGCCTATATGGGTCTGACCTAGGTCTTTTGAATATATGTTATAGTTGTATAGCTGAATGTTCTTGTGAGATTCCTAACATTGGGAGTGAGGTTTGTCTCTGACTCTTTTGCATGTACTTAAGACTCTATTCCTCTTACTGGATTGCCTCTTTCAGCTTTAATATGAGGGTTTATGCCTAGTCTTATTGTAACTGTTTATGTGGTATTAGGTTGATGTCCCTGAGAAGCCTGCTATTTCTCTGAAGAGAAAGGAAGAGGTGGGGATCTGGGGTGGAGGAGGGTTCAGCAGAGGACTTGGAGGAATGGAAGGAGGGACACTGTGGTTGGGATATAATGTATGAGAGAAAAATAAAAGAAAAAAAAAAGATGTCATGCTTGCATAACAAGCAATTTACCCTCTGAGTCATCTCCCAAAGGGAGATCTCAATTATTATGAAATCAGATCCTTGCCTCTGTTTAAGAGACAAGTGTATCGTAAAACATACAGATCAGTGTTTCACACCAAAAGATCTTCACAAATACTTTTCTATAATACACATACACATCGAATTTACAGTTGTATGTACATTGATAAAACCATGAGATTTTAGTGTTCATAAACTGGCATCAGTAAACTTGGAAAAGATGTGAGTGGTCAATTGTTTGTGTCAACTGGTTGTGCTAATGGATACCCTAGTCTGAGAAAACAAGATTTCTGACAGTCAATAAGGATGTTTCCAGAAGGATTTAGTATTTGAACCAGGAGGCTGAGCAATGAGGATCCCTGCACACTAATGGGAACTGAACTTTTCAGTCCCTTGAGGAACCACCCAAAATAAGACAAATGTGAGAGAGAGGCATCCATTAGCCTTCCCTGAGTGGGAACATTCACTTTCTGACATGACATCAGATAGCACAGTTCCTGGTTTTTAACTATGGTATTTGCACCATCCCCATTCAGTTCTCCAACCTCCTCTTAGAAATTACCAGATCATTCATTTTCTTTGAATTTTAGGACTTCATATCAATGTGAATTATGCCACTGTCTTTCTTAGCTCTGACTTGCAGATGTCATGCTGTATGACTTCTTCGTAGCCAGACGAGTGAGTCTCCGATGATAGCTTTTTTTTTCTTAAATCTGTCTTTATATTAATATAGATGTGTGTGTGTGTGTGTGTGTGTGTGTGTGTGTGTGTGTCACTGTTGCTGGATTCTAATGGCTCCCTCGGGGAGGGGTGAGATGGCAGAGTGTCAATGATAGATACCAGGAGTCAGTGGAAGGCAAACAGCAGACTTGTTTATTCAATAATTAGGAAGGCCTTATCTACTCTCCTTCCAGCACCCAAGCTGTGTCCCAATCTGGTGGCATGGTGTGGGCACCCTTCATTGGCTGAGCATGATCAGGTGACGAGGAACTCTGACAGCACCTGCTGGTAGGCCCTAGGGCAGACTCCAGGTTGGCTCATAAGAAAGTACGTTATGTACATGCCTTGGCAACTAGTTTAAGCCAATTTCCTCAATGCTATGGGCCCGTCCTACTACACATCACCAAACTATATCTATGATCTATTTATGTCTCTATATTTCTTTTGTCCTGTTTCTCTGATGCACCCAGTGCAAATCTCATAGGAGGAATATGCATTTTGTCTCTACTATGTCATTTTATGTTAGGAAAATCATGTGAAGTCATGCAAAGGAAAGCTTGTTGTATAGTGACCATATACTATATTCTATGTATTACTATAGACCCCTGCCTTGTTTCTTATCATTGTGCTTGTGCTGTCAGAAATTTGCCATAAATTGCTTACTGGTGGTGGAACTCTGGTTTAGCGTTTAGTATTTTGATGTATAGCTGTATACCTTTGTCTTTATGCATAAGGCTGCTAACATTGTTTCCTCCCTGTATTAGAGGATTGGGGAGATTTTAATTTATTAACATGACATTTTTATCGTGGAGACCTGGTGCTGTAATTCCTATTAGTTACAATGAAATTGCTTTGATTTTCGTGTGGTCAGAAATTGAAACGTCAACTTAAAATAAGCTATGAATTAAACTGAATGTAGTTTCAGTAGAAAAATTTCAGTATAAGCTGTTTTCCTTTGGTATGAAAACACACAGAGAGAGAGACACACACACACATATGCACACACCAACAAGCAAGTCCACTTGAACCCTAACAAGTAGGAAAAGTTCTTTATTTACCTTAAACAGAAATAAGGGAGCTTATGCTAAAAGGGCAGGAGACACTGGAATGTATATTTCCTATGAAAGTGGAATGTAAAAGCTAAGAAATGCTTGTGAAACAATCCCTAGACAATGAAATTATAGAGACTCCTGGGAGAAATAAGCAAAAAAAAAAAACCCACACAAAGAAAAATCCAATAATAAAAACACCAAGAATTGCTAAAGATATGAGGTCACAGTTGCTGAGAAAGCCCAATGTTGGAAGGCCAGCCAAGACAGCAGGTGGGAATTGCAGTTCCAAGTAAAAGACTCAGATGGCAAATATAAGGGCATATAGCAAAATAAAATAGAAGAATTATATGATATTTTAAGATGTGTCTGTGAATTTGTATGTGCAAGAGTGTGCACATCCCATGACCTCACATTCAGGCCAGAGAACAACCTCGGATGTTATTCCTTGCTTTCTTCTTGTTTGAGACAGTACAAACACACACACACACACACACACACACACACACACACACGCCACACATACACCATTTTTTTCTGCTCCTTGTTACAGGATAGCTATCTGAAGAGATTCCAGGAATTCTCCTGTTGCTACTTCCCATATTAGCATCTCATAGTGGGAGAGCAGGGACCATCCCAACTCACTAATGTACATTTCAGTTACAGTATCAGCTATTATTATAGCAGCTACCACATCTAGCTTTAGAGATGGGATCTGGGAATTGAAATACTTGTATGGCAAACACTTTACCAAATAAACAATCTCTCCTGCTCCCATATATGCAAATTTTAAAAGAATAAAGAAACTGTACACACACACACACACACACACACACACACACACACACACACACAAGCACACCCCCCCCCCCCAAAGCAATGGGTTGGATATATAACTCAGTGGCAAAACATACCTGATGATCATGTACAAATTGTTGGTGTCAATCCCCAGTAACACACACACATACACACACGCACACATACACACACACAGAGAGAGGAGGGTAGGGGAGTAGGGAAGGGAAGAAAAGAGGAATGAAGGGCACTATAAAAATAAAATGCAAAGTGGTGGAACAGCAAATTAAATATAAGGAGATGATTATTAAGATGAAATATGTAAAAAAGGGTAGAAAATTAAATGTGGATATATATATGTTAAATATGGGAAGTGAGGTATCTTTGAAAAAATTTAAGAATGTTTAACCCATAAATCAAAAATTACAATATAATCTCACAAGGTTTTCAGAAGGAAAATTTAAGCAGGAAACTAAAAGTAAAATACAATATTAAAAATGAATGGAAAAATTAAATTAATATTTATTTTGAAAAAGAAGTCACTAGGTACAAAAAGAAGACAATAAAGCAGAATGTTTTTATGCACAAGCAAAAAATAATGCAACTGATAGTGCAATTACCAGAAAAAGAGATAAAATAATAATGGGTTCAAATTATAGGTGGTAATGATTTAAACTTCTATACTTACATAAATTTTAAGAATGAGATTTTATGATAATATTAAGAAAATATTCTGCCTTGTATTTTCAACCTTGAAAATAGGAAATGTAGAAACATTAAAAAATTAAATTTAGTTATTATAAACACCAAAAATGCTTAGACCTGGATGGGTAATAATGGAAGCAATCATTGTCTACCACTTTATTTGATGCTAAAGATATTTTGAAAACTTTCTAAACCACATTTCATTATCAGACAAGTTTATAATTTTGATTTATAATGGCACTATAGAGAGAAAAATGTGATATCAAGAGATATATAGGGGACGGTGAGACCCTGTGAGCCCTGTGACCTGTAACTCCAGGGAGAGACTCCCAGAGCTAGTCTGCCAAACTACCTAGAAAGCCTCAGGACTGCATGGCATATGGGTTTTCTTATGCCAGATAGGTACCATGAGTCTGGCCTCACTCACCTAAACTGAGGAAGGTGTGCCACGTTACCCCCTATCTCCACAAAATACTGCCCACTCACACTCTGACTAATGTATATGGTACTTACCAGCCTCTCGTTGGACCTGATGAGCCTTCCACAGAATTCTGAAGATAGGCAACATGAATCTTTTAAGGTTGCCAAAGTTTTGCTTTTAGGCTCAGAACTTGCAACTATCCCTATCTGATCTGCAACCGCTTATGAAATCCTCTCCTGTCAAAAATCAATTTACAGAATCAATGCAATCTCCATCAAAATCTAATGCAAGTCTTCACAGAAATTGAAATAAAATAAAATTTCATAGGAAAAACATGCATGTGTGCACACACACACACACACAAACAAACAAACAAAAAACAGGACAGTTAAAACAATTCTGTACAATAAAAAATTACTAGAACTATTACAATCTCTCATCTTTGGTTATGAGATAAAGATCTAGTTTTTTTTGTTTTTTTTGTTTGTTTGTTTTAAGAAACATCATAGAACCTACATCCAGTAACTCTGAGGGAAGCAAATGCAGAGACCTACAGCAAAGCACTGGGCTGAACTCCTGGAGTTCAGTTGAAGAGAGGGAAGAGGGATTAAAGAGCAAGGGGTGGGGGTGTCCAAGAACATGATGGGGAAAATCACAGAGTCAGCTGACTCAAGCTAGTAGAAGCTCATGGACTCTGGACTGACAGCTGGGGAACCTGCATAGGACCAAACTAGGCCCTCTGAATGTGGGTAATAATTGTGTGACTTGATCTGTTTGTGGGGCCCCTGGCAATGGGACCAGAACTTATCCCCAATATGTGAACTGGCTTATTAGAGCCCATGCCCTATGGTGGGCTCAGCCTTGATGCAAGGGGTAGGGACTTGGTCCTGCCCAACTTGATGTGCCAGCCTGTGTTGACTCCCCATGGGGGAGGGCTTACCCTCTATGAGTAGTAGATGGGGGGTGGGGGTGGGGTAAGGTGGCAGAAGCAGGAGAAGGGGAGGGAGGGGGAACTGTAGTTGGTGTGTAAAATAAAAAAATAGATAAACAAATAAATAAAAATAAATAAATAAAAGAAGTATGGTACTAGCATAAAAACAAATACATAAATCAATGGAATATAACTAATGATCTGTGTATGTCATTACCTTGTTACAGCTACTGATTTTTGATGAAGAGGCAAAAAAAAAAACCCTATACACTGAAGTAAAATTAGGTTCTTTGACCAATGGTGTTGGTCAAAATGAATACCTATCGGTAGAAGAAAGAAATTAGGTACTTATGCTTCAACTCTCACAAATGTTAGTCTTCACATCCACAGAGAAGTGTGGTTCTTACACTCATGAGGACTCATTGAGACTATAACAGACTCTCTTACACTCATTGAGACTATAACAGAAATCACAACCAATCAAAACGCAGAGTTCTGGCACCAGTCTTGATGGATTCATCTACAAAACACTCAACACCTAAGACTCAGCAAACATTGTAGGAAAGAGACTGAAAGACTGCAGTACCCAGAGAGTCAGGGAGTTTGCTCTGAGACTGTCTACTAGTAACATCAGAAACTACAAGTTTCACCCATAAAGTCATGGTTGCTTAAGCATGAGCTGAACAAGCACAGCTGCAATAGATACACCAAAGGGAGAAAAACCTTGAGGCTTCTACTACAAGCCACTAAAGAATTCTCAGAGTGGGAAACATGTCCTGGAAGATATAGTCTTTCTTGAGTAAGAGTACATCAATTGGTTATCCAACACAAGGTGGTCAGCCCTGAAAACATACATACAAGTAAAATTATACAGAATGATCAGGTTATATTTATGAATATATATGTTTACATATATAAACATATGCATATAATATTAGTAAATAGACAATGGATTTAAAAGGAGAGCAAGTAGGAGTATGTTGGAAGGTTTACAGAGAGAAGAGGTAAGGTAAAAATTATGTTATTATATTATAACCACAAACATAAGAGAAAAGTGAAAAAAAGAAAGAAAGGCTCAATTCCAAATGAATTAAGAGTGACGACATTGAACCTGATATCCTGAATCTGAGAGGGAAGAAAGTTGGGAATGCACTTTAACTTACAGGTGTTAGAGAGCGCCTTTCTGAACAGCATCTATCAACACAGGCATTAAGACCAAAAATTGATCCATGGGACCAATGAAGCTAAAAAGCTTCTATACAGTAAAGGACACCATCATTCAAATAAAGAGACAGCCTACAGAATGGGGAAAAGATCTTTGTGTGTGTGTGTGTGTGTGTGTGTGTGTGTGTGTGTGTGTGTGTGTGTGTGTGTGTGTTTCAAGACAGGGTTTCTCTGTGTAGCTTTTATGCCTTTCCTGGAACTCGCTTTGTAGCCCAGGCTGGCCTGTGAACTCACAGAGATCCACCTGCCTCTGCCTCCCGAGTGCTGGGATTAAAGGCGCCTCCGCCGCCGCCGCCGCCGCCGCCGCCGCCACCACCGCCCAGCCTGAAAAGTATCTTTTCTAGTTATACATTGGATGCAAGATTACTATTTAGAATATACAAAGAACACTCAATGTAAGAAAGCAAACAATTTACATCAAGCAAACAACTCAATTACAAAATGGAGGATGGTCAATGGACACATGTACAGCATAGCTCCTGCATCTACACCTCAGGGTAGTGTTGGTGGAAAGAGTGTAAGATCCAAATTACCAGAAAGTCTGATGTGAAGCAGTCTTCAGAGAAATGGCTTCATGAACAAGATCTGAACAATGGCAATATCAATAGCCATTCTAATGAGGAAGGGATTCTTTTCGTCGTGGGATCCACCTTCAGCCAAAGAGCTACAGACAATTGATGACTTCTGCAAGATGATAAGAGTTAACAACTTCCAGGGATGAGCCTATAATTGATTGTCCAACACCAAGAGGTTGGCCCTGAAACCATATACACACATATAGCAAAAAAAAAAAAAATGGACTCAACAGACTATATGAATATATTTGTAGACACAGCATTAATAATCAGAGATGAAGAGGCTAGCAGTTTTAGAACTGTGGGGAACGCAGCAGGGGTAAGGGGTGGGGGTGACTTGGAAGGTGCAGGAGGGAGGAAAGGCAAAGGGGAAAGAGACTGAAGCAATCTCTCCTTGCTAGCTTTCATAGTGCTTGATGATGTCATGCATGCTACTGCAGGAGAAAAATAATCATTAATCTTACCCATCTGTGAACCCTGTGAGCTATAATAACTCTCCTGATAAGATATGCCCACTGGTGCAATAGTGGAATTCACAGGAGGGGAGAGTAAAGAGGGCAAGGTGGAGATGGATAGCTAACATTAAAAGCCTTTTGAAAGAGCCATGTGGAAACTTATGGTAGACGCTTCCTAAAATGTGTACATATATATTTATAAATATTTTCAACGGGGTCCATCTAGAAGAGGGGGACAATTCTCTACCTAGACACCACACTACATTCTATCACATAATACCTGTGGTAATAGGAATGGGTTACCTCTTTTGGGGTTGCTAGCTAATGGAGTCCCATAGACCACTAATATCGCAGGCTATTGCTTTGTTCTTTATTACCCTCTAGCACTTGAGACTACAACCCTGTTGCTAAAGATATCACACATTTGAGACATAAATACGTGGAAAATCAAGGGCATGCTGACCTAAAAGCTTTATAGTGGCTAGCTATCATAGTGCTGGATGATGTGGCACAGGCTACTAGAGGAGAAAAATAATCATTAATCCTACCCATCTGTGAACCCTGCGAGCTATAATAGCTCTCCTGATAAGATTTGACCAATGATGCAATAGTGGAATTAATATTGTAAGAATAGCTTGATTGGTGTGAGATGGAACCCATGTTGGGTATGATCATATGGGCCAAAAACTTATGGTTAAATAGGCCATAAACCCTTAAAAAGAACCTAGTACTGTTATTCTGCTAAATGAACATAGTATGGAGACAACTCCCAGTGACTTATCATTGTACCCGTAGATAATTCATCTCCCAAACCTCATCAGAGAAGCTGGTGTCTGCAGTAGATTTTTTTTTTCTTAACACAGACACTCACAGCTGGAAAAAGCATACAGACAAGAAGGAACTGCAGAGGCCTAAAAGGGCCATTTATGTCATAGCCCTCCTTGCAAAGTTCAGGAATTGTGGTGAAAGAGGGGGCAGAAAGACTGTAAGAACAAGATGCAGAGGAGGAGTTCAAGAAAACCGTCTTCTATCTACCATAGCACAGATGCACATATGAACTCACAGAAATTATGACTTGCATGCATGCATATAAACTGTGCAAGCTCAAACCAGGCAACGTCCTATCGTGGAGTGGGAAAAGTGGGCATGAAGTCAGTCCCACAGCTGAGGAGCTAGTAGTAATTGATAGTTGCTGGGAGAGGGAGGTTCAGTTTGCTCTAAGGGTCTGAGTCCTAGTAGTCAGATCAATCTCCGGTGCAGGTACACAGAGAAGATTATTTAAGCCACACAAAGTACAGTGAATGGATTTTCTCAAGGGAGGGAGGGAGGGATGGAGGGAGGGAGGGAGAGAGAGAGAGAGAGAGAGAGAGAGAGAGAGAGAAAGAGAAAGAGAGAGAGAGGATGTTGGATGGAAGGGGTGTGGGAATGAATCTGAGAGGGACTGGGGAAGAGAAGTAAATATGATAAAAGTGCATTGGTGCATTGTATGAAATTCTCACAGTAATAATAAAAACATTTTTAAAAGGAGGTTCTCCACATCCAGAAGTTAAAGAAAGAAGAAAAAGTCAAATTCCATATTAGTAGGTAGAAGGAAAGAGAAAGAAAATGCTGCTGTATCAGGCCTTCCTCCTTAACTCCATTATGTCTGGACTGAGCATGCTCACACATACCATTGCATTTGTGGTCCATGCTTTGGAAACCTTCATTTTGATCAGCTGTCACAGAGATGGGAACACATCAGAACAGGAGCCTGGTCATTATTGTCACAAACTGGCAATGTGTGCTTTAGAGAACCCTATGGCTAGTAATTCCGCTCACTTATATTTCTAAACTATTAAGATAAGTTACATGGATATAGCAACAGACAAGATGAAAGACTGAAGCACTGATAGAAAATTAGGTGATTGTATAATTACTCATGTTTCTGTTTTTCTTATGTTTCAACAAAGTCACTTAAAGTCAGCATTGCAAGTGAAACTTGTCCAAGGTTCTTGCTGTTAAATTATGTGATTAAGGGATGGTGGTAGCTGGAGAACAGAGAGGACATGCAGCTTTGCGAAAGCTTAGGTTTCTTATGTCTCTAGTCTCCATGTTAGACTAGAAAGAAGAACATGATGATGTTTATCATTTCATTTTTAGCACCATATAAGTGTCTTGGAACTTGTTAGATAAGTAATAGAAAAATCTGGAAGCATTTGCAAGATTAATGAATGTATAAAACGTGTCAAGCATTTTCCTTCAAAGTGTTAGATGTGTAGGGTCCTCCTTCCTCTGACAGTTTTTGTGGTTGTTAAAAGAGGAAATGAACAGTTCAGAAGTGTTTGTCATAGCTGGAGATGTCCTTTTAAACTATTCATCTGCTGTAGCTAGTTACCTACCATGGGGTTTTGTCAGCACCTTTCTCCATTGGGCTCTCGAAAGCACTGTTATTCCAACTGGATACTCTCAAAACAATTCATTTGAAGGGTAGACGTAAATCTTTTGTCTCAGGAAAGCAATAAAAGATCTGGGATAATAAATTCAAAAAGATATTATTGAACTCATCACATATGTCTTTAAGGTGGGTTATGCTGATTGTGGCTGTCAGGAGCAGAGTAGCAATACTTTGTGGAATATTCTGGCACACATTCATCAGTCATTATAACTGCAGAGAGTACCTTAATTTCTTTCGGTTTGAACAAATTTTTGTTTAAAATTCACCACATTCAAGAAGAGCAGATTGTTTATAGTATTTTGAAATCTAAGTATCAGTAATGTTCTGAAAACTATTTTGGTAAGATTTGGTTCTCATTGAATGCTATATTTCATATGGTACAAACTATATTTCTCTATGACACCCCTAATTTCCTAGACATAATTATTAATCACACTGGATTTTCCTCTAAGGAATATAGTGATAAACTATTTAGGCCTATACTGATAGGTGCATGTGAATTAAGGAGAAATATATGCAGTACCAGAGAAAAGAGGAGCAAATGTGAACTTAAAATTTTCAATAAGATTTTTTGATACAATGATATAGGCATTAGTGACACGTTTATATTCATCAACATGAAACGTAGTCTTACTGCTAAACTCACTGTGTAGATAGCAGCATTTTCAAAACTCATTGAAATAAATCATTTTCACCATTTTTACAGTGAGTTGCCCGGGTGTTGCATCACTTATCAAGATGAAGCAGTTCGTGGGACAGCTCTGGCAGAGGAAGGACCTATTGACTCTGTAGTCAGAACTGTTATACGGTGATGAACACGAACCCTGCCTCTTGCCACTCTCCCTTCGTCTCACAGCATTGCAGCTGGGCTTGGCAACCGCATGCCAGATGGCACAGAGACATCAATTGATTACTGCTCAAGAGCAATGTCACCTACCAGAGGGAACTACAGACAAATTGACAAAGACAATGAAATGTTTGCAGGCCTGCATAAGCAGACCTACAAGTAGATGAATGGCTGCATTTTGAAATTATGTGCAGTTCAGAAACTTTGGTAGAAGAATAAGTCTGCAAAGTTGACTATGGAACCATGTGTTTTTCTGGATTATCTTTACCATGTGATATTTCTTTTCTTGTCTGTACACCTCTAGGTATACTATTTTTCTTTATCAAATGCCATTGTCAATCCCAAGCTCCCTAGTTCTGCATTGAATTGTATCCTTGACCATCTTATGGTGATGATCAGTTAACATTATAAACTTGGCCCAGAAATAAAAGCAGCAGGCCCAGAAATAAAGGCAGCAGAAAAAGAGCCTAAAGAATTCTGGAATTCACAAGCTGTCGTTGTGAGTTATCTGTCCACAAAGAATGTCTTTTATGAGTAAGTCTTGTTTTTATAGAAGGCATTTATTATCACATTTGGTATCCCTTTCTGTAGCATATCTTGGATTGTTTGCACTCAAACTTTGGCTGTGTGCTGTATCTGATGGCCTGGAATGGGTGCCAGTGCTGGAAAATCACACATGCCTTGTTACTCAGCTGAACTTCGGTAAACAAGTCTTATTGGCTTTTGTAAAATAGTCTCTGGAACTTCTTGAGTGTGTTAGCTTCTTTTCAGATTTATTTCAAGGCATTCCAGAATGAGAACAAAAAAATCTATTTTAAAAAACATAGCATAAGGCCGCTCTTATGCAGTACATAAATTGCTTAGAACTATTGTTTTTGATAAATAGTGTGCGTTTATGTAAGGACAAATACAAAATTGCTTTGGATAGAAAATTGATCCTCTCATTCAAGCTGTTACCAAAGTGGATTGCTTGCTGCAAAGAGGGTTTTGCTTGGAAAACACCAGCTTATTGGGAAAGACAGTTTAAAGGCCTTCTGTATTTAGTTTCATATTTTAACTTTGGTCATGTAAATTTATTATTATAATTGACTTCATTGTCTCATAAGAACACATTTCTCTTGGTGGTATGAGAAGAATGGTCTTTATATTTCCTAATATTCTAATTTCTTTTCTTATAGAAAGATAATGTCTTTCCCTTACGTACTCTATAAATAGAAAGTGAACAATATTATCAGGACACTGTCTTCAAATAGTCTCTTCTCGACATGACATTTGAAAGTTTACTCCTGGTCCCAAGCCAAGTTTCCATGTGTTTTAGAACACAGCCATTCACACTCTTGTGTGCTCAGGGATTAGCTCAATCACTTGGTCCTGAACTGGTGTTTGCCAAGCTCCCCTTGCTCAAAGCTGATTTTAGACTCTCAGGCAGCACTCAGTATCCCTATGTGGCCCCACGTGTGATAGATCACAAGACTGTTGGATTCTGCGGCTTTCTTACTCCAGCACTGGGGACTTTGTAGGCTACAGGTTTTCTTGGTATAAGCACATATTCAAAGAGGTAGCATGGTGCTTGTGGGCCTCCTGCTTGTCTCACACTGGCTCTTAACATGTTTACCACTCTTTCAATCTACAAGCCAAGCTGCTATTTCTGGTCTTCTGTGGTTACAGTGAATCAGGGAACAGAACCTTTTCTTACTCTTGTTCCTTCCTATCTTCATTTTTAATTTTTCCTTTCATTGTTTCCAACTGGGATCCCTTATCAGAAACTTCCTCCACATCAAAGTTCTATTCTGTGAATTTACATTCCTAATACATTCCTCTCACTGCTTAAAGCTTTATTTCTTAAGAAATGAATGGGAAGGTAACTAATATGATATAATATGATATATATATATATATATGTATATAATTTGTATCCTTTCTGTAGTTTTTAAGGTGAAAAGCTCTTAAAAAATAAGGTTCATCTTGGTATTTGAAAAAAACCTTCAAACTTTCAGAAAATATGTAGCACTGTTATATCTACACAGACTAAACATATCCACTTCAAAACTTAAAATTAATCTGTAGTTGCCTTTTATTTGTCTCTGATACGGTGTGTGCTATATCACAGAAGAGTTGCTATTGCACATGTATGGCTGTTGCTTTAATCTGAAAAATGTCGTACTTTCAACCTACCCCTCATAATAGTGTTCTCTTTGGAAAAGACATTCTCATGTAAGAGTGCCACTTAATCCTATAACTTGAAAGCTGAATATTGCAACATTTAATTTTTTTTGGGGGGGGGGTGTCCACTGGTCAATTATTACTCTAATTTGACTATGTAAAATCTGGAAACTACTGGTTATTCCCACATGTGACCACGAGAGGGCAATATGATTCACAAAGAATAATCATTGCCAAAGCACTTGAGTGCTTGGAATTACCAGGCAAACAGATTCCTGGGTTCTTTCCTCAAAGTACTCTAATTCAGTGACTCTGAATTTCACTGCACAGCTTTCACTTCCTGTACTAATACCTTTCTACTAGCCTAGGCTAAGCTTTCTCTGAGCACTTACAAATCATTTTCCAGTTGTGATTTGCATAACTGAATCTGGTTCCAGATAATACAGGTGTCTTCATATCCTGAATAATAATGGTAAGACATCATCTGGCATGCTTCCTTAGCTTCCTAAGACATCTCCAAAGGGATGTGATGTCCACATTTCCAGCTGTAAATTTCCTTTCTGGCCTAAAAATGCCCAGTATTTTCTTACAAATTCTGGACTTTTAACTATTTCCAGAGAACAGTATTTGGAGAATAAGCTGTGGAAATATGTATTAATACTATACCTAAAAAGTGGTTGGATATATTACAAATTCAGAGTCCAAGGGGGATTTAAATATTGTATTCTCTGTCCTCATTCCCTTTCTGTTCATACATATGTCCAATAATCTCCTTCTGCTTTAGGCTGTGTGTGTGTGTGTGTGTGTGTGTGTGTGTGTGTGTGTGTGTGTGTGTGTGTGTTTGTGTGTGTGTTCCTATAGACTCGTTGCTTAGGGTTTAAATAACTAGGACTTATATTAGGGATGGGTAATAACTCTATGGTATGGATATAAATCCTCACTAGTAACAGGTCTGTCATGAACATCCACTCTGAGACACTGAAGTATTTGCTGAAGTATAGTAGGTACTAATCTAGCCTCACAAATATTCGTGTGTTACACAGAAGACTTACAAAATTTGTGCAAGAAAACACTGAAGTGTCACATCAGCAATTTGGAATTGTGATTAGAACAATCTCACAGCAAAAGTGAGAATCGAGTCTATGGGACGATCACTTAGTAACCTTTTGGAAAGTGGTTTGCTTTGTCCCTTGCCAGGCAATATTGAGAAGTATAACCTTCATGCCTCTTGAGACAACATGGATGAAGCCTATGCTCAGGTGGAAGATGGTGTGGACACTTACCATGGATGCCAAGCAGAACTGTAAATTTCTTGGTCCAATGCAAGCCAGGTTTAAATATGATGTTGCTTCTTTTTGCTGACACACCTCAGCCATGACTTTATATCTTATTCTAGTGTCCTCTAACTTGTGTTTCAGACCATGTGAGGGTCCAACTTCCTGAACCTAGCCACATGTCAGCTTCCACATTATTTCAAATCTTGTAGTGTGAACTGAAGGCCTGCTGTGTTCAATTTCTTCCCCTTTGCTTTTGGAGAATTTTTCATTCTCTTCACAGAGCTCAACTTTGACTAATCAAAGACTTTAATCTTAAAATCAACCACTAACAGGTTAATATTAGTTTTAAAATGTTCTTTGTTTCTCCTATACTAAATTTAAATTTTTTCATTTATTTGTTTTCCTTCATTTGTAACAAAATTTTATTTTGTATGCTGAGCTGTACTGAAATGCACATTGTCACCCCGGCTACTGTAGTGGGTAGCCATTCCAGCTCTGAACTGGAAGTTCCAACCCCCATTGAGGCTTTGTTAACTGTCATACCTACAAGGCAGGGCCAAGAGAGGACCCTGAAGACGCGAGATCTAGATGCACCATCCTCTCTTGTTTCCTGGACCCTGGATGCTAGAGGTAGACAGAGGAGAGTGCTCCAGAGAACACTGTTGGAATGTGCTGCATCTTTCCCAGAACCTGCAACCTACCTATCCCTTCATTTGTAAGTTACACCCCTAAATAAATCTCCCTTTTAACTATGTGGAGTGGCCTTAATAATTTCACCAATAGGCTACATCCTTTCCAAGCACTGGGATGTAGCTCGGGAGTTTCTCTGGTCCTGCCCAGCCCCATGGTCAGAGGAATCTCTCCCACCAGCATCCTAGCAACTGCTTGGTCCCAAGTAAACACACAGAAGCTTGTATTACTTACAAACTGTATGGCCTATGGGTCAGGCTTCTTGCTAGCTAGCTCTTATAACTTAACTCAACCCATTTCTGTTAATCTATGTGTTGACATGTGGCTGTGGTATTACTCTTCTGGAGGCATCTTGTTGCTGCTAGGGCAGAAGGTTGGCATTTCCTGGACTCAGCCCTTGTTCTCTCTGGATTTCCCTCTTGGCTGTAAGCTTCCTTGCAATAGGCCAAAATAGCTTTATTTGTTACCCAATGAGAACCACACATATTCACAGCATATAGAAAGACATCCCACAGTATTGGGATGGTTCAAACATGTGTGGACCTTTCCTTTAGGCCAGTTCCAGTAGCCTGAGTCAGGCCATGTCTCCCTGAAGCTGTATCCATGCTCTTATATATACACACATTAGACTGAACTAAATCACATATGTAAAGCTTCCCACCACCACTAAAAGGTTAGAAAACTCAGACTTGTCCTTGTTTAGGAGACTCATTGAGATTCCTAAGAGGTACTGACTGAGTGGTTATATAATATATGCTATTTGTGGAGGTTCCTCTGGCTTCTCCCCACCACCTCTTCCTCTCCCAGTTATCACTGCTACTGTGGGATGGTCTTTCTGTATGCTGTGAATATGTGCTACTACTATTGGTTAATAAAGAAGCTGTTTTGGCCTATGGTGAGGCAGGATAAGAGCCAGGCAGGAAATCCAAGAGAAATACAGGAAGAAGAGGGCAGAGTCAGAGCAGACACCAGCCTGCTGCCCAAGGAGCACACACAACATGCCAACGGACCCCTAATGCCATGGCCATGTGGCAAAACATAGATTAATAGAAATGGGTTAATAAGGGAGCTATAGACCAAACAGTTTGCAATTAATATTAAGGCTCTGACTGGTTATTCGGGTACCAGCGGGTGGGAAAGATTTATCCAGCTACATTCTGCAGCATGTTTCTCTCTCTTTGTCTCTTTTTGTCTCTGTCTCTGCCTGTCTCTGTGTCTCTGTCTCTCTCTCTTCTCTGTCCTGCTCATTCTTAATGAAGCTCCTCTATGGGGTCTAAAGAAAGACCCTCCTCCTTAAAATCCCATCACATTTAATGTTTAAAACTCCACACAGTGTACTGCTTCTGTCGAATGCTCCCCGTCTCACCTTCTAGGCCCAGTCCAAGACTTTGAGCCCCTCTCATTCTGATAAATATCATTCAAGAGAATTATGTGTAAGCTTCCTCTGCTTCCTCTCTTAACTCAGAACAGTAGGCAAGCTCTACAGCTCCAGGCAAAGGCTTCATGGGGACACTGCCTTATATAGAAGCAGCTACAAGCCTCTTCTGCATTGAGAACAGGCTTCTGGGAAGGAAAGCAGCTGATCTCATTGAGGGGATAATAATTCTTCCCATCTCCATGCGGGCTAGCTGGGAATATAACATTTCCACCCAGAGCGAGGGAGGTTTTAGAGTAGGAAAAAAAAATAAGTAAATGGAAATAACTCCTGGTCAAGAGAAGGAGTCCTTGATCTGGCTGGAGACCTAAGATTGTAGTTGGGACTGGAGTGACCATGCCCAAGAAGGCGGGCTCACCTTAAGCCACTCTAAAGATAGGTGGAATAGTTGAACCTTTAATGAGATGCTGTATTTGTTCTTCTGAGAGTCTTCGCCCCTAGTGTATCTTACTGGGCCCTAGCCAGGCAACTTATGGGACTTGTAGGTCTGCTTTGTTGTTCTTGTTTTGAGTTATTGAAAAAAGTTCACATTCTCTTTCTTTTTGTCTATCTCTAATTTAAGCCCCATTCTTTACACTTCGGGTTTCTGTGAAGTTTTGGACTTCCCTCTCTGTCACAGCCCTACTTCTCTACCCATACCTGACCTTCATACCACTGTCAATGATGTGGTTGTACTTGTATTTCCTCTTCCGTTGTTCTCCTGTTGAGGTTTATGGCTTGACTACTGTGAGCACTTTTTCTTTTAAACTCCAGTGAAATTGTCCTTGAGCAGTTTTTTTAGTCCATTCTTGAATTATTCTCTTAATAAGACTAAGAACTCCAAGGGGGCTCCCTTTCCCCTTTGGCAGAAGAACTTAGAAGAAAGCCTAAAAACCTTCACTGTTCATATGGTAATTTGAATTCCAAGGAACAACAAGCTCATTTTTACATGTTAGTGTTGCCAGGAAAAGAATATGGTCTGGAGCTCAAAACCACCACACCAGGCTTAAACTTCAAAATTCTCTGGCAGCACGCATAGCTTAAGAAGAGCAACTCAAATAGACGAGGCCTGATATTCATTGTTATTGGAAAGAAAAGGCAGCTGAGGTACAACATCCTATGTGAAAAGTAGTAGTACATAAATAATGTATTGGATTTTTCAGGCAACATAAATAGACAGAAGGCAGAAAAAGACAGAAGTCTGACTTCAGCAGACTGATCTGTTTATTTTAAAGAGAGAAGGACAGAAACTCCCCCTTGGGAAAGGAGATGTCTTTTGGGGGAAAAGGTGGCTGTGACCCTTTCAGGGACAGGGTGAGGGGCTACTGTTTGCAGCCATGAGACTAGGGGTGGAGTAAGTCTTATTCTGCAGTTTCTGTTTCCTTGAATTGTCTGCTTCAAGGAAGACAGATTACTTTGGGAGATAGGTTATCTCTGCAAATATTCCTTTCTGGGATGACTGGGCAAGACTATTTGTGATTTTGTAGGAATCCTGCTTTATAGGTGAAACACTCTATCACCTTGAGTCAGAAATGTCATAAAGTGATGAACTCCTAACCTCCTGTTGTGTTTAGAACTATGCAATAGCTTCAGGACAATGTGTTCTTCTGAGACTGACATGGGGTTTTATTAAAACTTTAGCCCTAATATTTAGCACAATAACTTGAATATTAAAATTCCTAATATAGATACACACATGTCAGGGGTAGCAGAATGTGGTCTTCTTAGCAAAACTGTTGCCATCTTCATGAGATCAACCATGCCTTCTTGAAAGTGTCCACCATAAATGTTGACTGTTAGCATTTCCTTCTAAAAGGAGGATGGGGAGGGACACTGGATCCTCACTTGAGTGTACAACCCCTACTCCCAGCCATTTGTATGAAATTTACCCTTAGTACTTGGATACTCAGTGGTTTCAGGAAGAGACTAGAGTATACCATCTGGGGAAGTATATTGGAGAGGGGTTCCAACTGAGTGACCACAGTGAGCCATATGTCCAGGCGAAGTGTAGATCTTCCAGAAGGACTGCCTGAAGGTCACTCATATTCCTGACCCCAGTCCCTCCCCCATGTGAAATAAGTGAGCCCAATAAATCCCTGGGTTCCCCAAGTTGGACTTTACTAGAATCATACTTTGGTTTGTCACAGGGACATTATAGGGAGGCAGGTAGATATTGTTTATATCTCTCCTGGGGAAAAATTCTTACAGCATCAGAAAAGATACCAATATCAAATATTCTTAACTATATTTTCCTTTTTTTAGATTAGCAGCAGAAGGAAGTACAAAGTTTAGGGAAGCCTGGTCACTAAGTTTTAAAACTTACATAGAAACGTGGCAATTATCTAAAGTATTAGAATATAATAAGGCATGATGTTAAAAGTTTTGGAATTTTGGACTCTGTACACTCACAAAGGATTGAGAATACAACTCCTTTGTGTGTGATTTGGGCTCATTATTAGTTGTACTAATATAAAAAGTAGATAATAATAAAATATTTTATTCATTTTAAACCATTTTGAAATTGTATGTTATCATTAACATGTATTTAATAAAAAATAGCATTTTAGACAGAAAAAGAGGAAAAATTTTTTGTTTGTAAATTCTTTTCTAATTTCTGTGGCAGTCACCTGGTATCTCATGTCAACCTTTGAGTTTTTTTTTTTTTTTTTGCTAAATCTTGCACCTTTAGAAATTCAGGTAGACTTTGTGTGATGACGACCGCGGAAAAGAAGACAAGGCTAGATGCTAAGTGCACAGGTCCAGTGACCCTTCCATCCCCTCCTTCTGTAGGAGAGTGTCAACAGTCAGCAATCCTTATTGTGATGTGAACTGGGGAGGTGGCCTGGTCAGGAAAGTGCTGGCGTTGCAAACATGAGGTCGTCAGTTATGTCCCCAGGACTGGTGTAGAAAAGCTGATATACTGCTGCACAGTTGTAATGCGAGGACTGGGGAGCTCTAGGCACAAGAACCTTTAGGGCTTGCTGTCTGTCCAGAGTACCCCATCTGACAAGGTAAAGAAACAGTTTCAAACAAAGTAAAACAAAACAAGGTAGCTAGCTCCTAAAGAAACTCCTTTGAGATGGTTCTTTGGTCTCCTCGCCCATGGACATGTGTTACATAAGCTATGCACACCCAAAGGAAAACAAGGTTTCAGTGATAGGGAAAGCATTGACTTTGTTCAGTCCCTGAAAACATCTCAGAAAAATCCAATGGTTACTAACTATGCAATTAAAACCATTGGGGAGACTGTCAAGGATGGCTTTGTGTTTCCTTAAAACCACTGAACACAGATCTTTTGCATGAGAATAATCTATCAAAGGAAATATCAGCAAAATAAAAAAAAAACTATAGGAGAGAATTGCTTTTTTTGCCATCCCTATTTAACTCATCCCCTAATAAATTTTATGAGCATTTAAAAAATATTTTGAAGAAAATATTTTTACTTTGAAGTACAAATTGTGTGTATGTGTATATATGTATATATATATATATATATATATATATATATCCCACAACTTTTAAATTGTCCAGTAAATTTTTATTACAACAACTTTCCTAACACGAAAGTAACACTAGTGTGCCTTGGAGGAAACAAAATATCATGAAATTTGAACATTCCAATTTCCTTTACTTTTGCTTGTGTATTTTGTTTGACTTAATCACTCTTTGACTGCTGTGAGGAGACACCATGAGCAAGGCGATTCATAAAGACAAGCATTGAACTGGGAAGTTACAGTTTCCTAGGCTTAGTGACTTATCATCACGGCAGGGAGCATGGTACCAGGCATGGCGCAGGTGAAACAGATGAGAGCTTAACATCCTCACCCACAGGCAGGCGGGCACTGAGAGAGACACCAGGCTTGGCATGGGGTTTTGAAACCAACCAACCCCCCCATAGACACACCTCCTCCATCAAGAATCCACCTTTTCCATGGAGGCCATGCTTTAGAATGCTTCCAGGCAACTCACCAACTGGGGATCATGCATGCAAAGGTCTGAGCCTATGGGACCCATCCTCCTTCAAGGTGTCATTCTGTTTTTGTGGTTGCCTTTTGTTTGTTTGTTTGTTTGTTTGTTGTTGTTCTTTAAATTAATTAATTAATTGATTCTTCTGCCATATATTACATCCCTACTCTAGTTTCTGCCCTCCTCCCACACCCCCCCCCCCGCACCTCCTCTCTCTCCCAGATCCATACATCCATTTCCCTTCAGAAAAGAACAGGCAGGCCTCCCAAGGATATCAACCAAACATGGCAAAACCAGTCACAATGAGACTAGGCACAATCCCTCATATTAAGGCTGAATGAGGCCATCCGGTAAGAGGAAAAGAGTCCTAAGCGCAGGCAAAAGAGTCAGAAACAAACCCCACTCACAATGTTAGTATTTGTACAAGAACAACAAGCTTCACAACCATAGCCTATATGCAGAGGGCCTAGGCCAGATACAAACAGCCTCCCTAATATTGGCCCCAGTCTCTGTGAGCACCTATGAGCCCTGTTTAGTTGATTCCTTATGCTGTGTTATTGTGGTGTCCTTGACCCCTCTGTCTCCTACAATCCCTCCTCTCTCCTTCTTTGGGATTCCCAGAGCTCTGACTACTGTTTGGCTGTGTGTCTCTGTATCTGCTTCTATCAGTTGCTGGATGAACCCTCTCTGATGATGATTAAGCTAGGCTCTGGTCTATACTAGTATATCAGAATATCATTAAGAATCACTTCATTGACTTTTTGTTTGTTTGTTTGTTTGTGAACTCCCTCTTGTGGCATGAGTCTCAAGCTGGACCAGTCATTGGTTGTCCACTGCCAGAAATTCTGTGCCACATTTACCCTACCACTTCTTGCAGGCAGGACAAATTTGTAGGTTGAAGATTTTGAGGCTGGGTTGGTATCCCAGTCCCTCTCTCTACTGGAGGCCTTATCTGGTTATAGAAGATGATCTTTCAGGCTCCATATCCCCCATTACTAGCGGTCATCAGTCAGGTCACCCTCATAGATTCCAGGGAGTCTGCTTTGCACTAGGTTTCTATCTCACCCCTGAAATGCCACTCCCTCCCCACCAATTGTAACTGTCTCTTCCACTACTCTTTCCCCCCACCCACTCCTACCTGTTCCCTCCTGTTCACTTCCCCATCTATGCCCAGTCCACCCACAAATTCTATTATATTTTCCCTTCCCAGGGAGATAGCTATACAGCCTTTTGGCTAAAATCAAGTGTAATATTTATTCTTATCAGCTGTTGTTGTTTTTAAATGTATGTGTGTGGTATGTGTGTGTGCACATGTGCTTCATGTTCTATTATTTCTTTGCTCTTTTAAGAATGTGAAACCAAGGGCATGGAGGTGGGTTATGGCTAGGGAGGGAGGATCTGGGAGCAGTTTGGAGGAGGAAAATGGGTGATCGGAATATATATTTTAAAAGGTGTGTTGTGTGGATAGTAGTGCATGAGACGTAAAGACTATGGACCAAGTGTAAGTATAAACATTTGGAATGTGTTACAAGCTTTAAGCTCTCCATATGTTATCCAAAGAAACTCAATGTCTGCATTCAGACTTAAGATTTATATATTTTTAGTGTTAAAGCACCAGAAACTCATCTTGACCAGTGCTGCTGCCAGTTATTTTTATTCATATTATGTCAAGTGATTTATCTTCCTTGGGAACCATCACTCAACAGTCTAAGTCACTAGCTCCCTGTTTGTATTATCTCCAAGTCCTTTCCATATCAAGTCTGATCCGCCTTGTGCCTATGCACAAAAGCTCTCTGTTCTGAATGGCCCATTTTATCTGTTAATCTGTAACCTATATTTCATGGAGAGTTGATGTAGCTACAAAATTCATAAATCTTGATATTAGCATTTATTTTACAAATGAAACAATATATCCTTCACATAAAAAGATAAAGGATTTTTTTTTCTCCTGATAGGCTAGAGTGGTTTGCAGTTGAAAATCAAAATTGTCTTGAAATCTGGAAAGCTGTGTTTTGTTTACCTTTAAGCACACAGTATTTTTAGCTTTTTTTTTAATTAAAATGCATAAACTCTGAATCAGTTCAACCAAGTTTTCTCTGAGTATTGTTTTACCTTTAAGTATTGAAAACACTAAGTACAGTGCATATATTCACTAGGGAATATTTTGCACTTGAACAAAAGGAGCATGACTAAATGTGACTAAGAAAGACTTGCCATTTAACTGTCTTTTCTAACAGAAGGCTCTGTCATCCTCTGAATGTACAAGTGCTGTGTGATCATGAACATCCCATCATAGGCATCTGTGCAAAGTTTCACGTTCATACCATGACTTCTGCGTGCTGGATAATTTATCACAGTACCATCTGCTTAAAAACCTTGGTTGCCAGCCTGGATGGATTTTCAGGCAAATAAACTATTTTGTGTCTTTATTTAAATGTGTTTGTTCACACTTGCAGGACAATATTTTATAGATTGCTTTGCTTTTTTAAAAGCAAAATAATATTGCAAATAGAATAACTATTTAAAAGAAATAGAATACCAACTGAAAAAAATAACCCTTAACCAGATGATAATCAATTATGAGTTTTCATGATCAACCCATGATTTAAAAACACATAAAAAGGGATTTTAATAAATTTTCAGTTGAAAAGGATTGTATGTGTGAGTGCCTTCAGTCATTCAGGAGAGTATCATAAAGATATCAATTAGGTTCTTTAGAAACAAAGTATATGCATGTGGATATATAATATGGGTAATAATCTTCATATTTTCAATTTGAATAAATTTAAATGTCATTTAGCATGCACAAAAGATTAAAATACAAGTGGTCAAACATGGAAATATAATGCAGCCATCTCAAAGTTTCTACTTCATGGTGCTTTCATAATACACCATGAAAATTATGTTCACATGGATGGAGAGATGAGAGAGCTCTGTAGGTAAAAGTGCTTATTATGTAAACATGAGAACCCAAGTTTGTACCTCTTAAAAATCTGGGTGTGGTTGCCTGCAGATGTAACCCCAGCACAGTGGAAGACAACTTTGGCTTGCTAGTCCCCAGACTAGCCACAGGTTTAATGAGAGATCTGTGAAAATTAGGAGAGCAATAGGGAGGAACATCTGATATCCTTCTCTGGCCTCCACACAGACATTTGTGTGCATACACACACACACACACACACACACACACACACACACACACACACACACACTATAATTCACAGAAAATCTGGCTGTAAGGTTTTCATGAAACCACTCATCCACCTTTTTTTGCATTATGGCCAGGGAATTGTTATCCATCTTGCATGAGTTGTTCATGATGACACAGCTAATCATATTAACAAGAGCTCACCAGAGGAAAAATTCTCTCTCTCTCTCTCTCTCTCTCTCTCTCTCTCTCTCTCTCTCTCTCTCTCTCTCTCTCTCTCTCTCTCTCTCTGTGTGTGTGTGTGTGTGTGTGTGTGTGTGTGTGTGTGTGTGTGTGTGTGTGATAACAATGTACATGCCTTCTGAAAAAGGAACTGGCTCTCCTGAAAAGAGTGAAATCTTCAAGGACTGCAAGTTGTAGGTTGTAGGCTGGAGAGCTGGGAATATTTTGAGAGGAGTCTAAAGGCAACCTGCTAGCACAGTTCCTCCCTTCTTGCAGGAGACAAGATACTCTTCCATAAAGTTTCCAACTGTTACATTTTGAAGACTCTCTGCTTTCTACAGCCTCCAGCCATGTAAATGTAATCGTAACAACAAAATCTTCACAGAAACACTTCAAAGAACATTTTATTGAATATCTGGTCACCATGTCCCAACTGTTCATGCTTCACCTCTATTGATTTCTTCTCAGTACTTGATGTCTCCAGGAATGTATATATCCTTTTCTTTCCTATATATCACTATGTCTATGAGGAATCCTATATAAATTGCCAACATAGTGGAGCACAAATATTTATAGCAACTATGTCCAGCACTCTCATGAATATAAAAACATCTAGGATCTCAAACTCATACAGAAAATAGGAAAATACTTTCCTATACCCAATATGATTGGCTGGTGCTCTTAAACCAAGTTTACATGCTCATAAGAGTTAGAGCAATGTAAATGCTGTATAAATAATGATGCAAAACTGTTTGAGGACTAAGAACAAGGAAATGAGGATAAATACTCAGTACTATGTTAGTTTTGTTAAATATTTTCCATCCATTGTTGATTGGATAAATAGACACAAACCCTGCCATTTTAGACAATGACTATGCATTTCTAAAAACATAAGCAGTGCATGACTTCTCTGGAACTGTTCTGAGATAGCACTTTGAATTAAGTAACCAAGTTTCAGAATGTTGAACAGTGCTAAATAAAAAATATGTATGTAGATTTTCTTATACTGGATGTGAAATTAAAATGACATCATAACTTTAATCCTTTTTTGAAAGCAAAAGTGCATTAGTTGATTGAAGTGAAAGTAACTAATGAAAATATTTCAACACAATGATGAAGGAGTACTTGAATAGATTCAGTGCTGAAGCACACACATACATGTACATATACACACGTATATGATGTGTGGTTGCATGTGTATGTTTATGTATACATACATGTATGTGTATATACATACATGTGTATATGTGCATATATGTATAGACAATGTGTAAATGCATAGAGGTATAGATGCATATGTGTATATGTATATATATATGTTTATATGTGTATATGTAAGTATATACATGTATATATGTATGTATATATCATCACTTCACTCATTATTTTTCACTTCTGCACCTTTAATAGTGCTTCTTTGGCTTTCATATCTTGTTCAAGCCCCAAATATAACTGACCCACCATCTATTTTCCCAATTAATTTCTAGAAGCCTGCAGCACAACCTGAATTTCAATACTATCATGACAGTAAATTAATCTGTAAGTTTAAATGAATCACTGTTACTTTCTACAACCAAATTGTAATGCATTTCTAGAAACAGATCTTTATATTATCAAAGTCCTGAGTCAACAGTTTCAGGAGCTATGAGAATAAATATCTTTTTATAAGGCAGACTGATCTTTGGCAATTATACTAAAGGAAATTTAATTCAACTTTCTGAAGATATCTGGTTATGTTTAGAATTCTGGTTTCCTTGTGACAAGTAGCATGTGGATATTTGTGAATGTTTCTTCTTCTTTATTTAAAAAGACAATGCTTGTCCCAGGATTATAAATTCTACTATAATATCAAATTTTCATACTGGGGAGATAGTTCTGTAAGTAAAATTTATTGTTTTCTTGCTTTGCAAGCTTGAGGACCTGAGTTTAAACCCTAAGTACATAAATAAAACTTTAGGCATGTTCACATACATGCATGTAGCTCCATCACTGGGGGTGTGTGGTGAAGAGTGTGGAGAAATGAGACTTCCCGAGACTGGCTGTTTGTCAGCTTAGCATGAGGTTCAGTGAAAGACCCCATCTCAAGGAAATAAGAAGGGAAGTGATAAAGCAGACTCCCAATAACCTCTGCTGGCCCCTACACACATATGTGCAATCATGAGCACCTGTATACACACATGTAAAGGGTATACTTTTTCTCACTCATATGTATACAGATATTTTTTCAAGAGAGTTAAAATGTGTGCATACAAATGACAACATTAATATTAATTAGGGCTAACTCAAATACTTATATTGTCTCTTTCTACATGTGAAATATGTCATGAACTTCATTTAAGTCTTTACCTATAACATATGTCATCGTCTATGGTAGATACTATTCATATTATTTTAAAATCAATCAATAGGATTGGGAACATTGCTCAGTGGTAGGTGCTGATCTATCATGGGTTTGACCCTGGCTTCAATCCCTAGTACTGTAAAACAAACTCATCCAAGGAAATGCATAAGGTAGAGTAGGTGGCTGCCATTACTAAAATCTAACTTTGGTCTTCCATCAAGGCTAACCACAGTAAATTAACACATTCCTTTTCCTGTAACTTCAATACCAATTTCGTATACATTTTCCATTAGTAATATACTTTTATGTTTCAACAGTTTTAAAGAGCTATTGCTATCTTTGCTTCTTTTTGTAGGAAATGATTTGACTTAAAAGTTCTCAGTAGACTAATACTGCAAAAGTAAAGAGTAATAAATATTCTTTCACTTATCTCACTAGACTATAAGCATAATTGTAAAGACTATTACATGATTACTGCATTATTCTATATTTAGGTATTTGAGTATTTTTCGTTTTTAAAATCATAATAACTATAGTGAAATATTAATAAACTAGATACTTCTTCGCCTCAACTTTATAAAATAAATCTAGTAGGCCTGGCCCAGTTTTACAGCAAAATGACAAACTCACAGCCTCTCTTAGATTAAAAAGTCACTGTAGCAAACCCTATGATATAGTCTAGGATACAGAAAAAAAAAAAAAAGGTCTCATGTGATAAAAAATCGGGGATGCCTGTGAGCTATAGCTTTTGCTAGGACTCAAAGGCATGAGTCTACTTCAGTTGTTTTACAGACCCCAGTTAACTGCATTTTCTACTATGCAGATTTCAGTACGTATTGCAATCAATGGCAATCCACTTCTCACAGTAGAGTGGACTCTAGGTATGTACTGTCGATCAACAGCCTATTTCGTCACCTGCCCATTCCAGAGGGAGTAGGAACTCTTCCCCTTTTCTTAGTCTTGGAACTCCCCTCTCCTAGCTGCCAGGACCAAGTTACAAATATACCTTCTGTCCCTAATGTATATCTGTTTCAAAACCTGGGACAAAAGGCTGAGGTGCCTATTCAACCTATCAATGCTGGACATGGCTGCCAGTTTCTTCCGGCCTCCCAAGGTCCCTGTCTGTTACAGGGTATGGCTCCCATGCCCTGCCCTAAATTTTAAATGGATTTGTGTCATTCCTCTTCCCTGTGGATCCTTTGAGGCTGCATGCCCTCAAGTCCAGACTCATCTTTGGAGCACGTGGGATGATTCTGATTTCTTTAGGGATTTACAAAGCATATGTGATCAAATTGCTGATTAAGTCATGATAAGTTAACAATATCTCTCACCATCCATGGTGGTGCAAAGATTTATAAATTTCTTGAATTCTTTTGTGACATAAAAAAAAACCTTTTTGGTCATTCATTATCAGTTTGGGCATTATTCTAGCTGTTGTGCTCATATTCCCATCCTTCTCCCAGTCATACTCCCATGACTGACAAGCCCAATTTGGTCTCTTCACCGTGATTTCCAAATGTCTAAATTAAAAAATAAAAAAAAAAAAGAGGAGATGATGTGGATCAAATGGTGACCATTGCTGCTTGACAAGGTTCCAGCATTTCTCGACATTGCACACCACACTTCTCTGGCATCTTTTTACGTTTTTAATGATTCTCAATATGTGTTATGGGAGTTAACCCCCAAGGCCTCAAGGTCAATGCCCTCTGGCAGATTGATGTCACCCATGTACCCCACTTCCTATGGACCACTGCCCGAACTGGAGAAAGCTCTAGCAAACTTATATCATAAGTACTCTTCATTCAGCATTGTGGGCCTGCTATAACAAACCCAAACTGATGATGTCCCCACATTCACCAGCATCCACTTTAAAACCTTCTCTCCATGGGAAAGTTACTCCCCATACAGGGAATCCCTTACAATCCCCAGGGACAAGCTAGATGGGACCTCCTAGATGGGATCTGGAAGGGACCTGACCATTTCCTCACAATAGGAAGGGGCTTTGCTTATGGACTCTCACAGGATCAGTCTTGGCCTATCTGGGTACCAGCATGAAAAGTCTGACACCTCCCTACCTGCAAAGAGGATGGCCTGCCTATCATTGATCTGGAAGGGACAGAGGAGACAGAAAAGGAGACAGAGGAACCAGATCAGCTGGAAGGACACTCATGACCTAGTGACAGCCACACAACACATGTGCCTTCCTCAAACCTCTCTCTATTTTAATGGCAGTCTTTGTTATATTACAAGCCTATTTCATCACTGCTCAAACCCCTAACTCTTTCCCTAACTTCCACCACTGGAGTTTTTCTATTCGGGAACCTATGATGTCAAGGAAATCAGGTCCTCCCTAGTCAGTTCTCCAACCAAGGATGCCACAGCTCTATTCTTATTCCTGTCTATCCTAACTCTACCTTTGTAACCCCTAAGTCCTATTGACAAAGAGTTACAAAGGGGAAGTGGACTGCCTCATGAACCAGGATTATTACAGCAGCTGCCGTAACTGCTCCTGAAAAACTAAACTCAGTTCCCACAGAAACAGCCTGTTTTAAAATCTAAGTAACCATCTCACCATTATTATAGATGACTCCTGGGGTGAAATGGAGAGCAAGAGTTGTGCAGAAACTACATCCCACCGGTCATGCTACAAATCCCTCTGCTAATATTCATATTTCTCAGCAGCTGGTACAGGCTTCCCAATCCAAGCTAACACATAAACATATTCTTGATCAGGAAACACAATTGAGAAGAAATGCTCAATTCACCTTGTCTTGGTTACAGTATGTCCAGTATGCCACTGACCTGCTAACCCTTACATCTTTTTTTTTTTTTTTTTTTTTTTTTTTTTTTTTTTGGTTTTTCGAGACAGGGTTTCTCTGTGTAGCTTTGCGCCTTTCCTGGAACTCACTTGGTAGACCAGGCTGGCCTCGAACTCACAGAGATCCACCTGGCTCTGCCTCCCGAGTGCTGGGATTAAAGGCGTGCGCCACCACCGCCCGGCTAACCCTTACATCTTAATGCCTCTCAATATTTATTTTGTGCCTCTTTTCTGCATCCCCTCTTAGCCACGGTACCTGCTAACACTATCTTACATGTTCCCTCCTCAGACTCACATCTTCCCTTGAATCAATCCTTACAAGGAATCTCCTTCTTCAAGGGCTCCCCCCCCCCACTCTATGCCTTGTGGGTAGCTTGGGGACATCCCATGTCCTCTCCTGTTCCTCTGGTATGTGTGCATGTAGGGGTGGGGAGGACTATAAGCTCATGAATCAACTTCACAATTAAAGAGTGTTGCATTCCTCTTTTAATTATTCCCCAGGCATATCTATATGAAGAAGACGAGGCAGCACACCTACCCTACAACTCCACAAAACAACAAAAAAATTTTTCACCCCTCTGCTAGTCAGACTGGGGCTTACCATCTTGCTGGAAGCAGTGGGGACAGCTAAAGGGGCATTTGGTACAGACCTGCCACCTAGCTGGGTAGCTGAGCACACCAAAGACGAACTAGATGAAGCCATGGCAGCCACCATGGCTATATCCTGAGTGCCCTCCATTGACCAATGATCACCCTTGCTGGAGTTATACTACAAAATAGAAGGGCTCTAGACTTCTTCTCTTTCTCTTTCTCTTTCTCTTTCTCCTTCTCCTTCTCCTTCTTCTTCTCCTCCTCCTCCTCCTCCTTCTCGTTTTTCTCTCTTTCTCTCTTTCTTTCTTTCTTTCTTTCTTTCTTTCTTTCTTTCTTTCTTTCTTTCTTTCTTTCTTTCTTTCTTTCTTTCTTTCTTTCTTTCTTTCTTTTTTGAGACAGGTTTTCTCTGTGTAGATTTGGTTCCTAACCTGGATCTTGCTCTACCTCCCAAAGTGCTGGGATTAAAGGCATGTGCCACCTCTTGACAGCAGAATTAGGGGGATGGACTTGTGTCATTCTGGGGAAGGAATGTTGTTTTTATTTAAATGAATCGGGATTGGTTGAACAAAATATTAAGACCCTCCTCGACCTCCACAACAATTTGAGGTCTCAATACACCCTCAACGCCCCTGCCTCCTGGTACTGCAACCCCTCATTGCCTGACGCTTCTTGCCCCTGATACGCCTAATGGCAGCTATCTGATCACCCTTCCTTCCCGACTCATGCCTGAACAGTTTCTCAAAAAGCAAGTTACTAAAAATCACTGCCAAGCAGATTTTGGAACAATATCAAACTATTCTCATAGACTATACTGACACATTTGGTGGCATGGCCCCAAAAACAAAGGAGGAGATGTGGGCCCCCAGGACAGAGAAAGGATGGTAGAGCATTGACCATACCCCAGACAACTCTCAGAACAAAGGCATAAGCAGAACTGCTCCCCATCCAAATCAGGCCTGGGCTCACTTAACCCCATAGGAACAAAGTCAGTTAAGCTTCCATCTCCCTGCCAGAAAATTGGCTCCTCAGACCAACAGTTTGCAAACTGATAAGCCTGGAAAGTGTCTGCCTTGGCTCCCTGTCTCCCTCCTGAATGCAACGGTGTTTGAATTGGTGGATTGTTAACATTTTCCGGCCCTCCATTGGGTCCGCACATGAAAATTAGGTGCATTTCCTGTTCTTTTGTCTCTTGCCCCCTCGCCACCCATGACTAGAGCTATAAGCTAGTCCTTTATATGTAAGCTAGTACATTATTTCAATAAATAAGCTGTCTTCTGACAGTCTTCCAGGTCTTTTCTGCCCTTGCTTACTTCTGCCCAAGACAATGTTTCCCCAGTTCCTCTGCATCTTGAGACATCCAGGGAGCAAAGGCCGATCATGGGCTGGGGGCTCACATCTGAGGACCTACAGATCCCAGTATGGATATTAATAATATGACAACATTCTTTAAGATTTTTCTGTGACAGGTGGTGATTGATTGATTGGTTGATTTTAGTTGGTTTGAATCTGACTCTTTTTTCCTACCAATAGAGAAACATTTAGGTATTTGTTCTTTGTTGGTTTATTACTTTGTTTTCTCCAAGTACTCCTGGGTCAGGAGTCTGGATCCCAACTTATCTATTAGTCACTTGGGATTTAAGGCTGCAGAAGAGTCAGCAACTGGGGTTGCGTTTTCATCCAGAGGACTAAGAAAAACAGCCAAAGGTGAGCCTTGGCTTTGGGAAGAATTAATCTCCTGGCATCTGTTGGAGAGAGTGCCCTAGTTTCTGGCTAGCCAGGGGCAGAGGTCACTCTAGGCAGCTGAGGCTTTCCAGGTTCTTCCAGGTGTTTCTTTTTTCCTGATGCTGGCTTTCCTACGTGTCTGCATACCTTACCAGCCAGCAAGGAATTATTCAAAATCAAGTGAGCAAGCAAGGTGGAGTGGGTCTTTCACAGCATAACCTAAACCTGGAAGTGATGTCCCATCACCCAGCTGTACAAACTCTCTGATTAAAACCCAGCCGCAGCTATCTATTAACAAAGGGAGAGATTTCCATATATATCAAGGACCCAAAGAGGTTGGGATGGTCGCAAGAGTGTGGCAAGGTTTCAGAGTCTTTTAGCTGAAGCTGGCAAACAACATTGTTAAGTCACATGACAAATGGTAGGAGAATGTCTCAAATCTTAGCACAACTGGCAAATGACACTGAGATTTAAAAATAGATCTTTCCTGCTTCCAGAATGACAGTCTTGCTTTGATGAAAGGTTCAAATCTAGTTACTTTTTCTTGGCTCCTAACTTCCATAGCACACAGGAGCCAGTGGGGACCTGGAAGCCATCCCTTCCTAGCTTCATTCCTGGCTCCCATTCAGTGATCACCACTGCACCTTTTGGCAGATGGTACATTTTAATACTGTACTCCACACCTGCTCTGGAAATGTAACATACAGAAAAGGAAAGCATGGGAACCAGACCCACACGACATGAAGCTGATGTGCCCAAGGCATGCAATTTAGAAGTCAGAGGACAGAACACAGAAAATAAGATAATAAAATAGGAATAAGGGAAATGTCTCTCCCTTATGTTCTGTCTTCCACATATCAAACCTGGAAGAAACCTTTTTGTTTTAATTTAAAACCTGGTAATACGTTCTAAATTGTAGATGGTAAGTTGTTACACAAAGGGCTGAATCTTTTAAGGTTTCAAATGTACAGTGAGCTGTTGTCTGTTCTTCCTTTTTAGAAAGATGACAGATTTTTTTCTCTGCGTGGATGGTTAGAAATGATGTAATGTATACCCTTTGTTGGAAAAGACAAGTAGTCCAACTATAACCCAAAGTAACCACTAACATTAAGGGACCAGAACCTGAGGTAAAATCTTTAGGAACAGAGCCAGGGTCAGAGAGACATCTAAGCAGGAAGGCCTTTGGAGTTTTACTCTGGGATGTGGTGGTATTATGTTCCCCAAAATATTGTGCACCCTAATAAACTTATCTGGGGTCAGAGACAGAAAAGCCACTAGATACTTAGGATAGGCAGTGGTAGCACACACCTTTAATCCTAGCATTGCAGGGGCAGAAATCCATGTGTTCAAGGATACAGCCAAGCATGGTGACTCATGCCTTTAATCTCAGAAAGCGAGCCTTTAATCCCAGGGAGTGATGGCAGAAAGGAAAGATATACAAGGTGTGAGGACCAGAAATTAGAGGCATTTGGCTGGTTAAGCTTTTAGGTTTTGAGCAGCACAGTTCAGCTGAGAGCCATTTGGATATGAGGACACAGAGGCTTTCAGTCTGAGGAAACAAGATCAGCTGAGAAGTTGGCCAGGTGAGGTTAGCTGTGGCTTGTTCTGTCTCTCTGATCTTCCAGTGTTCACCCCAATACCTGGTTCCAGGTTTGCTCTTATTAATAAGACCTTCTAACAATTCGTGCTACATAGGGCCTAGAGAAACTGAGTTGGAACTGATCTAAATTCCCCTACCTTGAGGACAAGCCTTCATAGAACCAAAAGGCACCATGTAAGCTTCCAAAGGACAGAGGCAAACAACAATCCTACATATCTATGATGTCTATGAACAACATCAACAAGCAGCATGGCATGAAAGCCCAATGAATGTATAAGTGTCACACATACCTTGGTAGTAACCACAGCTTTCTAATTAGACTTAAGTGAGGAATGACAAATTAATACGGCCCTCTGACTTCTGTATTTGACCATGGGGCACTCATGGCTCCCACCTCTCTCTCTTCAGATACACACACACACACACACACACACACACACACACACACACACACACACAAAGTAAACATGCCACACACATTTTAAGAAAGAAAAGAATCATAGACAATTGGATCTATTATGATTCAACACTGAGAGAGTGGCATGAGGAGTAGCGTCTAGGAACTGACAGTGACCTTTGCCTGACAGTTGTCAAGGAGATGGCCATCTACACACATCAGAAAAAGGAGCTAAATTCTGCCAACACTGTGCTCACGAGCAGATTCTTTCTGCCCCTCCTCCTAAGCCCAAGTGACAGCTCATTTCAGCCAACTCTGTGCGAGTCTACATGGGGAACCTAGCCAAGACTGCCACATTCCCATATACAGAACCTTGAGATAATCAAAACTGATGTAAAAAATAGATTTCAAACGAAAATGAGGGTTATAGATAAAGGTTTATTTAGGTGGAGTCAAGCATACTGTTCCTAATGGAGAGCAAACAGGCAAGTGTTTCTGGGACAGACTGAATGAGAAGTAAGTAGCTCTACAGAAAGTAAAAGTAAGGGCTCCCTTTGTTGGACCATGTAGATCAATAATGGAGATTTTGCTTTACAGTTGAACAAAAAGGTGTCATTGGAGAACTTAGACCACTAACAGAGAGCTGAAACCCGAGTAGTATGCTGTATGTACTAGTATATTTTAGTTGCTGTTTTCTATGACTGATACCTGTTCCTGGTTACCTACCCCCAATAACAACAATTCCATTACATTTAACCAAGTCCCTTGGTCTTATATTTGGCCTTAATTCTAGAAACATAACTATTGGTTTTCTTCTTAGAAATGTTTCATTTGTTTATTGATTTTGTGTGTGTGTGTGAGTATTTATGGGGTGGTATAGCATGAACCTTAAAAGTTCTTATTAATAAAATCAAACCTGAGGCCAGTTATTGGGGTGAATACTGGAAGGTCAGAGAGACAGAACAAGCCACAGCTATCTCACCTCACCAGTTTCTCAGCTGGTCCTGTTTCCTCAGACTGGAAGCCTCTGAGTCCTCATCCAGAATGAATCCCAGCTGAACTGTGCTGCTTCAAAGCCTGAAAGCTTAACCAGCCAAATGCTTAACCAGCCACATGCTTAACCAGCCAAATGCTTAATCAGCCACATGCTTAACCAACCAAATGCTTCTATGTCCTCACGCCTTATATACCTTTCTGCTTTCTACCATCACTCCCTAGGATTAAAGGCTCTCTTTCTGGGATTAAAGGCGTAAGTCACCATGCTTGGCTGTTTCCAATGTGGCCTTGAACTCACAGAGATCCAGAGAGATTTCTACCTCTGAAATGCTAGGATTAAAGGCGTGTGCTATCACTGCCTAACTAGTGGCTTTTCTGTTCTCTGACCCCAGATAAGTTTATTAAGGTACACAATATTTTGGGGAACACAATACCACCACAGGGTGGTATACATGTCAAGGTCAAAGAACAAGTTTGGGGAATCGATTCCTTCTTCCCACCGCCAGCATTTATTTTAATACAACTTTTGACATAGCATACAGGGTTTGGCATCAGCATGTAACAATTATTATGACTTTATTTGGTTTCCATGTTGGTGTTTGATTGTGGAACATGGAACAACTCTTGTCTGAAGTTTGCATAAGACTCTTCTGCTATACAAAACAAACCTTATCTATGTACATGTTACATGCTTTTCAGGACTTGGACCAGTAACATCTTCAAATCCCATCAAGACCAGGAATATTTACAGGCTACATTTTCTTTCCATTTCAGAGTGAGAACTCAAGTTGCCAAGCTTGCCTGGCAAGCACATTTATCTACAGAGCCATCTCACCAGCCTCATATTGTATTCAAACAGGTGCAAGTATTCACCCAGTTGCGAGACTGTTGGAGAGCATTTCTCTGTTTCACAGAAGGACATAAGATATGGAGAATTTTGTCTCTTGTTCCATCGTGATCTCAAAGTTCAAGACAGGAAACAGTAATAGGATTTGCTCTACAGTCTTCAGAGTCACCCTACGAACTATTCCCAAGTCATTCACAGGTCAGGAGTAATAAGTCCATTTGTTTTCATTTAAACTATATCCACCAAGGTTAGATTTGTGAAACTGATATTTTGACCTTTTTTGCCCTTTTCTCAATCTTTTTAGGAGGGTTGGTGAGGTAACTAATGTATAGAATTTTTCTTTACACCCTATATGCTCTATATTGATTAAATAAAGAACTATTCTCAAAATACAAGATATTTGAAGCTATGAAAAAACATTACTTTTCCATTTTTTATGTATGTGTTTAAATTTTCCCTATCAATCCTGTTCTTGTAATTGTTTTATCTACAACTATATAACAGGGTTGCTGCCTCATCAAGTCTCCTGATTTAATCCATTTTGGTTGAGGTAAAAAATTGGAACATATCTCTGTCAACAACAATAACCTATGTGGAGCTCTACTTTAGAACATATATCAAATCTTGCCATGGATCAATGAGTGTTTTAATAGAGAAAATTTAGTCTCAGCAAATTTATTCATAACATCAGTTTTAGAGCTAAAAAACAATTGATCAATGTGAGAACCATAAATTCAAAGCACAATCAGGATAGAAAACACCTCCATGACCTAAGTATACTTCATGCAACTTTACAAATGGTTCCTGTAGGGCTATGAGTGGAGATAACCCATATCGAGAAAGATGCTGTATATCCAGGCCTGCGAATACTGCATACAATATCCCACCATACAAATTCTGTGAGAAAGTGATTTAGGTCCCTTAGGTGTTACTTGTGGGAATGTGTGGGGCAAGTGAAAACACCACCTAGAAAAAAATGAGTTGAAACTTTAGAACAGTCAAATGCAGAGACTAGGAGCAATGTAACAATTTCATCACTTCTCACTCAATGCACCCTGACTAAACATGAATCTTAAACATTCAGCCACATGTGATTTGAAGGCAATATATTTTCTATTTTAGGTAGAGTTTGCCTTATTGGTAGATCATGATAGAACATAATGAACACATACATGCACACGTACACACGTACACAAGTGTACAACACACACACACACACACACACACACACACACACCAGCAGTAGACTTTAGATCTTCAGTTATCTCTTGGGACACAGCAGGATAATCAAGAACTATGTACGTAGGTCCTCTCTTAGGGAGCATCTAGGAGCCTTGAAAGGTCTTATTTTTATAAGACAGGAAATATAAATTTAAATTCACGTTTTATAAAAAATGTTTGCTTTTCCTGAACATCCCAGATGAATTTTTTTTTCAGATAGATATAGCTTAATATTTTGGGGGAATCGTCAAATAATTTAGCTATCTGCAATATTTAAAAAATGAAAGTTGTTACTGAAAAATCAGCTCTAAAGACTTTTAGGTCTCAGAAAAACAAAACAGTATACTGCAAGCTCAAATAAAACATAAGAGGAAATTGAGTTTTAAATAATATCAAAGTTTCAATGATTTTTAAGTGGCATATTATAAAAAGAAATAATAAGCAGTAAGAAAATCTTTTAAGTATACTTATGAAATGCTCACCATGTCTGTTCTTCGATGATGATGATGATGATGATGATGATGATGATGATATAAGACCTTAATAGCTCTCTTCAAGTGCCAGCCTATGGGCTAACACTTTGAACACAAGTTCTTTGTATCCTTACTAAAATGCGCTGTATTATTGTGGCTTCCCAGCTTAAACTGGGATTTATCTACAAGAAATAAATAATGCCTGTGGTGTTTCAGCTGAAAACAATCTTACACTTAGGGTTTATATTCTGTTCAAATCCAATATTTCTCAGGACATGAAAAATTTGCCTCAGTGGGCAACGCAGTCTGTGGTCCTCAAAACAACATATCTGTGCTAATGTTCAATGCTAATCATTGCAATAGAAGAAACTCACTGAAATTCATAGCACAGTTTCAGGGTGTATGTTTTCCTTGGAGTCAAGCAACCATGCTACAAAACAGAAGAGAGAATAAAAACTATCCTGTTGGGTAGATATCAGGTTCGGGGAGAATCCGGGAGGGGTTGTCTGGGCCAAATGATAAAAGCAAAATATACTGGATGAACTTCTCAAAAATATATTAAAACATGAAAAATTTTAAGACAAAGAAAAAGAACTGTTCAAATTTTATAGTTTGTATCATCATGAAAGGGATATAAATAATGCATATCTACTGCCATTATCTTAAAATTGCTTTAACATAGTGGCATTAAAGGAATATAATGCATTTTATTAAATGTGAACTTATTTTTAATTTAGTCCAATACAGATATCCTCAGTCATTTTCCTCCCTATTTAACAAATAAGCAATAAAACACTCCCATCTGTGCAGCAGATAAAACAGGGATCAAAAGAATGTGTAGGAAGAGGGGGTTTAAAAAAGAACACTGCGAGGAGCCATGAATCAAAAGCTGCTTATCCTTTGTGTTAGTTGAGAATTCTCACTGACATTTTGGCTACCTACTAGTAGTGTTAATTTCACCAAAGTCTTCCTGTTTTGAAACTTCGGTGCAAATCTTCAAAATATATTACTGGTGACATTTATGAAAATATTTGTGTATAGAGCAGACGTTACACAAATAGAACCAGAAGCAGAACATTCAGAATATCTAGGTCTGAATCCGTATTACCTTATTTCACCTAAGGAAACACCTAACAATCACATGGAATTCAGCAAGGAAAAATGTTATGGGTAATACATTTTAGTGTTTGCTCAATATTTAATTAAAAAGCGGGGTTAAAATATATTATCCATAATAACATAGCATATTTTATTTGTTATAAAGGCATAATTTAGAAAATGGTTAAGAATGCTTATATGCTGTCTCTAAATTTTAAACATTTTGATGTTAAAAAGATCAATAATCAGCCCTCACTGAGACTGACAGATGTCCCCTAAATTAAGATGTCAGACACTGAGTTATTCATTCTAAATAAAATAATTGTAACAAATGCTGCCACAAAGTATCAAGGGAATAATCAGATCAATTAAGTAGAAATCAGTAATAATCCATATGTTAAAAAGTCATAACCGTGAAGTCTAAGTCATTACTTCTGACTTTGAGCTTTCTGTGGTTCTGAATATGTCACCGCACATTAACTTTGCTCTTTCTCTAGCTTTGTTACATTTGGTAGTGTAAAGGAGGGGAAACAGATTTGACTCCACTTTTAAGCATATTTTAAATAAATAAATAAATAAACCTGCTTGGCTCTATAATCAAGTGTTCAAAACCTCTTTTTCTTTGTAGCCTCTGTCCAGGACACCAACTCGAAGCCTTGTCTCTGTTGCAGCTCCCTCTCTGTGTATTTCTTTGTCATAGTGCTGAAGGTACTCTTTGAAAGTAAAATCTCCATGTTCATCTTCGACTATAATGCAAACTTCACAAATCACGTATTTTCAGTTGAAAAACAGACTTTCCCAGTTTGCTTTCCCCCACACAACCTGAGCAGATAGGTCAGGAACAGGTATTCCATTTCCATGATTAAAGCATTAGAAAAGTATGGATCCACAGTTTCAACAAACTCTCAGCACACAAGTAGGGTATTTAGTGTTAGTTACCATGAGCATTTGTCTTCATAACAGGAAAATGTGACAAACACGGTTGCATGTGGCTATGTCTGCATCACAGATCCTAAGCTTTCTTCTCACCAATGCATTGGGATAACTAAATGTATCTGTTAGTCATTCACTATGCACAACACAAAGAGTTAAATCAGAATGGGAAATTACACATGCTAGCTTATGGACTTTTCTGGGAACTTCTGGATGTGCATCATGTATGCTCAGTGTAAACACAAGATAAGAGATACTATTAAAATTTCCTAATATTCAATGCTCTAAAGTTTCCTTAATTAAATTTGTCTTTCATGAATCCATATTTTGTTGGATTTATTCAACACATCAATACTTTTAGTAAAATTATTGCCATAGTTTCTTCTTCCCTTCAAACTTATTTGTAGATAAAGACATCAGATTTAAAATTTTTACTCAATCTTCAGTCAACTAACTTATTTTGAGTTTATAGGGAATGTAATTGTCATCACATGAATGAATCCTCAGAATTTCAGAGCACTGAGAAAAGGAGACAGAAAAGAGAGTAGTGTTCTTGTGAATTTAAAGTTAGTAGTTTTTGACATGGTCTACAATTTTCAAAGTACCAAGAATAAAATGTTTAACAATAAAATCAAATTGGGATAATTTATTTTCCTTATTCAGAGGCAAATCTTTAAAACAAAGCTTCCTAGGTTCTTTCAATTTTTAAATTAATCCATTGGGTTACATTCGAGGAAAATGTCACAGTAACTCTCCGTTGGTGAGTTGGACAATTATACTAACGAAAGCTCAGTCATGCTTGGGCCTGTATGAATTTTAGCACTACAGATCTTTTCATTCACCTAATACATCAGCAATGTGGTGCCAGTCTGGCAGACTAAAGGCATGTATGTATTGCAGCTCGCCGTCATAAAGAATAAAATTGAAATAACATTCAGGCAATGGAATGAGAAGACATTTAGATAGCAACTTTCCCCATGTTGGGGATGGCTATTTTCTAAAGTCTGCACTTTGAGATGAAAATATATTATTCTGAAATGAAAAGACGGAATCTAAATTTCAGCAGCATAGTAGAATTGCGCTGAGTCATCATAATGAGAAAGTTATTAACACACTGGACAGGTTCAGATTCCTTAAAGAAGGAAGTAGAAAAGTCACTACCAAAAACAGAACAGAAAAGCTAAGCAAAACCACTAGTCACATACTCTACTGTAAAAGCTGATTTAGTTTAAGCATACAACAACAAATCTTGTCTTTAAGTTTTAAAAATGTATTAAACTAAAATTGAAGCATTAAAAAAAATTGTATAATGACCCAGGAGGGGCTGCAAACACCCCTAATCCCAGCACTGAAGAGGCACTGACAGGCAGATATCTGCGAGTCAACATAGCGAGTCCACCAAGTTGATTACACTCAAGTGGCCCTGAATAGCTCAAGCTGTTTTTATTATACTTTAAAGAGTTTTTCTACCAGGCTACATGAACAGTTTTGTTGTTGGTTCCTATTTTTCACTTTTATAAAATACACCATATTTTAAAATATATATTGTAGTCTTCATACAACCCCCATTGTTCCCCTTTATGCTTCCCCAAATACACCTTCCCACCTCCTACATAACCTTATTCTAGACACAGAGTTCAGCGTGTTTGCAGGCTTAACTAAGTATGGAGCCAGACACATCCTGCCCTTGCAGCACTTACGTCAGCTGGCAGATACATTAAAAAGTATTAGACATGGGTACAATGCTTTAAGGGCAACAAAATTCAAACCCAGATGATTCTTTCATATTTGTTAGTTATGCTTTTAAAATGTCCCTGGCACTAAGTTTCTCCCTATCCCCATGACATCTCCACATATCATAATATCTCTTTCATTGCTCTCCCAATCCATCCCTCTTTCAGTTTGACCATCTCATTCCCTTATGTTCTCATCCCCCAACCCCTACCCTCTATTGCCCCTCTCACCCCCAGTTTACTCATAGAGATCTAATCTATTTCGCCTTCCCAGGATGATCCATTCATCCATCTTAGGGTCCTCCTTGCTAGCTAGCTTCTCTGGAGCTGTGTGTTGTAATCTAGTTATCCTTTGCAAATTTAAAGTTAATTTTCTTATACTGTATATATATTTCTACTCTTGTTTAGGGTACTATGTTTATGCGGCTCATTTAGAACTATAATATATAATTAAAATATAAATTAATAGTCATCTATGATATTCCAACTTATAGTCATGTTAATTAAGTTTTCTAGATATGCAGAGATGTATTTCAGATAGATAGATTGTCTTCAAATACTTCAATGACCTACAAACTATGGCATTTAAAATGTTTTAAGAACTTGGACTTTTCAGGACAATGAGACACATCTGCTCCTGGCAGCACTGATTACTTCAAAGAGGATCATGGGCATTGAAGAAACTCATTATGGAGTTTGTTTTCTTTGTGGCAAAAGTTAGCCACTGGGCAAAAAAAGTGGCCTTGCCTCAAGTGCTTGACAAGATGCTGTATAAACTGGACATTCAGGACCTATAGGAAGGTGACCACCAAACTTTGCAAGGCGAGATGGTCCTTTGGGTTCCTGCTCTGCAGAAGAAAATGTCAGACATTCTACAGGACATACGGAGAAGCAACTGACAAACTTTGCCAGAATGGGCAGAACAGTCCTCAAAATTTCCTGCTTCACTGAAAGCTATGCCAGAGACTCTAGACCTATAGGCTGAAGATAGATGCCCCAACATTACAGAGGAACTTTGGATGACTGTCCAAGTAGCTAGATGTCCCTGTCATTTCTAGAATTTTAGAAGTTGCTTGCAACCCACTTCCTGTTTACTCAGGTACTATTACATCCTTTTAGGGTTTTTGATATAGTTGAAGACTAGATAATTATAATTTTCCTTGGTTATGATAAAAGATAAATTCAATATGAAACTTTAGACTCACAAATATAGGATAAATGATAGAATATTTTCTTTAATTTTGCCAAATACAAATAGACTAGATATTATAACTATAATTCTTGCTTGATAACTGTTCCATGATATGCAATTTTACTATGTTAAAGTCAAAATCTTTTTTTAATTAGACAGAAAGGGGGAAGTGTAGCCATTCCAGCTTTGATCTGGAAAGTTCCAATCCCCAATGAGGCTTCGGTAACTGTCATGCCTACAAGGCGGGGCTGAGAGAGGACCCTGAAGACTTGAGATCTGGATGCGCTGGCTCTCTTGGTTCCTAGGCCCTGGATGCTGGAGGTAGATCAAGCATATCTCTCAAGAGAACACCACCTGATTGTACCACACCTTTCCTAGACCCTGTTACCTATCCCTTCACTTGTGAGTTATCCCACAAAATAAACCTCTCTTTTAACTACATGGAGTGGCCTTAATAATTTCACCAATAGGGGAAATGCTGTCGTATGTCTTTCTGTATGCTCTGAACATGTGTTTGTCTGATTGGTTGATAAATAAAGTTGTTTGGCCAATGGCAAGGCAGAATAAGGTTGGGCGGTACTTTCAATCTGAAGAGATGGGTGCAGAAAGGGGAAGAGGAATAAGTGAACTGCTGCCAGGAGAAGCAAGATGTGAAGTACCAGTAAGCCATGAAGCCATAGATGAATAGAAATGGGTTAAGCTATAAGAGCAAGCTAGCAAGAAACTTGAGCCATAGGCAATACAGTTTTAATGATCAACCAATATTCAGGGCAACACATATTCACGGCATGCAGAAAAACATCCCACAGCATGAGGAGCGTGTTCCAACAGAGGAAAAAAAGAAATTGTTTTATTTAGGTTTTATTTTCTAGGATTTATAACATAAACCAGACAGAGGTTGAGGTGCATCTGTTGGGATTGGTATTTTGCTGGGCTATCACGGGCTAAACCAATGGAAGTACTTCATGCCCTTGCATGTATTCCTTGCCCATCCAGTGAGATGATCAGGTCCTGTTCATATTTCGCCCACCCAGTTATAGTAGTTACAGCAGTTGAAGCCCCATTTTGTTCATCCCTAACATGTGCTTTGTTAACTACTGACTTTGACTATCTGACAGTCATTGGCCTTGCAAGTGTGCTGTTAAACAATGCTCTCTTTGTTCTCAGATTTTCATGACTAACTGAGGTCACAGCCAGCAAGATGTCCTAGCAGCATTTATTTGATATCTCACTTTCATTCTTTATATATGGGGTAGTTTCCTTTTTAGAATAAGTAGAAACTACTTGTTAGGAAGCATCCTTACTGACAACAATATCTGATATAATTAGCTGAGTGCAGGTAAGACTACACAATGGGGGATTGTCCTCCCATATGCTCCCGAAGGGCTTCAGTGGAGTTGACACACTAGTTTACTATTATTTTGTCTTTGGGTCTTTTATCATTGTGTCTGGAATGCAGAAAGAAAAAAACTTGGAAAAATAACTTAGGTCCCAAGAGATTTGTCATATGTTCTATCATTTTTAGAACTTTTTTGAAGTATCTATTTGCTTTTTTTTCATTTTTTATTTTAGTTATTTAAAACAACTATAAGTAGGCACTCACTTAAAATACTTTTAAAATACCCTCTGAGTAAAAATACTATATTACTTTTTGTAGTTTACTAACTAGACAGCAGCCTAAGGACATTATTTTCTTATCTGTTTAACTTCAAAGCTGATAAAACAGCACTAGTCTTTACTCACTTTAAAAGAGGCATTAAATATTCTACTTCTGTCTAATCAATTAATTATGAAGGTAGCATAAACAATGAAATGGGAAGGATCACAAAACAGTATCAAAGTTATTTTCAAGGATTTTTTTCTGTCGATAAAGCATTGAACTATGTGTACAGCATTGGATAATGTGAATTTTCTTTGGAGAATCTTTGAACTATGCAAGAGAAATATATGTTCTTTATGAAATAATAGAAATCCATTATCACTTGAAATCTGAACAGAGAGAAATCTATAATCTCACTCATAGCACATGAGATGAGTCTAAAATTCTGAAAAACATCATTGATATCACAATTTAATATTTATCAGTGCTGACATTTTACATAATTTTGTGGAGTGATCCAGTGGAGTATACATATTTGTTCAACTTGGAACACAGTAAGTAAAATATACATGCTTCATAGAGAAGTAAAAATATGTGTATTTATTCAGACATATATTCTCCCAGATGATGAATATATTTCATAATTAAGTTTGTGGGATCCATCTGCTTTACATTAAAATGTTTTGATTAAGATGCTTGTCAAAACTGTTTTTGCTCATCGTCTTAGATGTTAGCATGATCGGTGGCACTATTTGGCATTGAATCAGCAAATGACAATCTAATGATACAGGTCTCATTCTATATAATAATATATTATATATTATGTAACATTGTATTCCAGACATCAAAGTTCTCATAATCATGTTATGGAAACAAATGTAATTGTAAGCATAATGTACCTTAAATCAATTTTCTTTCAAAATTGGCTAAGTGCAGAAAACATTCACCAAAATTTGACCTATAAAGAGGCATTAAAGTGAACATAAATTAAACAACAGCAAAAGAAACCTGTTAGGCATTATCTAGACTGTTTGAATAGAAATTAAACTAGAGACATAAAGGAAAGGCCAAGATTCAGAAGCACAACTGAAAGATAAGCAGGAAGGACATTGTGCAGGTATGTGCATCAGTGAAAACCATGAGGCTCTTGTAAGTCACTAGAGCCACTAAGAAGACCCAAAGGAGAGGGAATAAGAAAATATATGCCTGGGACAGCCCCAGCAATAATGCAAGAAGTAATGGGAAAAAAGAACTGCTTAAAATTTAGGAATGAGGTCAGACAGTTTTCAAATCCTGGAGCAGCTTGGAGTATGTTGCAGATTCCAGTCAAGCTGTGGTGGTTATTCATGTCCGTATGCCTTGATACCAGACACAGAGCTCCATGGTTGACTAGCTACTGCATCTACTTCCCATGTGTGTCTTTTCCTACTCTCTGTGGTCTGCGATGAACCTCACAAGCCTGTTTCTTATTAACACCACAGCAAATCATTACAAACTGGATGGTCTAAAGCAATACAATTTTGTACCATGCAATTCTGGATGACCAAAGTGACAGAATGGGACGGGCCAAAGTCAAAGTATTCTTTTCTGCTTTCTCTTTTCTTAAGGAAATGTTCTGGGGAAAATAGTTTTTCAACTTCCATCTTTATAGTCTCTTTTTTTTTTAACTGAATCCTCAGCTTTTCCTTTTTGAGAACCATGTGATAAAATGAGAACCACATGTATCAAGCAGTGTCTCTCTGTCTCAAGACAGCTATAACTTCGAACCCTTAACCATGTGTGCTGGATAGTTGAATGTCAGCTAGCCACAAGCTAGAAGTATATGAAAGGAATGAACTTCAATTGAGAAAAGATCTCTATAAGATTCGGCTATAAGACAATTTCTTAATGATCGATGGGCAAGGGCCCTGCCCATTGTGGGTGGTACCGTCCTTGGACTGATAGCCCTGGGTTCTGTAGGAAAGCAGGGTGAACAAGACATGAGGAACAAGCCAGTGAGCATCATTGCTCCATCGCCTCTGCATCAGCTTCTGTCTCCAGCTTCCTGCGCTATTTCAGTTCCTGCTGTCACTGCTTTTGCTGACAAACTATTACATGCAACGGGCAGTAAAGTAAACCCTTTCCTCCTCAAGTTGCTTTGGTCATGGTTTTTCATCGCAGTATTAGTAACCCTACCTAAGAAACTATGCAACATAAAATAACTGCCCTCACATCGCAGAGTTAGAGTTCACACAGCATTGGGGAGTCATTGTTCTACATGCCATCCTGAATTTCAAAATAAAACATCAAAGAAACAATTTGTGATGGTTCTTCAGAGAGCTATCCCTTATGAATGCATAACCTGGAGAAGACTTTTAGATTAGGCCTGTAAAAATGTGGTTGGGGAAGAGAGGAAAGCTAGGTAGAAACTTGAAGATAAATATGCTGTTGTCAACGAAAATGATAAATTTAAATCCAAGGAGGGTCACAGAGAAAAAAAATATGTGAATATTTCAAAGTAGAAAGGGTTCAAAAGAGTGGGAGTTTTTGACCTTTGGTAACAAAATGTCTAGTTACTTAAGAACGTTTATTTGAGATAGTGGCAAGGTTTGAAAGTCTAAAAACGACTTTTCTATTTTTCCACTGTTAATCATTTTTTTCATCAGCTTTCTGATATTATATAAATGGCAGAAGGATATGTAAAAGGAGTTAGGGAAGAAATTCTGTACATCTGTTGCATTGTGGAGTCATTAAATCACACAGGCCTATAGAAACTAGTGAAGTAATGAGTAGACTGTTAAAAAGTTTCGAAACTCACATCAAATTAAGAAAAAGTTCTTGATCCATATAGATATATAAAATATTGGGCTGATACAGATATGCACATTAATACATACATTATATATTCACAGTTGAGGTTTAAGTCCATTTATTTTTATTATGTGTCAATGTAAATCATCAGTTATTATAAAGAGTATGCTAGGAAATAAAAAAGCAAGTAAAATATAGTATACATACCCACAATGTTTTTCTAGGCATTAAATTGATTTCTAATCTTTCATACTTAATGTATTTGTGAGTAAATATTTCTGGAATTCAAGTTAAAAGCTAATTTTTAGGAAGAAAGAAAATTGTGTTACTGTCACTATTTAAAAGGCTTTGTTGTTCTTTTTGGCTCAGTGTTATTATTTTCACCTTTACACACTGAGTCCACAAGCCCCTCCCTTGCTCTATTCTCATCCCTGATGTGTCATATTAAAAAGTGAGAAGGAAATACAGAATTGCTGGTTAGCAAAGCCTTCTGTCGGAGCAAAGCATTTGTTCATGTAAAGAAAAGACACAATTCTAAGTATAAGATTGTAATAGTACGTATCTAATAATGCATTCTCTCATGGACATTCCCTCTGAAATGAATAAGTATACATAAATAAAACATAAAAATGAAATTAAGAAAGATATAAAAAGATAGAGTGGATGGAGAGAGTAATCTAGAGAATGATCTTTATGAAAGGTACTTTACAACATTTAATTTATCAAATGCTATGTTCTAATCTTGTGATACTAACATTTAGAGAGATTTAAAATGTTGGTCACAAAGTCAAAAATTGGAGGTCAATTGGGGATGGATCAAACTGTCTTATTATCCTTGTCACCCATTTGAGGACATTATATATAAAAGGACTTTGCTCTTTGTAAATTAAAAGTTCGGAGTATGTATTCTCCAAAAACCATCTCACTGACCACATTCTACTTAATTGGTGCAGAAGGGATAAGAGCATGAAGCCCAGTTACTTCTCTTGAAAAAAGTTGCAGATCACATGATTATGAACATTTTGCATGCAGTGACCAAATTCAAGAACTAGTATCTGAAGCTGTGAATTAACAGAACTCATTTGAGTAGCTGATTTGATACATTTCTGTAAGAGTGTTTTTTTAATCCTGTAGACTATATTTTACATTTGAAAATTCAGTGAGGGCTTCTGGAATCTAAACTTGCAGAAATTAATTACTCTCTGAATCTCAATCAATGGAAATGAAATTAGACAAAGAAAAAACTAAACAATGAAAACAAAGCAGCAGGTGCACCATTGTATTGCTGCTCTAAGTCAATGTCCTCAGACTCAGTGATGCATTTGAACCCAAAGCTGTATCAGGAACTTCTGACTTAACTGATTCATCAGGAAGACTAGAGACCTAATTTTAAATACCATCTTACATTTAAAGATAGTGCTATAAGAAAGAACCTCATTAAAAACAAAGGAACTATAGTTCTCCAAACACTGCAGTACCAAAATATTTGTATCTGTTGCTACCAATTATTAGAGCAAGAATTAATTCTTCAGTGAACAATATACACTTCATAACCTGAATGGTTACTTTTGCATCCCAAAAGGGATTCATTATTCTATGAGATATATATACACATACATATATAAATAAAACAGCACAAAATAAGTTTAGGAAGGCAAGGAATTCTAATATCTTAAGTGATATTTTTTCTGATTCAATGAATATGTATTTTAAGTTTTCCCTCATTTTTAGTAGTGACAATGGATAAAAAGATTTCCACAGTATAAATGTCAAAAGAGGCAATGGGGAAAGTAGTTGATTTGTTTATCCATTTCTCTAAAGGTGAGAGGCCTGAGGGAAGGAACGGTATAAGCAACTGTGCTTCTGTTCTCATGATTTACAATAATAGAGGGTCATGGCTCCATAGTGTGTACCAAAATGGCCTGATATTTTCACTTGTTCCTCCAAGGCTTCACAGAATGTTATCATTCATCCCATTAAAACTGTGTCAAAGAGACAGATAGATAACCTAAAAGAAAATACCTCTACTTGCTCCTTCTAAACGCTACTTACTTGACTTTGGGATTAGTATTGAAATATTATCATTGCTATTTCGGATACTAAGGATAGCTGTAGAGAAGAAGCTAGGCATCAAAGCACATGTGTGGTGCCCAGTCCAAGTTTGTGGCTTATGCCTCTTTTCTTTATTTAGACAAAGGAATCAAGTGCAGCATACTTTCATTAAAAATATAGCATCAACCTTCTACCACTAATATGCTAAAATAAATCCACAAAAATGGTTCCGAATGACATATTTTATATCCATAGATCAGACTGACACTAAAGCCTCATCAGAGAAGCATTTTCCTGCAGTACAGAGCAATTAACTCAGTCACCCATAACGGAACAACATGCATAGAGTGAGAGACTTTAGAGCATTCAGCCCTAAAGTGGATCTCTTTATCACACCCCTCCTCTCAAGGCTCAAGGATCTATGCAGAAGAAGAAAGAGAATGATGGTAAGAGGCAGAAGTGTTAGATGAGTCCAAGGAAACAGCATTTCTGGACACAACAAGGCTGGCAGAAGAATGAATTCAGAGACTGTATCATCTTACAAAAGGCTTTTACACATTTAAACCACATAAAATCCAGTCACAGAGAAGGGAAAGTGGACACAATGCTCTATACCTAATCAAGAAGCTGTTTATAATTGAAATCTGCTGAGAAAGAGAATCATTTTTCCACAATGGAGCATTACTATGTCTATCAACCAAACTCCAGGGTAGGCCCAATGCTCAGGAGTAGTTGCCCAACACAGAATGGACTCTACAATACCTTGTGCATTTTTTTGTGTTATTTTGGGATTTTTTTTTCCTTATTGGTTCTTAGTTGGTATTGTTTATTTTGACATTTTGTACTGATGTCTGGGAGAAGGAGCACATGACGTTAAGTGGGTACAGAGGTGGGCTTGATATGTGGGTAGTTAGGGAAAGAAAAGTATATGATCAAAATACATATTTTTTGGGGGGTAAACAAGAAGTTTTAATGTAGGCCTAATTTTTTTAAGTGATTTATTTCTAAGTTCAAGTCTTCTATAACTACCTAGGATAATATAGTAGAGTAATACTTTATTTAAAAGGAAGTAGTTTAGTGTTAACAGCAAGCATTTTTACCAGTAGTTCTGTGTAGATAAAAATATCCGTGGTGCATAGATGATGTCCACTGGGATATACTTCTATAGATTTAGTGACTTTATTTGTGTAACATAACAACTAGAATGTCAACATTTTTTCAAATATTATTATATATAATAAGAACTATTTTTAAACTCTAAGTGAAGTTTAAACTATTTGTGAAATAGATCACAAGTATCTTCTTGACAAAGGAATTCTGGAAAAAGAATTCTCAAGTCCATATGTGGATTTTTTTTTTTTTTTTGGCCCTGGCTCTTTGGGTAGTCTGTCATGAAAAATGCCAGTCTTCAGATGGATTATAACCAACATCATTGTGCACAGTCATATTCTGGCTATTGTAGCTATTTCTCCATCAGCCAGACTAATACTCACTGCCTTCCTAAATATATTTGGCAAATTTCCATTGACAGTTCCGTATGAGCTCATATGGCTTCCTTCATGTGAGTTCAGGATTTCCCCTTTCTTCCATTTCATGTTCCTTTTAACTCCTGGGTTTCTTAGAGTGATTTATAAATCTAGTTTTCACTAAAATGAGGGAAAGTAGGGACGAGAAAAAGGAAACCTCACCGTCAGAGCAAGCTTCTCATTGAGCTCAACAATATATGACAAGTTACCAGTATGTTGTCAGATGTTGATCATATATCTAAATTAATTTACCATAATCTTTGTCATGTTAATATAAATTGGATTCTTACATAGATCAGTTACAGAAAGTCATTCTCAAATAAACAGTATAGTTATTGTTCTAGAGGGAATAACTGATACTGAGAGTTGGGAGAAATAATTTAGACTTGGGAGTACTTCTATGAAGCTCTAACTTAGCATGTGGATGTTGTCTCACTAGAATTATTCTTGTCCTTGTTCTCCAGATAAAACCTCCAAGGAACAAAACAAAGCAAGTTAAAAATGAAAAAGAAACGACTCCCTACCTGTTTTCTCTTTGATTGATACCAAAAAAGAAAACAGAATCAAAAAAGAAAAAAAAAGGCACAATGGAGAAAAATATAAATTTCTAGGACCATCGGGAAGGAGAGGACAGAGCAGGATTGTCAAGTTTTGTATTTTATTCAGGGCAAGCATCACAAACTGGCAGTACAGTGGAAACTTGAAGGAAACAGTGTGCTTGTTTAAATCAATGTTACGTGAGAATGTAGAGAACATGAGATCCTGCATATTCCCTGACTTGATGGACCCTGTTTCTCTTCATGAAAGTGATGGATTTTAAAAATGAAGAATGATAAGTCTGTGGGTAGAAATAGTGCATCTAAATAGGCCTCTTAATAAGCTACTATATTCTGCAGTTTCTGGAAGTGGTAGTCAGAAATTGCTGGTTTTCAGAATACCTTTTGAAGAGATGTAAATGGTAAAGTTTAATCAGTACAATAAAATGTCTTTGCTCTCTTCTAAGATTTTGCTATTCAGGCAGAATTAAAGCCAATGCAAGAAGCATAGTACACATAGAAAACATAAACTTTGGTGTGGAAAACAAGACTTGTTGAGAAGGTTACTTAAGGCAAGGGGATTGTCAAGTCAGGTGATTCCGGAAGTCACAGGCCCACCACTGAAGCAGCACATCATAGTTTAGCTTTTCCTGAATGGCAGCCTGCTGTATCACAATGACTTCAGAGCCTTCATCATGTAAGGTCTCTACAGCTCATCTGGATCGATCTCACTGGGGACACAATTTACTAGGAAGGATGGTTCATATACATTTTCAAAGGTGTTTACATGTGTTACTTGATCATTGTGTTCATTATAACATTTTCTTAGAATTAGAAGTCCTTGCTTTTCATTCAATAATTTATTTATTTTTATTTTTTCTTGGTTCACTTCACCAGATGCTTAATCAATTTACTAATCTTCAAAAAAAAGTTGCTTGTGGTCTATGTATTTCAGTTTTGATCTCTGTCTCTCCTGCCTGTGCCATTCCCATCACACTCTTCTTTCCATTTCTTTTTCTCTTTCTTATACCTTCTCACTTAATTCTTTACTTTATTCTTTATTGTTTTTCCCTACTTTTCTATAAAATGTTTCTTGTTCTATACTGCAGTAGTTCATTTCCTTAAATCATTACATTTATTATTTGTGGGTATGTTTTGTCTTCTTTTAAAAATTGGTTAAACGCATTGGTAATTTAAAGAAAAGACATCTGAGCATAGCGAAAATACAACAAATGGCATTCCTAGTGTGAAATGGAAAGTTTTGGCAGATGCATATAATATGCAACTCTCTTACTGCAGTCAAAATATTTTATTGTTTCATTGCCTAAATTCCTTTTAGTCTGTCTATAGTCTCTTTCTTCACTGATAGCAACTAGGAGCATATGTACTGTATGATTCTATTTTTTTTATAGCTTCCAAATTATCATATGTATAGAATCATGTAACACATTATTGACTTTTCATTTCGAATAACTATAATGTAATATCACTTGTTGAATCACACATTTGTACTTTATTTTTATTTATTTTTGTAATATTTTACAGTATTGATCCACTACACTTTTTCAAATGAAACACTTGGTGTTTCTAAGAGCTGTTGATGATTCCTTAAAAGAACTGAAATAATTTATGTGCAAATTATTTATTAAAATATAATGAAAATACAATTTTGTGCAAATACTAAAACATAAATCAGTTGAAAATTTCTAATTATCAATTAGATTACCAATTATCAAATTGCTAATCAAAAATAGAAACCTAAATTTGAGAGATGAAAGAGTGCATTGTAAAGGGGAACAGTAAGGTGTACAAAATGCATAAAATACTTGCATACAAATAATGATTATATTTTAATAATGTGTGCAACCAGAAGTTGTATGATATTTGAAAGGTAAACTAGATAATAGAAAAAAAAAGAACTAAACAAATAAAAATACAGAAGTGGACTTAGAAGTGAAAGAAGCAAACTACCAAATGGTAAATAAGATGGAAAAGAGTTTGGAAAAATTAAACAACAGACAACTTCAAATTCTGTGTATTTGAAATTCAAAGTGTGAGCAAATTAGCTGGATAACTAAAGGCTTTAGCAAAGACTTGAAGGAATATTTGAACTCTTTAAATATTGGACTGCATAAAGAATTTGATTTGACATTTAATTTTGACAAATTATTTTATCAAAGGAAGGACATGAGACCTAACAAGCACAAGCGATGTGAAAGTACTATGAGGGCAATACACAACTGAGCCACTGTACAGTGAGTATATTTAGGCCAGCATCAATGTAACACTAAACTTGTAGAAATAATAACAGAAATCAAACAAGATTTTTATATGTTTACAAAATTATCATGGAACTGTGTAAACAATCAGGCATGAGATCATCAGAGTTTAGTAGAGATTTTATAGAAATGTTTGAATTTTCATTGACTGTTCCCTGCTATGGTTGCCATTATACACAAAGATACCTAATGCAAGGGCCTTAGTAATTACCTTAAGAAAGCTGTTATGTTAATGAGTAGGATCTACTGATGGTAATGCTTAAAATTTGAGATATTTATTTGTTGTTTTGTGGGGCTGGCTATTAAATTGGGAGTTTTATTAAAGCTAACACATGCTTTACTAGTGGGGTACATCCCAGGAATCGGGTAGTTACTTTTATAATGTGGTCTTTATTAGAGATGTTTTAGGGTGTTTGTTAAATTAGTAAAGTACAGAGGCTCCATACACTATCCACTCTGTCCTCTTTCACCAACAACCCCCCTCCCCAGACTGTGAATGGGCCTGCACCTGTTGTCACCAATCTTCCAAGCTTAAGTTAGAATTCAGTCTCTGTTTGGAATGCTTTTTGAGTTTAGACAAATGTGCAGAAACCTGTATGTACAACGGCACTATCACACAGAATCTTTCCAAAGCTTTGCAAATTTCCTGATTTGCATATTCATCACATCATTTCTTCCCCTCATGAAAACACAAATATTTTTGCTGGCTCCATAATTTCAAGTTATCCTTGCTGAACTTTGAAAGCACATATATTTATCACATTGTCATTTTACATTAAGTAACATATATATATTTAAGATTCTTCCTGTCTTTTATAGCAGTTTCTCCTTACTATAATTTTGTCCATATACTTTTAAGTACATTAAAGAAAAAAATGTCAAATGAAGAAGAAACAACACACATCAAAAGGAATAGTAGAGTCTATATTTGGTCATTCTGTGTTATATTCATGCCCTAATGATTTTGGCTTCTTATACTTAAAAAGCAATGCCCACTAGGTCTTCTGTTATAAAATTATTCAAATGTATGATTTTGAGAAAATTTTCCAAATTCAAATAATGAGCCTATATCTCAAGTATACAAAACCCTCACATAGATAAAAATGTATGTGTTTACATTTTAGTTCAGAACATTTAAAATATAATTAGACTTAGGTCACATTGAGCAATTATTGAAAGCTGTATATTTTCCTAAGAAAAATTAAAATCTTGCTCTTCATCCAAAAAATTTATAAAATTTATTGTATTTTTCACTCCTAGGAAGAACAGAGAAATGATCTCCACAAATGACTATATCTCAGTTTGTCCTTTCATATAACATTGGATTGCAATTTAAGAAAACTAACAAAGAAAGAAAGAAATCTCCCTTAAACCAAATGTGAACTTGAGTACATTTCAGAAAGAATTTTGATAGGAAACAGCTGTAGTTTGATTTGCAAAGGAAATGGAAGTTTCAAGCAATTTTTACTTGGCAACTCAAAAGTGATCTTATATATTTAGTTGACTTTGATTTTTCCTTTTTATGATCACTGATGAGCTGTCTTTTATTTCAACTTACTCATAGCAGCAATCAGTATCCAAATTCTCATCATTTGTTTTGCCAGATAACCATAGTTTTATGCTAAGAATCACTGAAATTCTACAAGAATTTGTATTAATAGCTCTTTTTTTCCTTCAAGTTTATATGATTGCATATGGTTTAGGACAAATTATGAATAATGTATAGAAAACATAAATCTGATATTAAATTTAATCTGGTTTAAAAAAGTGACTCAGAGAACGAGTGAAGAGTTATCAAGCTTGGAAATATTGGCCCATACTGAAGAAAATGACACTTATGAAGTTTTATTTGTATCTACAATATTAGTTCCATGCAATCATATTATTTCTACAGCTACCCACCTATAATCTACAGTTAAAAATTTAGCAATATATTTTTTTAAAACTCTTGCATGCTTCTACTCTTTCATTCCTCCCCCTCACTCTCTGTCATTCCCTTCCTCCTGCTTATACCTATCTTCTTTCTAGCAAATACCCCACTTACTTTGACTTTTGAAAACGTCATTTGGACCCACTGAGTTTCATTACAATTGCAGGCATTTCTACAGGAATGTGGGCAACTTATCAGTGGTTACTACAATGAAGAAAGTAACCCCACCTGTTTGCCACTTATTAATGATCCAGAGATCTATTGCCCATGCATAAGAAAATGGTGAAAGTTAATTTCTGGTCTTGTGCAGTAACGAACACCATGGAGTTCATGAATGCAATGCTGTATCATTTACAAAACAAACTGTCTCACAGGGCTATTTCTTGAACCTTCTTAAAATGTTCTGCCAGCCACCCCTTCTTACTATATTCCCTAAGCTTTGAGATGGGGAGATACAGACAAGCCATCAGTTAGTACATTCCATGGTCATGTATTATCTTGCAGTTTGAGCACGTGTGAGTCTACATTAACCACTGACTCCTCTGTAAAACTCACATCAGAGAAATTTATGAAATATGAATAAAATAAGATAATATGATTCATCAAAAGACTGAAGTCTTCAACTACTGAATTCAAATACACTGAAAGAGGTAAAAACACAAGATGAAGATTTTTATGGATTATAAGCAGGCCTTCCATGGTTGTCAACAAAGCATGGAATATCAAGTTGCAGTGAAACCAAGCTTCTCCCCTTTTATTAAGGCTGGACATGCAACCCAGTATGAAGAATATGTTCCCAAAAGTCAGCAAAAGATTCAAAGTCAGCCCCTGCTCCCAATGTAAGGTGTCCCATAAGTAGACCAAGCTACACAGCTGTCAGAAATCTATAGAGGACCTGTGCAGTCCTGTGCAGGCTTCCTGGTTGTTGCTTGCCGGGGATGCTATGAATGTGTTGCTCTGATTGGTTGATAAATAAAATGCTGATTGGCCAGTAGCCAGGCAGGAAGAATAGGCAGGACAAGCAGAGAAGAGAATTCTGAGAACAGGAAGACTGAGTCAGGAGATGCTGCCAGCCGCAGCAATGAGCAGGGAGGCTACCTAGTAAAGAGGACCCTAAGAAAGACACAGTAATCACCCAGCGACAGAGAAATGGGGGAAAGCAAGCTTAGGGCAGTGGGAAGTCCCAGATGGACCAGGAACAGAGTGGGAGAACAAGGAAAGAGAAGCAGATGTTAAGATACCGGTAAGTCACAAGCCACGTGGCAACTTATTGATTAATAGAAATGGGTTAATTTAATATATAAGAACTAGATAGCAAGAGGCCTGCCACAGCCATACAGTTTATAAGTAATATAAGCTTCTGAGTGATTATTTTATAAATGGGCTGCAGGACTGCTGGAGCTTGGTGGGACCTGGAGAGAAACTTTCTCCAGCTACAGTTGGTTCAGACTCTGTGAGCTCCCATGAGCTCAGGTTAGTTGTTACTGTGGATTTTCTTGACACATATGGCTTCTACAATCCTTTCTCCCTCTCATCAGCAAGATTTCCTGCACTTGGCTTGATGTTTGGTTGTAGGTCTCTGCATCTATTTCCATCAGTTACTGGATGAATTCTATCTGGTGACAATTGGGTTAGGTACCAATATATGAATATAGAAGAATATCACTAGGCATCCTTACATTGATTTTTTTCTTCAGTTGTGTTTGGATCTATCTTTGGTCTCTGGGCCATCCAGCCTCTAAGTTGTGGGACTCCGGGCCATGTCAGGTTCGGCTCACACTCCTGGCATGGGTCTAAGGATGAAAAAGTCATTGTTTGGCCAGTACCACAATCTCTGTGGCACCCTTATCTCTGCACATCCTATAGAAAGGAAAACTGTAGGTCAAAGGTTGTATGGCTGTGTTGGTGTCCCAATTCATTCACTGGAAGTCTTTACTGGTGACAGAATATAGCCAGTTCAGGATAAATGTTCCTGGGAGACTTAGCTGAGGTCAGCCTTATATATTTCTGAGAGTTTTCCTTGCACCAAGTTTCTATCTGACTCCAAAATGAACCCCATTTCTTGAGTCATCTCTTTCAGTACTTTCCCCCTCTATGTACCCTACAATCCAATCCTTCATGTTCCCAAATCATCCTGCCCCCAACCCACCCACAATATCTCTTCTATTTTCCTTTCCCAGGGAGATCCATGCATTCTCCAACTTGGGCCCTCCTCGTTACCTACCCTCTCTAGCTCTGTGGATTGTAGCATAGTTGTCCTTTATTGTACAGCTAATATCCACTTACAAGTGAACACATACCATGTCTTCTGCATCTGAGTTATATCACTCAGAATGAATTTTTCTAGTTATATCCATTTGTCTTCAAATTTTAATGCAGCAAGAGAAAGACCTTTATGATAAGAATGTCAAGTCTTTAAAGAAAGAAATGGAGAGAAGATGTAAGAAGATGGAGAGATCTCCCATGCTCATGAATATAAAGGTTTAACATAGTAAAAATGGCCATCTTACCAAAAGCAATCTACATATTCAGTCTCCATCAAAATTCCAACACAATTCTTTACAAGCCCTGAAAGAATAATACTCATATTCATATGTAAAAAAAAATTCAGGATAGCAAAAACAAACTTGTGTAATAAAAGAACTTCCATAGGTAACTCAAATGTTAATCCACACACCTATGGACACCTAATTTAAAATTATAAAATGTATATGGAGCAAGGGCAACACATTTCCTTTGCTGATGGGAGGGCAAACTTGTACAGCTACTTTGGAATTCAATATGGCAGTTTCTAAGAATATTGGGACTCAGTCTACCCGGAGACCCAATTATACCACTCTTGGGCATACACCCAAAGAATGCTCAATCACACCACAAGAACATTTGCTCAACTATGTTCATAGCAGCCTTGTTCACATTGGCAGGAAACTGGAAACAACCTAGATGTTCCTCAAATGAAGAATGGATAAAGAAAATGTACATTTACACAACGGAATGTTACTCAGCTGTTAAAAAATAACATGAAATTTGCAGGAAATAGATGGAACTAGAGAAAAAAAAATTGTCTTGAGTGAGGTAACCCAGACCCAGAAAGACAAACATGGTATATACTCACTCATAAGTGGATATGAGCAGTAAAATAAAGGATAGTTATGCTACAATTCACTGACCCATAGAGGCTAGATAACAGTGATGGCTCAAGTGGGACAACTTGGATCTCCCTGGGAAGAGGAAATGTAAGAGATCTTGTGGGTGGACTAGTGGGTAGTGGGAGTGGGAACATGAGGGATCAGGTAGGGAAGTGATGAAGAGGGAGATTACTGAAAGAGACAACTGGAAGAAAGATCAGTTTGGGCTGAGGTAGAAACCTGGTGCAAGTGATACTCCTGGAATCTACAAGACTGAACCCAGGTAAGACTCATAGCAATAGGTGATACATAACCTGAACTGGTTATGTTCTGTGACCAGGAAAGGCTTCCAGTGTAGGGCTTCGGACACTGACCCAGGCACATAACCTTTGACCTACAGTCTGTCCTGCCTTTGGGATGTGCTGGGGTAAGGGTGGCACAGTATTTATGGAAGTGGCCAACCAATGACTGATCCAACCTCAGACTCATGCCAGGAGAGGGAGCTCATACCTGACACTGCCTGGAGTGTAAAGACCCAGAGGCTGGATGGCCCAGAGATCTAGTATAGATCCAAGCATGATTGGAGGAAAAAGATGTCAATGTAATGATGCCTAATGATAGTCTACTATACTCATAGATTGTTGCCTAGCCAAGTTGTCATCAGAAAGACTTCACCAAGTAACTGATGGAAACAGATTCAAACCTACAACCAAACATTAGGCCAACCTCAGGGAATCCTGATGAAGAGAGGGAGAAAGGATTGTAGGAACCAGAGACATCAAGGACATCACAAGAAAACCCACAGAAACTAATAACTTGGCCTTATAGGAGCTTTCAGACAATGAAATGAAAACCAGCGAGCCTGAATGGGACTGACCCAGGTCCTCTGCATATATGTTACAGTTACATAGTTTGGTCTTCTTGTGGGATTCCCAACATTGGGAACAGGGGCTATTGTTGGGTCTTTTTTTTTTTTAATTAAGGATTTTTTTTTTCATTTTTTGTACAAACCACAGATCCCCCTCTCTTCCCTTCTTCCACCTCTCCAGCCTTCCACCTAAAATCAACCCCCTATTCTCTCCTCCAACCAGGTAAGGCCTTCCATGGAGAGTCAGCAGAGCCTTGTACATTCAGCCTTGAGGCATGGGGAAGGGCTTGGACCTGCCTCTACTGAATGTCTTTGAGTCTTTTACTGGCTTTTGGAATGCCATTCCTCATATTGGGTTGCCTCACCCAGTTTTAATACAAGGGAGGTGCTTAGTTTTATTGCAATTTGATATGCCATGTTTTATTGATGTCCATGAGAAGCCTGCCCTTTTCTGAACAGAAATGGAGGAGTGCATGGGGAAGGGAAGGGGAAGTGTGGTGGAGAAACTGGGAGGAGAGGAGGAAGGTGAAACCAAAGTCAGGATATAGAATAAATAAATAAATAAATAAATAAATAAATAAATAAATAAATAAATAAAGTTTTTTTTCCTATTGTTTAAAACAAATATGCATTCCAATGCTAATGTTGGCACCTAGGTCAACATTATGAGAAATGTTTCAGTGTGCATGTCTCCATGTCTCCAGTGTGTGGACTGCCAAGCAGAGGGATGGAACCCCTAGGAAAGATATCATTGTGCATATCCTAAGTGTGTGGGAAGCTGAGCCGGAAGGATAAGGACCTCATGGGAAGATAGTTCTGCAACCAAGAAAGACTGAAAAGCGCAGCATGCATTCTCCTGATAATCAGAGACACCAGCTTTACACTTCAGTCTTATCCTCCCATTCTCTGTTATCTGTATGCTCAAATATTTTCATGTTTTTCAAAACATAGCTGTTATACATTTTCAAATATTATGTGATGACATGATGCAGAAGCTAGTACTGAAACACAGAAAGCATTTTTTTTCAGCCAATTCCACTCTGATTTTGCATTTTTAACACTTAAAACATGTTTCACACTCTCGCTTATTTATGTTGTATTGAAATGTCAAGAATCATGTTGAATAACATAGAATCTGTGCTATCGTATTCTTGTTGTCATATTTTCTATGAAGCTACCCATTGCTTCCTTATAGAGGATGATCTCAGCTACTGGTTTAAAGTGAGAAAACTCATAGTAGCATATGATTATTTATTTTCAATGATTTAAATATAGCTTTTATCTTATGTTACTTAAGAAATGAACTTACTCTTCCATGGAACTATTGTATTCACAAATTTGTGAAATCTATTATGGGACTATTTTTGTCTTCTCCATGGAAAGCATAATTGTCCTAGTACACCATAATTTTTTAGTAAAATTAAGTTTTATTATATACTTTTGGTGAGATTGCACATAGATTTTCTAAGTTCACCATTATCCTTTGATTTGTTTTTTTTATTTTCTTCTTCCTACACTATTTTAATATTAAAATTATTTTTTTGTAACTCACAGAAAGTATTTTTTGTATAGTATCTATTTATGTTCTTATAAATAGCAAGCTCCCCATTGGAAAGCTAACTAATATTTCATTCACTGGTTATCTATTTCTCTTCTATCTATCTGTCTCTCTACTAATAAGCATCTATTACCCCCCATTTATCATTTTCTTTATCCACTTATTTGTTAGCAGACATTTGAGTTACACCCATAATTAGTTTGTTGCAAGTATTTCTGCAAACCCCACTAAAAATCAAATGTCTCTTTGGGTTCTTGTTTCAATTTTGTGGTTATAGACTTATGGCTTGTACTGCTATTTATGTGGTAGGTTTATTTTTTATTGTTTTAAAGAAATTATGTTACCTGCAATAAATTCACCATTTGACATTTGCACCAAGAGGGAATAGAGTTACAGTTTCCCTACAACTTTTCAAAATTTTCAATGTCTTTTTTTTTTTTTTCAAAGAAACCACAGTAGCAGTTTTAAGTGATATCTCATTGTGGTTTCCATTTCTAAGTCAATAATTAAGGTTGTCGAACATCTACCCAAATTCTTGCCAGTACTTCTATGCTTTTCATTCAAGGTCAATTTTAATGATTTGAGTTCTATAAGTCTAATTTTTACTTCATTATATACTTTTAGTACATAATAAAGGACACCATATGATATTTTGATTCAGTCATTTATGTCTTTAAAATACGTAAATAAAGACATCTCTGTTCTCTCTATCTCACTCTAAATATATATTCAGATACATATATAACATTTGTATTCATATACATACTCATAAATATTTATATACCTATGAATACATAGAGACAAATATCGATATATAGATGATACATAGATATCGATAAATAGTTGGTAGATAGGTAAATAGATACATAGATGATGTAGGTAGGTAGATAGATATCTAGACAGACAGATAGATATACATATTCTTCAACACTCACTATTTCTTTTGGCTACAAGCACTAAAAATACTTTCTTTTGGCTCTCGTGGATACACAGTAGTAAATTATTGTGATCTGTAGTCAGGCTCCACAACTTTTTATTTCTATTTAATTGATACAGCTTTAATACATCAGTGTTTCTTTGTTTCTTCTCTTCCACCACCACACGCCTCTGGAATCTACCATTCTCCTCTCTGTTTCTGTTAGATCAATATTTTTAGATTACAATAATGAATGAGGTCAGGTAGCAATCACCGGTCTTTGCCTATTTGTTAAGGTCTTTGCCGGTTGCTATGGAGCTGTGAAACTTTTTCCTATATTTTGAGATATAACATATTATCAGGTATGTGGTCTCCAAATATTTCCCACCATTCTAAAGGCTGCAGTTCTACTTTATTGATTTCTCTACTGTAAAGAACTCTCTGACTGCTGTAGTCCCACTGGTCTCATTTCGCTTTTGTTATTTGTGCTTTTGATGTCACGAATAAGACAATGTTGTCCAGAATCAATGTCACCCAGTTTACCTTCTCTGTTTTCTTCTGGGAATTTTATGTGCCATGTTTTATGTTTATGTCTTTCTTTCATTTGAGGTAATATCTATTTATCGTGTAAGATACTTCTGGTGCTTGATTTTATGTGTTAACTTGACTGGGTTCTCAGACATCAGGTTAAAATTTTTGGATGTGCTTATGAACTTGTTTCTGGAAGACACTGGCATTTTAGGACTTAATAGTCATGAGCATGAGTGAGCATCCAGTAATCTACTGTAGCCTGGCCTAGAATAAATAGCTGTAAGAAGAATGTTTTTGTCCTTGCTTAAGCTAAAACAACTCCATTCTCCTCTTCTGAAGTATTACATCTCCTTTATTATTCTTTTTTTGTTGTTATATATTTATTTTTTCTGTCTATACTCAGATTAGGATATAAATCAGTGGATCTTACAATTCTCAAGATTATATTGTATAAATATATATGCTAAATTCCCTGACTTCCTGACCCTCCAGCTGTTAGACTGCAGACCACAGGTCTCCTCAGGCTCTGCAATAATGTGAGGCAATCTCAGTTAGTAACTCTCTTCTCATTTATCCTCTTCTGTAATACATTATGTTGCATATAATCTTCAGGAGAATTTTGACCAATATGAAAGCCTTCCTTCTGCTTTTGTCTGCAGTTATATGGGTTTCCAAAAGTCTATTGTTAAAGAAACTTTCCTTCTTACTACATAATCCTAGTATCATTATCCAGGGACAGTTTACCAAGCATGTATTGGTTTAATTCTGGGTTCTTTACTTGTTTACATCAGATCTTGTTGTAGAATATTATTTTAAGATGTGTTACATTTGTTTATTCTGTGGAACATTTGTTTAATGATGCAAAGATAGGTTGCATTCTTTTAGGTTGCATTTGCTTAACTCTGTGAAGCTGTGTTACTGTGCCGTTCTAAAACACCTGATTGGTCTAATAAAGAGCTGAATTGCAAATAGTAAGGTAGGAGAAATGATAGGTGGGGCTGGCAGGTAAAGAGAATAAATAGGAGAAGAAATCTGGAAGGAGAGAGAAAGGAGCAAGAAGAGGAGAAGGAGAGAATGACATTACGGGCTAGCCACCCAGCTACACAGTTAGCCAAGGAGAAAGATGTAAAGAAAGGAATACAGAAATAGAGAAAGATAAAAGCCCACAGGCAAAAAAAATAGACAGGATAATTTAATTTAAGAAAAGCTGGCTAGAAATAATCCCAACTAAGACCAGTCATTCATCAGTAATAATAAACTTGAGTGCATTTATTTATTTGGGGATAAGGGAGGGCCCCATCAAAGGAGCAAAGAGTAAAAGAGTAACAAAATAAACTATAGTTCTTATGTCTGTCTGTGTGCTAGTACTATGCTGTTTTAACTAATATTTTTATATATACTTTGAAGTAATGGGTTCAAAGCCACCACTGTGGTGATTTTTTTTTCTCAAGATATTTTAGTTAATCTGTGTCTTTGTAGTCCCATATGAATGTGAGAATTGCCTTTCCTAATTCTGTAAGAAATGCCATTTTAATCATACTATATTGAATCCTTTTCATTAGTACCTGTAATGTACCTATATTATGTCACTAAATAAGAATATAAAACATAGATGATGTAGATATATTTATATGAAAGATAAATAAGATTCAGAGTAAGAATAGTGTAGAAGCATGGCCTCATAATTTTATGAATATTGCATTAATTTGGAACTTTGAAAGTAGAGCTTTTGTTGGTAGATTGATGGTAACAGATTTCCTAAAGACATAAGTGCATATCCAATGATTGATAAATCAGCATGATGTGTTCAGAGATATACATAATTGAGAACTTAATGTTAGTCTCATAAATTCAATTCAAAGAAGATGACGAAAAAGACAACATTCTAAAAGACATACATTTTTCATGTGCTTTTATACCTTTATATTTTATAACCAAATACTTATTGTTCATCTAAATAAACTAGCAATACACTTATTCAACACTTAATGACAATTATATATCATAATAAAATCCTCTGGTAAAATAATTATATGAATATACTCTGATGTATATGTTCACTTATTGTTCATTTTATGTATAGCGTATCATGATCACTATTTTTAAAGTTTTAAACAGTTTGTGTATTTTGTGAGACTGAACTGATTAACCTTTATTAGAATCAAATCTCACTGATTTTCCTGTAAGGCCTTCATAATACTTTGTACATTTTATTTCAAAAAAGTACAAATCCCATAGAAATTTTTCATTTGACATAACTTTAAGATGGTAATGAAACTTACGCTTTTCTGTGTATTATCTTTTGTAAGCAATATTACTATAGATCACTACTAATCAGTGGAATGTTAGAGTAATAGTTTATCTGAATAATACATGTCATTTAGATAACTGCTAATTGATATGTTGTTCAAATTAACCTCTTCTCTTAAATATCATTGGTTATTTCTTAGTATGTAAGTGCTAGATTATATGACATACAATATTTTGAATGTGTGATTCTAAGAAAGTTTAGAAAATTTGAAATGGTATCATTTTTAACAGCTGAATTTTTATGGGTACTGTATTGATTCTTTGGCTTGCTTTTAGTAAGATGACCGCTTTTACTATATTAATCCTACAGATCCGTGAGCACTGGTGATTTTTCTATCTTCTGTTATCTTCTGCCAAGACTTGAAATATTTTGTCATACTTGTCTTTCACCTGCTTAGATAGGGTTATCCTAAGATATATTATATTATTTGAGGTTATTGTGAAAGGTGTAGTTTTCCTGACTTCTTTATCAGTGATTTGTATATAGGAAGGCTACTGATATTTTTATTTTAGTTCATCTTCTTTGCAGCCACTTTGATTTATGTTTATGAGCTGTAGGAGTTCCCTGGTGGAATTTTTGGCTCATTCTTGTATACTATCATCATCTATAAATAACAAATCTTTTACTTCTTCTTTCCAAATTGCATCCCCTTGATCTCATTCAGTTAGTTGTCTTTTTGCTCTAGCAAAAACTTCAGGAGTCCAGTCAAAGAGAGGGAAGAGGGCTTCTATGAACAAGGGACATCAAGATCAAGATAAGGAAATCTACAGAGACAACCAAACCAATCTAGTGGGAACTCACAAATCCTAGACCAAGAGCTCTGGAGTCTACTTGGGACTGGACTAGCCTTTCTGTACACTGGAAAAAGTTGTGTAGCTTGATCTATTTAAGGGGCCCCTGGCAGTGGGAGCAGGACATATCTCTGGGGCATGAGCTGGCGTGTGGAGCCTATTACCTATGGTGGGACACCTTGCACAACCTTGATGCAGGGGGGAGGAGGGTCTTGGATCTGCCTCATCTGAACCTACCAAGCTTTGCTGACTTCCCATGGGAGGCCTTACCTTTTAGGAGGAGGGGATGGAGAATGAGTTGGGAGAGAATTCTGAGGGGGGATTGGGAGAGGAGATATGAGGGAGATATGTGGTTGGTATGTAAAAATAAATACAAAATTTCTTAATAAAAAAACTTCAAATATTGTATTGAATAGATATAGAGAGAGTGGGAAGCCTTGACTTGTTCCTGATTTTAGTGGCATATCTTTGAGTTTTTCTCCATTAAATTTGATGTTGGCTATAGGCATGATGTACACTGTCTATTGTTTTTAGATATGGCCCTTGTATCCCTTATCTCTCCAAGTCTTTTATCATGAGAGAGTGTTGGATTCTGTCAAAGGCTTTTTCAGTATCTAAGGAGATGATCATTTTTTTTTCCTTTCAGTTAGTTTATAAAGTGGATTACTTTGACAGATTCCACTATGTTGAACCATACCTGTGTCTCTAGGATGAAATCAACTTGACCATGGTGGATGATCTTTCTGTTGTGCTCTTGGATTCAGTTTTTGAATATTTTACTGGTTATTTTTGCATAAATGTTTATGAGGGAAATTGTTCTGTGATTCTCTTTCCTTGTTGAATTTTTCTGTGTTTTGAGTGTCAGGGTGACTGTGACCTCATCAAATGAAGTGGGCAATGTTACTTATGTTTTTATTTTGTAGAAAAAAATCCTCAATACTGGCTTTGACTCTTCTTTGAAGTTCTGGTGATTTCTGAACTAAAATTTTCTGGCACTGGGCTTTTTTGGTTGGGAGACTCTTAATGACTACTTCTATTTCACTAGGAGTTATAGATCTATTTAAATTGTTTAAATGATCTTGGTTTAACTCTGGTAGGTGGTACCTATCCAGAAGCTTAACCATTTCTTCTAGATTTTCCAATTTTGTGGATTATAGATTTTTGAAGTATTTTTTATGATTCTCTGAATTTCCTTGGCATCTGATTTTATTAATTTGTATGCACTCTCTCTTTTTTAGTTTGGATAAGGGTTTGCCTATCTTGTTGATTTTTCTCAAAGAAGCAACTCTTTGTTTCATTGATTCTTTGTATTGTTCTCTTTGTTTTTATTATACTGCCTTCAGCCTTCAGTGTAATTATTTCTTGCCATCTTTCCCCCCAAGGAGTACTTAATTCTTTTTCTTCTAGAGCTTTCAGGTGTGCTTTTAGTTGCTAATATGAGATTTCTCCAAGTTTTTTTTTTTTATAGATAAGCCCTTGAACTTTCCTCTTAGCACCACTTTCATGGTGTCCAATAAATTTGGGTATGATGTGTATTCACTTTCACTGAATTTTTGAAAGTCTTTAATTTTTTTATTTCTACATTGATTCATTTTTTGTTCAACATAGAGTTATTCAATTTCCACAAGTGTGTAAGCTTTCTGTTATTTCTCTTTTTGTTGATATCCAGCTTTCATCTATGGTGGCCTGATAGAATACAGGAAGTTATTTCAATGTCCTTTTATCTATTGAGATTTGCTTTATGTTTTAGTATATAGTCAGTTTGGGAGAAAGTTCCATGACATGCCAAGAAGAAGATAAACTCTTTTGTGTTTGGGTGAAATGTCCGGAAAATATCTGTTAGGTCAATTTGAGTCATAATGTCCATTAGTTCCATTATTTTTTTGTTTGTTTGTTTTTTCAAGACAGGGTTTTTCTGTGTAGCTTTGCGCCTTTCCTGGAGCTCACTTGGTAGCCCAGGCTGGCCTCGAACTCACAGAGATCTGCCTGGCTCTGCCTCCCGAGTGCTGGGATTAAAGGCGTGCGCCACCAACGCCCGGCTAGTTCCATTATTTTTATGTTTAGATTTTTCTCAATGGCCTATCCATTGATGAGAATGGAGCATTGAAGTCTCCTACTATCCGACTGTGGGGGTCAATATACAATTTAGGTTGTAGTAGTGTTTCTTTTACACATTTGAGTTCCCTTGTGTTTGGGGCACAGATGATAAGAGTTGAAACTCCATCTTGGTATATTGATATTTGGTGAGATTGTGGTGTCTTTTCCCAACACTTTTGATTCATTTTTGTTTGAAATCTATTTTGATAGATATTTAAAATGGCTACTCCAGCTTGCTGCTTTGGTCCTTTTCCTTAGAATATCTTTTTCCAATTCTTTACCCTGCAGTAATGTCTATCCTTGATGTTGAGGTGTGCTTCTTGGATGCAGCATAAGGATGGATCCTGTTTTGCATCCACTCTGTTAGTCTTTGTCTTTATATTTGGGAAGTGAGCCCATTGATGTGGAGATACATCAATGACCAATGATTGTTGACTGATGTTATTTTGTTGTTGGTCATGAAATTAATGTGTGTGTGTGTGTGTGTGTGTGTGTGTGTGTGTGTGTGTGTGTGTGTCCCTCATTTGGATTTACTGGTGTATGATTATTTATTTCCTGTGTTTTCTTATATGTATTTAACCATCTTAGGTTGGAAGTTGTTTTTTTTTCTGGTACTTTCTGTAGGGCTGAATTTGTTGATTCATATTGTTTAGTTTTGACTTTTTCAATAAATATTTTATTTTCTCCCTCTACGATGACTGAAAGTTTTGCTGAGCATAGTAGTCTAGGTAGGCATCTGATATCTCTTAGAGTCTGAAGCTCATCTCTACAGGCCCTTCTGGCTTTGAGAGTCTCCACTGAGAAGCTGGGTAAAATTCTAATAGGTCTTTATTTTTCCTTTTATATATTCTTTTAATATTCTTCCTTTGTTCTGTATGTTTAATGATTTGATTATTATGTGGTAAGGGGAATTTCTTTTCTGGTGCAACCTATTCATTATTCTGTATGCTTGTACATTTATAGGCATTTACTTCTTTATTTTAGGAAAATTTTCTTCTATAATTTTCTTGAAAATATCTTCTGGGCCCTGAACTGGAATTCTTCTCCTGCCTCAGTTACTGTTATTCTTAAGTTTGGTCTCTTCACAGTATCCCAGATTTCCTCTATGTTTTGTGTCAGGAGTGTTTTATATTTAACATTTTTCTATGACTGGTGTGTCCATTTCTTCTATCTTATCTTCAATGCCTTAAATTCTCTCCTTTACCTCTTGTGTTTTGTTACTAAAGCTTGCCTCTGTAGTTCGTTTGAATCCTTAAACTTTTCATTCCAGAAGTTTCCCAATTTGTTTTTCTTTATTAATTCTATTTCCATTTTCATGTCTTGAACAGTTTTATTTGTTTCCTTCAACTGTTTACATTTTATTGGCTTTCTTTAAGGGATTTATTCATTTCCTGCAATTGGTTTTTGGTGTTTTCTAGGATTTCTTTAAGGGATTTATTCATTTCTACTTTAAGGACCTCTATCATCTTCATATAGTTGATTTTAAGGTCTTTTTCTTGTGCTTCAGCTACGTTCAATATTCAGAGCCTCATGTGGTAAAATAGCTTGGCTGTATTGGAGACAAATAGCCCTGGCTGTTATTGATTGCACTTTTATGCTGGCATCGAGGCATCTAGGTTTGTGATGGTTGTAATCAGGTGTCACTTCTGATTTCTATGTTTCCCTTTATTGAGTGGCTGGGTAGGTATTTTGTTCCTTGGTTTCTGTTTCCTCTCTGCATTCTTGGAGAGTGTGATGGCTATATGTTGCCTGTTTTACTGGTCTGCTCAGCCTGTGTGTTCACAGAGAATTTCTGCTGGTACTGGAGGCTGGGATACAGTGACAAAAAGGGAATGGGAGGTTAAGAGTGGATGGTCTGTGAAATCCACAGGAGATGTGGGCAGTGGGGACAGGAGGGTGCAACTGTTGATCTGCTGCCACACTAGGGATAATACAGATGAACTGGGTCAAGGGGAACAGAGACAAAAGCAAAGAACTGTGGACAGCTCACCTGGCTTTGTGGCATGTGTCATCTATGGTTGAGCAGGAGATGCTTGCTTGAATTTGGGGCTGCAATAGAGCAACAAGTTAGGGGAATGAGGTCAGGAAGGGACTGTCAGTGGTGTCCATAGGCAACGTGGGTAGTGGAGGAGAGAGGCCCAGCTGTTCTGTTGCAGCACTAGGGATAAGATTAAGGAATTGAGTCTGGGGAAATAGAGAAGTTCTTGCAAAAGAAAATTTTCAATATATATTTTGAATGAAAGGGGAAAAATCATTCAAGTTTTAATGATATCAAAAAATTTCAAATATGAAATAGAAACTTTCAGAGTCCTTTAGAAAGTCTAAAAAAGAAAAAAAAACTTTAATTTTTTTCAATTATCATGAAACTATCTAAGTCTACACTTTGAAAGAAACCTAGAGTGTTCCTTATTAATTGTGGTTTCTTTATAAAGTTCAGTTTTGTAAATATAACTATTTAAAATACTCCACTTTTGCATTTCAATCTACCATACAATTTCTTCTCATAATTGACTCATCTCACTTATCAGAAAATTGACAGAACAAGAGGCATCATTTCAGAAATTTTGTTTATAAGTCTAGTAATAGGTTTAGTGGCTATTGCAATGCCCTCCCATAGGGTCATCGGATAATAGGACAATCAGTTACCAGGAATATGATTTACTCAAAATTATAGGTACATAGAATTGAGTTATAGACATTTGGAAAGCCCAGAACATTAAGAATCTGCTTTTTTATTATAGCCAAAAAATATTTGAAATGGAAAACCATAGTCATGATGAGTTGGCATTAGATAGACTTTCAACTACATAAAACAGGCTTTAAAAATCTGTATTCAAAACCATCAGCTCACTGACCAGGAAATATGGGGTTTAATTGCTCTTAAAGGATTGAGAACTTCCAGACTCTGCACCACTGTCACAGCAGTTAAGTTTTCAATGGACTTACATTCGAAATACAGATGGTCTTTGATTAAGGTAGAGCCAGCCTGCTCAGAGTGGCAATGTCTTCTTCCTCAGTTTAGTGAACCAACCTGAATTACACACACACACACACACACACACACACACACACAGAGAGAGAGAGAGAGAGAGAGAGAGAGAGAGAGAGAGAGAGAGAGAGAGAGAGTTTATTACAGAAAAGACAGCTTTGGAGACTATTCCTATCACAAATAATTTAGTTAAGTATATTGGTGACTAAGATGGCCATGATTATCTCCTCTGCTTGATTAGACAAGACACATTTTCTTCTAACCTTCATCCTTGATCTGCCATTACATATGTAGTTTAATAAAAAAGTTGTAATGGTCAATTCTTTCCTTGACTTTGTACATGTGTACAAATATTACATGCTTGCCACAAAAAGTACTTAAAAATATGGGTGCTTTCTCTTTTGAAAGTAATTGTCAAGAGAAATGGCACTAACTTCTACTAAAGATTGGAAGCAAAGTTTAGTATGTACCATTCTTCAAGTTAAAAAAACAAAAATCACATCTTGTCAAACAAATATGAGGGGAGGTTATTCTTCCCTTAGAAAAGACCAATCAGCATACCAGAGTCTTAAAATCCTTTTAGCACTGATATTTCTTCAGTCTGTGTTTTACTGAAGTTGAACTCAAGTTCTGTCTGTTTCCATAGTTGTGACTAGACCTGCTTAGCTTTGCCATGTAACTTTGTCATGCAAGTATTCAAAAAGACATTTCTTGGGATGCCAACACTTTTACACATACTTGGGAGGGTTTTGCATTTATAATGAGAATCAATTTAAAGACACAAAATCAAATGCTGTTTCTTTGCAGTAAGTTAAGACATTGAGAAAACAAACAGTAACTAACCAAAAGCTCTAAAAACAAACAAAACAACAAACAAACAAAATAGCAAAACCAAAATTCCAAAGACCCTGTCTTACTCTTGAACTTTGTTCTGTCATCTCCCTTTCTCTCCCCAAAGAGATTACCTTCCATGTCCAGAACCAACTGAGCAATGGCTTGACTAGCCAATAAACTAATATAGTAATTACACTGTGCTCCTTCAGTTTAAACTTGTGTTTAATGTTATTGAATAAAATAAATATAGTAGAGATATAAGGTATTTATACAATAAACTATAGTAAGTGGAGGAGAATGCCATGATTGCAATGACAGTCAGAACCCATTTTATGTGATTCATAGAAAGCTGACTGATAGTTCATTTAAGATTAATTTATATTATTGATGTTATTATCATTTTTGGCTGATGATATTATTTAGGAATGATTGATAGCCACTAAGACACAGAAGGAAGAAACTACGACCATTTGAAGAGCTTATCCTGGGTATGGGTAGGGCACATCTGACAGAGAAGAAACAAATTCAGTAGAGTCAGGATATTCTAGTTGCAGATGAGGCCATGTCAAAGTCATAAAAGAGAATCCCATGGTATAAGAGCTATCACAGTTAGGCTCTGTTATTACCATGTCAGTGAATTTTTTCCAATGCTATATCTCTAAAATAAAGTTTACTTTCACCTAATTTTAATTATTCTAAGTTAATATTTTATTTACTTTTTAAATATTTGTCAAACAGTTGTATGTGAACAATTATGTGTGGGTTCCTTTTGTGGTTTTAATTAAGGAATTGAGATTTGTGACTTCAAAATATATTGACTATTCTGACATTGTTTTACTTCTTGTTCTTGCTTAGTTTGCAGTATCTGTTTAATTCCTCCCTTTGACTGATTCAGATACCTTTCTCCTTTTTATTTCTTTGAGTTTAAAGCAATAGTACTAATAATTAATGATATCTTGCTATCTGAATCAGAATGGTGATATAATACTTTAAAAGAGAATACATTTTTAAAAATATAAAAAATAGAATATAAACATTTCTACATTTAATAGAAAGACATAAAAATGTTAGTAGGAATAGATTAGGAAGAAGGATATGCTATGATTTGGGTTTAAAAATATTATTTGGACATTTTGTAATGAATGTATCATGGGCTCTTGTAGTACAATTGCTATTGTAGGTAGTATTTGTCACAGTTTTAGCTACCTTAGGAAACAAGAGAGATGAGAAATAGGTGGGAAATAAGATACACTTTATAAAATATTCTTTCCATACCCAGATTATATCTATTTATTACAATGTGCTTTCAGCCATTGCCTTCTCCAACCCTAGACACTCTTTGGTCAAAGTTGCAAGTTTTTGTGCAGGTTCCAGTTTGTTCCTTCACTGAATCTTTAGCTCCCCTGAGCCCCCATGACCTAGGCCAGTTGCACTTAATGTCTGTTGATGTCTTCTGAGTCTCCAGTCCAGCTTGAAGTCATAGAAAGACGACTCTAAAGCAAAGAAGATAATTTATGTGTATACACATATACATATGTATATAACAATAATCAATGGAAAAGGGAGATTTAAAAGAGAGAAGAGGAACATCTGAAGGATTTGGTTGGATGGAAGTGAAGGGGGAAATGATGTAATTATATCATAATCTCAAAAATAGAAGATGCATTTATTTTCAAAAATTAGGGCAAACAGTATCTAATGGTATGTATAAGTACAATTAAATGAAGGACAAATTAATCATGGCGTGAGGTTTTAAAAAATACAGATCCCTGAGAACTATTTTTTCTTTCTTTTTATTTTAATTATTTTAAACATTTAAATATTTTAAACATATGTGTGTGTGTCTGTGTGTGTGTGCGTGTGTGCGTGTGTGCGTGTGTGTGTGTGTGTGTGTGTGTGTGTGTGTGTGTGTGTGTTTTCTCTACATGTAGCTGAACCATGGCATGGCTGATGCCTATGGAGACCAAAGAATTACACTGTATCCCCTTGAACCAAATGGGTGTGAGACTCAAATCCAGATCCTCTTCAAGAGCAACAAGTGGTCAAAACCACTGAGCCATTTCTCCAGCTCAAGAGTATTTATGTGTGATGTATATGATAAATTGGGTTTAAGAAAACAGAGGAAAATATTGAATCTCAATAAGGAATATTATGTCAAATACATGCATTTCCTTTTCTGTGGTTGGATCAAAGCCAGCACTTTGTTCCTGACAGAAAAGTACTCTACCATTGGATGCCATCTTTATTTCCATTGCCTTGTTTTAATAACGTTATTATTTATTTATTTAAAAAACTTTTTCTCTGATACATTACATCCTGAATGCAGTTCCCCTCTCTCCTCCCCTCCACTCCTCATCTGTTTCTCTTCAGAAAAGAGTAAGCTTCCCACAGATATCAACCATACATTATATACCAAGTTGCAGTAAGACTGGGCACCACACCTCATATTAAAGCTAGGCAAGGCCACTCAGTACGAGAAAAAAAAGGGCACTCAAAGCAGACAGAAGAGTCAGAGACAACTCCCACTACCACTGTTAGAAGCCCCACAAGAACACCAAACTGCACAACCCTGACACATACACAGATGGCCTAGGGTAGTTTCCCTAATTGTCATTCCAGTCTCTGTGAGCCCCTGTGAACGTAGGTTAGTTGATTCTGTGAGCTTTCTTTGATGTCCTTGACTCCTCTGGTTCCTACAATCTTTCCAAGTATGTACTCACTTATAAGTGTACATTAGCTTTAAAGTAAAGGATAAGTGTGCTAAAATCCACAAACCCAGAGAGAGCTCTGTGTGTGTGTGTGTGTGTGTGTGTGTGTGTGTGTGTGTGTGTGTGTGTGTGTGTGTGTGTGTGAATCTCCCTGGGAAGGGGAAATAGAATAGATATTGCAGGGGGAGTGAGGGGTGGGTGGTAATGGGGACAGGAGGAATAAAGTAGGGGGAAAAGGAGGGAGGGGTACTGGGAGTGACAACAGTAATTGGGGGACACCTTGGAGACGACCTAGAAACCTACTGCAATGGAAACTCCCAGGAATCCATGAGGGTGACCCTAGACAAGACTCTTAGTAATGGGGGATATAGAGCCTGAACCACCCATTTACTGTAAGCAGGTAAGACTTTCAGTGTAGATATTGGCACACCAACCTAGAAACAAACCATTGATTGATTTACAATTTGTCTGCCTTCAAGATGTGCTGGGGTAAAGGTGGCACAAAATTATGGGAGTGACCAGCCAATGGCTGGTCCAGCTTGAGATCCATGCCCCAAGAGGGAACCCACCCCTAACACTACCTTGATGGTCAGGAACTGAGGCTGGATAGTCCAGAGACCCAGGATAGAACCAAACAGGACCAGAAAAACATTCAAGGAAATAATCCCTAATGATATTCCACTATACTTATAAACAGGAGCCTTGCATAATCATCATCAGAGAGGCTTTATCCAGAGTTAATGAAAACAGATAAGGAGACACACAGTTAAATATTAGGTGGAACTTGGGGAATCCTGTTAATAAATTTCATATAAAACTGTGATCAATGTAGGTTGGAATGTGGGAAAATAATTACAATTATCTATGCTTCTTTTCTATACAGAAATGTATTGCTAACATATTCTAAAGTTTATATTGACTTTAGATATTTTTCTAAAAATTACATATAGGATGAAAAACATTGTAGTATGTTTTAGTAAATTATACTATGTTATTTATATTTCTTATTTTATTTTTAAACTGTGTGATGTGTCCAACATTCTCTTCTGTCACTTATAATGGTTAATCTTGATTGCCACTTTGTCTGGATCTGGAATCAAGAAAGAAAGGAGATTCTGGGAGCTGTTCTCTTAATCATGTTAATTGAAGTATGGAGAATCACTCTAAATGTGGGGAGTACATTTCAGGTGTGTCTCAGAAAGAAGATCTAAAGGAAAATTTCTAATCTTTGCCCATTTGTTTTCATATCTTGGTAATGAATCCATCCACCCTGTTGTTGTTTTCATTGCCTGATACCAAAGTCCAGGTTTCTAGGTTTGTTTTTTCCTTCCTTCCTTCCTTCCTTCCTTCTTTCATTTTTTTCTGTTTTTCTTTCCTTCCTCCCTTCTCCTTTCTTTTTTCTTTTCTTCCTTCCTTCCTTCCTTCCTTCCTTCCTTCCTTCCTTCCTTCCTTCCTTTCTTTCTTTGATTTTCAACTATGACTAAAGATTCTTCCATGCTTTCAACACTGATTTTTGAATGCCAGAGCATATAGACTCATTAATTGAAATGTTCTTCAGCCCTCAAACTTTCCAGAGTAAATATATAGGCATAAATGGACTACCTAGACTGAATTCTGTATTTAAATCTAATGAATCCTCTTTTAATATATATTCATTCTATCATTTCTGTTTCTCTAGAGAACCCAAACTAATATACATGATTTTAAATTAAATTACAAAAATAACGCTTTCCACTTACATCTAATTACTATTGACAACATACAATTATACTGGTTATAATAGCATTGTTACTAAAAGATTCTCATACACAGATTTTTTTTCCTAGTCATGAACATTGGGATGACGGACCAAATTTAAAGTTTTAAATGTTTGTTAAAAAAATTCTCATCTTTGAGGAAAAAAACATCTATTTTCTATTTTTAAATTATTTTTATACTGTAAATTGGTTCTAAAAATTTTCTAATACTTTCAAGTTTGTGATTAGAAAAACTTTCTGACCTCCCATCTAACTACCTACATCCAAACGAGATTCCAGTTGTATAGACCATAATTGCTTTATTCCCTACAGTAGGCAGAAATAATGTTCCAATTCCCCCAAGTTGTCTACCATCTAACAACAATACTTGTGAATATGTCATTTGATGTAGAGTTTTGCCTGTATTATGCAAATGGATCCTATGTAATCAAAATAATCTTTAGAAATGAAATAGGGAGCAGGAAAGTCAGTGTTAAATGATTTACAGATGCTATATTGGTGACTTTTAAGATGGAGAAAAACTCTTTATACTAGAAATATAGAATCTGTAGGAACCTGAGAATCAAAAACCCTCTCTTTTAGAACCTCCAGCAAGTAATACATTCCTGCTGACAATTTAATTTCAGCCCAATTTAGACCCACATTTTGCTCCAGACAAGACTTAGGAAATAACATACTTTTGTCATTTGAAGACATTAAATTTAGGGGTAATTTGTCCCAGAAGCAATTAACATCTAATAATCCTAATCTCCATGTGGCTGAGCAGACATGCTGTGGATGCCTTCATCAGACTATCCTATGGATGCTGTTCTAGGAAAGAAGGGAACAAGCGCCATGCACAGGAATTTAGAAATTTAAACTAGGCTCATATAAAGTAGGCTCATAGACCTCAACCTTTACATCCTGTTCAAGATGTCACAGATTTTCCTGAAGAGACAAAGGAAATGTTTGTTTTTCCCTAGTAGGGATGTCACAGAAAGACAAAAAGAAAAAAAAATCCATCCAAGTCCAACAGTGAGTTTTTTGGAATTACCTGTAGAAGCATGGGCATCTATAGCACCACAATTTCCCTTGGACAAGTGATAACTGTGTAACTCACTGAATAGTCCTCTTGCCACATGTATATTCCCAAGAGCTGTACCTCACCCCAACCATAGCATAGGCGTTCATAGGAAAATCTATGCTGCTGAAAAGTCCCTCTGATCAATAAACAGAAAGTTTGCATTGTTGAAGGTTAACCCAGTCAACACTTTGCCTCTTATATAACCACTAGTAGAGACGTCTTGTGGATCTGCTGAGCCCTCTGAGCCACTTGAGCTTCATGAGTTCTGTGAGTTTTCCTCCTCCCTGAAGGAGATGATATCAATTGGCTAGATCTGGTGAGGATCTCCTGGATTCTTCAAAGCTGCTCTGATTTCACAGAGCAATGTTCAGGTTCAGTTCAGAGAGAGGAGCAACACAAGCACATGATAAAATCATAAATGATTTGAGTTGACTTTGAACCATGCCCCTCCAATTCACAGAAAGATTTTATAGGTGACTGTGGACATTCCATTATCTAACTAGTCTCTCAGCACATTGGTTAGACACATTTGCAATAAAATGTGCATGATTACAAAGCAAATTTTCAGAAATCTAATTGGTGCATCAATTTAAAGAGACACAATGCCGGGCGTTGGTGGCGCACGCCTTTAATCCCAGCACTCGGGAGGCGGAGGCAGGCGGATCTCTGTGAGTTCGAGGCCAGCCTGGGCTACCAAGTGAGCTCCAGGAAAAGGCGCAAAGCTACACAGAGAAACTCTGTCTTGAAAAACCAAAAAAAAAAAAAAAAAAAAAAAAAAAAAAAAAAAAAAAAAAAGAGACACAATGTTGTAAGTTGGTCAGGCTAGAGCAATGTTGCCTGTAAAACTTATAATGACTGAGAGGAGACATCACTACACTAAAATAATGTCAAAGGTGGTATGCATTTAATATGTAAGGAGGCATCCAGGGTGGTTTTCTACAGGATACAACCCAGGTAATCTCAATACAATGTATGTGCTCAACAAGAGTTATGAATCTATCATGAAGGATTAGTCTTGGTATCAGAAATAAATCCCTTCAGTTCCTGTTGGTTCTGTGATGGTGTTTCTGAAGCCCCATTTGTTAAAATGTTTGACCCTAGCATGAATGTTGCTATCTGGTCACTGCAAACTTAATCACTTGCTTTATTCCAACCACATTCGACAGAGAATGTGTTCTTTTTTTTTTTTTTAAATCTATATATGTACAATACCCAAGAAACTCAATCAGCAGTTGCTATTTATTTCCACAGTTGTCATACTAGCAAGGGTGTGACTTTCAGCTTCCAGTGTACCTGTTTTCTATATGGCAGACCAAACAAAAAGACAAGTTTTCAGAAGCTCAGATGTAGTAAATAAATGACATGGGTCATTAAGGGGAGAGTGCAAGTGTGTTTTGGTGGTGGATGAAATGGCCAAGTCAACTCTGGTTTGTAGCTAAAGTTTTCCTGTGTCCCTGACTGCTGGCAGTCGGGACAAATCTCTCCCACTAGTATCCCCCACGTATACACACAGAGGCTTATATTAATTAAACTGCTCGACCATTAGCTCAGGCCTACCACTGACTAGCTCTTACATTTAAAATAACCCATAATTCTTATTTATGTTTAACCATGTGGATTGGTACCTTTTCCCAGTTCTGCGTTCACATCTTGCTTCTCATGGCAGCAGCTGGCAGGTCTCCTGACTCAGCTCTCCTGCTTCTAGAATTTTCCTCTCTCTTTGTCCTGCCTATACTTCCTGCCTGGCTATTGGCCAATCAACACTTTATTTTTTTAACCAATCAGAGCCACACATTCACAGCATACAGATATCCACAGCACTGGTTACTATGTTTGAGCAGTCATAGCATCACAGTGGAAAGCATTTGTTCTTTTCAGATCTATTCTGTCAAAAAACTAAATATAGACATTTAGGAGAAGCTGTGTTAACCTATATCTCTATCAGTTTAATGGCTTTTCTTCAAGGAGGAAAGGTAAAGAGGTGTGACAAGTACTCAGTTAGAAAGCTACCAACTTTGTATATAGCCAAATGTTGCTCAAGGCTATATCAAATCTCTATTCACCTACAATATTTTCATGCCAATACTGACTTTAGCCATGCCTAGTTAATTAATTGCATCCCAAGCTGATTTATCCTTAAATGGGAATACCAGGCCAGAGCATTGTGATTCCTTGGAGCATCAATCAGGGTTGTCCAGATAATTAGAACTAGTAGGCCCTGTTGATTCCCCATGGGAGGACTTACCTTGTTGGAGGAAGGAATGGGGTGGGGGTGTATTTGGGGGAGAAGGCTGGAGGGAAGGGAGGAGAAAATAGAGGGGGATCTGTGTAGCTAGAGTTTTCCTGCCTTGCCCACAGTTAGGACAAATCTTTGTCACCAGCCAGTCCCACAGCCATTCAGACCCAACCAAGTAAACAGAGACTAACATTGCTTACAAACTGTATGGAAGTGGCAGGCTTCTTGCTAACTGTTCTTATAGCTTAAATTAATCCATTTCCATAAATCTATACCTTGCCATGTGGCTTACTGGCATCTTCACATGCTGCTTGTCATGGCGGAGGCTGGCAGTGTCTCCTCCCACCTTCCTGTTCTCTCAGTTCTCCTCTCTGTTAGTCCAGCCTATACTTCCTGCCGGGCCACTGGCCAATTAGTGTTTTATTTATTAACCAATCAGAGCATTTCTCACAGCACTTCCCTTTTTTCTTTTTTTTTTTAAGAGGAAGGTTTTTTTTTTTTTTTTTTTTTTTTTTTCAAGACAGGGTTTCTTTGTGTAGCTTTGCGCCTTTCCTGGAACTCACTTTGTAGACCAGGCTGCAACTTCTACATATCTCCAAAGCCAGCTTGGTATATTTGGGAATTTGGGAATAGCTTCTCTTACTACTTCCTGTTGGAGGGGGCCACTGTATCTTATGGGGACACAAAGAAAATTTTAGGATTATGGAGTAGTCCATGAGGGTGTATCTTCTGAGCCAGTTGCCTTGAAACGGTTCTGGATGTTGGATCATCTGGGCCTTGGTGTCACTGGGAACCTTTTAGGGGGTCTTGGCTGGTCAAACCTGATGTATCTTAATCTGGAACAAATCCATAGCCTCTGACTTTCTGTGGAAACAAAGCAGAGCCTCCTTTCTAAAGCAACATATCCTTACATCCAAATTTTGAAGTCAAGGTACTTTTAAAATATACGTTTTGGCATAACTTAACAGCTCTTGTAATCAAATATATTTTTAGTTATGAATACCAAAGAGAACATAATCCAGATTCTCTGTGTGGTAGCCATCTTTATGTGGCTTATTTTTATATTACCTTGAGCCTATTGCTTTAAACTGCAGTATTCTAAGACTGAAACGTGACTGTTGGCTCTGCCCACTTTAGTTTTCCAACATGGCAGTGGTACATTTTTTGCCAGCTCTGGGAGTCATCAACTCTCAGAAGTAGTGGGTCTATGCTTCTATCAAAGCAGCGTGTAGCCCAGAAACCTCTTTTTTTGTTTTGTACTAGCAAAGGCTAAATCTACCACGCAGCTTAATGTGCTACTTGCAGAGGCCTCATTTTTGCCATACTGCAGGTCGAGCGCAAATGCCAGGATGGTATGTAAAATGAATAAAAGTTTCTTTTAAAAAATATTATGTATATCTGTAACACCAGTGTTGGTGGGCAGAAGGAGACAAAGGGATCCTGGTCTTATTGGCCAGTCTGTTTAAATAATGGTAAATACCAGATTCAGGGAAAGTGATAGAGAATAATGCCTGAAGTAGATCTCTGTGCTAACACATGCACACACACTATGTGCACATACATGTAAACATATACACATTAGCAAAGGCTAATTAATTGGTAGGAAATGTTTACCGTGTTTAACTGGTATCAGTTTAGTACATAAAAAAATAGTTACTGATGCTGAAAAGAGATGTACCATAAGACATGCCAGAGAGGTGTTCAACCAACCTTTCCCAGGGATTACAATTGTGTAAATTATCAGTCTCAGAAACATATTGTTCAAAAGGCTAACTAGGATGATGAGAATTTCAGGGAGATAATTTACTCACCTTAAGTTTTCCTTAGATACATATTTTTATACTTGAGAAAATATTCTTTATAGACAAGGGTGATATATAAGTATACCACACACATCATATCATTTATTCAGTAGGAAAATAGCAGTATAACAAGGCTCACTGAATTAAATTGTAGGTACCTACTTGTAAACATGTAAGAAATTTAACCTACCCTTACATTCAAAATGCACTTAATATAGCATACACAGTTTAATAACAGTAAACTGTGAGTACTGTTTTCTTTCTCCCTTTTTCTCTCTCTGTTACTTTCATGGTTTCTATTGAATATTGGTTTTACATAGCATCTTATTTTTGAAATAAAAAATGAATCCCGCCATCGTCATCAGGTACCACCTTAGTTACCTGGACAGGAGTGGTCTGTTTGCATCACACTGGTGCTTTCTACTGTGAATACTTCTGAATTCATTAAAACATCAGTCAGTTTTTCCAAAATTCTTTATAGGGTAAGGATTTGGTAATCATTACTAACAGTCATAAAACATCAAGTGCTTTCTGCTTCATAATCCAGACATAAGAACTTGTCCTTTGGGGATAAGGATAACTTTTCCTTTATTTCTAATCCTAGATCTCAAACTATTTGTGTTTAGCATAGAAGTGAGCTTGAAGGCATAGGAGAAGAGAATGGCCTTCTATCACCCAAACCTTCACTTTACTCTCTTTGGCATGTGCTGCCTGTCTAGTGCTGGAAAAGCCTGTGTGGTCTATATGCTTGACCTAACTGATTTCAGCTTATGGAGACCATGAAAGCATCGGCCAAGCCATGGCGTTCTGCAGAGCATTGTGCCATTTGTTCTAGTTTGTCTGCACAACAGCAAAACACTTTGAGAAGCACTCCCTAATCCTAAACATCTGTTGGCTTTCTCCCTGGTTTTAATACAAGGGCTAAGGGAGTTTCCAAGGCAAACTCTAAATATTTACAGAGGTGTCTTTGCATAACTTTCTCTAGTGGGTTACCATTAATAACACTAGAAAACCAAATAGTGAAATTGGAATCAAATCCAGTCATGCATGTTTGATTTATAAAAGATTGTTTCTCTCAGGAACAATTTCCAGAAAAAAGCCCATAGTCTCTCATAGAGGTCAATAAACTGTAAAAATATTAAATAATAATAATAATAATAGTAGTAGTAGTAAAATGTTAAAAAATAACAACAATAAATAACATAGCACACCTATCTCTGCTCTGTTAAGGGGCCTTCCACCCCCACATTTTTCCATAATGGCAGATAGGCATGACTGCATCATAAGTACTAGCTATGCCCATTCTTTTGTAACTGTATTACTTTCTTTTCCATCAAGTAAATAGGTCAACCTTCCAATGTTTCTGTCAATAGAAACTGTGCATTTCCTTTTCTGTCTATAGAAATTGTGAATTTCCCCCTCTTTCTGTGCAGGTCAGATGCACATCTCTTTTGTCTGAAAACGTTCAGACACCTTTGTATACCAAAGAGCTATCTGGAAACTGTCATTACAACAGAATGGAATGAGCAGTCAGCCACATCCAAGCAGCCATGCTGAAGCTATTCTGATGTCCAGCTTGCAACTGCCTTCAACAGAATGAAGAAAATGTGTTGATCTAAAAACCATGGGGACTAGTCACCCTTTGTATTGACGGTTAAAGAGTTTCTTAATTTGGCTTATGATGCCTGTGTCCTCTCTGAAAATGTCATGTGTGCACATGTTATTTTCATTACCAAATTTGTAAAGAAAAATACAGAAACTAGAATTTTACCCTAATTGGAGGTAATTATGCAAAGGATGTCCAAGATCTTTCAAGTCCTCTAGATGATCAAAATCTCCAGAATCAGAGATTAAGGAAAAATTGCAACAAAAAAAAAATATTGTGACAGAAATTACACATTTTTGTATTAATTACCAGAGACACAATTCCCATGATATAAAGGAGGGAGATGTTAACATAAATGGAGCAGGATGTGATGTAGAGAAAAACATGAAAATCTGAGAATATTAATGCTGGGGATGTCTTTCTGTATGCTGTGAAAGTGTTGCTATGATTGATTGATAAATAAAACACTGATTGGCCAGTAGCTAGGCAGGAAATAATAGTGTGTAGGCAAGATAAGGAGAGAAGAGAATTCTGGGAGGTGGAAGGCTGAGTCAGAAGACGCTGCCAGCTGCTGCAGGGAGAAGCAAGATGTAAAAGATACTGGTAAACTACGAGCCACGTGGCAATTTATAGATTAATAGAAATGGGTTAGTTTAAGATATAAGAACTAGATAGCAAGAAGCCTGTGATGGCCATACAGTTTATAAGTAATACAAGTCTTTGTATGCTTAATTGGGCCTGAGCAAGACTGGAGAAATCTCCAGTTACATATTAACCCTTGAAAATGGATATAAGGAAGAAAACAATATCTTTAGTATTATGTGTGTATATATATCTGCGATATCTATCTATCTATCTATCTATCTATCTATCTATCTATCTATCTATCTGCAGATGCAGAGTCAGTCTTTACTGTGTGTGATAACTTATGTTAATGAAAATGATCAAAGCTGAAACTTGTATAGTAAAATATTAAATGTGAAATTTTGCATTCCTGTTGGATCTTCATTTTTGGTCCAAATACTAAAGTTCTTTTATTGGTCATCATAAATGTGTATGCAAAAAAATAAACAAAAAGAGAAAATATAGTGCCACTTAAACAATACAAACTTTGAAAACTAAAGCAATTTTTGTTCTTTGTCAAAAAGAAGAAAAATAGTAGCAAAAAAAGTTGCAGACTACTGTTCATCTCCTCATTTAAAACTTACACCGTGGAGGGAGATTTCTTTTTGATATCTTAATATATAGTCATACTTCTGAATTTTCACTCTTTCTCCATTTACATTAGCTCTCAAATTCACCATTTATACTTTCACTGTTCTGAATATTTTTGATAATTTTTGTCATGTGGAAGAATTTCTTTCTAATGCAATTTTCTCCTACAATGAATAAAGAAAAAATATAAAGAGCATTAAAAACAACTTGAGAAAAAGTAATTTAGAGCTTCTAACGCAGAGGATATAGAACACTATATAGAGAAGATATTTTAAAATTTTATTTCTGAAATTACAATATAATTACATTTATTCCTTTCCTTTCCTCCCTCCAAACCATTCATTCATCTTCCCACTCTCCTTCAAATTCATGTGCTTTTTTTAAAAAAAAAATTGTTACTGTGTGCATGTTATGTTCCTTTGTGTGCATATTTTCAGTGCTGTTTCACACTGTCCAACCAATTGGTGTGTTCCCTTTTTGAACTTCGATGAAAACAGACCCAAGAAATTTTTGTGATGGAAGGCAGGTATAAATGACATGATGACACTGTTTTGTATCCAAGGTGCTTTTTGGCAGGGAGGTAAGCATGGTATGTACACCAACATTTGGTGAAATTCAAAGTTATGGAGCCTGGGAAATACTGGTCACATCAATAGTGAAGAGTAGGTCGCTCTTCATACTTATTGATGTCAGTTCTATATATACGTTCACTGACTTAACTTTTCCTGAATGACTTGAGTACTTAGGGTAGAGTCAGAGTTTACTCTAGAGCTGACAGCCTTCTGCTTATCCTCATAATCTGGTCAAGTTTTATCGTTTTTACAAATTATTAATGTATTATATACTATTATAGATATATTTTAGATAAAATATATTATAAGTAATATAGATACAATAAGTTTTAATATACTTTCTATATAGTTTTTTGTTTTTTAGTTTTAATTAGAAACAAGCTCTTAGAGTGGTAATTTCCCTTCATGGAACTATTTGAACAATATGTTAAAGAGTAAAATTATAAACAATCTATATAATGTTCATCATTATAGTCCTCGATGACTTGTGCCATGTCTACCAACCACACTGTTGTAACTTGACACAAAGAAAATTAATAAAGAAATCAATCCATAATAAAATTTTCTACAAACATTACCATTTAGAATCAGTGAAGCATCTGTTACATACTAGAATGAAATAATGATCAGTAACTTTGTTTTTGGTGTTTTAAGACCAGTGATGATTTTGTCTCAGTATATTTCATTTCTTCCTTTAGGTTTAGTTCATTCAATCTGTCATACTGTGGTGAGATAAAGACAAAAGTAGCTATTAAAACCATATCAAGAATATTGTTACTGCATTTCCATGGAGATAGATTTTTATGAGGCAAAATTATTTTCAAATCACACTTTCTGTATGATACTCAAAAAGAACTATGTTATATTTCATACACAAATTAACATTTGAAAAAAATGAATTATTTCAGCTTTGATGCCTTTTCCACAATAAATTACTTTCAAATATAGGATAACTTAAAGAAGTATATAAATAATGACAGCAGCAGTAGAAATTAAATAAACCTGATAGCTTATATTTGCTTATTGCTAGCATATTTTATGACTCAACAATATTGCAGTATTTTCCTAATTTTTGCTGCAAAAGGGAAGTAAAACAACAGTTTATTGTGGCAATACTTCATACTGACCTACTTCTGTAAATTGTCTTTAAGCTCTAGGGTACAAAGACGAACAATCATGTTTTTAAATTGGATACAAAAGCAGTTTTTATCCTGGAGCTCTTGTAGCATAAATTGTCAAATAGCGACCATTAGATATGTCTAAATGTATTGCTTCTCAGCATATTTTAAACACCTACCTCCTATTCACTCTCTCTTTGTTCTCTCTCTCTCTCTCTCTCTCTCTCTCTCTCTCTCTCTCTCTCTCTCTCTTTGATTCTGGCATGCTTTACTTGGGGTGAATTTAGACTTATAATAAATAATTATTTCAGAGATTAAATAAAAGTTATTGAAGATTTTCAGTTTTGAGATTTTCAAAATATGTGACCCAGGTCTGTGCTGTTTCTTCAGGTACTTTAAGAATAGGATGGTCAATTTGCTTTTAGGGAAAGATAAAGGAAAAAAAAAAACAACTGAGGGACATAAAAGGAAATATAAATAATCAGAAGAGCTATTTAGAGGATAACAAAAATATGAAATTATACTGCTCATTATCAAGATTGAAAAAAAATTAAAGGCAAACTTTGGTGGCATGAAGAAAGGCAGCCTAAAGGTTATTTTCATGTATGATCTTTCAGTAATTTTCTTGTTATATAAGTCAATTTCTATTTAATTGATTACATTTGATTTTGTCAATGAAATGCATGAAAAATATACTTACAGAGTTCTATACATATTACAAACCACTAATTGAGAATTTGCTCATTTTTGAGAAAAACATAATTTTGAGTAGAGTTTTTATCATTTCTAGCTTTAAAACCATGTCCTTGCATGTCCTTGGGGTTAAAATAATATTTTGTGATTTTTAAAAAAAAAAATATATATATATATATATGTATTATATATCCTATTTTTGTTGAAATTTCAATAAGCAGAAATAATAGTCTTCCATTTAACTGGTAAATTCAGATTAAAAGTAAAACAATGATTAGAGGCTGTTCATTTCCTTTTCAATATAACAACTACTGCTACCATTTCCCATCTAAATTTAGGTACCTGTTTCAGAATATTTACAGTTATGTAAATTTGGTTATATCCCAAAGTTCTACATTAGTTAATTGTTCAAATACAGATGGTCATTGAAGGAATAATATTGCTAATTTTATGTCTTTGTATTGATTTTATTTTATTAAATACTTTCCATTAAAATTGGATAATTAACTGTCATTTTGGATACAATTCCATTAAGAAAACAAGAATTCTGTTTTCTCTTATGAGAAAAGTCACTTGTCTGGAGCTCCTCTAGATAATGTAGGGTTTGGTCATGACTGGCTCAGCAGCATTTTGGATGCATGTAAAGAACTATTTAGATACCTTATTAGCAAAATTCCTTTATATCTCCTGGGTGTTCAAAGGCCCCTTTTAATTTTCTGGGAATGAAGTAGACTGATATATTTTCTGATTACTGAGGTTTTCATTTTATCTTTTGTCTATGGAAATAATTATTATATTGTAGATGAATTTCTAAATGGTCTTATTAAATAAAAAAAAAACACAGAACCAAATATAGGGGTGAAAGCCTTCGAAATCAGGTAAATAGAAAAAGCCACCAGCCAACTTACCTCACCGACTCTGCTCTGCAGCTTCCAAATGTGAGCTACTTCCTGTCTACCCACACCTTTATATGCCTTGCTTTTCTGCCCTCTCATTGGTTCTTAACCCAGCTACCTCACTTCCTTGTTACTGTCTGTCTGTGCAGACCTCCAGGTCTCTATGGTTGGTATTGGGACTAAAGGCGTGTGTGACCACATTTGACTCTGTTCCCTAGTATGGCTTTGAACACACAGAGACCTTGCCTGTTAAGTGGTTGGATTAAGGGTATGTGCTGCCTGACTTTGTTTACTTAAAATAGCTGGCCTTTTCCCCTTGATCTCCAGGCAAGCTTTATTTATCAAAGCACAAATAAAATTTCACCACATTTCAGCACAAATAAAATATCACCATATTATATCAACTGGTCCTTAATTTAACTACTTAGTGTTAAAAAGTAGCTATACTATACCCCAATATAGTCATGCTAGGAGGTATAGCAAGAAGTCTTTTTAAAGGTGGTTGCAATGTTTTCTGCTACAACAAACCAGGGACCTAATAGAGAAATAGGAATGGGGTTTTTTGTTTGCTTTTCAGTGAGGAGACTCTGAGAAATCGTCCTTGTTCACTACTTGGACAGCTGTTTCACACCTGCAGAAAGAAAATCCCACTGTATCAAGCTGGTGAGTGCATTTGGAGGGTTCCTAGTATCCATAGCATAGGACATACTTCGAACCTGATGAAGTCATGATAGTGGATATTTTCCTTCAATACTAATATGATGCATGTATCATTTTAGTAATAAATGCTCCATTTGTAGTTACTTGTAAGCAGGCTAGATGGTTTAAATAATTTTCATTATGTTCAAATTTTGTTGTAAATGTCCTAGATATAGTAATCTGGAAGTAACATAAATCTTTCACAAAATACTAATGCATTAGTTTCCCTTTACAAGTTTTATCATAGGATTTTAAGTAAAATTTCTGCTTATATTTTTACAGATGGTTCTGGACCCTGAAGAACATGACAGGAGCCAGTCCTCATTGACAGATGCCTTGCATGAGACTAAAAAATAACCTTGCTATAGAATTGTACTTAAAAATTGTTAAAAGTAAACACAGTCATAATATGAAATAAGTCACTGAGAAGCCTCATTTGTCAGTGGAAATGTCTTTCAGGGTCCAGCTTAAGGTCTTCAATGATTTGATGAGAGATAATGCCAAATAAATGAGAACCAACCTCTGCTTGCTTGTGATTTATTATACTATTAAAGAATGCATATCCTACTATGTAAAATTATCCTTCTTAAATGTATATGTCTTTATTGAATATTTTTTCATTTTTCTTTATTACAAAATTCTCTACTCACTCTACATTCCACCCACAGATCCCACCTCCTCCCTCTTCCCACCCCCTAGCCCTCTTTCCCAAGCCACCCCACATCCCCACAATTCCCAAGTCATGTACTCATTCATAAGTGGATTCCAGATGTCAGGGAAGGGATGGCCAGACTACAACACACAGCTCCAGAGAGGCTAGCTAACAGGGAAAGTCCCAGTTATCATGGTCTCTTATTTCTTGTTCTCCCTCTCTGTTCTTGATCCAACTGGGATCTCGAACTCCCCTAAGCTCTCTTTCCCTCGACCCTTGCCCTCCATTACCCCCACTCACATCCAGGTTGTTCATGTAGATCTCATCCATTTCTCTGTCATTGGGCGATGCCTGTGTCTTTCTTGGGGTCCTGTTTTCTAGGTACCCTCCCTGGAGCTGTGAGTAGCAGTCTAGTCATCTTTGTTTTACATCTAGTAACCTCCTATGAGTGAGTACATACCATGTTTGTCTTTCTGAGTCTGGGTTACCTCACTCAGGATGATATTTTCTAGTTCCATCCATTTGCCTGCAAACTTCATGATATCATTCCTTTTTACTGCTGAGTAGTACTCCATTGTGTATATGTGCCACATTTTCTTTATCCATTCTTCAATTGAGAAGCATCTAGGTTGTTTCCACATTTTTGATATTATGAATAATGCTGATATAAACATAGTTGAGCATGTGTCCTTGTGGTAAGATTGAACATTCCTTGGGTGTATGCCCAAGAGTGGTAAAGCTGGGTCTTGAGGAATATTAAGTCCCACTTTTCTGAGAAACTGCAATACTGATTTCCAGAGTGGCTGTACAAGTTTGCATTCCCACCAGCAGTGGAGGAGTGCTCCCCTTGCTTCACATCCTCTCCAACATAAACTTTCTTCAGTGTTTTTGATCGTAGCCATTGTGACAGGTGTAAGATGGTATCTCAGAGTTGTTTTGATTTGCATTTCCCGGTTGACTAAGGATGTGATCCACGGCCCAAACATGAGTTGAAAAAAGACGACAGCAATGGATAGGGGAAAGACCATGATGCCTCAACCCTATACAAATAACTCTAGGCAATCGGAAAAATCTTGGAATAGGAGAGGTGGTCTTCCCCAAGTAAGAGCACACCAATTTGCTGTCTGCTTCTAACCCCTAAACTGTAGCATGAATCTTAAAGGTCTTATTAATAAAAACAAACCTGGAGCTGGGTATTGGGGTGAATGCTGGAAGATCAAAGAAGAAGAACAAGCCACAGTCATCTCACCTCGCCAATTCCTCAGCTGATCCAGTTTCCTCAGACTGGAAGCCTCTGAGTCCTCATCCAGAATGAATCTCAGCTGAAATGTTGCTCAAAGCCTAAAAGCTTAACCAGCCTAGTTCCTGGTCCTCACACCTTATATGCCTTTCTGCTTTCTGCCATCACTTCCTGGGATTAAAGGTGTGAGTCACCATGCCTGGCCATTTCCAGTGTGACTTTGAACTCACAGAGATCTGGATGGATCTCTCCATCTAGAAGGCTAGGATTAAAGGTGTGAGTGTCACCATTTTCTGACCTCTATGTCTGTCTAGTAGCAGTTCTGTTCTCTGAACCCAGATACATTTATTAGGATGCACAATATTTTGGGGAACACAATATCACACACTTACCCAAACATATCTCATAGGTAGAACAGACTGTAGGTCAAAAGTTGTTTGGTTGGGTTGTTGTCCCAATCCCTCCACAAGAAGTCTTGTATGGTCACCAGAGATGGCCAGATCAGGCCATGTATCCACTATTGCTAATAATCTTAGCTAGGGTCATCTTTGCAGATTCCTGGGAGTTTCGCTTGTATCAGGTTTCTCTCAAACCCTGAAATGTCCACCCTAACGTTTCCAGCCATCTCTTCCATTACTCTACATATACGTTCACCATTGGAGACTATACCAATTACCATCAGAAAGCCTTTATCCAGTAACTGATGGAAACAGATGTAGAAACCCACAGAGAAACATTAGTCCAAGCTCAGGAAATCTTGCTGAAGAGAGGGGGAAAGTACTGAATGAACCAGAGGAGTCAAAGACATCACAAGAAAACCCACAGAAACAACTAATTTGAGCTCATAAGAGCTCACAGAGTGTGCACCAAAAACCAGGGCGCTTGCATGGGACCGAGCTAGGCCCTCTCTATAAATGTGATAGTTGTGTAGACTGGTCTACTTGTAGACTCCTAACAGTGGGAGCAGGATCTGTGCCTAGCACTTTGTATGGCTTTGGGAAACCTATTCCTCATCTTAGGCTGCCTTGCCCAGCATTAGTACAAGCAGAGGCGCTTAGTCTTACTTTAACTTGATATGCCATGCTTTATTGATACCCATGGGAGATCTGCCCCTTTCTTAACAAAAAGGGAAGTGGATGGCAGGTGGGAGGGTGTGGAGAGAAGGTTGGGGGAGAAAATGGGAGATATGTAAAATGTAAATGGTAGAGATGTAAAATAAACAAATAATTTTAATTTTAAAAAGTAAGGTAAAAAGGGAAAATTAATATGCTGCAATGAATTTAAATATATTATAAAAATACTATACTAAAATTATGGACTATGAAAAAATTAAAAGATAAAAGTGTAAAAGAAATAAACAAAACCAAATAAACACAACAGGAATATGAGCAGACCCAAAAGAAACTAAAATCATCTGAAAAGATGTTAGACAAATCCTCATATCTGATGAACAGCACTGATACTTGTGTTGGTCATTCAAGAGTTTTAGAAAGAACAACAGAAGATTTGTGCACAGAAAGAACATATTAAACATGTTGCTAAATAAAAAGTTGAAAATATGAAGAAAAAAATAAATTATTGCATAAGTAAATACTGGTGCAATAGAAAGAAAATGAACAATTAAAATTAAATGTAGATATTTCAATATCAGAAAATAAAAATCTAGAGAACAACTACTCATAAGATTAATTTAAAAATCCAAGATTAAGTGATATTACAAGATGTTATCTCTGGCAAGAATTATACCACAGTAAAAAAATATCACTCTGTCTGTGATAGAATATACTCAGTGCAAGGATGCTTCAATAATGTAAAGTCATCATAATGAAAACTATGCTCTCTGATTACAGTGTAAGAAAAGTAGAACTCAATAAAATTTTTTTGGAAACTATCAGTGATATAGAAATTGAATAATGCATTAATAAATAGTCACCAGCTCCAGGAGACGTAAGAGAAAATAGAAAGTACTTTGAGACTAATTAAAAATAAAAAATACCACAAAATAATATTCCTCACAATTAATGGCATAAATGTTTCTTGAAGTAATTACATTCAATAAGAAATACTTTCTAATAATGTCTCAATTTAGAGGATTGAGAATGTTAAATACATTTAAGAGAGTGTAGAAAACAGAAAATAGACAGCCAATATTAACCTTAACATTAGAAATCATAGGGAAAAGTTGATAAAAATCAAAAGTTGGTCAGAAAAATTAATAAACTTGATGAAAATATTGGTAGCTGGTATGAAAATGGGAGCTGATTCCTGTTACTAAAGACAGATATCTAAAGGTCCTTGTTCTTTAGTTTGGTGGAAACACATCTGAAGAATTGCTATGAAAGGCTACCAACTAGTTTAACTGTTGAAATGCACAGATTGCTGAATCTGACTGATACTTTAACAATCTGCGTAGATAAGTGATAATGGGATTCAATAGCAGTATTAAAAATTCTGTGAAGACAGAGGACCAGATGTTTCCCTGGTGATTTCACAAAAACATTAATACTAACTTTTCAGAAATTTTTAAATTATAGGAGAGGAAGAAACACTTTTTTTTTGTCAGAGCTGAGGACCAAACCCAGGGCCTTGAGCTTGCTAGGCAAGCACTCTACCACTGAGCTAAACCCCCAACCCCAGAAACACATTTTATTACCCAAATCTGATGAAAATAATAAAAAAAAATTCTCCAAGAAATGAAGTTTTTGAGAGCTATCTAAGCAACTTGAGTCCAGAGGCGTCTAAAATAGCATATAGGATCTGAACCTAAAATTTATCTCAAGATGTAAAGTTAATGAATACATAAAAGTAAATGTGTTGCACTAGATCAGTAAGAAAATTCACAAAATTACACAAACAAAACAAAGTCTAACACTGTCTCCTGTTTTAAAAACTCAGTGAACTAGGGCCTATGAGATGGTCTGCATCTGATGAACTCACCCGTGGAATGCTGTAACGAGCCTCACAATTTACGGGTTTCATATAGAAAATAAGAGGCATTTGTTTTGAAAACCAAGATTCACCACTATCTACTTGAAGATGTTTTGTGATTGTAAGAAAGTTCTATGACATTAACAGCAACAATAGACCCTGATGCCACAGTATATGAACTCAGCAAAGTTCTGGAGTCGATGAGCACTTAGTTACATTTCTTTAGACTTTGAAAAATCTGAAGGGTAAACTGCAGAAACAATTTTATTGATATTAGTTTTAAGACTCTCAAATAAAGGCACTTAAATTTATGGTACACTTCAAAGGAAAGAGACTGTATATTTATTAATTGGAAGGTAATATAGTTGAATGGGCTGGTCATATCTAGTTGGCTGGAGAATCAAAGTTATCACTCTTTATTTTTTCAAAAATGTAGAAACAGAACATAAAATTTGTATTAACAACCTTATTAAAAAACTGGAAAAAAATTCACCTATATTTCAAATATGTACACCAAGTTTCAGTAAACAAGACTGTGTGTCTGATGTAAGGACAGGCACACCCATCTACTAACAGAATTAAGAGTACAAAATCAAACTGTCATATCCATGCTCAGCTCCTTCTCAATAAGGATAGTAATAAAATTCAAAATAGAACCAGACACTTTTCAGCAGACACTGCTGAAATAACTAATAATTCATGAGTGAGGGACTGAATTCAGTCTATATTTCTACACATGATATACTCACATTAACTGCACATGGATGAAAGAATATGTAAGACTTGAAAACACAAATTCCTTAAAAAATTGTTTAGGGTTTTTAAAACACATTTTTTGGTAACTCTTGCCTAATTGTGCTGCCATCTATTACATTTCAACCAAATTTAAAATATTTTATATTATCTACAATATTAAAAAATTAAAACCTAGAGAAAATAGGTAGAAATATTTAACAATTGTATGTCTATGTAGAAAGGAACTTGCATTTAGAAAACATAAGGGTAATTGGCAGTGTATCTTTAAAATTACATATGCTACTGATCAGCTGTTTTAGGAAATGTTTTAATTATGGCTTAAAGAATAATACAAGTAAATTCTCTCAGATTAACACACACACACATACATACAGAGAGAGAGAGAAAGAGAGGAAGAAAAACGAGGAATTGTAATGAAGAGATGAGGAGATGAGACTGGAGAATGTGGTAAAAAGATGGAATATGTAAATCAAAGGGGGAGATATGTTTTCTAATTTATCACAGATCTATTTCAATGAATAAGAATTAAGTTAGCATGAGACCCTGCCTGGGATATGAGGAGCCGAGAAAAGGTTTTGCAGCATGCATGTGAGGATAGTGACTGCTGTTGTGGCTTACACAGCTAATAGAATACATCATTCATTAGCCTTGTTTATCTCAGGAAGGATTTTGAGGTTTATGTCTAGGTGATGGAGTATTATCACTATTTTCCAGGAAAGAGAATAGTGCTATAGATGAATTAAGAATTACATCAAGCTGAATCCCTTTAGTGTGGCTCCCCTTTGTTTTTGTGACTTTATTGTAAACATTTGACATATATGGGTATAAATACTTATATGGCCTTAGAGGAGCATTTGTTTAATTTATTTGAAAATAAAAGAAAGAAGGAAATGTAAGACACACTTTATTTTTTCCAGTTTAAATATAAAATCAATGCCAATTAGTCCAAATTGCAGTGATTGCCACATAAGACATCATAATTCAACTTTTTTCCTCTCAGTGTTCAAATACTGAGTTTTTGTCCTCGTATACTTAAAACACTATTGTTCTGCATCACCACCAAAGCTGTGAGTCAGTAAGTCTTGTTGCCTCATACTTTCCATTATTAGTAAATTCCCAAAAGGATGCAAATAAAGCTGATCAGGGCAAAAGTTTAAAAAAAATGTTTCTTCTTGCCAGCATCTTATATTGATTATATTGACTAGATATGTTCCATAAATCAAGTGAATCATCCAAATATGAGTGGACATTTTCCTTTTAGTAGTAAGTTGACAGTCAACCTGCAGTACCACACCAGGAGAATATGCTTTGAATCTAATGAAACAACTTTTCATGCTGCCTCCACTTCTTCCTCTTGGTTTCCACTGAGTCTCTGACCTCTTAATGCATAACAGTGCTACTCTGTAGAAAGCGAGTAATAGCAAGCAGCTAGGGTTCAGTTCAACTGTTTTATTTATTTATTTATTTTTCTTCTTGAATCATTCATCTAGTATGCAGTGTTGCCAACATTTTTTAAACCTCAATGTTTACCTGGATAAAATACTTAAGGTATATGTGTCTATAAAAATTGCAAGAAATGCTATACAAAGAGTATGAAGTGCTGCTTAAAAATTAGACATATATATTGATTAGAGTTCTTTGGATCATTCTTTACTAAAAAGGACTTCTTTTCTACAAAATATTACATGGTTATTCAGTTTCTGTTAAGGGTTATTCAACTGCATATTCCCTTTCTCATAAGCCTCATGATAATTGGGGAGCAATAATATTCATTATTAGAGAATATAAGTTCTCTCTTTCTTATGGCCCCATTAAAATCATAGAAATTCAGTGGTTTCAGTAAAAACTATAGCATTATGTGAATTTGGGTATTTATACAGAAGAGAACAAAGGAAAAAGCTATTTAGTCAAGTTCATAAAGCAAAGCCATCAACCAACACAAGCATTTTGGCAGAGGCTCAAAGGCAAAACAAAGCATGACAAAACCCTGCAGAAAAGATCAGGAAGGCTTTAAGTGTGTGCTGGTTAGATGGGAAAACTAAAGATGGTCTGATAGATGATGGACATTCAATGAGACTCATAAGATTGTATGTCTTCTTTGGTGTTTAGATAATTATAGAATGTATTGTGGTTATATCTACCCACCCCTTCCCTTCCCTTTCTCCTCTCCCACTGGGGCTGACTCCGTTTCCTAGCTAGTGGGATAATGTCCTTGTACACTGGTTTAATAAAACGCTGATTGGCCAGTAGCCAGGTAGGAAGTATATGTGAGGTAAGCCCAACAAGGAGAATTCTGGGAAGAAGAAGGCTGAGTCAGGAGTCACCACCCAGACAAGTACTATTATGGATTCTTATATGTTGATACAAATGTAAACTATTTTTATATTCCTGTTTAAGATAATTTGTATATTGATACAAATACAGAACTATATTTGTTATAATGTACATATATTTCTACTCTTATTTGAAATAATTTTATATGGATACAAATGTAAATTTATATGTCATACTTTATGCATGTTCTACTAGTTACAACTTAGTATATATAATATCTTAGATACAACATATTAAGTATTAGATTCAGGTTCTTTTTGAAAAAGAAGAAAAAGGGGAAGTGCTGTGAATATCACTCTATATAAATAAAGCACTGATTGGCCAGTGACCAGGCAGGAAGTATAAGCAGGACAAAAAGAGAGAAGAAAAAAGAAAGGAGGAAGGAGAAGGAGACTGCCTGAAGCTTCTGTCAGGACAAGGAAGATTTAAAGTACTGGTAAGCCATAAGCCACATCGCAAAGTAAAGATTAATAGAAATGGGCTGAATATAAGAGTGAGAGCTACACAATGATAGGCCTGAGCTAATGGCCAAGCAGTTTAAATAATGTAAGAGTCTGTGTGTTTATTTTATAAGTGGGATCTGGGACTGGCAGGACTTGGCAGCGGGACCTAGAGAGAAGTTCTCCAGCAACACCTGTGGCTAAACATAGATAAGAATCATGGATTAATTTAAGTGTAAGTGCTAGTAAGTAGTAAGCCTGAGCTAAGGGCCAAGCAGTTATAATTAATATAAGTCTCTGTGTGTTTACTTGGGTCTGAGTGGTTGCAGGGCAAGGCAGGACACAGAAAAACTTTCAACTGTAAGTCCTCCTCTGTTTCCCGTATTTTTTGTTTTCTGCTCCATGTTGCAGGCACATCTGGTGTATTTTCATGATTATGATTGGGACTTCCATGCCATATCCAAAAGATAGCATTTTGTATCACTCATCTTTTATGAGTCTTCTCACTGCTCTTTCAATAATCTCTATGCATAAGAAGATGTGATGCCACTAGCTCACTTCAGACTGAGCATTCAAGAGTCATTTTTTTCCTAAAACTTTGACTAGTTGTGAACCTCTGTGCTAACTGTTGTCCTTTGCTAAAAGGAAATAAAAATATTAAAAGGCACCAGGTTATGCTAGTCTGGTCACGGGGTACAGTTATCATAGAGTGCTGTTTCCTTTTGTGTGCACACACAAACATGCATGCGTGCACATGCACATATGGTACACATTTCTGTGTCTGTGTACATGCACTGTTCCTGTATATGAATCAAATGTAAATCTGATGAAAACTTTGGGTTTTAGTCCTTACTTTCTGCCCCTTGTTCACTGTGCATGTTAGCCTACCTGGCCATGAACTTCCAGGGGTTCTCCTGTCTCTAACTCCCATCTCCCCATAAGCATTTCTTACAGACACACTTATCCCATCTAATTTATGTGGGTTCTGGTGATCAAAACCCCGATCTTCTAGCTTTTTTAAAACATGTTTTTAAACCACTGAGTCATTTTCTAGTTCAAGTAGGTATTTTCTGATGGCACAGAGTATTTTTGTGCCTCAAAGGTGCTCTTAGTGTAGCAATAGGATAGAAAGATACACTTAAGTGAAGAATTCAAGAAGCTCAAAACTAAATACAGAGTGTAATAAATTCATATCTGTAGATGAATTTATAAATTGTCTTATTAAATAAAAAACACAGAGCCAGATATAGGGGTGAAAGCCTCCTCACCAACTCTGCAGCTTCCAAATATGAGTTACTTCCTGTCTACCCGTGCCTATATGCCTTGCTGTTCTGCTGCCTGATTTGCTTTCTGTCCAGCTACATCACTTCCTCTTCCTGACCAGCCCTGTCCCTTCCTGTTGGTCTGTAAAGACCTCCAGACCTCCATGGTTAACTGGTGTTGTAATTTAAGGCATGTGCCACCATACTTGGCTCTGTTTCCAGGGTGGCCTTGAACTCACTGAGATCCAGACAGATCTATGCCTACCAAGTGATAGGATTAAGGGCATGTGCTAACATTTCCTGACTTCTTTGTTTACTTAAAATGGCTTGCTTTTTCCTCTGATCTCCAGGAAAGCTTTATTTATTAAAGCACAAATAGAATATCACCACATTTCAGCACGAATGAAATATCACCACATATTTCCTGTGCTGTTCAATTGTTCTTTTATTTTAATGCACATAAAGAAAAATGTGAAATGATGTGAAGTCAATGGAACAAATATTTGTTGTGATGTAACCTACATCACAAAAATAACAGCGACTTGCCTGGTTTTCTGATATGAAAATTACTGTTTTTGGAAAAAGAATTTAGAGATAGGCAAATACTGTGAAATAAGAATAACTGTGGTTTTTCACACTAAAATAATTATAATTATTATAACAGGACTTCAAGACTAACATATGACTGCTAAAATTTTTTAAAGGCCATGTTTTCATGATGTCCTCTACCTCTCTGGCTCCTATATTTCCTCATCTTCTCCCATGGGGTTCCCAGAGCTATGCCTAATGATTGGCTGTGGGCCTCTGCATCTGCTTCCATCAGCTGCTGGATGACACCTCTCTAATGACTTTTGGGCTAGGCACGAATCAAATGAGTATAGCAGAACACCATTAAGGATCATTTCATTGACTTTTTTTTCCCCTGCCAGTCATGGTTGGTTCTATATTAGGTCTCTGGAGTGGCCAGCCTCTGGGTTCTGTTCCTTCGGGAAGTTTTGGTTGGCTGGTCTCATAAGTTCTGTGTTACTATTACCTCATCACATCTTGCAGACAGGACAGATTATTATTAGGTTCAAGTTTTTGTGGCTAGGTTGGTGTCCTAGACTCACCACAGGAATCCTTGCCTGGTTTCAGAAGTTCACATCCAGAACTCTCCATTACTTGGAGTCTTTGCTAGGTCCTCCCACATAGATTCCAAGGAGTTTCTACTGCACTAAGTTTCCACATTGTCCCCCATATGAATCCAATTCCAGGAGTCTCTTCCACTATCCTTTCCCTCCATTTCTCTCCCCAAACTGATCCCTACTCTTCCCATACCCACCCACCACAAGTCCACATGCAAAATACATTCTATTAAGCAGGGCTCATGGAGGTTCACAGAGACTGAAGTAGCAATCATGGAGCCTGCATGGGTCTGTAACAAGGGTATCTGCATACATATTATGATGGTGTAGCTTGCTGTTCCTGTGAGACTCCTAAAAGTAGGAGTGTGTATGTGTACGCGCGCGTATGCGTGTGCGTGTGTGCGCATATGCGTGTGTGCGTGTGCGTGTGCGTGTGCGTGTGCGTGTGTGTGTGTGTGTGTGTGTGTGTGTGTGTGTGTGTGGTAACTGTGACACTTTTGCCTGATATTGGGATCTTTTCCCTCCTACTGCTTTGCCTCATCCAGTACTGGTATGAACATCTGTGCCTAGTCTTTTTTTTTCGGGGGCGGGGGGGTGTTGAGACAGGGTTTCTCTGTGTAGCTTTGCACCTTTCCTGGATCTCACTCTGTAGACCAGGAGTGCTGGGATTAAAGGCGTGTGCCACCACCGCCCGGCCTTGTGCCTAGTCTTATTGTAATTTCTTGTTCCTTGTTCAGTTGACATCCCTGGGAGGTCTGCTCTTTTCTGAAGGGAAACAGAAGAAAAGTGGACCCGGGGAGAGGTAAGGTTTGGGAACTACTGGAAGGAGTGGAGAAAGGGGTAATTCCGGTTAGAATGTAATGTTCGAGAGAAGAATAATAGTAAAAATAAAAAGGAGACCAGCGGATTAGTTTAGCGGTTATGAACATATGCTGCTTTTGTAGATGACTCAGTTTTGGTTTCCAGCTCTGACAACAAGGGTCTCACAAATTGTAACATCAGTTCTAGAGAAATCTAACATCCCTAGCCTCCATGGCCACCTATACCCATAAAAGTATGCCTGCCTACATAAATATACATACATGCATAATGAATAATAAAGCCTTTAAAACAAAACTAAATAATTATAATAAACATACCTCTCTGGGTGCCATCCTGCATGCTACTGCTCCAAACCCATTATGATATTGGTGCTTTCCAACAGTTAAGGCATGAGTTCTCAGCAATATCCTGCTTTCAGAATCTGTCTTGGATGGTTCCATGTGCTTCCAAGCACAACAAATTCCCTGGCAATACACTTAGTGTTCTCTGACAGATTTGGCTGAGACAGTTATCATCTCAGAGGGAGTCATCAACTACTGATGGCTATGTGGCTAAAGCTGCCAAACACCAAGTCAATCCTTTGTGCTGTCAAGGAAGAATTTATATTAAAAATTCATATTGAATCTGAGCCTCAACACTATGCTTGAGTACACAGACTCATATGTAATGAGGTTGATATTTCTTTAGATAGATATCTGAAACAGTTTATTAAGATTTTGAGATTTTATTCATTTTCATTTTACATATATTGATGTTTCTCTCTATTCATATCTGTGTCCCATATGCCTGGGGCCAATGGGGGCCAGAAGAGAGTATTGTATCCCCTGGGTCTGGAACAGACAGTATTGAGTCAAGATATGGGTGCAGGGCATTGAATATGGGTCCTCTGAAACAGCAACTAATGCTCTAAACCACTGAGCCATCTCTCCAAATTCTAACCTGAAATTTTTATTGCGGTTTTCACATTGTACATACATAGGCATACACACACACACACAAGCATATATGTGCTGAAAAAGAAACTATGTTTTGAACATTATAATTTCTCTGACCTTCTCAGTCTCAATTTTTAACATTCTGTTACTGCTCAATATCTTGTATGTGTGGTTTATGTGTGTGTGTATTTATAACCATGCACAGATAGATAGATGAATGAGGCAAAGGATAGGAACGGTTGTTTAGTCAGTGCAGTTTTTTTTTTTACTTTTACTTTTATTTGTGTATGTTTGTTTGTGTGTGTGTGTGTGTGTGTGTGTGTGTGTGTGTGTGTCTGTATATGTGTATGTGTGTGGGCATGTGTTTTCAAGTGTATGTGTCCATGTGTATAGATGGTTGAGAAGAGGCATTGGTTGTTCTCATCTAACATCCTTCACCTTATCCTCTTGAAACAGTCTCTCACTGAATCTGGCACTTGTTGTTTTACCACTATGCTGGCAGGCCTTTAAGCCCCAGAGATTGTCCTAGCTCTATAATCCTAGAAACTTGGTATGTAAGTGTTAGTGTCCATATCTAGCTATTTACATAGATGCAATTCAGGTAATTATGCTTGTACATAAGCATTTTTACCAACAGAGCCATCTCTCTAACCCAGTAGTGATAGTGTAAGTCGAAGACTTGATTGATTACATATGTAAGTTAATGAGGAAATGAGAAGCACTTTGACAATATTTGCTTATAATAATGCACTTAGATACATCAAGTGACACAGAGGAGGAATATTTGCGTTCTACACACATTGCTTGCTATCTTTATTGATTAAATAACTGATCAACTTCATCCTTCCAACATAGTAACTCAATAACTCTTTCTATTGTCTCTTCATCTTTTGCAACATTTCTATAGAATTTAGTAGTCAAATTGCCATTGATTGGTTAATAATGAACAGCTTACTTCATCTATTAGTAAATCCACTTCTTGATTTTGGCAACCAGACTTTATCCATGTACAATTACTAAATTAATACAAAAATTTGAAAAATTCTTCCAAATAGCTAAAATAGAAATGCTAATGAATTTATTTTGCCATTCCTATGTGTATTCACATTCCATATATGACCTATATATACAAATATGGCAACGATTTATTTCCTCAAAACTTACAGAATAAAAGAGGAAGAGGAGGGGAAAAGGAATCGGAGAAAGGCATAGGAAAAGGAGGAGCAGAAAAAAGGAGGAAGAAGACAAGGGGGATGAGGAGAAATAGCAGTATTTCAGTGCTTAAGACTCCAAGAATTCAAGATGCTATAATTCAAGAGAAAAAGTGGATTCTGTGCTCAGGCACAGCCAGCCTCACATTTTCTGTAGCTGATGTGACTTCCTGGTATGATTTAGCATTATATGGATTATTTTGCTAATAGATTGAGTATTCTATGTGCTCAGAAGTGAGGCTGTGAGCAAAGCATTGCATGGCTACATGACTGGACCAAATGGGACCCTATCTTTTCAGGAAGAATGGGAAACAAGATGATTTGCTTCACACCATGTGTATGTCTGGACTTCATGATGGATAATGTTATTTTGAGAGCTAAACAAATCTGGTCATAGTCACGACAATCCAATATTTTCACTATTAATATTATTTCACACATATCCATCTACATGCTTATGACAGAGCCGTTTGACCTCATTTGTTAAATTAATTTCCATGCTGCTAATTATACAACAGATTTGATTTTCACTTCCTCAAGTTAGCTTCTTACCTACAGAAAGCAAATAAGTAAGCATAGCATTCCAAATGAAAATATGATAGTCATGATGAGATGTGCAAACAGTACATATTAGCATGTATGGAAATATTAAATCAACTTATCCATGAAGTAAACTCACATTTTATTCTTGTTTTTCCATTAATCAAAGACAGCACCAAGTGCTCCTAGATGGAAATTTAGGAGGAAGAATCCATGAAGCAGTAATAGGTGATCTTAAAAAATGGTTCACTTTGTACTTGATTATTCATGCATATTATGTTTTCCTCACCACATGACACAATGGACAAGTCCTACAGAATATGTATGATACTCTTCACACAAGGAAGCATGGATTGCATGGCTTGCTGTCCCCTGGTTCTCTGAGGCCTGATAGGTGCGTTATGTTCTGTGAATGAGTCACTGATTACATTTTTTGGTCTTTGCCAGTGAGATGGCCTTGCTCAAAACCTTAAGTGCACACATTCTCCTGTTAGTCAGTCTCCTTTTGAGGCTTTCCATAATTCCCACACAGCAACTTGCTTTTCATCCTGACTTTAGTGACATAGAGTCTGCTGTTACAAAGTTTTTGTGATAAATGTAATTTTTACCACACCCTGATTCTTCTACAAAAATAACATATCTCTGGACGTCATTTAAAACTATTAGCACTTTGTGTTAGGATATCCCCATATATAAAGTACAAAACTTCTAGATCTAAAAGTGTCTGTGAGGCATTATGATTGCTTCCACACATGGAAATGCAGGAGGAAATGACTCATTATTGGCATATGATATACAATGTATCCAATCCACTTAATCTCTGAAATACTTATGACTGTTGTGGGCAGAGGATCTTTATGAGATTCTCTTCCAAGTTCTAGAGTAAATACTGCTTTTTATCATGTCATACAAAGTTGCAGTTTTTGCTAATTTAGTCTAACAATGCTATTATGAAACAGTATAGAGAATGATGACTAAAATAAATTTGAATAAGAAAATAATATATATACACAAATATATATATTAATCCAGTCCACATAAATGGAAAATGCTTGTGATCTTTCTTATTGATTGGAGTGTAAATAGCACAATATATAAATCAGATATTCTATGACATATACCGAAGGCTGTATGAATTTTCCCTAAGAAGTATACCACACCAGATAAAGTTGAGATTATTTGCTGAGATAGAAGAGAACACTGTCACCAACTGGGAGACAAGAATATCCATAGAAGTGTATGCTAAAAATTATCCTTTTTTGCATCTGTGAAATTAAAAGCAATAGAAGATGTTATTTCTTCTAAAGAGTGCATATTTTTTAAATCAATCAATTATTCAAAATAAAGAAGATGTTTAAGAGATTTTATTTTTCTCTGGTCTACTAAAATATGTCTGAACCTACAGGCGAGTGATTTTATTGTGAGCTCAGCCACCTACAATCTGTTTCTTTATTTTATATATTCATGGCCTGGAAAAAGACCTCCCTATATCTTTGGGGCTTTCTGAAATCTAAACTCCATCAATTCCATGGCCTCTACACACTTCCAATTTAAATATTCATAATGACACACTGGGACTCTTCATAGCAATGTAAATTTGACCATTAGTTTAATAGCTCTTATGATATTGGGTATTTCTCATTCCCCTGTATAGAGTCAGGTGAATAGATGACTGAATTTCTCTTTGAGCAAAAACTGAGGACATCATTGCAATAAGAGATTGTCATAACATTCTGAGGATCAATTCTTCATTATAACTCAATACTAGTTCAGTTAATGGGTTTAGCTATGATCACTATCTCAGAAATACACACTGGATCTTGACATTACAGCTGCTAAAGTGGTCATTTCTTTGTAAATTTCTATTACAGAGACTGAGTGGTTAATAACCCTGCTTACTATGTACTTGTCTTGATCCCCAAACAAAGTGTCTACCTGTTCTCATTGTTCTCTACAAAGTAGCTCCAACCCCTTCACCACCACTGATGCCTTGCAGTCTGTTATAATTAGAACTTAAGATCTGAGCTGGGTTTCATCATTTTTCATTTCTATAGATTGGCTATCCTTTCGAGGAGTCAGCTTCTCTGACAGCATTATGACTGCCTCATTCACAGAGGTTTCTCATCACTGCAATTCTCAACAAACAAAGCTGATGACTTTTTGGTACATGTATTGTGAGTTTGCGAAATAGAACTTGTGTCTCCAGTCAAGCATAATTATTAGGTATGCATCATACACTCATGATAGTCTACCTTCATTTTAATTTACTCAATTCTTTCAGCACCATCTGCTCTGTCCATTTCAATACTTCTTTACTTAGCATGGGCCATCACACTGTACAAGCTCCCATAGGTCAATTTAGCAATTTGTTTGTATCCTGCTTATGAGCCTTACTCATATATTAAATCCTAATTCTGAGGAGAATCCTTTATATTTATAATCTCTTATCCATTTTTATAGTCAAGCCTTTATTATATTTCCTATCTATGGGATCCAATCCCAGTTAGTTATCAGTGAAGATCCAAGAATTTTGTCAAGTTAGCATATGATGACCTTACATCATCTGACATTAGTGAAGTCTTCTAGATTTTTACCTACTAGACAAGTAGTCCTGTGTCAGAACATTATTTTAAATTCTACCTCTTGTGGAATTTTTTTAAACTTCTTAATGTCAGTTTTGGGAATAAGGCTGTTCAATTGATGTGTATATTTCTATCAATGAAATTGTTTGAGATGTTCTTTTAGTAACATAATTTTACTATGCAACCAGACTGTGCTATAAGGTAGTGTATTCCACAAGTATGATAATAGCAAGGAAAACATGTACTGGGTATTTCAATAGCAAAACACTAGACATTATCCATACAATTTGAGGTATAGTTAGTCAGTTAGTAGGCATGCCTGTGTGTCATTGATACACAGAGAACTGTGGAGTTTTCAAGATTGTTTTCCAGATATTCAAGGAATAGCGCTGCGCTATGTATACTCTTGTGAGATAGTTCTGTATCCTTTTCTGAATACAAAGCTTTAGGAAAAAAAGGAAACATAAAAAGCTATTGAGTTCTTTCTTCAGTTCCCACTGAGTTGCAGACATTCCAGAAAGACAGAGGTTAAATATCACTTACTTTAGTTCTTTTTTTTTTCTTTTTCTTTTTTTTGAGACAGGGTTTCTCTGTGTAGCTTTGCGCCTTTCTTGGATCTCACTCTGTAGACCAGGCTGGCCTTGAACTCACAAAAGATCCACCTGGCTCTGCCTCCTGAGTGCTGGGATTATAGGTGTGTGCCACCACCACCCGGCTTACTTTAGTTCTTATCTAATATAGACATTCAACTATAGATAGTGTGTACTTGCCCCAGAACCATGAATAGTTTCATTGAAGTTGTACATAAATGTTTCATAAGTGTAAGTAACCTACTAAGTATAAAAGTAAAGGATTTCTATAGAACAGTAAGCAGGCCTGCTCAAGTGCCCAGATTCAAGAAGTTGAAAAGAATCTTTAATGATGAGTGTAGGCACATACAGTAACAACAAAAATATACATGTTCATCTAACCTCTTCAACTTAGTCTCTGAATACTGGCTGTTTAATGTCCATACTTAAGAATATATTAAATATTAAAACACTTTGTTTTTCACCTAGAATGTAGTTGAGGCTACTGTTATCCAATGTTCATAATCAGGGAATTTAGTGAATCTTGCTGTATGGTCTTAGACATAGTCACAATGATTAAGGTGTGTTCTCATCCTAATATTAACAATACTCATTGTGTATCAATTTCCTCAAACATAAATGATTTCATCTTAGGAGATGTTTGTTAAGACTGAGAGTATTTTAAAGACAGGTTAAAATATTTTAGCCTGCAATGAAACTCCTTAAAACTCAAAAAGTAAACAACTCAACATCAACAGGAAGTCCTTGAAACTTACAAGATATAGTGACCCTGTCCTTCCTCAAGCTTATAATAAGCAATGATAACAAAGGAGAGATGAGAGATATTCACATATAAGCCAAGCTAGTAGAAGCTTAGACTAGCCAAAATGCCTAGAAGAGGCAAAAAGTAGCCAGCTCTCATAAAAGAGGTAAAGACTAAATGAACTGCAAAAGAGGGTGCTGACTAGTCATACTGTTTAGACAAATCAGAAACTATCTGAGTCACTATCTGACCAACTGAGCTGCCTAAAAGTCAAAAACTGCAGTGGAATTATAGGTTTCTTGAGCCATCACCCATGTTAGACTTTTAGTGATACCTTTGAGTCATTTATACTCCTATAATTCTTCACCCATAAGTCTGTAAGTAAACCCAATAAATTCAATCAAGTTGGAATTTATTGGACTTTGTTGGTATTCTTACTTTTGTGTGTCATTGATTCTATACCAGAAGCAATAGTCATTTTTCCCATTTCCCCAGGAACAGTGTAATGAAATTTTAGGGTATCTATCCTAGCTATTAAAATTCACTAAGGTGCAAAAACACAGCCATGTGATTTTCAGCCAGTGAAAATAAAAATTCAAGACATCTGTGGGATAAAGAAAACTCAAAGATGCCTTTTTACCAAAGGGACAGAGATGCTTAAGCCTCCATACAACAGACAAATTTTTGAAAGTAAGCATTGTGTGACTTAATAGATTTCCAAAAGTATGTATAGAATATGAATATAACACGTGTCAGTCCTCCAATAGTCTATTTTATAAATTGTCTAACTATTAAAAGTATAATACTTCATGATGCTTGAAAAGTTACAAGGAGTCTCAGTCTTCTTCAATGATAAACAATAGTTTGAATTTCTTTCTGCACTAATTTTTTAACTTGAAGTGACATGAATTTATGAAACAACACATGATCACTGAAGCTTGTTATAAATCAGATGTGTAGTATGCATCTCAGAGACCTCAGTGATGAAGGCAATGTTGTAAGTCATGACAGACTGCTTGGAATTTAATGTTGACAAACTCAGCATTTATTCAAGTTATTATCCTGGGCTGCCTTTTGGAGAAAACTGACCATTTCATTATTTTGTCACACCTGACACCAGAATCTTAGAGAAAAATAGAATTTAGTTACCAACCCCATTATTAGCCTTCTAGAATCTCATATATCCTTAGCTTATCAACACAGAGTTTGTCTTTTTGGTCTGCATTACTCAATCTGCCTTCTGTTTCCGAAGAATGATGACTTTTATGGGCATCCATCTTTTTAGCAAAGCCAATACAAATTACGTATCCATGTTTCAGATGCTATCGTATGGGCAATCTTAGTGACCACCTTGGCATATCCCCATTGTAACATGTGCTTCATCAATGGTTTCTACCACACAAATGAAAGGCACTTTCCTCTATTGTGACTTCCTATATAGGCTTACACAAGAACCTAAGAAGTCTAAAGAAACAAGGGATCTGTCTGTATTTTAGGTAAATCAGTACAGTGATTTGATTTCTTGTCTAATAGCCTTTATGGGATTTTTTTTTACAAGTAGATGGGAATATAGTGTGAAAATAAAGACAATGTAATTCAAATTCTAGTTTTCATTCTTACTTATTAGCCAGTAAACATTTCAGTGTTCTATTTCCTTTCTGTTATGTTTAATAGTTACAGGATTTTAGTTGGTTTTAATATATAATATGTAAGATAATATCTTACAGATATACTTCTCCAATGGATCATTATAGCTCCTTGTTGACCTGCAAATGTAAGGATGTTACTGACTGCTAGGTAAACTTCAACAGTGAAGTTCTCTAATCCATTTGTATATTTTTGTGAGCCCTAGCATTTGATATAAATGCTTTATGATGGACAAGGTTTTATTGTTGAATCTGTACAGTGAACTGAGTTTATCAATTGTAAATTTTAAGAGATGTCCCCCAAGATTTGGACCATTTAATCCCACAGCTAGATACAATGATTCACTGTTCCATTTGCCAGACTTGTATTTGGTCTAGGCTATTGAAATCATGGCTTCCACTACTTTCATTATGACATTAGCAGGAGACATGTGTGACTGTTACATTTTGGCTTCTGCCTCACACATGACTGGATACAGTTGTAGTTGCATTTCTAATCAGAGAAGGCTAGAAGAGTAATGAAACTGGTAAAGATAAAGGTTAAGATGTTCAATAAAATTAGTTTTGTAAAGGCCTTTTTTTTTCCATCCAAATACATATATGAAACACATACAAACTTCTAGCATCACCAATTTTTGTCATAGATTTTAGATCTATAGTAGAGCACCTTTGGTAGTACAATCCATTTTCTACTATTCCTCTGGCCACAGGTCCTGTCAATTGACCATAGTCTAGAAATCACAGGAATAGTTTGGGAGCAGTGTACACATCTGCTCTACCCCTTGAGCTATTTGGTCTTACTCTTTCATCTTTCTATAATCTTTAAATTATATATATATATATATATATATATATATATATATATATATATATCCTACATGTATGCCTGTGTGCCACATATGTACCTGGTAGCCATAGAGGCCAACAGATGGTATCACATTCTCTGGAACTGGAGTTAGAGATTTTTGTGAACCTCTATGTGTATGTTTGGAATCAATGTGGTCCTCTGGAAGAGGAGCCAGTGATTATAGTTACTGAGCCATAACTCTCAGTATTTGGCCACATTTTTGATAAATCAGTGATAGTATATCTATCTTAGATAAATATGTCATCCACATACATGTGGGATTCAGATGATTTTAATTAAATTGTTTGTTATGGCTAAATGTTTTGTACAAATTCCTTCCAGAATGATTCAAACAACTACGTTTCTGAGGTTGAGTAACAAGTAATGATTGTCTTTCAGGATGTTTGCTCACTACTTTTGCCAATGAGAAGAACATCATCACTGAACTGTAGGTAACTGATGCTGGCTTGGAGCTCAGATGATTTAAGTTTAATTTTACCCATTTTTGATTTTGTTTAATATGTCACTGAATTTTTCTTTTATTTTGAATCAAAGACTATTGGTAGGACTTTTGTAATGTTTTACATTTACTCATCATCTGCAATCAGGGATACATTACTTCTTCATTTCCAATATATAAACATTTTCTTTTTTTCCTTTTTCTTTTTTTTTCTTGGCTGTATTGCTATAGCTGTATCCTCAGCACGAATTAATGGACGAGTGTTCTATTTAGCTCATGTTCTGAGTATAGGTTGGCCATTATATGTATAAACATTATTATGCTCTGATCTACTAAAAAAAGAGAAGTAGTGAAATAGGAAAATAATAGGAAACAGTCAGGATACAATACTGTAGATAAGAAGGAATCCAAAAACAATTTTTATAAAGAAAAGGAAAGGCTTGTCATTTTTATCTTTGCTGTGGAAATGAAGGCTGGAATAACATCCAGATTTCTCTTTTGTAACCTACTTGGCTGTGTACTCCTGGGGTTTCCTCTGAAGTCTTAACCAGTCAGATCAGAATGGGCTCTGGGAAGCTGAACACAACCTTGCTTTCTACAGGGACAAATAAGAGTGTCTGTGCCCATTACAACCTGAATTAGGGACAGTATTCTCTAATCTACCATTTCTGCAAGTGTAGAATCTGTCTACAAACTGCTTCTATTGAGCAAGCCTGAGAATGTTAGGTTATTTGTACTCTTGCACCAAAGGGAATCAAATGGTAGTATGCACAGAAGATACCAGAGTATCAGCTATGTTTCCACCAAGTATCTGTGATACTTAAAGAATGTAAAAAGCAGTCAGAACTAGGCAAGAAATCAGTACCTGAATTGTGATTTGGGCTGATAACCAAATGATTTTGCCTTTCTCACATATACTAACCTGTGTTCCATCTTATCCTCACATCTATACAAAGTTCATATGATTCCTTTTCCAAGAAATAGGCTCCAATTGTAAATGAAATTTGGAGTGTTCTGCTTTTCAGGAAAGTCCACAATGACCACCATGTACACCTGCGTTCTCTGTGTGTGGTCAATATATAATCATTTTCTGGGTCCATATTGGCACTCTACATGGCCACAGCTTACTGGGTGTAGAGGAGAAGCCCTTGTAGCTTAAAGATTTGAAAATGTCCCCCAGGTAGACAGTTTTAAATGTGTGCCCTTTCTTATGATGAATCTTATTTGTATATACAGTGTAGCTAGATTTGTAAGATAGTTTGCAAAATGAAAATACCTAAATGGTCATTTAGGTTTTAGGAAAAGTTAGACCTCATTGACTCATAGTAAGTATGAGTCAATTTTATCTGAGACAAAATTAAAGCTTAATTAATTACATGAAAAACTGATTCATTGTATTACTACTTTTAATAACTTTTAATAACCCCTGATCAAATTGACTTTTCTATCTCCGTGTTTCAATTAACTGAGCCATGTTATGACTGAAAAATCCAGTTTAAAATACTATCATAAAATCAATCATCACAGTACTGTTTTCTGTCTGCCTAACTGTTTCTATATGTCGACACTAAGTACTTTGTAATACTATAATGAAATGATAAGTATTAAGATGGCACAGTGAAATGGGAAGGCAGATGAAAGGGTACTACTGCTTGCCATTTCAACAGCTCTAAGCAAATAGAGATTAAAAACCTTACTGTGGTTTGCACATCTTAGTGGGAACAATTTTTTTCAATGATATATTTATTTTTTTAAAAAAAAAAAGGTTCTACTTTACATCTTAATAAAATGTCCTTGCAAAGTGAAACATGATAGTAAGAAACACTAAAAATTTACAGCGGGAACCTGGAAAAAAAACAAGATTCCCCTCAATGGAAGGATGGGTAAAGAAAATATAGTATATATACACAATAGATTACTACTCGGCAGTAAAAAAAAAATGACATCATAAAATTTGCAGGCAAATGGATGGTACTAAAAAATATCACTCTAAGTGAGGTAACCCATACTCAGAAAGACAAAAGCAGTATGTACTCATTCATAAGTGGATACATAAGACCACAACCAGAGAAGCTAGCCAACAAGGAGGACTCTAAAAGGGGTATATGGATTACTCTGGGAAGGGGAAATAGATGAGATAGCCATAAGTAAACTAGGGTTGGGCAGAAATAGAGAGTGTGGGGGGAAATAGAGCGTAGGGGATGAGAGGTGAGAATTTCTATACTGAAAAAAGTCCTCCATGTGCATCTAAAATATCAAAATGCAATTAAAATATTAAGATTAAAAAATTTATTCTCTAATGCAAACAGATCAAATTCCAGTTGAATCAATTGCTAGCTAAAACACGGGGTGGATTGTGCAACTTCTAAGAACTTCTTTTAATTTTACTACAAAGGGTTTTGCCTTGAAGTCTCCACTCCCTTTATTCCATTTAGCATCAGGCTTTTATTTAAACTTTTTATATTTTTGAGCTCTTGACTTAGCTCAATTACTCTTCCTAGTGCTCCTTTTTCTCCTTAAACAGTACATTTTGTATTTCTCTTTGTCCAACATACTCTTTTTCATTATAAACCTGCATAAGAACGATTACTAATAACCACATGACACAATCAATACTAGACTGTCTTGAAATCTTCTTTACCAATGTTGTTAATCCAAAATCTTTTCAATTTAACCTTAGGCAGATCTTCAGGCAAGGGAAAAAAGCAGCCACATTCTTTACCAAAATATGACAAGAATGACCTTCAGGACACTTACTAATATTCTTCCCCTTTGAAACTTCTTGAACTGACCCATCATATTATATCATCATATTATATTACAGTGCCCTTAGTAGCACTGTCCATTATTCTACTAGGATGGCTGAATAAGATCTACTCAAAGTGCTCAATTGGTTTTCTAGTCCAATGTGCCAAAGCACACATTCTACCATCAGCAGCATGGTCAGACCTGTCATATCAATACTTCAGTCCTTTGTATCAACATATGCTTTAGTCATTGTTCCATTGATGTGACTCTATACCATGACCAAGGCAACTCTTATCAAATAAAGCATTTTATAGGGGTATTGCTTATAGTTGCAAAGGGTTAGTTCTTTATCATCATGCTGAGGGAATGGTGGGATCATGTCCTCACTCATGGCACTAGACCAGTAGCTGGGAACTACTTCCTGATCTGTAGGTAAAGAGAGAGAATGATAGATAGATACATTGGGCCTCACATGGGCCATTAAAGCCTCAGAGCCCATATTCAGTGACACACTTCCTCCAAGATAGCCATACCTTCTAATCCTTCCAATCCTTTCAAAGAGTTCCAATCCCTTGTGACTATGTATTCAAATATATGAGCCTTTGTGGCCATTCTTATTCAAACTATAACAAGCAAGTAGTCTAGATATTTTATTTATATTCTGTATTTTAGAATAGCAATTATGATTTATAGAAGGATTCATATTAGTACTATCAAGCTGTCTGTACATGTACACACATGTTTGTATATATATATATATATGATTTAAAATATTACAAAGTATCAGTATTAGACTATGTTTGTATATATATTAAATTTTGTCATGTAAGAATGAATAGTTTTCAAAATAAAATAGACTACTCTAACTTACAGATACCCTCTTCAGGAGGCCCCACTAACATATTGTATAATAGTCTATGTCTCAAGAGGCATGATGACCAATACTTATATATACCTTTTAAATGACCTGCTTAGATTCATTTCAAACCAGAACAGATATGTTCTGATGTGATTACATATCGTACCAACACTCATCATGGGACCAAACTTTCATGACAATTCACGAAAAAGCTAGTCTCACTCAGAATAGACTGGAGGTATTACCTGTTCAGAGTCCAAAGGATCTACTTTTAGATAAAACTTTTATGTCCATTGTTTCAGGCACAAAATTTTAAGCCTCTGTCAAGACAACTGAAAAAATAGATTAATATACAAAATAACCCCTAATATCAACAGCTATACTAAATCACAGTTCACTGATAAACAATGGAAAGATGATCCAGTTTGGTGAAATTCTCCTGAGAGGCCACCAGAAGACCTTAGACAATATTTATCACATTGAAACCAATAAAAATATAGATACCTTAAAACTTCACATAAATTCAGATACAATCAAACAAATTTATTAAGAACGTGAATCTTTTAAACACACACACACACACACACACACACACACACACACACACACACACACGTACACTAACAAAAATAGCACCCAAAAACAGATGTTCTCCCGCTTTGGATCAAGAAAAGAGAGGGAGAACAAGGAATAGGAGACCATGGTAAATGAAGACCACATGAGAAAAGGAAGAATCAAAGAGCTAAAGAGGCCCACAGAAATCCACAAAGATACCCCCACAAAAGACTGCTGGCAATGGTCGAGAGACAGCCGGGACTGACCTACTCTGGTGATGGGATGGCCAAACACCCTAATAGTTGTGCCATAAACCGCATCCAAGGACTGAGGAATCTGGATGCAGACATCCATGGCTAGGCCCCTGGTGGAGCGCTGGGAGTCTAATTAGTGAGAAAGATTAGGGTTTATATTAGTGAGAATAGTTGAAACCAAGGTTGGATAAAGCACATGGACAAATAACCAAATGAATGGAAACACATGAACTATGAACCAAAGGCTGAGGGGCCCCCAACTACATCAGGCCCTCTGAATAGGTGAGACAGACGATTGGCTTGATCTGTTTGGGAGGCATCTAGGCAGTGGTACCAGGTCCTTGGCTCGTTGCATGAGTTAGCTGTTTGAAACCTGGGACTTATGCAGGGATGCTTGGCTCAATCTGGGAGGAGGGGACTGGACCTGCCTGGACTGAATCTATCAGGTCGATCCCAGTCCTCGGGGAAGACCTTGATCTGGAGGAGGTGGGAATGGGGGGTGTGCTGGGGGGAAGGGGAGGGGGGCAGGAAGGGAGAGAACAAGGGAATCTGTGGCTATTATGTAGAACTGAATAGTATTGTAAAAGTAAAATAAAATAAAATGCAGAAAAAAAACAGATGTTCTCATATCAAGTAGTCCTGAAAAATGACCCAATATGAATCAGTGTAGTTTCATAATTTCTAAAGTAAAGATGAATATTAAACCCAACTCTAAAGATGAATATCAAATTGGCTACATAAAAAGAAAACAATTTATGAATTTTGCTTACCATAACCAAGTCATTTATTAGATGAGTCAATTGAACCTTCATAATAACAGACATGACAAATTTATCTTCTTTAAAAATTTCAATCAAGAGCACAAGACAAATCCCGATTTGAGCCGTGGGTGTGTAGTAAGAAATCTCAACTCATAAAACTAAACAACTAGAGGGCTTTTTACAAATAACATTAGATCAAAATCAAAAGTTTTCTTCCCTTAATTAATTGATCAATATTGTTTTATAATTTGTGGATAATCCTGGGTCAAAAAATCAGGCAAAATCTCCTGGAATCTAGAGTTCTTCCCCATTGTAATGATCAGGAAATGGGCCATGAATTTCCTGCTCTGGCTGGCTTGACAAAATTGTTTATGATTTTCTGCTTGCTATCCTGCATTCCAAAATAAATTAAGGGACAGAGATTGATAAAGAAATATGGATTTATTTAAATGTTTCTCAGTTCAAGGAAGGAAAGAGTCCTGGTTTTTGTAACCCTTCCTGTAGCAATGTTAAGATTTTATGAAAACATTGATATAAAACCTGAGAAACAATCATTTTAAATTTAATTATAAGATGATGTCCTTAGCTAATTTTTTATCAACTTGACACAAGCTGGAGTCAAAGAGAAGAGGACATCTAAATTGGGAAACGGCTCTACAAGACTAGCCTGTACACAAGTTTGCAGTGAAGTTTCAAAAATAGTGATTGATCTGAAAGATCCCAACTCATTATATGTGGGCAAGTTGTCCTAGGTGCTAAAATAAATCAGGCTAAACAAGCCATAAAGAAGCAAGACAGTACTCAAAATGTTTTCATGTCCTCTACATCTGTTCAAAGAGAAGACATCTTGGGAGGGACTCCATCACAGCTGAGTATTACAGCTGAAGTTCATTGTTATCCAAAGCACCAATAACTACTTCTAATTATTTGATATAGTATCCTACTATCTACTGTTTAATTTGTCTGAGCATCAGTGATTCTGGTATCAAAGTGTGAATGATATTGAAGGCTGTCAAGTGAAATACAATGAATATTTCCTTTTGTTCCAAAGGGCAAAAACCAGAAAAGGTACATAAATAAACACAAAAGACAGAATTTTAGTTTTATATATTGAATTAATATCTGTCCATTTTGTCCATCATATTAGCAGCATTCAGTGAAAGCTATACCCCTGATCATTTACTTTATTTCTTTTGTTTATTGAAAACAGACTTTTTTCATTGCATAAATTCTGATTATGTTTCACCCACAATTCCTTCCAGATTCTCTATACCTCCCCATCCACTCAAATCCATATCTGTTCTTTCTGTTTCATTAGATAACAAACATGTAAAAATATGGAGAAATAAATAAAATAAAAGCCAACAAAACTAAATAGGACAAAACAAATAAACCAAGAGGGGGAAAAAAAGAGAACCAAAGGAAAAGCACAAGAAACACATAGAGATGCAAATTGGAAAACACAGAAATCCCCCCCCCCCCAAAAAAAAACCCAATTGTAAACCATACCATATGCACAGAAGACTATAGTGTAAGAAAACACAGGGGAAAAAAATGCCTAGATAAATATTATGACAAAAATAACCTCCAAAAGTGCCATTAAGTTTATTTTGGGTTTACCATCTACTGCTGGGCATGGGGCCTGATATCAAGAGAGGTTTGTCTACCCTATGGGACACTCTTGAAGAAAACTATTTTCTTTTGCACGTAATTATCAATAAGAGATAGCTTCTGGGTAGGGATTTGGGCTCATGTCCACTTCAGTTCTCAGAAGTGGGACTCTATCAGGCCCAGGGGTTTGAAGGTACTGCACATGCTGCTTCAGCCTCTGTGAGTTCAAATGTGCATTATTCCTGCTATGTTAAGAAGGTCTCTCATCTCTCGGCTGCATAAAATTTAAACTATAAAATTCTAGTACCCCAGGATGACAGTATAGGGAATGTACTACCTTCTTCTAGGCTCAGTGGGCAATGCACTCAGGTGGATATACCCACACACAGACGTGCACATATATGTTTATATGTTATTAATTTACATATAATTAAAATAACAAAAGTAAATCTTGAAAAGAACAGATGATCTTAGAATTGGGATGTAGCTCAATTGCAGAGTGCTTGACTGACCTGTAAGGAGCACTGTTGTGAACTCTGATGGCACCTCAGCGGCGTGCAAGGACATAAAATGCCATCCTTCCACTCATGAGGTGGGTATAGGATAATGAGAAGTTCAAGGTAATCTGTCATTAGATTACAAAATAGGAGCTAGGCTAAACTACACAGAATCCCTAAAAGGGTGTATATAATCTTTAAGAAAGCCTGTCCCTTAGTCAAATGTTTATTAAGTAGCACATCTGCTTTTCTTCAGAGGTGATGAAAGACAACTCAACATAGAGTTCCCATGTTATCAACTAAGGACAATAAACATGTACTTGGAAAACAACTGAAAAAAAGTCTGTAAAATCAGTATTTCAAGATCACTAGAAACATAAAAATAAAAAATAAATACTCTCGTTTCAAAGACAAAATACATGTATGTGACGAAAATATTAGAGTGCCATGCAAAATCTTTTATAACTTGAGAACAGCTGCTACTCTTGCCTCTCTTGCTTCTTTGGTCTCTTGCTCCTCTTCCCTGTTATCTGTCTGTCTGCCTGCCTGGCACATGTCCCCATTCCAACACAGCCTTTTTCTTTTTCTTTTACACTCCCCCTCCCCCATCCCCAATAAACCTCTTGCACTAAAAGAGAAAAGAGGACAGCTGCTAATATTAAGTATTCCTGCATTAAGAGAGATTATGTCTTTTATTATACATGTGGTGAAAATTATTTTTAACGTAACATATGTAATAGACATTGTAACAAGATATACATAGCAAAATAAAACAATACATTGGGACCTATGAATATGTAAAACAGAAAATAAATAACACAGTCAATAATAGCAGGTCCAGTATCTGCTATGAAGTGTGAAATTGTTGCAGCTCCTTCTCCTCATATACAATCAACACACAAATGATAACTCTCTCTCATCTGAAAATTAGAGCAGCACTTTCCAAATAAGAACTACTAATACCACCAAATAATCTATACACAGAGTATTCTGTGGCCAAGCATGTTCAGAATCCAATTCAATTCATTTTCTACTTTCATTTGGAAAGTCTCAGGGAATGAAATGTTAAAAGCTCTGAAAGTATCTAAAGGAAAGAATTCTATTTTTAGATGTTTATATTCTCAAATTCCAATTAGTGGATAAAATGCCTGGAATCATGAGTACATGGCTATAAACACACACACACACACACACACACACACACACACACACACACACACACGTAATATATTTATATTTAAATTATCATAATTTCCATTAAAAGAAACTGGACTATTCTTGTGAATATAGCAATTGAGAAACCCTGCTTTAGGAGTGTTATAAAGCCTCCCATAGAACACTGTGTAGTCAGAGGTCTATATAGTCTATAAATATGTGCAATTCAAGTCATGATCCACAAGTTTAGGTTATTTTATAAAATTTTACTTTTCTTCCTTATGACAGAAATATATTTTATCTCTGTTTATAAGTGAAACGATAATCTTATGAAAAGTTGAAATGGCTTAATCAAGATCCATAGCCTGCTCACCTGCACATTTTTTTTTCTGTCACTACAATGAAAAGTGTATCACTTACAGAACTATTTTTTCCAATTTGAAGGTTTTTTTTTTTTTTTTTTTTTTTTTTTTTTTTTTTTTCCTGTTAACCAACTCTGTCTTCTAGGGAGTGCTGACATTTTAAGGCTGATGGAATTGCTCTCATTTCCTTCATCAGTGCTGGTTCATCTAATTAGTCTGATAACACATGAAATCTTGGCGGGCAGCATGTCTTGGAATCACTGAGACCAAGGCCAACAAGTACTTCTGGTCTTCCAAATGGTGATAAGGGTGGCCTTGCTAACGATGGCTGTCCTTTTACATTTTCACCTCTATAACACAAACGTTCCAAACATGTTTGGATCCTATACCTGGAAGCGCTAGTCATTTTGTATTAGAATTGCAACCCAATTTTGCAAAAACATTTTTCAATTTCTACCTAGATTAAAAAAGCTTTAAGAAATGTTATTTTGCATGCTACTAAATGTAATATTGTCTTTAGTATTTTATTAATAATCCACATATTTCTTTTGAAAGACAAAATAAAATTATATTCTGAAATTTAATTAATTTCTACAAAGTAACTATATACTTTGTACAAACTACATATTGTGATACATAGTCTGTGTTTCAGGGCAGACATTGAGATGATGACAATTAGTTTTCCAAAGGGTTTTTATACTTTTAACTGCAGTAGTATAATAGAATTTGCTGTAGTTCTAAATAATTAAATAATGTTCTGAGGTAATTAAATTTGTTCTAAAATGGTACAGTTCTTTTCATTTGTTTTTATCCAGATTTAGTTATTTGAGTATACATGGACATAATTATTTAGAGTACTTTATACATTAAAACTCAAACTCAGTGGCTGGTCATGTAAAAATAAAAAAAGCTTGAGTCTGTATTTTTTTGCTAGTATTAAGATTTCTTCAGCGTAGTAGATTATTAACAGATCATTTCTCTCCCTCGTTGACTGGCTTTTGACCTTTTGTAATTTTTCTTCACAACACTATTAAAGGATGGGCAGAAGAGATGTTAAACCTAAATTAGTCTACTTGTTAGTCAGTCAATGAGTCAGCAAGAATCTGCAGGGAGCCCATAGTGTACAAATTACTGCAATTTTCTCTGGGATTGTCTATTAGTCAGAGAAATATCCCAATATTCCTTCACTCTATTTAGTACTCATACATTTTTGAATTCCTATCATGTATGTTCTTTTTGTTCCAGCACATATTAGTTATTAATATTTATTATAACTGATAATTTCATGTGCTAGGAAAATGTCATCTATATAATTTCAAATATATTAATATAAGTCCTGCATAAAGAGAATGTCAGACTGGCCATGCTTTATAAGAACTTTTGGTGGTAATTATCATTTCCTTGTGGCCTACTGTTTCAATAGTCTAAAAGCTGAAGGGAGGAGACACAACCATAGCTCTTTAGAATAGCTTCATTCCTGCCATGATGGTTATATTAAGACATCACTAAAATCTAAATGTGTGTGTGTGTTTCAGAAGAATTTAAAATTTTTCTGGCAATTACTGTAACCTTAATCTTTTAGTTAAATATATATTATTTTATTTATTTACTCACTCATCAGTTTAATTTTTTATTTTACAATCTGACTGCTGTTTGCCCCCCTTTCTCTTCTGCCAGCCCCTTCCCTCATCTCCCCTCAGTCTACTACCATCCACTCCTCCATTTCTATTCAGAGGTGGGCAGGACTCCCATGGATATCAACAAAACATGACATATCAAGTTAAAGGCTGGTCTGGGCAAACCAGTATGAGGATAAGTGTCTCAAAAGCCAGCAAGAGTCAGAGACATCCCCCCTCCTCCCACTGTGGGAGTTGCAGAAGAAGACCAAGCTACACAACTATAACATATATGCAGACTGCCTAGGTCAGTTCCATGCAGGCTTCCTGGTTGTTAAATCAGTCTCTGTGAGCCCCTGTGAGCACTGGTTAATTGATTTTGTGGGTTTTCATGTGACATTCTTACTGCCTCAGGCTCCTACAATCCTTCCTTCCTCTCTTCTGCAGGATTCCTCAAGTTTCACCTAATGTTTGGCTGTGTGCCTCTGCATATGTTTCCATCAATTGCTGGGTGATGCCTCTCTGATGACTTTTGGGCTAGGCACTGATGTGAGTATAGGAGAAGGTCATTAGGAATTGTTTCATTGATTTTATTTTGCTGCTGCTGTTTTGTTCTTGGTCCTCATTGGTTCTATCCCAGGTCTCTGGGCTGTCCAGCTTCTGGGTCCTGGTACTCCAGACAGTGTCAGGGGTAGGCTCCTCTCATGGTATTGGTCTCAGGCTGGACTAGTTACTGGTTTGCCATTGGTTTGTTCGTTATTGACTTGCTTTATATTGCTTTTACTATGTATAGGTTAAGTCCCTTGTATCCCTATTTTCTTTGAGACTTTTATCATGAAGTGGTGTTGGATTTTGTAAAAGATTTTTCAGCATCTACTGAGATGATAATATGGGTTTTTTCTTTCAGTTTCTTTATATGGTGAATTACATTAACAGACTTTCTTATGTTGAACCATGCTTGCATCTCTGAAATGAAGCTTATTTGATTATGGTGGAGATGATCTTTTTGATGTGTTCTTAGATGCCATTTGCAAATATTTTACTGAGTATTTTTGCATCAATGTTCATGGAGGATATTGGTCTGTAATGCTATTTCTTTGTTTAATCTTTAGGTGGTTTCAGTGTCAGAGTAACTGAGACCACATAGAAACAATTGGACAATGTTCTTTCCGTTTCTGTTTTGTGGAATAATTTTACAAGTATTGGTATTATCTCTTTCTTGATAGTCTGTTAGACCTCCACATTAAAACTGTCTGGCTGGAGGCTATGTTTGGTTTTTTTTTTGGGGGGGGGGCTGGGTGAATTTTGATGACTGCTTCTATTTCCTTAGGGTTTGTAGATTAAATTGTTTATGATCTTGATTTAACTTTGGTAAGCAGTATCTATCAAGACATTTGTCCATTTCTTTTAGATTTTCCAGTTTTGTCGAGTAAAGTTTTTTGAAGTATGACTTAATGATTCTTCGTACTTCCTTGGTATCTGTTGTTATGTGCCCTTCCCATTTCTGATTTTGTTAGCTTGGATATTTACTCCCTGACTTTTAGTTGGTTTGGATCAGAGTTTGTGTTCCTTGTTGATTTTCTCAAAGAACCAACACTTTGTTTCATTGATTCTTTAGATTGTTCTCTTTGTTTCTATTTTACTGATTTCAGTCCTCAGCTTGATCATTTCCTGCCGTCTACTCCTCTTGGGTCTGTTTGCTTCCTTTTGTTCTATGGCTTTCAGGTGGGCTGTTGAGTTGCTAGTATGAGATATCTCTAAGTTTTTTATGAAAGCACTTAGTGCTAAGAACTCTCCTCCCAGCACTTCTTCCATTGTGTCCCACAAGTTTGGGTATGTTGTTCATTCATTTTTTTTTAATTCTAGGAAGTCTTTAATTTCTTTATTGACCTAGTGGACATTCAATAAAGAGTTGTTTGGTTTCTGTGAGTTTGTAGGCTTTCTGTATTTCTATTGCTGAAATCCAACTTTAACTCATGGTGGTCTGATATCTGGTTTCTTGTATCATTTGAGACTTGATTTGTGACCAAGTATGGTCAGCTTTGGAAAAGGTTCCATGAAGTGCTGGGAAGAAGGCATATTATTTTTGTTTGGATGAAACATTCTGTATACCTGTTAGGTCCATATTTGAGTAATAATGTTTTCTAACTCCATTATTTATCTGTTTAATTTTTGTCTAGATGACCTGTCCATTGTTGAGAGTGAGGTGTTGAAACCTCCCTTTATTAACATGTGTGGTTTGATGTATGATTTAAGCTTTACTGATGTTTCTTTTACAAATGTGGGTGTTTTTGAATTTGGGGCATAAATATTCAGAACTGAGACATCATCTTGGTGGATTTTTTATTTGGTGATTATGAAATATCCTTCTCCATCACTTTTAATTAATTATGTTGGAAGTCTATTTTGTTGGATATTAGAACCACTATACCAGCTTGTTTCTTGGGCCCCTTTGCTTAGAAAATATTTTTCCAATCCTTTACTCTGAGGTAATGTGTCTCTTTGATGTTGAGGTGTGTTTCTTATTTGCAGCAGAATGAAGGATTGTTTTAGCATCCATTCGTTAGCCTGTGTCTTTTTATTGGGGAATTGAGTCCAATTGATATTGAAGGATATTAATGACCAATGATTATTAATTCCTTTTTTATGTTATTTTTAATTTTATAGTTTAATTTAATTCTACATATCAGCCACGGATTCCCTTGTTTGCCCCCCCACCCCCCACCCCCACCCCTACCCCGCCTTCCCCCTAGCCCATCCCCCATTTCCATCTCCTCCAGGGCAAGGACTTCCCTGGGGATTCAGCTTAGCCTGGTAGGTTCAGTCAAGGCAGGTCCAGTCTCCTCCTCCCTTCACCCAGGCTGAGCAAAGTGTCCCTGCATAGGCCCCAGGCTCATGCACTAAGGACAGGTTCCGAACCACTGCCTGGGGGCCTCCCAAACAGTTAAAGCTAATCAACTGTCTCACTTATCCAGAGGGCCTGTCAACTGTCTCACTTATCCAGAGGGCCTGATCCGGTTGGGGGCTCCTCAGCTATTGGTTCATAGTTCATGTGTTTCCATTAGTTTGGCTATTTGTCCCTGTGCTTTATACAACCTTGGTCTCTAATTCTCGCTCATACAAACCCTCCTCTTTCTTGTCAATTGGACTCCTGGAGCTCCACCAGGGGCCTGGCCGTGGATCTCTGCATCCGGTTCCCTCACTCATTGGATGGTGTTTCTAGCACAACAATTAGGGTGTTTGGCCATCCTATCACCAGAGTAGGCCAGTTCAGGCTGTCTCTCGACCACTACCAGTAGTTTATTGTGGGGGTATCTTTGTGGATTTCTGTGGGCCTCTCTAGCACTTTGCTTCTTCCTATTCTCATGTGGTTTTCTTTCTTTGTTTGTTTGTTTGTTTGTTCTTTTGTATAGTAGTTTGAGCTGGCATGTCTGATCTCTTAGAATTTACAAGACATCAGTACTGGCCCTCCTGGCATTTAGAGTCTCCATTGAGAGAAACTGTGAATAATTTCAATAGGTCTGCCTTTATATGTTACTTGCCCCTTTTCCTTTGCAGCTTTTATTATTCCTTCTTTGTTCTGTAAGTTTAGTGTCTTGATTATTATGTGATAGGGAGATTTTCTTTTCTGGTCTGATATATTTGGTGGTCTGTAAGCTTCTTGTACCTTTGTAGGCATCTCCTTCTTTAGATTAGGAAAGTTTTCTTCTATGATTTTGTTGAAAATATTTTTTTTTAAAGATAGAAGTTTTCCTTTGAGCTACCAATTGTCTCCTTCTTTTGTGGCTATTATTCTTAGGATTGGTCTTTTCATAGTGTTCCATATTTCCTGGGTATCTGTTTCAGGAACTTTTTAGATTTATCATTTTCTTTGACCACTGTATTGATTTATTCTATTGCATTTTCTATGCCTGAGATTCTGTCTTCTATCTTTTGTATTCCGTTGGTGATGTTTGCATCTGTGGTTCCTGCTTGTGTCTCTAGATTTTTCATTTCCAGAATTCCCTTAGTGGTGATTCCATTATTGCTTCTATTTCCATTTTCAGATCTTGAACAGTTTTTATTTGTTTCTTTCAATTGCTGTTTGTTTTTTCTTGGCTTTCTTTTTTTCCCCCTGAATTTTCTTAAGGGATTTATTCATTTCCTTCTTGAGGCCCTCAATCATCTTCATAAAGTTGGTTTTATAGTCGTTTTATTATGCTTCTGTTGAGTTGGAACATTCAGGTCTTGTTGTAGCAGGCTAGCTGGGTGCTGGTGGTAACATATTGCCTTAGATGTTGTTTCTTGTGTAATTCCCCTGGCCTCTAGTCATACAAATTTGGGATAATTAAAGGTCTGGATACAGACTTAACATCATTTTAAAAAGACCTCAGTTTTGTTCACTAAATAAAAGATTAGATACCCCTTTTATTTAAGAACAGGCTAGTTTAGGACACTGTTACTAAAAGTCACTCTCCAAAACATGATAGTAAACCTAAGGATAGCAAAGAAAAAAGAAAGACAAAAAGGACAGCAATAAAGATTATTACAAAAAATCTACATGTGTCTTTTGTTATTTTTCCAGAGGAATAAATATCAAAGTAACTTTGGCTGCTTAGTTTCTCATATGATTTGCAATGTTTTATTTTAAAAGTTGCATCCTCTGAGCATGGTATGTTATATAGGATCAGATCAATATTAAGCAGCCAAACATCAGTGCTGGGAACTTTAGAGAATCATTACTGGTGTGCCTGTTTTAATACATAGTAGGACTTTTTTTTTTTCATTTTGTAAAACTTTAAGGAGCAAAAGGGATTTTAAATGATGATCCAGATGTTCCCTCCACTTCAAAAAATGAGTGCTACTTGTTACTGCTGGGCCTGCATTGTCATAGGCAGCCATCTCTTTGGGGTAACTGGCACTACATCCTAGAGTTTCATAAGCTGTACAATCACAGCCCTTCCCTTATCATGTCCTCTCCGCTGGATTTTTCCTTCAATCCAAGTCCAGTGTGATTTCTATTTACACTGTTCACATGATTTATCAAAGCCTATTTTCATGATCAATTTGCATACACTAATTAAATGTATAGTTTTTATTGTTTCTTTCATAGTGCCATGTATCGTCAATTCATAAAAATGAAGCAGGAGGGTAAATGCTTTTGAACATCAATTTTATCATATTTAAAATCTGTTCATTCATGTATTTATTTCTGTGTATGTGCGTGAATGTGTGTACCTGTTTGTGTACAGGTGTTTGCCTGTGAGCATGGAGGTCAAATGGGGGTTCGGTCTCTTAGAGCTAGAGCGACAGGCATTTTGCAGGATTGAAACATGGGCATTGGGATAGGTCTTCTGAGCCTCATGACTCCACAGTAAGTGCTGTTAACCACTAAGCCATCTCTTTAGCCCTGGTTATATTCTTTAATGAAATCTAAACTATTAGGGGATTTTGAGTTGTAATTTTACTTAAGCAAAAAATGGTGAAAATATATTGTTGTAATATTTAATTAGAATTTGAAACTAAATAGCATTGAAGCTATATCCTGTGATGATATTTTATAAAAATAAAAGCAAGTAAAGTAATGTGGTTAATAGTTATATCTTGAATCTTAAATCCCACACCATTTCCAAGTTGAACACTGATCTGAGAAAACCTCATTAACACTTGAAGTGTTAAACATTCCATAAAATAGCTGGCCATATCACTCTTTACAATTTGCTTTTGATTTGGTGAGTGGTTATGTGAGATTTTAGTTAAGTAGGCCTTTCTTTACTTGCCAATTTTGACAGTTGATGTGGGGGTAAGGGCATTCCTCAGAGTGTGCATGATGCTTTCTAGCCTAAGACAAGCTTTACTTAAGTGATAAGTTCCAGATGCTTCTGGCCACACAGAAATCCACATAGTCCATGATGTTTTTCTTGTCTCTTTAATTTTAAGAGATGTTCACAAAATCTCTCTCTCTCTCTCTCTCTCTCTCTCTCTCTCTCTCTCTCTCTCTCTCTCTCACTATATATACATATATATATAATTTTAAGAGATGTTTACAAAATCCCTCTCTCTCTCGATATATATATATATAACGTAGCCACTGCCTTTGGCCAGAACATATCTGGAATTCCTTGCTAAAGTTAAGAATTAGAGCTTCTAGCTTTTGAGATCCATGTCTTGACATGGTTTTGACAGGTGTGCTTGACAGGTTTTTATGTCCTGCCTTCATTCTTCTGCCCTCTGAAGACTATCTCTAACAGCAATTAGGGAACTGGGAGGCAAATTTTCCCTAGGCCGAGAACTAGAAGAACCCCAAACAGGACATTTTAACATGTCCAAGAGAAGACCATTAGAAGAACTGCAATTATTGGAAACTTATCCATGTGGGCTTATTGGGGTCCCTTCAAGTCTTTTCTTCTATAGTCTTCAAGGTATATATATAGAGTTAAGAACCCAAATTTGATTGCAGGCATTTTGATAGCTGTGGAGTGGCTAGAATCACAGTATAAGGAACTGCCTGGTTTGGTTCTAGGCAGTATGAGTGGAGAAAGACTTGATCATCAAGTGATTTCCAGGTTGGAACAATAGTAGACTTCTCTCTTGGCTGCAAGTAGCACACAGGTGCTTCAGTATAAAAATTGAGCCAAAGTCACAATGTCCATACCGAGGTATCTTTGGAAGAAGCAAATCCTTAATAAATGTGAAAGACGTAGGAAGCAAGCAGAGAGCATGCATCATAGGGACAGGTAAGGTACTCTCCAACAACTCAACAAGGGGCTATTGATAGGACTGATGGAAGAAACTGGGGGTGGGGAGACAGGGTCCAACTGGTCCTCCTGGGAGGTGTCCGTGCATCTTTCTATCTCAGGGGCTGGATTGGGTTTGTAGTACAAACAGCAACTCTAGACAGGATATTTTTGCCATGTATGTCTGTAGCCATCACAGAACTGAAACTAGGACATGAATCAGATTCTCTGGCCAAAACATTTCTGGCATTCCCAACCAAAGTCAAGAATTAGAACTCCAGCTTTCAAGGTCATAGTTTCTATCTTCTATCATCACAAATGCATGCTTATTTATATAATTGTATGAAATACAGTACTTAAAATTTTATTAACATGTACTATATCTTAGAACATATTATGAATTGTTGAATCAAATGTTATCAGCCCAAACTGGAACATTGGTTGATTCATCCCTGATTTTTAAATTAGATAGTACTGAATCCATAGAGTCCTGTTTATTCCTAACAAGACCTATTTTAGTTCTTATTAATAATGATCAACAAATAAATATGACTTTCTGAAATATTTTTGTTGGTTTAATCTTGTCACAAAAGTCAGAAAACAAGGATGATGTTTATGATGGTAATTATGAGTTTGATTGTTTGGATTTTATTCAACTGGGTAAAATATATGGCTAATATTATGATTTAATACAGTTTGTTTCTTTCTTTTTAAATACTGAATTATCATTTGCAGAAAAAAAGTTGGCCGGGCGGTGGTGGCACACACCTTTAATTCCAGCACTCGGGAGGCAGAGGCGCCTGCCTCTTTATGAGTTCAAGGCCAGCCTGATCTACAGAGCCAGATTTAGGAAAGGCACAAAGCTACACAGAGAAACCCTGCCTCTAAAAAACCAAAAAAAAAGTTGATTTCTTTTTTACCAGCTACTGGATTTATTCATTTTTCTATAAAATTTTCTTCAAAACCATTTTTGTTTTGAAATTATAATATAATTATATCATTCCCACCTTAATTTTACTTCCTCCAACCACTCCCTGGCACACCCTTTCTCTATTTCCAATTCATAGCCTCTTTTCTTTGATTGTTGTTTTAAAATGTACACACACACACACACACACACAAACACACACACACACACGCACTCCAAAATATGTAAATACAATTTACTCAGTTTATAATCTAGTGATTACCTGTACATATATGATCTCAGGGCTGACCCCAATCAGTTATTCTCTATTTTTCTTCAAGTTTACTTTTGAGGTGCTTGCATTTTAAAAACAAGTTTTATTATCACATTTATAAAAAAAAAATCAGGAGGAAGAGAAGAACTAGATGGGGAGTAGAAAGGAGGTGAGGGGGGAAGGGACAGTAGGAGAGGAGGGATGGGAAACTGTGGTTGGTAGGTAAAACAAAATAAAGAAAATAATCAGATCAATTTAAACTTTTCCATACTCCCCAAATAAGTGTCATAGAATACATAGAAATACTATGTATTTCTCATTGTAGCCCAAATCTCACAGTCCAGGTGACCACTTAGCTACTTTCCATCTCTGTAATTTTGTTAGTTTTCTCTGCTCTTTACACCCTATTCTCATTTGATGTTTACCTTTATGAATGTGTGGTATTTTGAAACAGGGTTCTGCTGTACAACCCAGAGTAGCCTGGAGGTTAGTATGCATCCCTTGTTAATTTTGAGCATGAAATCTTTTTACTTCTGCATCTCACAAGATAAGATTATAGGCACATGCCAACTTTTGGGGCTCTAGAATCATCTAGCCTGTGCTCTTTAGCTTAACATAATGTCTTCAAAGTTTATTATAATGTAGCATATGCTAGTACCTCATTTATGTTATTTGACAAATAATATTTCATTCTTTGAATATAAAATTTTCTGGTACTTATCCATTAGTTCATGACCATCTGTGTTATTTTTACTTTCTGACTATTGTGAATTACAGCACTTTTAATTTGAAAATATTAATCTTTTGTACATAATATGTTTTCATCTTTGTTGCTTATATATCTGGAAGTAGAACTGCTAAACTATTGGTGACTATGTTTAACAATATAGGAACTACCAGATTCTGCTCCAAAGTATTTCCATATTTTATAAAATCGTTAGTATTATATTTAAGAGTCTAACTTCCCCATGTCTCTGGATCTTCTTCCTCTTTAAAAAAGCTTACAGGGAAATAGTTTCAGTGTTGCAGCTCAATTTTACTTTAGAATGAGGGGAAATATATGAGATAGAGACAGTGGCTGGGGCGCCACCTAATTTGCTTCTGGAGCACAGTCCTATCATACAGCTGGAGCACAACACCTAATTATCATGTGGGCCTCATGCAGAGAGCGTCTGCAAGGATCTCTGGCAAAAGTCATACTTTTGATAGGTCAGATATCCAGGCTTCCAGAAAGCTTTCAGATAAGATCAGGCAGATAGCAGGAGGCCCTTTTACGAGGTGGGGAGTCTTCTATTTTGTATGGAGACTGGAAAGAAGTCCAAATATGGTGAACTGAAACCTTAAGCAATAATGCCTTCCAACATATATCTTCATCAAAATTAATTATTATCCCTTTATTATTATTATTATTATTATTATTATTATTATTATTATTATTACCTACAAGTATTATAAGTGTTGTCTTGTAAGTTTGATTTGCTTTCTGTGATGACTACTTATGTGGATAATCTTTTCAGATGCTTTTGGCCCTTTAAGTATGTTTGATTTTTTGTAATAGTCGTTTTATAGCTTTAAGAGCAGCTATTTAACATTTATTGCTAAATAAAAATTGCGATTTTTTTTGTAATTGATTCTTTAATAATTAATTCCTCTCTTAATTTTGTTTTTATATTGTTGGTAGTATATAAAGATATAAATGATTTGTCAATGCTAATTGTGTATTATGTAAGTTTTCTTCAACTTAGCACATGTATTAGTTTTTTTTTTTTCTTCTAAGAAAAGCTAAACATCCTTTATTTGAAGGGAGGGAACAATCATTCAACACCTAAGTATTTCAGAAGAAGGAAATTTCAATGATCCCTTTACTGACCTTGGGTGAAGTTGGATTTGTACAAATATTATAACCAGTCATCACTATAAGGACTTGACACTCTTACTCTGTTTTCCTCCTTAACTCTGCTATTGTAAAAATTCATGCTTATTAGGTTTGCTGAAACAGAGCCACTGTGTCTTGATACTCCATTTAATTTCCTTCATGAGACATGGGCCTTAAACCCAGTCAGATTAGTGGTTACTTCCATGATAGTTCTTTCACTTTTAAGCTAGTGGGCATGACTTGCAAGGTTCATAGCTAGGTAAGGTCAATAATTCCTTTCCTCTCTCCTATAGCATGAATCGTACTTCCCAGCACTATGAAAGCTGGCCAACAGGGATAAAGCTTCCATTTCAATACGAGCTTAATTTCTTGATGTTCTGTGACTCAAGAAATTATTACCAAAGACACTATATATTTAAGCCCTAGAACAAGTGACTTGATTTAACTTTAACATTGTTGAAGCATGATGTAGTCTTGGGTGACTATATTCTCAGAACTTGAGAAATGACGTACAATATAAAAAATAAGGGCAACCTGGAACATACAGTGACAAAATCTTGTCTAAGAAAAAGCAAAATGGGTGCCAGAACTGAGAAAAGGTACCAAGCCATGTGGCTAAAAATAAATAAGAATTATGGGTAAATTTAAATGTAAGAGCTAGTCACTAATAAACCTGAGTTAATGGCCAAGAAGTTATAATTAATGTAAGCCTCTGTGTGTTTACTAGAGATCAAGTGACTGCAAGATGCAGAAGGGACCACAGTGCCATACAGGACCAGAGAAACCTTCCAACTACATAACCTAAAATAGGTGTATAATAATAATAGTAATAATAAAGCAATAATGTTTAATTATACTGCTACTAAAACTAACAACTAAAATGAAGTTCTTTAAATTCATATAAGAAAACAAATATTTATTGTATTTCTACATGAATCAAAATACAAACTTTGTAATAGAGCTCAAAACATGCCTACATGCTGGTAACTATTTTTATTGCATGCAAGTAAATTTTCTAAATATAGAAATGCAGACTATGAAATTTCAAAAGTATAGTGCAGTATAACACAGATAATTCAAAACTTGCACTTTGAAATGCATTAGCAAATTTTGTTAAAAATCAGTTAATAGTAAATAAAAAGAAACAACCTTCTTTAGAAAAATCAGTTGTCATTCTGCTGATTTACAATGACATTCCATGGCCTTTTCAATGCAAATGAAGTATGTTAACATGCCAGGAAGAAAGACATGTCACACTAGTTAGACCTGTCAGGATAAACTAAGTTGAGTGTATCAATGTGTATGTATGTGTGTGTGTGTGTGTGTGTGTGTGTGTGTACAATCAGAACAACTGTGAAAGTCTTTGTTGTTAATCTTTATCCTATGGTAATCATTATTTTGACAATTAGCTTTTTTTGTTTGTTTTTTTTTTCTCTTCTGAATATTGGCTTTAAATTTTCAGTCTTATAACAGTTAATTTTGACTCTTCAATAAAAATTCTCTACCTAGAGAATTTTTAAACATGTTTAGATTATTCAAATGGCCAGTGAATAAAGTTTTACTACTTCATAAATCATGATGTAAACATAAATATGTTACTTAAAATAATAATGCAAGTTAATATTAATAACTTGGTTTTTGAAAATATCTATATCTTAAATGAAGAGTTGTATTGTTTTATACTTCTAGAAATATCTTAAATATGTAATTCAATGACTGACACCTTGATTCTCACACATTTCAGTATTTTCTTCATTGCTGTGTGACTTTTTTTTTTCCAGAAGATTACACCATACACTTGTAATGGGATGAGTAGAGATATGATTCATAATGGCTATGTGTTAAAGGTGAGATACTTTGACCTCTCTGAGTTCTCCATTGGTTCTTGTTGACTCTGACAGCACCAAAGACGTTTTCCACCTATTGGTCTAAATAATTGTATCTCAACTATTTTCAGAGGATCAACACTAGCTCTAAACATACAGACTAGATTCTTATAATTTCAGCTGTAGAAGTTATCCCAACCTTATTCAGAGCAATAACATGGTTCTAACCATTTTACGGATAACAAGTCATAAAAAAATAAGGCAAAAGTTTTAGTGAAAACACTAACAGGGATTGTACCAGAGGTCTGTGATTCACATTTGTGTCTTTTGTGTAATATTTAGTTACACTCCATACAGGATGGTGTATTTTTTTTTCAAGACAGGGTTTCTCTGTGTAGCTTTGCTCCTTTCCTGGAACTTGCTTTGGAGACCAGATTGGTCTCAAACTCACAGAGATCCTCCTGCCTCTGCCTCCCGAGGGATGGGATTAAAGGCGTGTGCCACCACCGCCCGGCCATGTACTTTGTACAATAATAGAAGCATCATGGTTCATGAGCATTCAGTTACTTCAGCATATATACTCAAGTCATATTCTTAACGAAAGAAGAGTAATATAATTGGGTTGAAGTTATTCAATATTTATGAAAATAATATCATCGTTTATAAGTTTACATGTGCAAGATTTGCAGGTCCTTAAACCTGTAGGAAGATTGAATAATTAATTGACTACTTAAGGTTAGTTGTATCTGCAGGTACATTGAATATTCTCTGTTTGTTGTTTTTGAAAATCTATGATTGACCATATACTTTTCGCTATGATATTGCATTTCTATCTCTACACAAGCTTTTAAAAGAAGAAAAAAAAAAAAAACATTAGGAAACCTTACACTATATAATCAAACACTGTCTTAATAGTATTTTGTTTTATTAATGTTATTCTCAGGTATTTGTCCATGAAACACATTTGTAGTATTGAATCATAGTCTTTATAACTGGAAATATGAGTAGAGAAATGCATATTTTAAACAAGTATTTGTAATTCTGAATGTGTTTTACTTCTGCTTTTCATGTTCCCCTTAGATGAGATTTGAGGTTTAACACAATTCATCAGCAACAATATTAAAACAGATTTATTTCTCTTTCTGCTTTTTTCTGCAAAAATGATTTTCTCAGGACAATAGCAGCAATTAATTAATTGCTGAAAGTCAATATTTCACTTCATCATCCATTTTGCTTTTGATATTCTCTTTAGTTTCAGATTCAAAATTTATTTGAAAGAAAAGAATTCATACTGAAATGTTTATACTTCCATACAAGGCTAGTTCTTGAGTTTAAGATGCTGAAATATAAACCACTATATATATTTAAGTCTGGTGAGCAATATATACATGATATTTATAAAATATAAATTAGCTTATCTAATCAGTAAATTCCAGCCCCATGTAACTTAAAAAAATTATACATTTTAAAATGCTGGGAAAGAATGAGTTTAATAGAGTAAAAAATATTGAAATGACACTTTACAATAGTCCAGACTCTAGACAAAGAACCAGAGGCAATTAATAATTGCTGGGGCGGAGGGGGAGAGAGAAGTAGCCTCTTTCAGAGATGAGCTCCCTTGTTGGTTGTCTAATGTAGAGTGGTCAGCTTTGAAACCATATGCCTATTACCAATAAGAACAAACTCAGGAGGGTGCATTTATGCTTTGGGGCATACACACAGCATGTATATGTAACATAATAATCAAAGAAAAAGAAGCTATCAACTTGAAGGAAGCATGGAAGGGGTTTAATGATGAAAGTTTGAGGAGAAATTGAAAATAAAATATAATAAAAAATTTATGAGGAATTGTAAATAAATAAAAATAAATTGCAAAGCAAGAGAGAGGGAGTGAGTGAGAGGGAGAGAGAGAGAGAGAGAGAGAGAGAGAGAGAGAGAGAGAGAGAGAGAGAGAGAGAGAGAGAGAGGAAAAAGAACTTGAAGTTGGGTCTGTTGGTAGGGAGTGGGGGCTGGATCAGGGGGCATGGGTATAAATATGATTAAACTATACTGTGTGAAACTGTCAAAGAATTAATATAAATACTATTTAAAACTCATTAAAACAATTTATCTCATTTTAAATATAGGTAGAAACTATACCTACTATTGCTATTGAGTAACTCATCAAAAATATCATCCTTAACAAACTACCACATAAAGTAAGTTGTGTGAAAGTTGCTTCTTAGGTGTGATGTAGAACTGTAGTAACTGTCAGAGTACAAAGAGATGCAAGACAAAAGCCACTTAGGAGTTGGGTAATGTCACATGGGATGGGCCCACACTGAGTCATGCAGACTTTGTCCTCCTCTTCCCACTAGGGTAATGAAAACTAGGTTCTGGAAACTGTAATAACTAGTGTCCTATCAACCCTTATGATAACATTGTGAAGAGCTTGGGCAGTAAAACTAAATACCGAAAGTATTTTTTAACTTAATTATGACTTAATTATTCATCATCAGAGGTGGTAAGTAACATTAATATGTTGCTACATTAGACTTTGAAAACAATTTAACCACTAAGCTAAGGGTTAGGAGAAGAGAGATAACTATAACATATTTAGTGTTGATGGAAAAGCTTACAGGTCAACAACAGAATGAAGAAAGGTAGAATTTTAGCTAAAAAAAGGATTAATCAGGATAAAAGTTAATTATAACCTGATACTTAAAAGCAGACACAAAGTCCCTGAATTGTCATGCAGTATATTGTTTATATTTACCAATATAGATCAAGTGTACATGCATTGCATCATAATGTTAAATATAAATGCTAAAATCATATTAAAGTTTTTATCAGGATACATATAAGTCTGTGAGATTAAACACAGTTAAACAATGCATTTTATTAATGGAGAAGAACAATGTGGAATGAAGCATTTAATGTAGGCATTCAATTTAATCAGGACATAAAAGTGAAACCTGGTTGTAATACAAAAATAGAAACAGAAGTTTTTATTGAATTCCTACTATATATTAGGCAGCTAATTAATCACTAGCATTTATTTCACAAATTCTTACTGATGAAATTATAAAAAGTGCTGATTGTGGATAAATTGTAGTTTCCTCTAAATAATGTGGATTGTTTAATACTTCAGGAATAGAATTATTAGTTGTATGTTGTAATTTTTGAATGTACCACACAGAAAGAAAGGACCACAATTACAGAAAGTAATTGGTGGAGCCACAGATTCAGGATCTTTTTATTTTGCATTGTGTTGTTCCACCTGGACCAACAACGGTCTGTAAATAAAAATGAACAGGAGATATAGGATAGAGCATCTGAGATACAAAGTTATTTTGCTTGGAGAGAGATTTAAATAATGCAGTGCATGTGAATAGAAAATAAAAATTTGGAGATGTTGGGGCTGTACATTAGCTGTTATAGTGGTTGTCTAGCTCTGACCAAAGATTGTTCTTTAGCACCCCATAAGCTCAGCACGGTGATATATTCCTGTAATTCAGTCACTTAATAGCTAGTGACAGAAGGTTCAAAAGTTAAAAGTCATCCTAGGCAGTTAGTAACTGTCAGCCTGAGATACATGAAAAAAATAACAACACATACACATACACACACACACACACACACACACACACACACACACACACACACACACACACACACCAAGAAAGAGAGAGAGAGAGAGAATTCAAATATTTTGAAAGCTGAGATTTTTTTTTGTATCTGTGCTTTGAATTTTACTTCATCATTTTATCAAACATCTCTTTTGTGAAATTTGTTGATGAATCTTAAACAGCATGTTGGAATAATAACAATTGTCTATAAAAGTTATCAATAATCTCAAAATTCTATTTATGTGTTTACTTAATTTCAAAAAAATTCCAAAGGCAAAGACTATTTCATACCAAGGTGTTATATCTTTGCAATCACAAAATGACTTAGCAGGTTTTATTGATTTAAGAATAGGCAATACATTTGATGGAGAGCAAGTGGAGTTCCATGGGAGTGAATGAAGGAAAAAAAAAGAGAAGGGATAAATTATGTGATTATATTTATTTTCAAAACTGAAAGTAAAATTATAAAATAAGTATATAAAATAAATTTCTATATGTGTATAGGAGTATGTTTTACATAGGTGAACTGTGCACATTAGTGTAAAAGAAAAGAACTTCTGGACTCTAATGTGTCTAATTAAAGAAAATTATCTCTGTAACACATTTGAGGATTTCAGTGACATTGGCTTCTGGGACTCTTATGTTTGTGTATGAATAGCATTCAGCATTTAAAACGATAGTATGAATTCTTTCTTTAAAAGCATAACTCTATAAAAACATAAGCATATATCTGAAACAAAAAATGTGGTATTAATATGGCTATGTAAACACACACTGACATTATTAACCATTTAGAATTAGTATTATACATTTAGAAGTAGACACATACAGCTTTTTTTAATCTGTAAAACATTGTACTCTGGCATTTTTAATCTTAGAAGAAATTAAAGAGTTACATACTTCCAAAGCTGGGCTTGTGGATACTTTATCAAAATTTTTTGACATCTGTCTCAATAGCTAACAGCCTAATTTTCTCCTACCTCAGTCAGCAGTGAGATAGGAAATCTGCATTGTCTGGAAATCTCCATCAGACATTTTTCAGAATATGAAAGTAAACACGACAATTGTTTTACTACCATTAAAAACTACCATTCCAGGTTATGAGCCCTTGAAGGATCCTTTTCCAATGTCAGAGTGTAAGAGTTACTGTTCTGAGGATGGTCAACAAGATGGCTAGAAATGAGGCAGACAGAAATTGCTATGTCAGGGCAGCTTAATTGAGGAATTTGATATTGTCTTTAATGATGGACAGGGTGACACCCTCCATACCAACACACGTACATACACAGCCACCCCCCAAACAAACACACATACACACACAAACAAAACACCATAATGAAATTAGCACTTACAAAGCTCTTTTATTTTAAAGTTGTTACCACTTGACAATCTTGCTATTTTAAGTTATACTGAAAGATGGACTGATGGCTTCACTATTTGAATTTTTAAATTATTATCAGCATTAAAATGAGACTTTAAGTTTATAACCTGAGACCTTTAATGCTGTGAAACATGCACCTTCCACTCCCACAAAATATATAAATATAAAGAATATGGTGGCACATGCCTTAAATTCCAACACTAGCTAACCATGGAGGTCTGGAGGTTTATACAGCACCCTCCGGAACCCAACTGCACATTTTTCACACAAACAACTTAACTGGGGCAGGACAAAAAAGGGCATTTAAAATTAAGGCAGCAAACTTAACTGCTGCCGACACCCGCATTCGGGAGGCAGTGGCAGATAGGTCTCTGTGAGTCTGAGGTTAACCTGGCTTACAGAGTGAGTTCTAGGACAGGTTCCAAAGCTACACAAAGAAATTCTCTCTCAAAAGAACAAAAAAAAAAAAAGAAAGAAAAATTCACAGATAAATGTATAATAATTATCCATATTTAGGGGAGAAAAGTGAGAAAAGTGTTAGCCCATCCTCCTCAGGGAAAACTCTCAGGGTTCAAGAATCTTACGTAGCTTTCCTGATTTTATATGAGAAAAAGCATTCCTCCACCCTTTCTGAAACCTGTGATGTTAGTTTATATTTCATTTGTCCACAAGTCTGCAGTTCAGACCAACAGACTTCTAACAGATCCTATTTTTAAACCACCGTGCTACTTACACAATTCACATTTTTATCAAAATAATATTGGCACAAGTACAGACAGAAATGTTAGACAAAGACACATGTTGAGTAGGGAAGTACTAAGTTAAACCAGGTTAGCACCAAGGAAAGTACCACCAAGTCAGAGATGACCTTGTAATAAATACAGAAAACTTTTGGAAATCTTGCAAGTAAATTTAACACATTGAATCAGATAAATCAATATGAAACCGTCCCTAATGATGCATTTGTTGTTTAAGGTCCTGACATAAAAATTGATCTGCCGTGGTAACAAGTTAATTCAACAGGTGAATATTTTTAATTACTAATATTCAAATTGATTTTTTTAAATTATTGTTGCTTAAATTAACTGGTCAAGAAATCATATCCCAGAATACTTAACAGATTGTGATTGTAGAATAATAACAACTTAAAAATCAAAATTAAAATTTGTTAGATTATGTAGCTTTGGGGGGATACAGTCAAAAGAAAGGAGTAAGTGTCCCTAGAGCAATGGAGCCATGGTCTGGCTAGTACCTTTCAGTTAGCCAAATAAAACAGATTTCAGAAATCTTGCCGATACAATTACAAGATAACCTGATATATTAAGCATCTCTATTTTCAATATTTTATATACATTTAATAAAAAGAGTATCTAAATGTTAATGGCAAATTTCAGCAGACATAAAACACAAAAAAATGATGACTAGGCAAAATGCTTTTCAGAGTTCTGACGTATCTAAATATTCTTGCCTTGGAATACTCTTCACATGAAAAATATTCAACAGGTATGATTACTTTCTGGATTAAAACAAAGTAATTATATTGTTGTAGAAGTTCTCTGGGTATTTATTATTTTTTAAATGTGTAAGATATGACATCTGAAGTATTTAAGGACTCATGATAGATTATTTCAATGTAATAAGTAAAGCAGAATATAATTTAGAATTGTGGCCCTCTGCTTAAGCAAATTTGTTAGAACTCAGAAGCAAGACTAATTTGAATCTCTTTCAAAGTCATCAAACCCACTTTCTCAGTCCTATCCAAGCAATGAAATCAATTATACCCATTATAAAATGCTATTTTAACACAGAATTCCAGTGCACTATTTTACATGGAAATGTTACAAATAAGATATGGCACTCTTTATGAAATCCTATTTATAACATTCCATATTCTAAGTAAAAATGTGTTTGTAAGAATAATATCTTAAAATATTCACTATGAAGGGAATTAAGATATGAAATAACTATAACAGTAGTACATGGAGAGGTTTCATGGTGAAAGACCCCCACCAAAGGCCCAGACACAGTTCCCCCCAAACCCAGAAGTGCTGAGGAAAGAGATATCTTAAAATAAACAGAATTGAGTCAGTTCCCCCTTCCTAGAAAGGGTGAAGTCAGGTATTTTCAAAAGAACAAAGTCAGGATGTCTGGTGTTAACCGATTAACCACGAGATATCCCTCTCCAGAGATAACATGACGAGACCCTGGAGATGGGTTGTAAAACTCCTGACAGGGCAAACAGATAAGCTGAAATAAGACAAAGTCCAAGCCTGGAGAAAACTGGACCAATCAAGGATGGACCCATACTTAACCCCTCCCCTCTAAGAAATTTTGTGTTTTTTGCCTATAAAAAATAACTTCCCCAAGAAGGAGTAACTCCTCCCTGCCTCACTGCACTGCGGCCAGTGAGTGCTTGAGATGAGTTCCCTGTCATGACTTGTAACGGAAATAAACCTTGCTTTTTGCATTTTGGTACACTCATCCTCGATGGTCTTTCTGGGGGTCATGATCTGGGCACAACAATGATCCATGGGAGAAGACAGACAAATACACACATAATGGCAATTTAGAGTACAGTTTTAAAAAGTGCATGATAGTGCTCCAGAAAAAGTTTGTGCACAGGAATGTGAGAGGACACTCAGATGAAAGACTGGTTGTAGAATAAGCAGATTATAGATAGATAAAACAGACAGAAAGAGATCTGGATTGAGAACAATGTTTAAAAAAGCAATAATAGAAGCCAGCTAAAAACTAATGGCAAAAACATTGAAGGAATAAAGTGTGCTCTGGTCCAATAAACTTCTTCCTGTAAAACTAACCTTAAGTTTGGAAGAAATGTGTTGAATTACCCTACAGATTCTGAGTTCTGATTACCATGGGTATCATTTCCTATGAATTGTGTAAGAAAAAGTAAAAATATATAGCAGGGAGACAGATCCTTATTTTAGGCTACTATTTTTAAAAACCTAAAGGGAGATTATAGCCACTCAGGATTGATTTAAACAACACAAAATCACAGTAATAATAGCTTTAATGTCTGAGCAAACATCTAAAACTCTCTGAGCAGATTTGTGTAGTAGATTCAGCATTCTGATGTTATCATGCTTCACAGCAAGACAGTTACTCTACCAGTTAATTTCCTCATTTCTGTAGTGAACCCCTGTCCCAAGAAGGAAAGAGAAGAGGATTTGGAATTTAAGATGTGAAGACATGGCTGTAAGAGTATGAAGCAGCTGGACACACTGCATCTCATCCACACCCAGGAAGCAGAGGGAGACAGATGCTGGTGTTTGGCTCTATTTCTCCTTTTTGTCTGGCCAGTCCAAGAATGCCAGGCCATGGGGTGATGATGTTACCTGCAATCAGAGTAAATCTCCCTTCCTTTCTAGAAATTATCTCACAGACATGCCTACATATGTGTCTCCAAGTGATTCTAAATCTAATCAATATACAATTCAGTTAATCATGTATGCAATTATGGTAAAAATCCGTCTTTATTTTCCAAATTTTTCTTTGTGTCTCCTTATATCAGTAAAATAAAAAGGCTGAAATGATGAAAAATCTCATATATTATTTTATATCATTTCCAAAAAGACTTCATACAGAAACATCATCTCATTTTATCAATAACAAAGTGAACTTCAAAATAATCTGCTAATAGGAAGCACTTTGAAGGAGAAATGTCATTCTTCATCTTGGGTATTTTAATTTTTTGTGATCCAGTTGGTGGTACTGTTTAGGGGTGCTTAGGAGGTGTGGTCTTACTGGAGAAAGAATGCCACTAGGAGCACACTTGGGGAGTTTAGGGGCTCAGCCTGACCCCAGTTCGATCTCTGCTTCATGCTTGGAGTTCTTATCTTGCTCCTTCTGCCACTATGCCTGCTGCTTGCTGCCATGCTTTCCCATCCTATCCCTCTGGAAACCTTTCATCTTTAAGTCACCTTAGCCATGGTGTGTTAACACAGTAATGGAAAACTCAAGTAATAAAGAAGTCATCCAGAGAAGTTTCTGAGTACAGAATCAGAACCACCTGGTGTGGGGCATACATGGGCTGCAAAGAGGGTGCCTAGAGAAAGTTAGACAAATAGAGCTTAAGCCTTAAGCTGTTTTCACCAGAGAGTAGACACAAATGGGGCTAGAGGAAGTTAGTTTAAGCTGTTTACACAGAAAGTAGAATCAAAGGATGGCTAAGAGGAAGTTAGCTTGGGTTGTTTGTATGGAGATTAGATACAAATGGTGAGGAAGGAAGTTAGCTCAAATAAGATACTAAGATCAGGAGATGATGTGAGGGCATAAACAACTTGTAAATAGGGTGACCTTTAAAATGATTGGTTGGTTCCTTCACCCCCTCCTAGGGTTCTGAGGTTTTCTTGTATTAAAGAAGCTTATTGCCTATCAATAAACGTGTTCTTGTTTGACTTGACTCCCCACTGTGTCTGATTGTCTCCAGGTAAGAGGAAGGCTGGGAAACAGGCAAGCAGTGCACTTACCTTTCCTCAGATCCAGGCCACCTCTTCACAGGTGACCTAAGTTCCTGGTGGGGGAGGTCCCCACAACCTGGTGATGGCTAACACCAAAGCTTACATTTTGAATCAGTACACTGGACAATTCTTGGATGTGTTCATTCCTTTCTATATATTCCACTGGAAGAAGCCAATACTTGTGAACTAATTTAAAAGTAAAGATTTCTTCCTTTTTATTTATAAAAGGGCAAAGTAATTCATTAAATTTGGCTTGTTCAATACAAACCTCTCTAGCGAATTGATATGCCAGCATCTGCAAATTTTGCTACGTCCTCTTATAACTCTCCCACCGCCACCATGACATTTTCTAGAAGGTATTGATTGTTGAAACAAAGACAAAATAAAGTTAATGATAACAAAAATCAGTATGTTTGATATACTCTCTCTATAACCAGAGCACATGGGGAATAAAGTGGGCAGTTAGTATGTATTGTGAGCTTCCTAACACAAACAGATGGATAGCCATCTGTCAGAAGTAGTATATGAAGAATTCCATCATAGTGATGAATTGGACTACATATATAATCAAGGAGTCTAGTGTTATTTCTAGTCATTACATTTCATGAACTTTATGAAAACTCAAATATTCCAAAACAGAAGGTAATGTTAAAGACTATAGGAACTTTCTGCCAGTGAACTGCATTTATGCAGAATACATAATTATATGATGTGTGTATACATCTATATGAATGGCAATTCGTAAAGGACCACTGCGCTGAGTTGATGATAACTGGATGGTTCTTATCACACTATTGGTCCTAACTTGGGCTTTAACAAATCTAGGGGCAAGAAACAGCAAAACTCCCAGAAACATGTACAGACAGGGACTCAGATGTGAGAATATATACTACATTGGAAACTTGAGGCTCTATAGCACAATATCCAACTAAGGAAAACATTCCTTTTAATCAACAGCTTTCTCATTGGATAGAGGCTTGCTCCCAGGAGAGAACTCATACCTGGTACTGTAAGCCTAGGCATGAACCTAAGTCTGATGGGCATAGGTCACAGGAAATAACATTTCTTTATTTGTTTTTGCTAAATGGACATGGTATCAAACTGTATTCTTAACTTATGTTGGTTTTTTCATTGACTAGTGCCTCTCTCAATCTACAGTGAAGATGCTTCTTTTTGTGGATATCAGAAATTAATACAAAACCTCACTGGTCAAAATATAAAGGAGAAGTGACTATGGAGTTCTCAGCCCTAAATGGGGCATCTAGGTCAGCCTTGCACCTAAGCTTAGAAACCTTTACTGAAGCAGGGTCACGTGGCATGTAAGAGCCGTAAGTTGGGGAGAATTCTGCAAACCAGCATCCTCTGAGCACAGCAAAGTTATTGCTATTGCATCCATGAACTCTTTGTACTTTTTATTGTATGTGGGGTGAATGCACGAGGCCTCAACCCTCACTGAGGATCTATGGGTTAAAATAAAGACATTGAGATACAATGGATATTGTTGGGAATAAGAAGGATTTCAGAGGGAATATGTGAGAGAGTAGTGGAATGTTAAAATGCCACAAACTCACTATGTAAATGCACAAAATTTAGCATTGCTTCTCTCTCTCTCTCTCTCTCTCTCTCTCTCTCTCTCTCTCTCTCTCTCTCTCTCTCTCTCTCCTATTGGTACTTCTGTGAAACTATTCAGAGAGTTCACAGTGCTGGGATTATATATTGAAAAAAAAATATTCACTTCTCACTGGAGTTGCATAATTTTCAGCTCTTGCTTTAGATATTCTTAACAATTTTCAATATACATGTTCATTTAACATGGCACATTATTACATACAAATATTTTTCAAATGTGTTTGTACTGTATGTTGAGCAAATCGCTCATGGCTCACACTTTCTTCCTATAACTTTGCCTCCTTGTATTAGTCCTTTGTTCTCCAGAAAATTTGAAACCAACTCTCATGTAGTATATACAGACATCATTTCATGTAATTATATCAAAGAATCATATGTGAGACGATACACACATTCATTTGTCTGAGATTGGCTTAATTTACTTAATATGATTCTTTCCAGTTGCATTTATTGTCCCACAAATGACATGACTTTATGGCTGAAAAAACATCCACTGTACATAAAATTCAATATTCTCCTTATCCAGTCCACTGATACTAGGTTTCTAGGTTGGTTCCATAACTTAGCTATTGTGATCAGTGCTGTCTTTAGTATTTGGCACTATTTCATAATAGCTGGTTATCAGGCACTGTATTTTGTGATTTCTTTCAGCATTCATTACATTAGAGAATTTAAAAGTCCTTCTAATATAGATTCACTTTTCCACAAGTCAACAATTAATTGATCTTTTCATTTCTATGTTATCGTATTTAAATCAATAGTCCATTATCAGAAAATCAGCCATGAGTTTGTTTTCAAATATTATGGATTGCATTAGGATTTCTGTGGAAAATATGATAGTCAGTAAAATTTTTGCTATGCTAACAAGGTGGACTGAGCTTGGCCTTCCACACACATGTAAAACTGAGTATGGCAGCATATACCTATGAACCCAATACTGGTAAAAGTGTGGAGAGAAGCATGATTTTCATCAGCTTAGATTAGCTAATTCTTTAAACTCTCAGCTTGTTTTAAAAAATATGGTAGAGAGCAATCATAGAATCAAAACAATGTTGACCTCTAAATTCAATGCATACACACACACACACACACACACACACACACACACATACACACACAACACACACACCATTGAACCTCTGTGAGAATATAATACTTTAATAAAACAAAAAATAAATTTATTTCTTTTTGTCTTCTATTTATCTCTGGGTATTACTACTGAGTTAATGAAAATTTTTACAAAGCTTGAAATCTGTTTGAATTTTGTTGGTCCCATCAGTTTTAGAGATGGAACACAATACATGCAATCAAATGGGTAGTTATATATAATTTAACAATCAAAATTCTGTTCAGTAAAAAACCTTGAGTCAATCTATAATTGTGCACTTTATAACTAACTCATTTAAGATTGGGGGATGGTAAAGGACAAGGAAGGTAGCTCAGCTACGGGATGCTTGTTCTTTCTGCTATATAATTGTCTTGCATTTATTTAATAGTAAAATTAATAGCACTGTTTGGTTGGTGACATGATAGAAAGATTAAAGAATTCTTCATACAAAAGAAAAAATCCTGAGTATATAGCAAAACACATGCAAACTATTACCTATGATGGGACACCTTACAAGCCTTGATTCAGGGAGTTGGGGGGCTTGGACCTGCCTCAACTGAATGTATCAGGCTTTGCTGACTCCCCATGGGAGACCTTACCTTTTCGGAGGAGGGCATGGAAGGTGGATTTGTGGGGGGAGCCTGGAGGACAGCGGGGGAAGGGATTAGAGGGATATCTGTTTTTGGAATGTAAAAAAATGAATAAAAATTTTCTTAATAAAAAAACTATTTTAAAAATATGTGGATACAGCTTATTAAATTTTCATAAACAGATCATATCATTGTAACCAGCATTCAGATCATGAAAGAAAATATTCTCTTTCCTACACAATCTAATTTTGCCTGTGAAGATTAAAGGGCAAACACCAGCTACCACCAATGCTTCCAGGACCTTGGATACATTTGTTCTGTTTCCACCAATGTTTTAACATATCTAAAGACAGAACATTTAGACTGGATATATTTATAAACTTTCTTGAAGAAAAAGTTCATCTGTTCCAATTTTCACACCCCATACAGATCTGTATGTTCCTTCCAACTTCATTGATTAGGCTCCAGGCAATAATTTAAAAAATAAATAAATAAATAAAATATGGGAGGAACTGAGAGGAATAGGGAAAGGAACTAGGAGGAGTAGAGGGAGGGAAAACTATAATTAGGATAAATTGTACGACAGAAGAATCTATTTTCAATAAAAGGGGGAAAGGAAAACAAGATTATTCAAATGTTTCATGAATGTATGCATAGTATACGTATTATATTATTATAATACATTATATATATATATATATATATATATATATATATATTACATTCTGCTTACATTCATTACTTCCTAGACTTCTGATATCCTTGTATCTGATCCCCTTCATCCTAACAGGCTCCATTTTCGTGTTTTCTCTTCTGTGGTTGTTTTTGCTTTTGTCTTGTGACCCACAGGGTTTAATGAGTGTCAATAGAATAAACATGACTATGTAGCTACCCAATCAAGCATGGATAACAATGATATTGCCAGAAGCTATCAACCATAAGTAGTTGACCTAGGAACAGCCAAGACTCTTGATTGAAACTTCTGTTTGCCCAAAGGTAAAGAACAGTACAGAAAAAGACAACCAATCAAAATGCAGAGTTTTGGAGCCCAGTCCCGAAGTAAATATCTGCAAATCAGTCCAAAGATTGTAAGAGTCAGAGGATCAGGGATTTGCTGTGAAATTACATCTCCAAGTAATCTCAAAAACTGCACCACTAAATTCTGAAAAACAAGACTGTCCAACGAGAACTAAACAAGGATGATATCAATGCCTAACTGGAAAGGGACAAGGCCACAAGGCCTAAACCCTACAGAAAAATCTATACATAGACAACTGAGGAAACCTGGAAATGGGAGAGATAATCTTCCTCAGGGAAGAGCACATCAACTGGTTTATCAGTGACAGTCATCCCTGAAAACACACAAAGAAGTAACATTATATGGAATGAGTAGGTAATATTTAGGCTTATGTATTTATACACATATACACAAATGATAATAATTAGTGCAAAAGGCTACACATTTGAAAGAGAGTGGGGAGACATCTATGCAGGGTTGTAGGGAACAAACCGAAGCGAGAAATAATTACATTATTAATTTATTATAAGAACAAAAATACAATATAATAGACATTTTCTATTTATGAAAAACTTAAACAGATTAACTTTTAAAAAAGTATGCCACGCCGGGCGGTGGTGGCGCACGCCTTTAATCCCAGCACTCGGGAGGCAGAGCCAGGCGGATCTCTGTGAGTTCGAGGCCAGCCTGGGCTACCAAGTGAGTTCCAGGAAAGGCGCAAAGCTACACAGAGAAACCCTGTCTCGAAAAACCAAAAAAAAAAAAAAAAAAAAAAGTATGCCACAACATTAAGAGAAATTCTAAAGATCTACGAATATGGACTTTCTCACTAAGAGGCAGCCAGTAAACTACTTCAATGTATCTTTGCAAGTACATTGTAGTCCATAAACACTCATGAAAAAAATATAAGCAATAAACAAACTACTTCAGATTATAAATCACACAGTTATATACTTTAATTTTCTGCTTTATATTAGCAAATAAAGCCATTGCTAACACAAATTACTATGAGAATAATTTCTAGTAATATTTTATTCACTCTTAGAGAATTTAATATAATATATTTTGATCATACTCACTTCTCACTCTACCTCTAACTTCTCCCAGATTCACCCTCTTTTTTAAAAAAAAATGTTTTTAATTGAAAGAAGAATCACATCATGTTCCATTTTCCCTTTCCTCCCTCCAGGCACCCCCAAGTTACCATCTATTGAACCCCTCATATGACACCTGAATTCTCAAGTTGATTACTGGGAACACTGTGAATGTGTTGTTCTGATTGATTGATAAATAAAACACTGATTGGCCAGTAGCCAGGCAGGAAGTGTAGTGTAGATGGGATAAGGAGAGAAGAGAAGTCTGGGAGTAGAAGGCTGAGTCAGGAGACTCTGCTAGCCACCATCATGAGAAGCAAAAATAAAGTACGGTAAGCCACAAGCCACGTGGCCACATATAGATTAATAGAAATGGGTTAATTTAAGATGTAAGAACTAGATAGCAAGAAGCCTGCCACGGCCATGCAGTTTATAAGTCATATAAGTCTCTGTGTGTTTACTTGGGTCTGAGTGGCTTCAGGAGCTGGGTGGACACAGGAAAACTTCAACTACAGTTGATGGTCTCTTCTTCTGATTGTTATTGATATACACACACAATATTATAATTCTCTATGGCTTTTTCAAAAATCCTTTGTGTAATTTATACCACCTCCTTACCTCTCCCTCTATGTTATCCTTCTTCCTTGACTTCCAGGTAAGTCTTTCCCACCTATTTTTCCTGTTTCTTCCCCTTCATCGATACTATGTGCCACTATTCCCTTTTTTCCCCCTGAGACAGGGTTTCTCTGTGTAGCTTTGAGCCTTTCCTGGAACTCACTTGGTAGCCCAGGCTGTCCTCGAACTCACAGAGAACCACCTGGCTCTGCCTCCTGAGTGCTGGGATTAAAGGTGTGCGCCACTACCACCTGGCCACTATTCCCTTCTTGAGAGCTTCTACCACCCCATCTTTATGGCCATTTTTACCTTTGAAAATGTTTTAAAGTCCTTATAGTCATTATTTATTTTCTACAGTTAATAAAATCTTACATTTTAATTTAAACATTTCTCTTTTGTTTATTTTAACTAGATACAGTTGGATCAAAATTAGAATGAACATTATTTATAAAGTCAGGTTTCTGGACACAAAGTGCTTCAGTATTCTCACTCAATCACAGTGTCATTTGTGGAACTTTCACAATAGGCTTTTGTGCATCCTCTTTATCTCATCTTACCTGTTATATTTGTATGATAGGTGCTATAATGTTAGACTTCTTTGAAGAAACTACAATTGTGATTCTTTTTTATTTAATTGGAACAATTGTTGATATGAAGTTCTTTCTGAAATGATTCATTGAGTATAACTCTTTATTAGATTCATAATATCTCAAAAATCTATCTTATTGAAAAAGGAGTTATTAAATTTTGCTATTATACAGTTTTATAGCTCGGTTTTGAAAATAAGGAGGTATCAATATTGAACCATGGTAACAACGAAGGCATCATATTAAATTAGGTATGACTCAGAATATCTTTTTTCAGGGTGGCATGCTAAAGCAATGATAAGACTTCAAAAACAGGAATGAATACTTTAATATTTAGCAAAAGAAAAATCAAACAAAATTACCAACTGTATATATAATTTAAACCTTTCTGGCAAAGTGGCTGAGCAAATATAATTCAATTAATTATTAAGTGTTTAATACTAGCTTCATGTTCCACATTGCTTATAGTTTATTTTTGAAAATTTAAGTAGGTAACCTTAATTTTGGATGATCATATTTATCTCTTAGTTTCAATTTGGTCCCAAACTCACTATGTAGCCAATTTTTAAATGTCTCCATCTTCCTATCTCTACCTCTTAAATACTAGGATTTGAGCTTGCTGTGCCAAGCACTAACTTTTTTTTTTTTTTTTTTTTTTTTGCGAGAGAAAAATAAAACGGGGAGATTTGCAACAAGTGACAATCCTGAGTTTGAATCACCAGAAGCCACATAAATCTGGCAAGGTAGCACATATGTATAATCCCACTGCTGTCAGAGCAAGGTGGTAGACTAAGACAAGAAGATCACCAGGGGCCCACAGGCCAGCTTGCCAGGTACATGCGGTGGTAAAAAAACAACAAAACCAACCGTAGAAACAATGTCTCATACGAGGTGAAAGGTAAAGACCAACCTTCATGGCTTTCTGATGCCTTCATAGGCACACTGTCACACACACACACACACACACGCACACACACACACATACACACACACACACACACACACACACACACACACACCACACAAAACACTTAAATATTTGTATTTTAAAAATGATTCATGGCACCTTAGGTTTTAAATATAAAATTATTGGATTATTACATTTAATAAAGACAGTATCTGCATCTTCAGATGGAATGTTTCAGGAATATTATAGAAGAAATAATTGTTTTGCCCTATTGATTAATACATTACAGAAAATAAAATAGAATAACATTCTTTGCTCTAGACTGCTCAGATAGATGCTTTTTCTTTTGTTTTAGTAACCTTTTTATCACAACAAAAAAAATCACTTAGTTGAACGATTTTTAGTTGGGAATATATTAGTAATTATCATTAGTAAAATGACAGATAAATCTCCGAGGATAATAAATTATATGCAAGGAAGAGAAATAAATCAAATATAAACTTCACCATATTGGGTGCACACAAACAATAACACTGAACTCATCAGACAAAAGCTGCCAGCAGGAATGTGGTTATCTGGATGTCTTGACACACAAACATGTCGCACAAGTGTGCAAATATATATAAAAAAACAGAAGACATTTATATCATGGAGAAAGTGACCACCGTATGTATCAGTTTAGTCGCCAATATTTGAAAAAAGCATTTAAGTCATTGTAAGAGAAGTAGTAGCCTGATAATCCATTTTCCTGCTCTTACACACACATACACAACTCACACCAGTGCTTATATTCACAATATGCATGCTAAGCAGGTACTGTACACTGAGCTAAAGCTTCAAGCTCCTAGAACATGTTGGGGTGATGTATTTTAGTTTCACAGTATCTGGTTTCTGAAACTCTCTTATGGTTCCCTTTCCAGAGTTACCTTCCTTCTTTTGACTAAGAGGCAGTGCTAACTTGAAGATCCAAGTTGCTTATTTAAAGCATAGTCGAATTCTTTCCTAAAACATGCTTAGTCTGACTTCAGTTATTTTTCATTAATATATTTCATTTTTTGGTCTAAGTTCCTTTGAACTCACATTCAAATTAGAAAAGGCCCAGAATTAAAGAGTATAGATCATCTTGTACAATATTTGAGTAGGTATAAAAAGTTGAATGATATAGTGGAAAAGTAAAGAATATGTTAAGGCTACTTCTTGTGAAATACCTCATAAACAAAACAAAAAAGAAATTGTGCCCAAAGATTGTCTCTACATGACTTGTAACTCTGAGAATTTCAAAAGGATATTAGAAATGTGTGTGTGTGTGTGAGTGAGTGAGTGAGTGTGTGTGTGTGTGTGTGTGTGTGTGTGTGTGTGTGTGTGTATTGGTCAGTAGCCAGGCAGGAAGTATACACAGGATAAGCAGACAAGGAGAAAAGTGGGAAGAGGAAGGCTGAGTCAGGAGATGCCAACCTGTTGTCCAGGGAACAGCATGCAATGGCACACAGGTAAAGCCACGGAACACGTGGCGACATATAGACTAACAGAAATGGGCTGAGTTTAAGTGTAAGAGCTAGTCAGTAGTAAGCCTGTGCTAATGTCTGAGTAGTTTTAATTAATATAAACTTCTGTGTGTTTACTTCATTCTGAGCAGCTGTGGACCAGGCATGACACAGAAAAACATCAGCTACAGGTGTGTCCATCTGTGTGTGTGCTTGTGTAGAAAAAATAACCCAGTGACATAGAATTTATGTAGGTATTATGTCACAGGGAAAGAGAGACATTTTCCAATTTAGGGCTAAATAATACATTTTTCTTACCTGATATCAAAAGACTTTATAATGGATGCCACATTAAATGATAGCCTAATTTCTGAGCAGAGCAATTGCCTAGGAATACCTCAAAATCCTGCTGAATAGCGGGATGTCATTTCTGAGTTATTATCCCCTCAGTAGATTTGAACCCACTGGGTGTAAAAGCTGTGGAAGTTGTTTCTAAACAGATCCTGATAACCTTATTTATTTCAATCACCAAAATTAGAAAAACTAGACTTAGAATCTTTATCTAATGTGTCTAATTTTTGAAAAGGGACACAGCATCCCACAGACATATATATATATATATATATATATATATATATATATATATATATATATATTCATATTACTTGTATAATGTCAATTTAAGAAGTAATTTGATTTAAAAATAAGAATTATCTCTATAATAGACCTTTAAAAATGTAACTTTCATTAGACATATAAGTCCTCAGGAATTGTTCTAGGCTGAATGGAGTTGTTTAGGAGATTACCCCATTAAATGTAGGCAGATTATATTTAATGATTGGCTAATGGACATCTTTAAGGGACAGGGAATGTTTGGTATTCATGAGTTTCATATCCAAAAATATAAATGAATTGTGTAATAAAAGTATTTGTTTCAATATCCTTAGCCATCATGAAAATGAAAATAAAAACTACTTTGAGACTTCAATATTATACCAGTTCGAATGCCAAAATCAACAAATGACTCCTCATACTAGTGAGGATGTGGGGTAAGAGAACACTTATGTAAGTGCAAACTTATTACAACACTATGGAAATCAGTATTACTGTAATTAACAAGGCGATTACATGTAATTTATCTGGTAATCAAGAGTGGTTTATTTCTGGGATAACTTACAGCCAATAAGGGTTGCTTACAGGATCTGGGAGAGATGAAGGACAATCCAGTGGAGAACTCTGGCTTGTTGTCCCATCCAGCTTCCAGAACCACAAGGTATCCAGAAGGGCCAAACACATATGCACCTCGAGTCTTAAGGGGCTGCCTTTCAGCCACGCCCTAGGGGCAGGTCATAGGCAGGTGTGGCAGTTACCTGCTGTCACTCTAGGGCAGTCTTTCAAGGTCAAAGCTGGAACAACTACCCACTACAAATCAGTATGGCAATTCCTCGGGAAACTGACAATATATCTACTTCAAGATCCATCTATATTATACTTGAGCATATACCAAGTAGGACTTTACAACCTACTACAGAGCTACTTGAAAATCCAAGTTCCTTTGACTCTATTCATAATAACCAGAAATTAAAAACACACTAAATGTCCATCAACCAATGAATAAATAATGAAAACATGGTACATTTACAAAATGGAATATTATTCAACTGTTACAGAAAAAAAAAAACCCATGAAATTCACAGGCAAATAATTGCACCTAGAAAATATTGGAGTGTGGTAGCATGAAACATGAATCCTAAAAGGTCTTATAATGAAAAATCCAGAGTCAGATATTGAGGTAAAAGCTGAAAGATCAGAGAAACAGAGCAAGCCAGCCCCAAGTTCTTATTTCTATGAAATCCTCAGTCTCAAGAGCATGGGTTCTTGTTTCCTCATGCCTTATATACTTTTTTTGTGTCCTACCATATTACTTCTTGGGATTAAAGGTGTGTGTCACTGTCTGCCTGGTTCTGTTTCTCTCATGTAGTCTAGTGTGGCCTTGAACTCACAGAGATCCAGATGGATCTCCGCCTCCCAAGTGTGTGCCACCACAGCCTGACCTCTATGTCTAATTTAGTGGCTGGCTCTGTCCTGATCCCCAGGCAAGCTTTAGTGGGGTACACAAAATATCACCACTTTAGCAGATATCTAAAGACCAAATATGTTCTGTGTTATATGTGGATGTTAGCTTTTAAGCTTTTAATATGTGGTTGATAATCTGGATAACCACATAGCTTAGATAACTAATAAGTGACGAGTGGAGCAGAGACTCTCCCAAGGAAAGGGAAATAGATAGATAGTTAAGGAGAGACAGGAGAGACTGGAGTGAGAGGATTAAATGGGGAAGGATGGAAGAAAGGGGTAAAAGAGGAAAAATGGGGAAGGAAAACAAACACTAAGGGTCAATTGTGGGACTATATGGAAATCTACTACTAAAGAAGCTTCCATATATATATATATATATATATATATATATATATATATACACACTTACATACATACATACATATAAGAAAGAAATTTAAATGTAGTCACCAAAGAATGGGGGAAGACAGTGCCACACCAGAAATTTTAGATCACCAAGTAAACATTCCATTACCAGGAATGGTAGTTATGTCTAGTTGAGTTGTTGCCAAAGGGTTTCTATGGAGACCCTCAAACAGCTCAGGGTATTGCAAGATACTGTTGTTTTGCTAAAGGGATACAACAATCAAATGGCTCCTTATGATATTTTCTATACACATAGATGAGTCCTTTGCACCACCATCTGGAGAGAAGCTTCTTTTTGTAGTAGGTAGCAATTAATACAGAAACACACAGTTGAACAAGCTACAGAGAGTGAGGGATTATGGAGCACATAGTCCTAATTGCACTGTCTTCATAAAATCCACCCCTCTGGGCTCAGGGATCTATGCAAAAGAGGAGAGAGAAAGATTAGAAGAGCCAGAGGCAAAAGATGACTCCAGGGAAATTGTATTCCAGACAGAACAACAATGACACACATACCAACTAACAGAGACTGTGGCAGCACACACAGTTTCAGGGCATTAAAGGTCCTTGGTTATTTTGAAATTTCTGGTGAAAACAAACAAACACACAGATATCTGTATTAGACGCTTCATTTGATTCCTTTGAGTATAACCCCAAGTGTTATATCACTACATTGATAATTTTAATTTTTAAGATTTTCCAAACTACTTTAGACTAATTTGCATTCTCTTAGTCACTGGACTAATTTACATTCCCATCAACAGTCTACAAGCCACCACGTTCTCGCCAGCATTCTGTGTTCTTTTCAATCATTCTAACCAGAATGAGATGGACTCTTAGTCCAGTTTTTATTTTCATTTTAGTGACAGCTAAAGGTGATGATTATTTCCTATGTATATTTATATGATTTTTGTGTTTCTTTTGATAGGTTATTTGTGTTCATTTGCAACATTTACACTTATAACAAATCATACATGGGATAATGAACATCTCTCATGATAGTAGCATGAATCCTTTCATGACAAATTAGTGCTCATGACAATCACGTCTTTAAAGGTGGGATGTCTCAGCTGACCTGAGCTCATGGGAGTTCACAGGCTCTAGAAGGACAGCTAGGGAGCCTTCAAGGCACCAACCTAGGCCCTCTGCTTGTAGGTGATAGTAGGGTAGCTTGGTCTGTTCCTGGGATCCCAAGCAGTGGGACCAGTATCTGTACCTGGCACAAGAGCTGACTTTTTGGAAACTACTCCCTATAATGGGAGGTCTATCTCAGCCTTGATGCAATGGAGAGGAGCTTGGTCCTGCCTCAACTTGATGTCCCATACTTTGTTGACTCCCATGGCTTACCCTTTTTGAAGATTGGGGGAGATAGATGGGATGGGAGAGGGAATGGGAGGAGAGGTGAGAGGGGAAACTATGGTTGGTATATAAAATAAATTTAAAAAATGTTAAAAGGGGGAGATATCTCAACATTGTTACACTGGGAGTTAAGCATCTGTCTTTGCAGGACATATTCCTATCTCAGCAGTTTCCTAAATACTACCAGAAAATGTGTTAATCAAGTTGAACCAAATATATTTAATAAAATATAGGTAGAAGAACTAACTTGGTGTTATCTCAGAAAAGGCTAGTTGAATGAAGATTTCTTTTCAGTTTCTGTATTCAGGCACCTTAGTCAGTGTTTTAGTACAGGTCATGTATGCAAAATAGTCATTGTGGACATTATATGGCATCACAAAGATTCAGAACTTTACAAATGTGTAGCTTTCAAAGTAAATTTTGCCAAACAAAATGTTATTTGGCCTGTCAGTTATTTACCCAGGTGAACATCCTCAGGTTCTAAGAGTAGAGATATTTGCTCAAGTAACAGAAATATTTATCTGTTTATATTGGTTCTAGCCAATTTTCTGAGGCAGAGAATGAAGTAGTGGGTCAATACTATAATATTTCTAAAGAAGAAAAATTTCTAAAACACATGATAAGGTCATATTGCCATGTATACACATAGGTTGTAGTCTTAAATATTAATCTGTGTGAGTTACGGTGTTTAATTTCTCGGAGGCACCAATAGTTTTTGTAATCTAGCACCCATTGTTATATTTTTATATGTATTTAATTGACATGTCATTATATAACTTTTCCCCTCCTTTTCCTCTGGCCCTTCCAACGTCCCCCCTCCAACTTCTTCCATGAACCTCTCACTCTCAAATTGATCACCTTTTCTTTCTTCATATATTGTAACAAATATATGTGTGTATGTGTGCACAAATACATAAACACATTTCACTATGTTCATATTTTATTTCTTTTGAAAATATATCTGTCTATTAATATTGATATCAGTATTTAACAAAGTAAATGAGGTGATAATACATGCTTTTATAAGAAGTCTATACTTACAAATACGAGAATTTTTGTGGTTTTTGCAAGATTTTATATTGAGTTACCACACAGTTTTCTAAAGATAAAATATTACATATATATTTAGGGTACATATATAAATATATCTCTATCATTTATACATGTATCTACAAAATTATCAAATATTTACTGAAATAGAGCCATGTCCATTCTTTCACACATTAATAATGATTAATTTGTATTTCAACAATCTGGGGTAGATACACAAGGCACCTTGTATTCCCCATACTAAATTATTTGATAGCTATTTCTTTACAAAAAGGAAAATATTCAACAATCCCCCTTTTGATAGATTAATTTAATTAATAAAATTTCAGTTTATGATAGAACTGGTTCATGAAAATACATGTAATTAAAAAGAAAAGTAATGATTAATGGAACATAAAATATGACTTTTGCTATAATTTTTTCAATGTTATAATAAAGTATATAATTAAAAAAACATGTCTCATTGTTATTAATGTCTTAACTCTGAACTAGTGTTCTTGTGACTACAATGGTTGATTGATTGATTAGAACTTCAGTAATGTGGAGAGGTGGGAGTGTTACAATTCCAGAGCTAAATTATCACGGGATATCTTTGCCACTCCCTGCATACCCCCCCCCTTAATACTCTCTTTAATAGCCACATATTGCCTTCTTCTATCTGTGATGTAACATTCTTGGGAAAGGTGAATCCTTTGAAATGTATAACCATATGCCTATCTTCTACTAACCCCCCAACTGATGTGATTGGGAAATATCTGAGGTCTAACAGAGATGTCCCTCTTTTTCTGTAATCTGTCTAATCCATGTATCTACCAATGTGCCTGAAAAACATACTAATTTTAATTTACTTTTGTGACATCACTTTGCAACTTTATAAAATCATTATCTCATTGGTACAATGCAATGGGACAAGAGAAATCTATACTTCTAGGCCCGAATTTCTTGTGTTACCTTTCTGAAGTCAGACTTATTTTATGTTGACTAGACTAGGATAAACATTTTTAATAATCAAAATATAATTCCTAAGCTAAGTTGTAGCACACATCTATGATCTCAGCATTTGGGAAGCAGGGTCATAAGGATCATGAATTCATGGTCAATCTTAGCTGCATAAATTGGGAGTCAGCATATGCTATATATTTCAAAGTAAGTCAAGTGGATAATTTCCAAGATTAGAATAAGCACTAGTAGGACAATAAAATATACATTGTGAACATGTAGCATGAAGAAAAACAATTTTAAAAATATTAAAACAAAATATCTTGTCTCTAAAGAACTATGTTCATACAACATTTTAATGTTTTATTTGAATGTTATATAGAGAGGACAATTTCCCTGTAAGATATTCTTATGAGAAAGAATGTGTTATTTAAATTGAGTATTGTTACTTATGCAAATCTGTATTCTAGAAGGCCTAATGAAGCCACTAAGACTAAGCCCCCAAAGATGTGAAATCAGCTCAGCAAATGTAGTGTTTCTCCAAGAACGTCTTGCATGCATATTTCATATTTGGAAGAAAGCTTTGTGAGGTAATCACTTGCCCTTTCCATGATATTTCAGGAGGATGAAAATAAAAAGAAAAAAACATAAAAGGCAGGCCCCAAACAACCCTTTGAAAGCACATCTGGGGAAGCTCCAAGAATGTAGTGGTTGTTGAATCTTGTTTACATATTTATAAGCTGGATGCTTCTCAGATGGTACAAATTACAAGATTCCACTTTTTTGCTATTCAGATATTCAGTCTTTGGGCCTAAACACTTCATACCTTGTAAGAAAAGTCAATTTAAAAGCAAAACCTTAGAACATTTTCTAAATAAGCATTGAATGTCACCATTGCACACTGATTGATTCCAGCCCATCTTTGAACATATGTACAGACACACTCAGATAGTGTTATCAAAAATATATACAGGAGAAAACTACCAGAATGTTAGGCTAGTAAATAGTCTTGTAAAATAATGCTCAGTTTGCAGTTTTTGTGAAGTGCAGTGAGTCTTACCTGTGCTTTGAAGGTAAACCTAGATGTTTCTCCACTTCATAACATTTTTAAAAATCTATGGATGAAAGCTATGGCCAAATGTTTTGAAGCCCCCAATGCTTATTTGTTATTTAACCCTTACTATTATGGCAATAAGGTTTGAATTGCTACCCTCAAATTTTAAGTGCTGGAAATATAATTCCAAAATTAATATCTGGCTAATATTTGGAGGTGGAGATTTTTGTAGATTATTTGGTTTACATTAGATCTTAATAATGAAGCACCAGATGGTGTGAGCGACTGTGTAAGGGAAGGAAAAGGGCAGACCTAGTGTATTAGGTCTCCAACTGTGTTAGGACTTCTCTAGTCTCAGAGGACAGGAGGAAGCTTCTCACTAGGTATCTTTTTATTATGCTTCTCAGCCACTAGAACTGCTAGAGGTAAAAAAACAAAAATAAACTTCCAGTCTCTCGTATTCTGTTATAGCAATGCAGAATGTATGCAGAGACAGTATTGAGAGATTTAGCATCTGGAAAGATAAATAGCCCAAAAAGGTCTCTCTCACAAATGCGATTCATTCTCTCATAGGAAAAGTCCAGAAAAACTTGCTGCCCTCTATATGCCCCGTGATAATGTAGCAAAAAGTATGCAGTGTGAAACATACAGGTCCTCAGAGGAATCCAAACATGCCATCTCCCAAAAGCTTCTACTTTCATAAACGAAGCAGTCACTATTCTGGAGACCTGGAACCATTACAAGTCCATAACATTGTTTGCATCCATTAGAATATAATGACTCACCTAAAGACATCAAAATTTACTGGTTCAATATAACAAAAGTATTCCTATTGCTCAAGAAGGGGCCTGCATTACGGAGTTCATCCTTACAACTTTCCCTACAAGGTAACTTTGAGATGCACCTACTTTCTTTTTGCAGTTTGTGTGAAGTGCAGTGAGTCTTACCTGTGCTTTGAAGGTAAACCTAGATGTTTCTCCACTTCATAACATTTTTAAAAATCTATGGATGAAAGCTATGGCCCTTTCATTTCTAATGTTAGGGGAGGAAAGTTGGATGATTTTAAAGGACATTTTCATCATCTGCAGTATAGAAGAAGATGTTTTTACTTTCATTTCCGTTGACTAGAACTCACTGCAATCCATTACTTATCATTAAAGAAGCTTCAATTCTGCTAGCTTAGCAAGAATATGACAAGAATATGGCAATGTGATATTATTAGAGCATCAGTACATGTAATAAACATTTGCCAGCTATTGGGTCTAGGAAAATGCCTCAAAGGTGGTGGCTTCTTTTCAAGAGTACCTATATTTAATTTTCAGGCTCCATGTGGCAGGTCATAATTGCCTGTAACTGATGCCCTCTTCTGGCCTCTGTGTACACTGCAGGCACATGTTTTCTAGACGAGCGTGAAGACAAAACATCCACATAAATAAAAGAAAAAGAAATCAAGCTTTTAAAAAAGTTTTTGCCACATATTGAAAATGATAAGTATAAAGATGCATGAAGAACATAAGGGTTAAAATACTGCAGCTCTTCACTGAATACATCAGTCAACATCCTGCCTCTTAAAGTGGGAACATTAGTGAGCTTGGAAGCACATGCTAATATTTCTTTGATATCAAAAAATTCATTTTAAACTTCATAGTTCTTTTAGTTATAGCCTGCGATTTATTGATATCGGATTCAATGTAAAAATGTCTCTTCTTCAATTTAAATTCCTAGTGTGCTTACTCAACCCTTTATGAAAACCTGGTTGAAGAATCACAGTTAAATGAAAATGAAGAAGGGATTTGAATGGTTAATTAATACGTTTGATGTGTGAAATCCAAATCTAGAGAATTTAGGAATTAGAGTTCAAGAGTGGCACATATTTCTTTTTTATCTAGAATGAGTTTTGTGTAGCTTGCAAACATTAGAGATGCAATTTCATTTTTCAATTGATCTATCTGTATGGATGACAGACTGTAGGCATCCCATTTTAAAAACCTGCTGATCTTTCCTTATACATCTACCTGTGATTCTCAGTCTCATGGTTATCTTAAATAAATATTCAAAAATCCCACAATTATTTCTATCTTTGCCTGTTTGCTGCAAATGTGCACATACTGTTTCGGAATTCAAAACCTGAAATGATGATTGATGTCACGTGACAGTATTTGTGTCATAGAAAATATTGAGTGGTCACTAAGTCCTACCAACACCATCACCAAATGGAACTTCTAAACTCACGTCCACAAATCATAAAACTTGGAGGAGAATGCACATGAAACATTCTCACATTCTCTTTATTAGCCAGATTATTTTCCACTTAGGTTAATAAAACTAGTGTGAAAAATCTAAGTATACCTATTGTTTCTTCAACTGTGTCTCACTCTTTGAGTACATGACAATAATCAAAGTATAATTAAGATGGATTTTAATTCACTTCAATTTCCTACTTTCCATAAGTGCTAATTTGTATAGGATTACTGAAATTTTAATCTACTTTTCATTTCTAAGCTACACACTCAATCAGTCATTTATCTTCACTATATAGTTTCTCTATTAACATTTTGAGGCATTATATCTGATCCTAAATCTTCTACAGGACATATCTCAACATTGCATGTTAACAATAATAAACACAAAGATTCCCATTGATAAGACACAACTGAATTGGGCTTTAGCCGGCAGCCTCCCTTAGAATAATAAAAAACAAAAACAAAGCCCCAAACTGATATTCAATTTGCAATGATAAGACAACCCACTAGGCATACCTACTTTGGTTATAAAGACTACTCTGAGCAAAGATAGAATTCTTGTAGTATTTATGAATGAAAGCTGGTAAATATTTATTTTATTCTATGTGACTCAGTTATAAATATACATATGTACATGTTTGTGCTTATGTCTAAGAAAATATAACAAAAGTAAGATATTTGCATTGTCAGTACTAAATGTGAGAGCATGAAATATGTAAATATATGCACACACATATATATGGTTATCAATTACTCAATAGATAAATATGACAAAGTTATTCAGTATGATTGAACCTATAGATATTCTTTTTTTTTGTTTTTTGTTTTTTTTTTTTTTTTTTTTTTTTTTTTGGTTTTCCGAGACAGGGTTTCTCTGCGTAGCTTTGCGCCTTTCCTGGAACTCACTCGGTAGCCCAGGCTGGCCTCGAACTCACAGAGATCTGCCTGCCTCTGCCTCCCGAGTGCTGGGATTAAAGGCATGCGCCACCACCGCCCGGCCTAGATATTCTTTTTAAATACACTATTTTACATTTAGTACAATTTGATCATATTCTTTCTTCACTCCCATCTCCTCTCAGATCTTCCCCACCTCCCTAACTACCCACTTTATATACTTTTTCTCTTTCTCTAAAATCTTTGTAAAACTAAAGGCAAACAAAAAAATATATTTTCTTTGATGGAACTATCAATTTTTCCTATCTTGCCTTCAAGAGCTGAAATTATCTCCTTTATATCTTCTAAATTATTTGCAAAACTTACCTCTGAGATTTTTGTTTCAATTTCTGAGTTTTCTAGTATTAATTTTCTTTTAGTGAATCAATTGCTTTGCAAAATTCTATTTCCATGCTGTGACTTGTTTTCGTTATTTCAGTAAACATTTTCACCATATATATTAAGACATGTGTTCATATATGCTTTAAGGTCCTTGAGCATATTCATAATTACTAATTTGAAGTCCATGCCTTGTGCTTCAGCTAAACTGCTTCTCTCAAGGCCAGTAGGGTGGTTGGATTCTGGAGGATGCATATTGTTATGATTAGTCATGCTTTTGTTTTTATGCTGGGATCCAGGCATCTGGTTGTACACTACTGAAGTGGCCTTGTCTTTGTTGGGTGGTTTTTCTAGTCTTTGTCTGCTATTGATGACTGTGGGTCCTAGCCAACTGTAGTAGTTTTCAGTATCTAACTCCAAGCCTAGCATGATGCCTGTGGGCTCTCTGTTTGTGGTGGTTCTGTCAATCCATGGGGAGTCACAAAGGAACGGAGATGTGCTAGAAGGAATAGTTGAATGTGTCATTGGATCAAATTAGGATGATCCCTGACTCCTGGTCCCCACTCACAGGACTAGTCCCAAGGGGAAGAGTATCCTATCTGATTTGAAGATACAGCTATTTATACTTTTGCCTTAAGTCTCAAGAAAACAGAGATCACTTCAATCTTTAAATATGAAAGTATCACAAAGAAAATCTAGATTTATTAGAGATTAAAGTGAAATAGAAAGTAGGGAAAGTGATGGGAGCAGGGAAATGCATGAAACCAACTTAAGATATATCTCTGTAGATCTCAATAGCTGGAAGAACTTTTGACAATCTTTAGTCTATTTCTCATTATTTAAATTTTTTGTGGTACTAAATGTTTACATTGTAATTTATTATCTGAAATTATCATCTGTAAAAGATATATTATTTCATATATTTTGAATGAGGTAAAATACATGAAAACAAAATAAGCCCTACCTTAATAAGTTTGTGACATATCTTATTTTGGGCCCACTATTATTCTTCTGAAGGAGAACAGAACAAAATTGAATACCTCTAATATTTTAAAAATGGTATTGATTTGTCTTCAGAAGATAGCATTGTAAATTACTTTCTCTTAAATACCACATTACTTGAAATTAAAAGGTATTATTTATGTTTTGGTATAGGCATCACTGATACATATGCAACAAAAATAATATGGAAGCAAAAAAAATTAAGTAGTCCCAAGGGTATCTCAATACTGAGCTTTGGAAGATTGCTTTTTCCCCTCTCTGGATAGATGAGATCAGGCGAAGAGCTGATTGGATAAGCTTCATATAAATTAAGGCACAGTGGCTAATTCAATAATTGTGTTAGATAAATTTTAGAAGAAGAACTGTAATAATATTCCTATGCACAGACTTTAGAGAAGAGAGAGAGAGAGAGAGAGAGAGAGAGAGAGAGAGAGAGAGAGAGAGAGAGAGAGAGAGAACTGCTGAGAGCTAGTTTAGAAAAAAATGAATTGGATACTAAGCATTTTAAATTGAAGAAATGATGCAGCATTTTAAATTGCATCCTGAAGCATCAGCTGGAAAAATGAAGCTAAAATATCACAGTAGGTTCAAACCTGCTCAGAGAGATGAGACTCTTTTACATAGAAGTCAAATTTTAAGCCTTTGTCAAAGATGTGCGGTAAAAGGGCCAGTCAAAGAAACACACCCTGACCCTGAGACCTGAGCCAATTCACTGACCTTGAAACTAGAGCCAAAAGGTTAAAAAAGGCCAGGGAAAGAAACACACTTTGATCCTGAAACCAGAGCCAAAGAAATACAATCTAACTCAGCACAAAAACTAACCAGTCCTTAAGCACTAAAAACAACTAATTCCTGAGCATGAAATCCAGCTCATTGCTGAGCTTCTTCAAACTCAGGAATTGAAATCTGTCCAATTCCCACTCTGGAAATCTTCACTCTGGAAAAACTCAGCCCCTAAAAAGCCCTACATAAGCCCTGTACCTGTTCACTTTGAAGTAGCCTTTTTCCACCCTGACAGAGGCAGCCACTCCTGGATTCCTCCCTCCCAACAACTTCTGAATGAGTTTTGGATAATGACCTTCTTTCACTAGAGTGAAGCAGAGCAGAAAGTCACAACTTCAGCTGGAGCAGGAGCAGAACTGCTACATCCCTGGGGCGGGGCGATCATTCCCCACCAGAAGAAAGCTGTAGGTATTGCCTGGCTTCCAACAGCCCCAATATGTTTCCCTTCAAAACTCTACCATTTACAGGTATAGCCTGGCTTCTGATGGCCAGGATACCTTTCCTTCCAGAGCTGAACACTTACAGTAGTTGCATTTTTTAAAATTAGGAATTGGTTTATCTACAAATAAAAAAAAAAAAGAAACTTGTGAAATGCATCTTGCTCAAAATTCAGGCACTTAAAAAAACAGGATGATGATTGAGATAAAAGTCTGAAACTAATGAAAATATGAAGAGCTAAGATCAAATTTAAAAATAAAAAAGGCAACTTTCAAGAGGTTCCAGGACTTTAGTACTGAAGCCTAAGGAAATGCTTTGAGTGGGCTATTTGCTCAAAAGTATTGAACAAAAGAAAAATGTGAAATATGAATCAGAAATATTAAAGAAATGCATGCACTTTCATACATCATGTCATTTTTCTTGAATTATCTTCAAGGTCTTTTACAATGAATTATGGAAAGTTAAAAGTATATTTGATGACTCTTTTGGACACTGCTCAGAGCTTCTACCAAATGGCACTAATTCTCAGTGCTTACATTCAAAATTGATGGACCATGATAAAAATCCTTGTGTATGTGATTACCTTTGGATAGCCAGGTTCAGGGGAAAAGAGGAAATATGTTGTGAATTCTCAAAAGATATACTGTTATTTCTAAACTGCTGTTATAAAAAAAATATAGGAAGAGAACTGGATAAGTCCTCTGTAGAATGGGAAACAGAATATTTTCTATGAAGGGGAGAAATAGAAAAATAGGTTGAGGAGATTTATCTGATGAGGGAGGGGACAGAAATTCAGAGGGAGAGGGAAGATGTGTGTGAGAGTAACAGCATAAAGGGTGTTTGAAAAAAAAGCCATAGCGAAATTTATTATTTATAACTACTTAAAATTGAAAATAATATCCACAAGTTTATCTATCTATCTATCTATCTATCTATCTATCTATCTATCTATCTATCTATCTATCTATCTATCTATCTATCATCCATCTATCTATAATCTATCAATCATCTACCTATATATCCATCTATCATCTATCTATAAACTGCTTATCTATTTACTCATCTACAGTTTAAATGAAGCAGCATAAGACAACAATGCTCCCCCCAAAACAAACCAATCACATAAACAAAGTACATAGACTATCTGAGAAAATTCCAGTGCCAGGCCAGAGGAACTTCATTTCAAGTTATTGGTGAGGGGAGTCTAAAGGGTGCTCAAAGCAATATGGGCTAAGACCATTGCCCTTGGTGTTTTCCATAAAGTGAAAGATCTTATTGCTGAAGACACTACATACCTAGAACAAAGTAATTCCAGAAATCATTCTGGATCTGACCTTAAAGGCTCCACATTGAGTATAAGCTCTCCCAGTTTCAGAGAAAGCCATGTAAGCTGCCAACAGAGAGCAGCTTTTAATATTCTGCTAAATATAAAGTCATGGGTCCCAACCATGACCAGTACAAGAGGATTCCTAAAAATTTAGAACTCTCACATATATCCTAGGGATAGCCAACAGAGACCTAATTATACTTAAAGCTTGCTGAGGAGAGACTTCATCCTTTCATAGTAAATTTAGCTAAATACCTGTACTGGTAAGACCACAGAATCTCGAGGAAAATATGTTACTGCCCCTTCCCTAAACCGGTACAGTCTTTACCTGCATTTAAACATTTGTTCTTACATCCACAGGTAAGAACAGCTCTCACACCTCATCAAAGAGACTTTTTTTGTGTTTGTTTGTTTGTTTTTATAACACATAAAGATAAGTATGGAAAGCCACAAGTAGTCAAAATACAGAGATTGACTGACGGTTGGGTGACTGCCCCCAATGAACAGTTACAACACACCGCCTAGACTTAGCAGTGAGGACACATCAGAGCAGGAGGGTCGTAAGTTTGTAAGCGCCCAAAGAACAGGACATCTGCTGCAGGATCATTTCTTTAAGAAGGTGGGAAAAAAAAGACAGACATTAAGTATGGGGCATGGGTGGATCTCTGAGGTGTTGGTGGAGGAGTGAAGGAAGGAGAGTAATAAACTGTATAGAATTCTCTAATGAAGCATAGCTCATACCTTCCAAATTTTGCATAATAAAATGTAATAAACTAATGGCATATGCAAACAAGATAGAGCCAGCTTTATTTCATTATTGAAAAGATATGTAAATATGACGTTTTAGAATCTATTTAATGTTTAGACATATATAAGTGTCTCTAAGCACTCAGCTCATTTTTGTGTTACTTAGCCCCATCAAACTGGATCTTAATCAGGTATTAACAGTCTGACCTCTCTGGACTCAATTCTGAGCTCTGTCACTTTTAGGACATCGTTATTCTTCAGCCATAACTAATGCCACCTTTGCAGCTACTCATTATTTTCTAAGTTTGTAAAAACTTAGTCATATAAGTTTTTAATGTCCACCATTGTATCAGCTGCCAGTCACTGTGTTTATACCATGAGAACAAGGAATGCTGCTGTATTTGTAGAACTTGTTTTCAAACATACAGTAGCTATCCAGTAAGCATTAATGAAGTAAGAAAACACAAATGAAAGAGCCCTTTCTCTGTAATATTATCTGTGTTTCACATTGAGTCCCCCAATCTATTTATTGATGTCATTTAACTATGGGGACGAAGACATGAATTCAAGCATGCTATCTTATTACTTAAGAGGTGAGACAGGATGGTCAGGAATACAAAGGCAGTGTAGGCTACATTTGAGACCTTGTCTCAAAATAAGACCAGCAAAAATAAATAAATATTAGAAAAGAGAGCATATGACAGATATAATTACATTACTATGATATTACAAATTTTACATTAGTATTCACTTTGAGCATAAAAGGACACTTGCTCCTATCTCTTCCTCCATTTTTTCACTGCTTTAATCCTAAATGACAATGTCAAAGAAACCAAAAATATTCATTCAGTTTCATCCTTAGCACTGTTTTGTTCATCTCTATATGTTACTAGTTATTCTACTGAAGCGTATCTTTTTTCTCAAGTTTTCAATTATATTTCTTTTTTTTTTGGTTTTTCGAGACAGGGTTTCTTTGTGTAGCTTTGCGCCTTTCCTGGAACTCACTTGGTAGACCAGGCTGGCCTCGAACTCACAGAGATCCGCCTGCCTCTGCCTCCCGAGTGCTGGGATTAAAGGCGTGCGCCACCACCGCCCACTCAATTATATTTCTTAAAAATCCATTATTATGAAAGTATTTGATAAATTATATAGGCGCACTCACAATGCTATCATCAGGTTTTGCAACAAAATAGCAGGTTATTAAAATCAACTCAAATAAATCAATAGCCTGTCTATTTACAACTGACAAGCGCAGTGAAAATGGAAATGATTCAATTTACATTAGATACACAAACACAACTCCCTTCCAAAAAATGGAAAAACAGCAACTGAGAATTAACCTATCCAATGAAACAAAAGATCACTGCAATGAAAATTTTTTGATATTGAGTAAAGAAATTGAAGAAGACACTAGAAGGTGGAGGGACATGATTGTGCTCATGGTTGGATGAAATCAGGGTGTTTATTCACAGACATATTTTCTTTTTACTTTTTATGTGTTGTATATGAATATGGTGTTTGGGTTGCAGGTGGACCATCATAAGTGCTACAGTTTATGTGGCTGCTGGCAATCCAAACTCTACCTCTCATGCTAGCCTAAAAGTGCTTTATCCACTGAGCTATGTCCTCAGCCTCAAAGCTGTACTACTATTACACAAAATTACCTTGAAATTTAATCATTGAAAATAACTATTGAAACTTGACACATCATTTCAAGCAAGATTTACTATTTGGCTATGTGCTAAAACTGGATTAATCTTCATTAATAATAAATTTGGATAGCCTTTTTTTGCCAGAAATAAAGTATTTTTCCTTACAAGAATATATTTCATTATTTTCTCTCTAATATTTATTCTGCAATCTTTGCCAACCTTCCCTTCAATCCAGAAAAGGAAGCTAAATCTTGTTCAGCCACTCTTTGAGAAATGTAAAACTGTGAATATTGGTCATTCATATGAAGATTTAGAAAAAGTTACATGTGTAGAATGTTCCTCTAGTACTTTTTAATCTCCTGGTTATTGTATCTAGGATGACATCTATGGATGAGGAAGTGCAACACACGCAGTCCAAGGATTCAGGAATTCAGGAGGTGGAGGCAAAAGAATTAGAATTTCTTTCTTTCTTTTGTTTTTTGTTTGTTTGTTTGTTTGTTTTTGTTTTTGTTTTTTTGTTTTTTGTTTTTTGAGACAGGGTTTCTCTGTGTAATTTTGGTATTTTGGTGCCTGTACTGACTCTCCCTCTGTAGACCAGGCTGGCCTCGAACTCACGGAGATCCCTCTGGCTCTGCTGGGATTAAAGGCATGTGCCACTGCCGGCTGGCTAAGAATTAGAATTTCAAAGCCATATTCAGGTGAATAGCAAGTTTGAAGTTAGCCTGGACTAAGGGAAATACTGTCACAATTAAATAATGAATGAATGGATTGTTTCCAAATGCCTAGATAAAGGAATAAAGGCTCTTTTAAGATGGCAATTTGAATATAATGATCAGAGAAACTCATTTTTGTGATACAATTATAAACTAAATAACTTGAAGCTGATTCTAAGCTTCTGTGGTTACAGATTTGTCTTCAAATGGTGACATCAACTTTGAGACAGAATATTCTAGAACAAAAGTTTAGAAATTTTTTCTTTAAGTTATAATAAAGTTATAAAATTTCTTGAAAGCTAATTGAATGCTGATGAGAAAATGAGACAGAAGCACATTGTAATTACTGAATATATTTATAGTGAATTTGTAACTTGAGAATTAGGGTAATTATCAAGTTTCCCATAATAACTTTTATGTGTAGCCCCTGTTGTTTTGGTTAATTAGAATTATAACTAAGTTATCAAGAAACAATGCATATTTTCACAAAATTTTAATTAGTTTAAAGAATCTAGGATGCATTTGCTAAGGAATTATTTAAAATTACAATTGTGGCTGCTTAAAGTGTATAAATTACTGTAGTAATTCTATGCATATTTTATTATATTAATTCTAAGTGAAGACAGAATTATTATAAAATAATTGACATTTCTATTTGCTGCCTTTATTGTTGCCATTTCTGTTCACCTGGAAACTTTCGATTGCTTAATGATTTATTGTAAAAAAAAAATTATCAGAATACAAACTTTTTGAATTCATATTCTAAATTTATCTTAAATTTAATGTTTGAGAATTTTATACATGCATCCAATATGTTCTGATCAAATCTTCTTTTCTTTATCTTCAACTTCTCCCACATCTCACCTAACAATCAGCTCTCAAGTTCAAATACCCTTTTGTACATCTACTCAATCTACACAGTCCTTCCGGGATGTACCTGGCTGTAGTATCGTTCACTGCAAGATTGGCAGTGTGTGAGGCTGATACCGTTCTTCTGAAAGCCATTACCTGCCTTACCTCACTTAAGGTTGAGACTTTATGATTTTTTTGCATGCAGTCTTGGCCAATGGGAGGCCCTGGGAGTAGCACTCCTGTCACACCTTGAAAAATCTTTGGCAGCAGTCTTTCTCCTCCTTTACAATCTTTCTACACCTCCTGTGTGAGTAAAGCTGAGCCTTGGGGAAGGGCTCAGGATATGGTTGGCCCATGGAGTACTGACTACTCCATCGTCTTTCTTTCTTTTTTTTTATTTATTTAATTTTTTTCATTTTACATTCCAATCATAGTTCTCCTTCCCTTTCCATCTCCTGCTCCCCTCCTCCTCACCTCCCTCCTCCCCCATCCATTCCTCAGAGAGGGTAAGGCCTCCCTTGGGGAGTCAACAAAGTCTGGCATACCAAGTTGAGGCAGGCCCAAGCCCCTCCCCACTTCATTAAGGCTGATCAAAGTTTTTTTAAACTAAAATTTAATTGGTTGTGAGTCTGTCCTAACCACCATCTGCTGATAAAAGAAATGTTTCTGTTGAAGTTTGAGAACTTCACAAATGTCTGGGTACAAAGATAAGTATTTAGAAAGCATTTAATACTATGTGCTTGTGTTTGCTAGTTTTATGTAAACTTTACACGAGTTAGCCATTTGGGAAGTTGGAATATCAATTAAGAAAATGCTCTCACCGCATTGGCCTGTGGTCAAGCCTGTAGATCACTTGATTGGTAATTGACATGAAAGGGAGGGCCCAGCATACACTAGGAAGTGCTATCTTGGGTGGTGGTAGGCCTTAAACCTGGTTGGAAATTGATGTGTTACTTCCATAGCACTGTTAGCATTATTACAACAATGGATAATTCTTTTTTTTTTTTTTTTTTAAGAAATTTTGTATTCATTCCATTGTCAAGGAGGTCATTATCGGGGTTCTCAGGACTCACTACTGGACTGGACTGCTGATTACTTTTCTCCCCCAGTAGTGAGAATTCTGGTTTGGACTTTCTTTAGAATAGCCATGATTTTCTTGAGTTTTATTTTCATCTCCTGCATTGTCTTCCTCATTCCATTCTGTGTTTTCTTGGCCTGTATTATGTCCTCTTTGGGTACTTTGAAAAAATATGTATATGTATATCTATATTTATATCTGTGTGTGTGTGTGTGTGTGTGTGTGTGTGTGTATGTGTATATCACAACTATTTTGAATTCATTGTCTTATGTATGATCGAAGTTGTTTTCCTCGGTGAATATAATTATGAGTGTACTTATTATTTGAGGAGACAAATTGCTTCAGATTTAGATTGTAAAGTAGGGTGTGTGTGTGTGTGTGTGTGTGTGTGTGTGTGAGAGAGAGAGAGAGAGAGAGAGAGAGAGAGAGAGAGAGAGAGAGATGTGGCCTGAGTATCAAAGCTTAGATCATTGGTCAGGAGAGAGAGAGAGAGAGAGAGAGAGAGAGAGAGAGAGAGAGATGGCCTGAGTATCAAAGCTTAGATCATTGGTCAGTCTATCTGTCCTATCTTTATGTGAGGTAGCTGTGGCTTGTTCTGCTTCTCTGATCTTCCAGCATTCACCCCAATACCTGGCTCCAGGTTTGATTTTATTATTAAGAACTTTTAAGATTCATGTACATCTGGTGCCCAACGTTCATGGTACAAATTCTTGAAAAAGCTACTTTCCTGTGGCCTTTCAGGCCCCTGCTCAGACCAGAGCTACATTTTGCCGGTTGGGTGGGCACACTGGTTGGATTTACTGAAGGAGGCAGAGGCAGGAGGATCCCAAGTTTGAGGCCAGCCTAGGAGGCTTGCTAAGGAGAAGCTTTGGCCGGGGCCCAGCCACAAACACTGGTGGTGGGACCATGGAGGCAGTGGTTGCTGCTCTGAGTAGCCAGGTGCTTCTCATCATGTTGGTGACTGTGGTGATGCTGCTACCTGGGACAAAGGATTTACTGCTGTTTGTTCAGAGAAGAATTGCCAGGACCATCGTGTTACAAGAAAGCATCGGCAAAGGTCAGTTTGGAAAAGTTTGGCAAGACAAACCGTGGGGAGAAATTGTTGTGAAGATTTTCTTTTCTAGGGAAGAAAGTTCATGGTTCCAAGAGATAGACATTTATCAGACTGTGATTGCTCCAAACTACAAAGGAGCTCCCCCCAGAAAAAGTCTACAGGGAACTATGACCATGCATAACAGTGACTTTGAAATTTACAAAAGGATGATGGGACCTCACAAAGATGATTCCACATGGACTATGATAAAGCCATTAAGCTGATTAACACCACCAAAAAATCAACTTTGGACTACAAACTACTCAGGACAATTTTGAGATGGCTAGCTAAGGTGATCCAGCCTGACAGGTTACTTGAAGAAGGACTTGAAACAAGCCCTGCACTTTCTCAATATGCAGTGACTGGACAAATGATACAGGACTTGACAATCAACAGAAAAATTTTCTTTTCAGGATCCCCTAAAGATGTCTTCACCCCAAGAAAGCAGGAAGTAATTTTAAGAAAACAATGCCTACATTCCCAAGAGGTGGGATGGAAGGTTTTTGGTTGTTTAATGAGTTATGGATATTGTCATTATTTATGATGGTTGGTTACAAGTTGTTAATTGTTAATGGTCAGGAAAAAAACTGAACAAGGAAATTAGATTCAGAGTTTTTGTTTGAGAAAGAAAGAAAGAAAGAAAGAAAGAAAGAAAGAAAGAAAGAAAGAAAGAAAGAAAGAAAGAAAGAAAGAAAGAAAGAAAGAAAAAGATAAAGAGACTATAGATTTGAGGTAGATCATCAAATGTACTCTGAGAAAAAAGATAAAGAAATAATAGGATAAATGGGTAGATCATTGAATCTACATTAAAAAGAAAAAGGGGAAGATATAAAAATGACAAAAGGTAGATTATTGAAACTTTTTTGAAAAGAAAAAAGAGAGAATATGAATATAATAAGATTAAAAAGGTCAATTTTTGAATCTACTTTTAAAAAGCAACTACTTGTTTTTAATAGGATAAGTAATGAAATTTTTTGTCTGAGTTTATCAAATGTTACAGTCTTGTATAATATTAGAGGAACCAGCCTTAATATTATACATCCCAGGGGCTCAGGAGAGAGAACTACTAACGGCGAGGACTATTTTCAGGAAATAGAATCTCAGCACACAGTGCACTATCGTCCACTTGCTTTAATTCCTCTGGCATAACATCCTTTATACACAGCTTCAGTTCTGTTCTCATGTCTAGCTCCTTTCTTGCCTGATTTCTCTCTATATTTATCTACCGTCCCCTCTAGGTTCTATATTAATTCCTTCATCTAGTTCTGTCCCTTTTAGGTTCTCATCTATCTAGTTCTTTCCCCTATCAGCTCCTCTCTCGTCTCCTTCTCTCTCATCTGGCTCTTCCTCATCTTGTTCTTCTCCAATTTACACATAAATTGTGTAAAGCTATTACTTAATGTCCACCTCTCCTAGGCGGTGTCCCCTTGTGGAATTTACCATAAGTCAGGAGACTTGCATGTGGGCTGTTACCATTGTTAGTACTTGGAAGTTGGGCGCCCAGGGCGGTGTCTCCTTGTGGAATTTAAGTCAGGAGACTTGCAGGTGGCCTGTTATCATTGTTAGTCCTTGGAAGTTGGGCACCCACCTGGGTGGCGTTTCCTGTAGTCCTTGAAAGTGGCTAAGGGAGATAATCTGATTCCAGAGAAAGCCTTTCCTGAGGCTGTTCTCCAAATACCTGGAATGTGTATGTCCAGAGAGTGATCAGTCCACACTGTTAGCCCTTCTTAGGGAAAAGTCAATTGGGAAAGCTATAAAGGCACACATGATTTTCATAACAGAACACAGCTGATATATAACAAGCCAAGTAACACCAAAAACTCCTTGGGATTTGGCTTCCTCTGGAGGAATTCCCTGATCCCTCCAGGTGGTGACTTTGCCATAACCAGCTGAGTTCTTATGATATATTCCTGCGGCCCGCAGCATTACTGGACATTGTTAATATATATAATGGAGTTTTCTGTCTGAATCTGTCAAATGTTGGTGGACTAAACATGGTTAATGTAATTCTAGACTGTATATATTGTATATACATATTGGATAGTTTTTCTTGTATTAGTTATAAGCTTTTTTAAATTTTAGACAAAAAAGAGGAAATGTGGTGGTTTTATGTTCCCCAAAATGTTGTGCACCCTAATAAACTTATCTGGGGTCAGAGAACAGAACAGCCACTAGATAGACATAGAGGCCAGAAAATGGTGGCACTCATGCCTTTAATCCTAGGATTCCAGAGGCTGAAATCTGTCTGGATCTCTGAGTTCAAGGCCATCCTGGAAACAGCTAGGCATGGTGACTCACACGCCTTTAATCTCAGGGAGTGATGGCAGAAAGCAGAAAGGTATATAAGGCATGAAGACCAGGAACTAGAAGCTTTTTTGCTGGTTAAGCATTCAGGCTTTTGAGAGGCAGTTCAGCTGAGATTCATTTGGATAAGGACTCAGAGGCTTCCAGTCTGAGGAAACAGGATCAGCTGAGGAACTGGTTAGATGAGGTAGCTGTGACTTGTTCTGCTTCTCTGATCTTCCAGCGTTCACCCCAATACCTGGCTGCAGATTTGTTTTAATTAATAAGACCATTAAAGATAACTGCTACATTTATGGATAGAATTTTTTGGCTCTATATTTGTTTTACCTTAACTTGGCAGGTTTGGGATAAGCTGAATGGTGCTTGAAGTTTAATCTTGGGTTTCTCAGTGAAGATGTGTGAATAGAGTTTCAGAAGTGACTTTGGAAAGCAAATGTGCAGTCTCTGACCACAGCGGTAAAAGTCCATGTAACTAGCTGGTGTGTGCTGTGGCACATGTACTTGTTCAGAATTCAGATTTGCAGACGGCTGATGCTTGGGACTGTGGGGCTAATGGGGTACTTACTACCTGTGGAGAGTGGGCATATATCATAATGCAGTTCTCAGATGACAATTACTTAGCACCTTAGTATGTCATTTACAGGCAATATTTGGCTTTGGTGATACACGCGCGTGCGCGCGCGCGCGCACACACACACACACACACACACACACACACCATTCTTCTCTTTCATTTGCTTCCCTTATAGTTTTCTTTCTGCTTTAATGTTAAATGTGTTCTTTGCCCTCTGTAGCCTTCCTCAATAGAAACTTTTATGAAGACAAAAAAAATATTTTAAGACAGTAAAATATTGTGGTCTGGAGTGAAAGTTCAAAAATTAAAGTACTGCATTCTCTTCCAAAAGAACTGGTTCAATTACTAGAACCCACATGGCAGCTTACAAATATTTGATTCCCAAAATAGCTAAAGGCATCAGGCACCAGACATGTATGTAGTGCACAGACATGCATGTGGGTGAAGTATTTATATACATACATTAATAAAGAGGGAATAAAATGTCAATCCAAAGGCTGTTCTTATGATTTCTGAATTGTTATAAAATTCACATAAAATTCATCTTAATTGACCTTTGTTTTTCACTACAAATATAAATATTTCTAATGAGGTTATTTAAAAATATTTAAAATTTGATCATTCACACTTCAACTTTTAGAAACAATTGGTCAATGACTCGTAAACAAATGGCCTTAGAGAATTAGAAAATCTTGGTAGTATAAAATCAAATTCAGTTACAGCATCAGAAAGCTTCCAGCCAGTCAAAACTTTAAAGGTCAAGATGAAATGGAAGAAAGACTTTCTGTAGACTAATTTACGGTATACACATCACAGCTGGCATTTAGTTCTTTTACAGAACACATAGTTAACTATGCCTGATCATTTGTGATACATTTTGTTTTCTATAAAGGACAATTGTAGTTCATTACTATTGAGTTTTAAAAATAGATTTAATGATTAAGGCACTAAGTGAAAGAGAGATGCTCAGGACAAAGAGAGTGCACACACAAACAATGGGTACAATTTTCACAAAAGACAAAGTCACACCTCTTTCTTGAGTTTTCATTAACATAACTTTAAATATTTTCTAATTTCCTTGCCATTTCCTCATTGATTATTGGGTTATTCAGAAATGACTTATTTCCAGGTATTTTCTTTCTCTCGTTTCCTGCCTTCTGTTCTGTCTTTCTGATGTGTGTGTGTGTGTGTGTGTGTGTGAGACAGAGGAGAGTGAGAGAAAGAGAAAGAGGGACTTTGGTTTCTGATAAGTGGAGCTTATTATGGTTCTCATTCTGATTCAGTGGCTTCTAGTCTGAGGTCATACTCTGTATAATGTAAACCATTTTGTATTTAGAAATTCCTTTTGGTTTTGTGACTCAGAACATTGTCTATCATGTAAAATTGAAAAGAATGAGTATTTCACAGCTGTGCTCTGAAATTGGTAGGTCAAGGTTGTTGACAGCATTATATAGAAGAAGCAAAGTGGTTGATTTTTTTTCTGCTCTAGTTTGATCAGTTGCTGAGGGATAAATTTAAACTTGATGCTGAAATTTTTGTCACTATACACAGTGATACCCATGACATTTATTTATGCAATATACTTTAATGGACTGGGTTAGGTGAAGGTCAAAGAATGAGACATAGAGGAATATCAAAGTTGACAAACACAGTATTAATCACCTGTCCCCAAAGGTGGAAGAAAAACCTACATTGTAACTCATCGTAAGAATGAAAAACTTTCATCCTTAAGCTGTTCTCATAGAAGATCAACTATATTATTATTTTCAATCACTAGTTTAAATGAAAGACCCTGATAAATATTTCATAACTATTGAACATATGCCATGATAGATTTTAGTGTTATGCTTGCTAACATTTTGAAATTAATATTTAGGGGGCAGGGTAGAGGGTTGATAATGGGGAATTTAGCTAACACTAATGATGTTTTTAAAAAGACATGGAGGAGATTCTGAAAACATTAGGAGACAGATTATATATATATATATATATGTAAATGTGCATTTGTGTGTGTGTATGTGTGTATAAGAGGGTTTGAAGGAAGGAAAGGTAAGAAGAAAAGTATGTATTTATAATATGATCTCAAAAATCATGAATAATAACAAAAAGTAAAAGCCATATGAAAACCTGGCACTCTAGAAGCTTCCTGACACACACACACACACACACACACACACACACACACACACATATATATATATATATGTGTGTGTGTGTGTGTGTGTGTACATATATATGTGTGTGTGTATGTATGTAATTTCAACATGATTACTATATAATGATGGAAACATCCCATATAGACAGATACTATATGCTATCCAAAATAAAACCCCAACACCAGAAATGAGATATGTCTTTCTGAGCTGGTAATCAATGACATTCTTCAGATTTTCCAAATATTTTGAGAAATTTCCAATGCTATTGACAATTAAATCAATTAATTTGATTAATAATAAAATAAATAATTACACTCCCCACCTTAACAAGATCCTATTGCTGTTAACACAACATTCCTATTGCTGATTTCACAACCACAATTCTATTACTGTTTACAGAACATGTAATAAAACATGAAAAAGTATGGCTGGTAGTTAAACTGGAAGTTTCACCACTATAGCTAACTTATATAGCACTACTGTAAAAAAAAAAAAAAAAAAAAGGACCACCAATCTCACGCAGCTTCTAATGTTATACCCCTGGTTCGATTGTAGTACAAATGTTATGAGAATCACTACACACTTAAACTTTTTTTTTCATTTTTGAGATATACTATGATTAGAATGTCTCTTCCTTCCCTTTCCTCCCTCCAAAACTTCACATATACCCTTGACCACTTTCAAATTCATGTCCTCTTCTTTCATTAACTGTTATTTTATTAATATGTGTACATATACATATATATATATATATATATATGACTAAATATAACATTTTCAGCCCATTTAATGTTCTCTCCACATTCTTCACTTGCCTGTGGTTCTTTCTGTGAGGTTGAGGTCTCATGGACTATTTCTTATCCACTTTAGCATATCTATTGTGTTATGCTTATTCAGTTCACATTTGGGCAGTCATGTTGGTGAAACTTTAAGGATGCAGCTTCTGACATTACTAAGAGGCACAATCTCACAGCAAACTCCATGATCTTCTAACTCTTACAATCTTTTTCCCCTTGCTTCCACAATATTCCCTGAACCTTAGGAATAGGTGTGTTTTATAGATGTATCTATTGGGATTGGGCTTCACAACTCTCTGAATTTTCATTCCAATTTTAAAATTGCATTTAATATCCCTTCCATATGATGAAACACATATATGATATTGTCAGCAAAGCCAAGAATTAGGGTATCCATAGGGAATAGGTGTGGTGGTATTGTGTTCCCCAAAATATTGTGCACCCTAATAAACTTACCTGGGGTCAGAGGCAGAACAGCCACTAGATACAAAGGCTAGAAAATGGTGGCACTCACACCTTTCATCCTAGCATTCCAGAGGTAGAAATCCCTCTGGATCTCTGAGTTAAAGGCTACATTTGAAACAGTCAGGCATGGTGACACATGCCTTTAATCCCAGAAAGCGAGTCTTTAATCCCAGGGAGTGGTGGTAGAAAGCAGAAAGGTATATAAGAACCAGAAATTAGCAGCATTTGGCTGGTTAAGCTTTCAGCCTTCAAGCAGAGCAATTCAACTGAGACACATTGGGATGAGGATACAGAAGCTTCCAGTCTGAGGAAAAAAAACAGCTGAGGAACTGGTGAGGTGAGGTAGCTGTGGCTTGTTCTGTCTCTCTGATCTTCCAGTGTTTACCCCAATACTTGGCTCCAGGTTTGTTTTATTAATAAAGACTCTTTAAGATTCATGTTAAAATCAGGTCTAGAGGAATACCTACTACTATTATTTTGTTAAATGAACATAGCAATAAAATGACTCCTAATGACATTGATGACTCCTAATTCATAGATCAATGCAATCTTCATCAGGGATGCTTCTTCTTTCAATAAGTGGTAATCACCAGAGAAACTCACAAGTGGTCAATATGGAGACAATAGATGTTAGGAAGGGCTTCTTTAAATGTGATGTCTATACTATACCCCTTCCCTCAAAGTTCAGGAATCTACGTGGAAGAGGAGGAGGAAAGCTGTAAGAACCAAGGTGCCAAAGAGCTCCAAGGAAACAGTGTTTTCCAGATACAACTAGGGAAGAAGCACATATGCATTCACAGAGATTGTGATAGCAAGCATAAGACCTGAACAAGCTCAAGACATCACAGGAGAGGGAAAGTACTCATAAAGACTATCCCAAGACAAGTTTTTCTCAGTTGATAGGCCCCAGAAGAAGGAAATAAATTTTCTTCAATGGACTGTCACTGGGTATATCAACCATGCTCCATGCTCAGGAGTTGTCAGCCATTAGTATTAACTCCTTATAATAATTTCAAGTGATTGTTTGCATTTTGTTGGCCTTACTCATTGTATCACAATAAATTCAATCATGGTTTCTTCTCTGCATCCTTACAGTCCACTGAACTTGACCACTGAATATTATATAGAGTTCCATACTGTGCTTTCTCCTTGGCCGTAATGTTTACAATAAACACCAACATGCTATTGTCTCTGATGTTCTTCCTGTAAGACCCGGTCCTTAGAAATATTTCTATGATGCCATTGTAATTAGAAGGTTTCTCCAGTCCTGCCAAGCCCCTACAGTCTTGAAGCCTGCTTATAAAATAATCATTCAGAAGCTTATATTAATTATAACAGCTTGGCCATTAGCTCAGGCTTATTACTGACTGGCTCTTACACTTAAATTAACCCATAAGTCTTATAATTATTTAGCCACATGGCTTGGTACCTTTTCTCAGTTAGACATCCTCATCTAGATTCCTCTGCATCTGGCTGGCAATTCTTGATTTGGCCCTTCCTCTTCCCAGAATTCTCCTTGTCTGCTAGCCCCACCTATATTTCCTGCCTGGCTACTGACCAACCAATCAGAGCAATACATATTCACAGCATACAGAACGACATCTCACAGCACTTTCCCTTTTCTGTCCAATCAAAAAAGAAGATTTTAACTTTAACATAGTAAAATTACATGTAAAAAAGGTTATCAAGCAAGAATTACAGGTATAACATCTAATTTATTTGTATTTGGCAAAATTAAAGAAAATATTCTATCTATCCCATATTTATGAGTCTAAAGTTTCCTATCTAATTAATCTTTTATCATAACCAAGGAAAATTATAACTAGCTAGTCTTCAACTACATCAAAGATCTCAGAAGGATATAATATTACCAAAATAAACAGGGAATGCATTGTAAGAAACTTCCAAAATTCTGGAAATGACAGAGACAGCTGCCTGCCTGGACAGTCATCCAATGTTCCTCTGTAACATTGGGGCATCCATCTTCAGCCAATAGGCCTCGAGTTTCTCAGTTGTTTCTCTCTGTGTCCTGTAGAATGTCTGGCAATTTCTTCTGTGAGGAAGGAACCTCAAGGACCATCTCGCCTTGCTGAGTTCAGCTGTCACTTTCCTATGGTTCCTGCATGTACCATTTATATAACATCCTGTCAAGCAGTCCAGGCAAGAGTAGTTTCTTGCCCAAATGGCCATTTTGTGCCAAGAAGACGACTCCATATAGAATGTCTTCAATGCCCATCTTCCTCTTTGAAGTAAATGGGTACTGCCAGCAGATGTATGTTACTATCCAGAAAAGTTTAAGTTCTTAAAAATATTTTAAATGACATATTCTGTAGGTCTTTGAAGTGTTTGAAGATTACCTACCTAATTGAAATATATCTATGGATACCTAGAAAACTTAACTAATATGACTATGAGTTTGACTATCAGAAATGACTAATAATCTACATTTATTAATTATAAATTACAATTTCAAATGAGCTGCACAAACATAATACCTTAAACAAGAGTAGAAATATACATACAGTATAACAAAATTAACTTTAATTTTCAATAAACTAAAATCTATAGCCAATTAAAAACATTTCAAGCAAGTTGTTGCTCTTTAAAAGTAGATTCAATAATCTACCCTTTTATCCTATCATATCTATATCAATGCCATAGTGGCCAAACTTGTTTCCTCTGAAAGTATTCTTCACAGGGTTTTTGTGGTTTGTCACTTAGAGCAGTGTTTGAATCTCTAGAAGGTAAGTAACACAGCCAATGTCTTGTATGCATTTTATTTTGTGGCAGTAGATGCTTTTACGTATTGTTTTCTTGCCCTTTAGAATCTTTAATCTTGTTTTAGATTCCAGAAGGAAAGGGGTTTTCTTCCTCTATCACATCACCTTCTTGGGGAAATAGATTCCACAGTCTCTCTAGTAAAGGGCTAAAAACCAATCTGATCTAAGACAATTAATATTATATATAACTAATTAATCATTTTAACTCATTGTTCTCAAAGATGAGGGCATAATGGTATGAAATATTCAGTTTTGTAACTTAAAGAAAAATAGCTATGCATGGCAGTTCCCAGTACCAGTTTTGGTTTTTAACATTTCTTTCTGTCTTCCTTTCTTCCTTCCTTCCTTCCTTCCTTCCTTCCTTCCTTCCTTCCTCCCTCCCTCCCTCCCTCCCTCCCTCCCTCCCTCCCTCCCTCCCTCCCCCCTCTCTATTTGTATGAGAGAGAGAGAGAGAGAGAGAGAAAGAGAGAGAGAGAGAGAGAGAGAGAGAGAGAGAGAGAGAGAGAGAGAGAGAGAGAGTGAGTTAATCCTCTCCTTCCAAAATTTAGGTGCTGGGAATTAACTTCACCTCTTCAGGTTTAGCAGCAATCTCCTTTACTCACTGGGCTATCTCCCTGGCCTAGATACCATCTTCAATAGGACACTGCATGTATGTGCACGCGCGTGTGCACACACACAGACACACACACACACTACACACACACACACACACATATATATATATATATATATATATATATATATATATATATATATATGAAGTGAACTCTGATAGTACTGTTTATGTTTATTTTCAGCCATTCTATTAAGTCATGTTTTGAAATTGGTTTTAAACTATCCCTTTGCATCATACAAAATGTAAGTTCATTGAAGGAAAATACAAATAGAAAAAAGTTTGAAATCATATCTTCTTTGTTGAAAAAAAGCTCATAAAAATACCATAATTTTTAAAATTTTCTGTGGACACATTTTTGAGTCTCATGGATCCAACTACTGAATGGAGTGGTATTGTCAATATTATCTTCTACTTTTCATTTACCAATAGATATTTTATGATTTTAACTTTTCCACTTATCCTGTTCTAATATTGTCTTCAAATTTTAAATAACAAAAATAATTGCAATGAATGTTCATGAGAATCTACCTAATGAGAACACTGACAGACTTTACCATAGCATTTCTAATTACAGAATCCACAATATTCTGCACTGAAAAAGTCTACAGATAATATTGAATGTATACATCTCTTCTGTAACATTTAAATCAGTCAAAATACCCTGATCTTGTCAAGCTTTTGTCATCCCTTATTGTTGAAAACGGAAAACCCATTGATTTACATTTTGCTACCCATAGTTACACAACTGTGAAACTGTACCCCACAATTGCATGCAATTCTCACTTTGATTTAGTTCCTTATTTTGGTTTTACACAACACTATCCAGACTTTGACTGTTCTCATTTAACTCTCAACTTTTATAAGAGAAATGGTTTTAGACTCAATGGATGAAAGACAACATGTCTTTTATTTTAAATAATGAACTGCACTGCTAACTCTTTAGTTGTAAATAGCCTTGTGCAATTCTTTTAAATAGCATCCCACTGTGAACCCAAAGCATGTATCTTTTATGTATCCATCAGTGGACAGGCACTTGTGTTATTTCTATGTTTGGTGATTGATAAATGTGGTGAAGTGAAGGTGGAGTGCAAGCATGTGTTTGACATTGTGACTTTCATTTGGATATATGCCTACAAGTGTAATGTAATTCTACTTTTAGTTTTATAATGAATTTTCACCCAAATTGCTATAATAAGTTTACTAATTCACATTTTCACAGTGTGCAAATGTCTCTCTTCTGCCACATCCTCATCAGCATTCATTGTCAGCCTTTTTGATGATTGTTACTCTCCTTGAGTTAAGTATGTATCATTTTAATTTTGATTTATATATCCATAGTGATTAGTGGTATTCAGGTTTATTTTTTAAACATTATTTGTTGGATGATTTTACATCTCCTTTTGAGAAATATTTGTATTTCTTCCCTATTTTTCAACTGGATTATATACTGTTTCTGCTACTGATGTTTTGAGGTTTCTCATATACTTTAAATATCAACCCCATATCAGATACAGTGTATAAATAGTTTCTTCTATACTACAGATTGTTTCTTCTGACTGTAGATTATTACCTTTACTGATCAATGGATTTATAGTATAATAAAGTCTCACTTGATTGTCTTGGCTTTTATATCTTATGCTGTTAGGATATTGAAAAAAATCCTCACTCATTCTACTATGTTAATGAAATTCTTTGGCATTTTCTTTTCAGAGTTTTATGATTTTAGGGATTACATTTAAGTCTTTGCCTCACTTTGAGTTGATATTGTTTACTGATGACAGGAAGTGTGAAGTTTCTGTTTTTTTTTTCTAGTATGTATTTAATTTTCCCATTTCATTTACTTCAAAGAATATACTTTTCTTTATTTAAAATTCTGAAAACATTTTCAGTGAAATCAGTTGTCTGTAGAAACATGAGTTTATCTCCTGGCTTCCTATTTATCAAAGTGTCTGTATTTACCCTGCTCCATGGTGTTCTTCGCACTGTAACTCTGTACTCTATTTTGAAACAGGTATGATTACCACCTGTTTTGCTCTCTTTTCTCATGGAGGCTTTGGCTATTTGAGGTTCTGAGGATTCTATATAACATTTAGCTTTGATGTTTACAGTTATTTGAAGTATATCATGGATCTTTAGATAGAGTCTCAGAATAATTTTTACATTTCCTTAAACATGGGCATTTAAACAATGTTGATATTTTTCCAAATCCTGAACACTGTATGTTGTTCAAAAGGTTTGCATCTAATCTGCTTTCTTCCATCAATGTTTTGTCATTTTCATTATAATAATTTCTCAAATGTCATTTGATATTTACAAGTTTTGCTATATGTGCTCCAGCAGTATAAACAAAGGTTTCTGTTTATATATCAAAGTCACTGTAAGGGAGGCAGTTGTAAATTAACACATTTTGTTAATGTCATTAGTTAACAAGCATGGAAGTCTAGACATTCATGGTTCAGTGATTGCTATGCTGTTCAGTATCTTCTGAAGCACAGACAAGGTTATAGCTTGCTATTTTTGCTTCAGTTTATAGTGTTTCTTAATAACTGCATAAAATAATTTGCTTGCATAATAAGTGATGCACAATATGTATTGAAGGCATTGAAGTGATGACTATACATATTGTGAGAACAGAAAATTACTACTTCTGTGTCTGTCACTGTTATAAAACACCTAATTTAAACAGTTTGGAGAGAAATGGTTTATTTGGATTACAATTTCAAGTTAAAGCAATCATTTTGAGGATGTCAAATTAGGAACTCCAGTCACTGGCCACATCCCATCTATAGTTAAGAACAAAGAAAGAGTAAGTATATTTTCACGTGTTTCCTTGTTTGTTCTCAGCTACATATCTTCTCTCTTGTCCAGTCCAGGCTACCTAACATAGGAAACTGTTGCTCACAGTGGGCTAGCTCACCCCATCTCAATTAACAGTCAAGAGGATCTCTCTAACACATGCTCAGCAGCCAACTTTATTTAGATGACTCCTCATTAAGATTTTCCTCCTAGGTAATTTTAGATCGTGTGAAGTTGACAGTTAAAATTATGCAGCATAATATAAATAAAAATTTTAAGGTATCCAGCATAGTGTTGTAATTCATAATCTTGAAAGACACAGCATTAAGAAATCCCAACATATAATTAGGAAGAGCGTAAGAAAACAGTTTATCTAGTAGACTAGTGTATTATAAATTTGTGGTCATTATGATGTATAGTCACCAGATTTTACTAGTTTTCATATATTCTAGCAGTAAGCTGTATTATCAACGACCTATTTAAACCCTCTAGGTTCATATATCATAAATAATGTACACTTAGTCTTTTAAAATTTATTTTCATAATAGGAGAGGTTTAATACATAATTGGGAAAAGTTATTGCTTATGATCTTTGATAGATATTTATTCTTTATTGGAACCCTTCTGTGTTGTGATGAAATCATCTGAAATTAGTACTATTTCATAAAAATTTAGCTTTGGGAAGATATATTGAGGAAAAAATTGTTGAGTCATGCACTTTCATTCAATAATATGAACTTTTTTTTTTTTTTTTTTTTTTTTTTTTTTTTTTTTTTTTTCGAGACAGGGTTTCTCTGTGTAGCTTTGCGCCTTTCCTGGATCTCACTCTGTAGACTAGGCTGGCCTCGAACTCATAAAGATCCACCTGGCTCTGCCTCCCGAGTGCTGGGATTAAAGGCATGCGCCACCACCGCCCGGCAATAATATGAACTTTTATATATTATATTCTAGTAATGGGTTTACCACAAATTTGTAGAAAAAAATATCTGCAGAAAAAATGTATAATGCAAATAAAAATATCTACATTACAGAGATTAAGTACAAATAAAATGATATAAATTTCACTGCTCAAATGAATAATAATTATAGATTTCAAAGAAAGAGAGTAAAAAGACATTATGAGTTGGACCAGGAAGGATAATAGGAAAAATAATTGGAACAGAAACAATAGATATAAGAAAACAAAACAAAATAAAATGAGAAGCATTGTTAACATGTTGGAAAAAAATCACAATAAGTATCAATGAAGAGTTCCTCAGGTAATGATCATAAAATGATAATCAGTGTGAAAAAGATACCAGTACATAAATAACTGTTTTGTGAACTATAGGTGACGTTCAAATAAAAAGAAAGTGTTTTAAATTAAGGAAATCGTGGTGTAAAGCATAATGGAAACACTCGAGTGGGTATCTAGATATATCAGAAAGAAGAATTTCTTCATGTTTAGATTTTTTTGAATTCCTTGCATATTCAAGATACAATTGATAAATACTTTTCCCATTCTGTAGACTATCTCCTAACACAAATTACGGTATCTTTTCATGTATACAAGTATTTAGTTTCATGTGGTCCCATTTATTGATTGTTGATCTTTTTTGGTTGTTTGTTTGTTTTTTTTTTTTTAGGCAAGGTTTCTCTGTGTAGCTTTGGAGCCTTTCCTGGAACTCACTCTGTAGCCCAGGCTGGCCTCGAACTCACAGAGATCCACCTGCCTCTGCCTTCAGAGTGCTGGGATAAAGGTGTGCGCCACCACCAGGCTTGCTTGTTGATCTTAATGCCTGCTTTATTTGGCTCATGTTCAGGACATATTTTCAAGTGCCCGTGAGTTCATGTGTACTCCCTACTTTTTCCTCTATAAGATTCATGACATCAAGCATTGTGTTACAGCCCTTTATCCATGCGGAGTTGAGTTTTAAACAGGATAGAATATAAAGATCTATTTTCATTCTTCTACACGCAGTTGTCTAGTTTGACCAGCAGCATTTGTTGGAGAAGCTGCTCTTTCCACCATCTATACTTTTTGACTTTTCTCTAAGAAATCTGGTCTTCTGCATAAGCTTCAACTGTTCTAACCTTTTCTCTCATTTCTGACGGAATATTTGATGTTCCCTAATTAAAAAGCATCATATCTCAATTCCATTACTCATAGGTTGGTATGTATTCCCAATGTGTGGAGGCCCACAAATGTTTCCTAGTGAGATCTGAGCTTGCTTCACCCAGCAGGGCTGCATTAGAGGATGGCTTGACCACATGGGTGGTTACCAGGTGTTTGGAAGGTCTACACTAGGCTGTGCTAGGGTGAGGTCTTTTGCTCTACCCCTTGCCATTCCTATAAAAAGCCCTTTAGAAGAGACAGGAGGGGCCAGTGGATAAGGATCCAGGCTTTCCTGAGGCTATACTGTGTTTTTATCTATTTCTCTCCCCTCTATCTTTCTAAGTTTCTTATACTTTTCTCCTCAGGAGTACCCTGGGGTAAAATGTGGGAGCCAGTCTCCCAACTAAGCTCGCACATCAATGTCCCATTTTCATTACTATCTAAATCACATATCATTGGGGCCCACCCTAATAATTTCATTTAAAATTAATTCTGTCACCATTCCATTCTCAATTTAGCTCATATTTTCAGTTAAGTTTTAGGACTTCCACATATGCCTTCAACCTGCAGTAAAAGTTGGCACTGGTAACTTCTCCTTGGGTAGATTTTATTAGTAATGTAGAGTCAGAAGTCTTTGTGAGTAGTGACTGCTTGCTTTCATTTGTCAAACGTTCACAGGAGCCAAGAGCAGAATATGCAGTGCTGAGAACCAAGTAATGAATCTGTGCAGTTCAGCACTTAGATCATTTATATGTTGAAAAACAACAAATATAGCATAGACAGTACAAACACAAAACCGAATAGCACTAATGTAATATTTCATTTTGTGTTGGCTAAGAATGTTTGAATCACATTCCCAGTTACCTATGAGGAAAGAGAACATCATCTGTTCTGTGACCTCATTCTTATCTCTCTCCTCTCTCCCTCTCTCACATTTACTCCACTAATTTTTAGAATCCAGGTTTTTTTTTTTGTTGTTGTTTGTTTGTTTGTTTGTTTGTTTGTTTTGTGGCTTATTCCATTTTGGCTCCATGGAAGAGCCAAGTGCATTTTGGGTATTTGCATCAGATCTGCTTGGTTAAACTCCAAGTCTTCATCTCTGTGAGCTTATCTCATCCCTTTGATTTACCATTTGCACAAAGAACACAGATTCTCATGCAAATTCTGGTGGCTCTGAACTGGTCAGTTCTCCATTTTTACTTCTTATAGTCTTACTACATGTGTTTTCTTTAATAAAAAATCCACCTTCTTTCAATGAGTTGAAGGCCTTTGAGAAATTAGCTGCTGAAAGATTGCTGTTATTTCATGTTTTGTCTACTAGAGTCATTTTGTGACTGGCAGAATTATCTCATGTAGTCCCATTACTCCAAGACTCCAAATAAACTTCATTGAGGGCTGAATCCCAGTTACTATATCTGTTTTGAAGTAAGTAATCATCACACCTGCACTGTCCTCTACTTGGTATGAAACAGATACTTTAGACAGTCATTTGGAAAACTCTGAGCTAGGAGACCTCAAACATGTAGCATGGATCTATCCAGAGCTACAGTCACTAGTGTTCTTTGGAGTCTTCCTATTGTCCTTCGAATATATGGTTTCCACTATATTGCAATGTGTGGAATTGGTCAGATACAATTTTCAAAATTGGTATCACCAATAAACTGAAATATATTCTGGTATACCACTTAAAGATATTGACCATTATGTTATGTAATCAGATATTAAATAGGACATATGTGGTTAATGATTAGATATAATGTAAGTTTTAAGTGGTAACTAAAAACAGAGAAGTAATAAGACATATTTTTAACTCAAACGTATATCACTGTATACCTTGTACAGACATACATGAACAACCGGCAACTTTTTAAGTAAAGGAGATGCCTAAAAAAATAAATCTTGCTTATTTGTGTAGAAAATGAATGATACTTCTTTATGTGATTATGTATGTCTTGGTGGAGGTAAAGGAAGTCACCTAACAAAGAGAAGCTTCTAGAATTCATAGAAGGAACCCACCGGTATTTCTGTCAAGCCATATAACACTTTCTGAGCCAGTATTCTACTACATACTCAAAATACATTCTTATGTGCCCATGTGTATGTGTGCTCATGTAAGATGTTGGAGGAATGTAACATTCATGACCATTCAGATACATCTCTTTTCATATGAAAAAAAGTCTGTAGGATGCTACTTTCCAAGGTCTCCTTGTTATTTTACGATGTTCTGAAGAATCACTATTAGAAAGTCAAGATCCTGGAGTTCAGTTGAAGAGAAGGAGGATTATAAGAGCAAGGGAGGATTAGAATCATGATGGGAAAAACCACAGAAATAGCTGACCCAAGCTAGTGGGAGCTCATGGACACTGGACTGACAGCTGGAGACCTGCATGGGACTGATCTAGGCCTTCTGAATGTGGGTAAAAGTTGCATGGCTTGATGTGTTTGTGGGTCCCCTGGCAATGGGACCAGGACTTATCCCGGGTACACAGATTGGCTTTTTAGAGCCCATTCCCTATGGTGTGATGTGTTACTCAACCTTGATGCAAGGAGGAGTGGCTAGGTTCCCCCCGCCCCAACTTGGTATGCTAGCCTGTGTTGACTGCACAAGGGAGGCCTTACCTTCTCTGAGGAGGGGGTTATGGGTGGGATGAGGGTCGGTGTGGGGGAGCAGGAGAAGAGGAGGGAGGCAGAACAGGGGTTGGTATGTAAGAAAAATTTTTAAATTAAAAAATTATATATTATTTTTGTCTTTTGTGCATTCTTTCTTTTTAAAAAATTTGTTTTATTTATTTATTAGGATTATATTATTTTTAAATTTAAATGTATTTTGATCTTCCCCCACCCAACTTTAAGTTCATTCCCAAAAAACAAACAAAAATTCAATATTAAGTTATGAGGAAGCCTGGATGGAGAAAAGCCCATGAACCCTCAACTCTACAGAAAGAACTATAGGCAACTGAGAAAAGTTGGGAACAGAGAGATTGTCTTCTCTAAGGAAGAACACATCAATTGTTTGTCCAGTGTCAAAGAGTCTGCCCTGAAAAAAAATATATATATACAAGTATCATTAAATGGATTGAATATGTTATATTTGGGATTGTATATTTATATACATGTACATATATGCATGCAATAAAAATTAGCAAAAAAAAATGAAGCCATGAATTTGACAGAGAGCAAGGAGGGGTATATGGGAACATTTGGAGGGAGAAAGGGAAGAAAGAAATATTGTAATTAAATTATAATCTCAAAAATCATTTGAAAGATTTGGAAGTAACCATTCCTTTAATGTAATTAATGACCCTTCAACGCTGTGTAAGTTATCCTTCAATTAAAGAGGACATATGAGTTAGGCTGTCCAGACTCAAGAAAAGTAAGTTCCAAGACTGAGTAGGTGCTGGATACTATGCTCAGAATCCAGCCCCAAATGCCATGTTTCTCTTTATACATACTATTGTGTTTAAATCTGAAATGTTCCCCAAAGGCTCATGTCTCAAACTACTGTTCTCAGTTTGTCCCACTGTGTTGTGGGATATGGGTCCTCTAAAAAGTTCAATTTGATTTTGTGACATATGTCATTCCTTCTAAGGGTTTACCTGGCCTGTGGTTTAAGTTGGTGCTTAGTATCTAGTGCTATAGGGACACATTTCTGACACATGCTCCACAAGCTTTCCTGGGCAAGATATTGAAAAAATTAAAGCATAAGGGAAAATAAACCTTTTATTTCTGAATTATTTCTGTCATATGCTTTGATCATAATAATGTGAAAAATACCATATACACATATACCTAAAAAAATCATATTTTCAAATAAGTGAGTAAATACAATAAGGGTACTATACTGTAAGAAAATATTTATTACACACTGCTAATTCAGTTTAAAATACTGTTTTTCTGGAATTTTCTTTATTATGTGTTCTTATATACATACATATGTAAATTTTGTTTTTATTTTACTTTGCTATTTATATTTGAAAATTATTTTTGAGACAGCATCTTGCCATACAACTGAGGCTGCATAGTAGTAACCAGATAACACAGGCTGAATTCAAGTGTGAGTACTGCCTGTTTCAGTCTCCAGAGTGCTGTAGTATATAACCAAGCATCACTACAAGACCCACTTGATATCTGTAGACTTCAGTTAACATTGATAATTGTTATCATGGATTGCAAAACTATTGAGAAGGCCAACTGTTAAATTCCTAGACACAAGTTTTCAGTATCTTTTTTATTATTGTCCAGCCCAAATATTTCTATGATTTCAAATTAACTTTCACTGTTGTTAATTTATAGACTTAAAATTAAGTTAGAATTTCATCTCTATTTGCTGATGTCAGTGTATCTTTTTGAAATACTGCACAAAATTCAGAAATTTCTACATCAAACAAATGGAGTAACTTTTCTATTCAGTCAAGGTTATATATCACCATAATTTATAGTAAATATAAAATCTTGTTTTATAGATGTTTCTATCTTCCCTTATAATTATACACATTTACACAGAACTGAGCATAAAGTTAAACCTGTAGCCAAAATTTTAGATTTTTCACTTCCTAATATAGTTAGTTTCACTATGGCACCTTTGTAATTTTAAATACTGTGCTCTAATTGAAAACAACCTTGTAGTGAAATTTCATCACATTAGAACAGGTGCCGCACAATAAAAAGCCTCCTCTTACTCACCCTCACCTACTTTGATATTCATGACTATTTCCCACCTGCCCATATGTTTGTGTTTCACTGTGCTTTGCGTCTCCCCTGGGCTTCATCAATCATCCATTCCAGTCCTTCTGTGGATATTGTGTGGTGTAACATTTCTTTAGAGCCTCTGGGTCTCTCCCAAGGTGAGGGTGTTTAGTTCCTCCAGGGAAAACTTTAATATATTTTATTTGTTCAGTGACTGATTTTTATTTTACCCCTGTGTACAGCTGTAGCCCAGACTCCAAATTTTACTTCTTTCTTGAATCACATCTAGAAAATGTGTTTAGAATGAAATGAAATCAGTTTGAAGATTCAACTCAGTATTTCTATCTCTGATATTGTGGTACATATTTAAAAGAACTATGACCTTTGATATTCTTTGTCTTATGCTCATGTAGAAGTTTTTGCATTTCATATAAATTATGGTATTCTCAAACTACTTCCAAGTAAATATATGTCTTATTCGTATTTTCTAAATTTGTTTGATTTTATTATATTTCCTAAATTTATCTGAGGTTGACCTCTGAATCATTTATATATAATTATCCTTGGCTTGGCTATTCAAAGAACCCAGTAGATTATAACAGCAACTGAAAAAACTAATGTGATTTTGAAATGCAAATTCTAAGCACACTGCAATTACTTTTCTACAGTGCCTTGAATTGAGAGTAATTGCAGTGATATTAATTTAGTGGGCATTTTCCCATCACTGTTGTTGATATTCATATCTATTCTTTTTCAAGCATGTGATAGATGTTGTGTGATGTCAACTTTGAAAAACTAACATGTTTTATTGTTCTTTTATGAAGTAAAAAGGGGTCAGATGATAATAAAAACAATTTCTCAGGATTTTGGATATAATTCAAAATATTAGATTAGGGGAAGAGATAAGATATAAGGGGTCAATTTGATTTCCAGAGACATCAGATATCTTTAAGTTGATGTTGTAGAGATGGGCATTTGGGGAAGCAAAATTTGACATTTTAACTTCAAAATACCTAAAGACCACTCTTACCTTATTCTTTGCTGATAGAATAGATGCTCTTTTTTTAATGTGTGTGTAGACTATGGTCAATAATTTTGAAATTACACAGGGATTCACTTGTCTGTGAAAATTTTATTGAAAAAATTGAACAGAGCAATTTCAATCTTCTTTGGTGAAATAGTTTTTACTGAAATTTGAGAGAGTATTAAATTTTCATTCACAGAACAAAAAAGTATCAGTAAAATGTTTTTTTCTCCTTTAAGTATGTTTATTATCAGAATCAAAGATGCATTTTCAGTAAATTCATGCCTGAATAATTATGAGTGCTAGTTATCACTGTATGTAATTCTCATACATTCTATCTATCTATCTATCTATCTATCTATCTATCTATCTATCTATCTATCTATCTATCTTCTATCTATCTATCTACCTGTATATTTATATACTGGGGGTAGGTGGGTGTGCAATTCCTAACATATAAAGGAAAACATCTTGAAAGGCTAATTAGGTTCTCTCCTTCATATAATTTTCAAGGATGTGTTCAATTGGTCGGGTTTAGATGAAAACACCTTCACCAGTTCAGCTGTCAAGTCAGCCATGATTGCAGCTTTTATGAGTACATTTTTAAGTAAAATTTCCATGGATTCCCAGCTTAAGTCTTGTCAGGAATTTAGAACATGCACCTTAGAACTGCCTCAGTGGACTTGCAACAGGACACCACCAGCTGTTGTCCTCCTGTATAACCCAGGAAAACATATTTCTTTTGAAAATGAAAATGGAGTCTCTTAGCTGATTGTTCTTACTAAAAAAAGGATTATAGGGCCTCTAGCTTAGAAGGTAAGGGTGACTGATGCCAAGACTCAGGACCCAAGTTCTTGAGCTGTGTCTCTGAAATAGCATAGTAAAAGGAGAGAATCAAATCCAGCTACTGATCATATGAACTCCATATGTGCAGTGTAGCATGCATACCACTTCCTCCCAAAATATATCAATGAATAAATGCATAAAACCAAACTAATGAGAACTCATGAAATTTAGACCAACACCTGTGGAGCCTCCATGGAACTGGCCCATGCCCTCTGCATAAGTGACACAGTTGTGTAGCTTGATCTGCTTATGGGGCCCCCTGACAGTAGGACCAGGATCCATCCCTGGTGCATGAGCTGGCTTTTTGGAGCCTACTACCTATGATGGGACACCGTGCACAGTCTTAAGGCAGTGGGGAAGGGTTGGACCTGCCTCTACTGAATGTACCAGGCTCTGTTGACTCACCATGAGAGGTCTCACCTTCCTGTAGGAGGGAATGGATGGTGGGTTGGGGGTGGGGGAAGAGGCTGGAGTGGTGCGAGGGGGAAAGAGGTGAATCTGTGATTGGTATGTAAAATGAATAAAAAAATTATTAATTAAAAAAGTGCAGATTAATGATAACCCAAAATAGACTACTTTTGTGAGGAACTGAATACAATGGCCATACTTGTGTGATAACCCTTAGGAAGACATTTAACTTGAATCTGTTAGAGAAGATTCCCTCTATACTCAATGAATCAGAAAAAAATTTAAACATATTCTATGTACATGCAATAAGAAATGATGATAGCTCATAATTTTATTCCAGTGCTATGAAAAGTATAATTTCTTGATTAATGGAATTTTGTGCAGCTTAAGGAATTCTTACACTTTGTTTGGTTTTCTTATAATTTCAGTGACATTTTAACAATCTCACTCTTTGTTGGTTCTTTCAATAGAGGATGAAAAGAAAAATAAAGAAGAATCCCTGAAATTTACCAATTTTTATTTTCCTTGTTTTTTCAACATTTCTTAATACTCCTAATACTAGGTGATGCCTAAATACAGTATCCAGTGCTGTGCTTAGACATAGGAATCGCACTGAAGAACTGTCTATGATACACAGAAAGAACAGTGACTCTCCATGTAAAGATTTCTCATAGATATGGATAAGATGAATTCACTTAAATAACCACATATGCAGGCTGCTGAGATGTTTACAGTAAAAGGGGAGGTTAAATTCTAGATTTCTAGCATTTGTAGCTAGAAGTTTTCCTGTGTCCAGTCTGGTCCATGGTCAGAACAAATCTCTCTTACCCGCAATTCCACAGCTGCTTATAAAATAATCACTCAGAAGCTTATATTAGTTATAACTGCTTGGCTATTAGCTCAGGCTTATTACGGACTAGCTCTTATGCTTTAACTAACCCATAATTCTTATTTAGTTTTAGCCACATAGCTTGTTACCTTTTCTCAGGTCTGCCTTCACATCTTGCTTCCTCTGTGTTTGGCTGGTGACTCCTGACTCAGCCTTCCTCTTCCCAGAATTCTCCTTGTCTGCTTGCCCCACCTGTACTTCCTGTCTGGTTACTGGCCAATTAGTGTTTTGTTTATCAACCAATCAGAGCTACACATTCACAGCATACAGAGCGACATCACCCATCAAGCACTGACAAATGCAGAATCAGAGATCTCACTAGGAAGAAACAAAAACTGTGTTTAATAGTGTCAAAGAAAGAGGGGTTATACATTTAATGTGACTTTACTAAAGAATCTCATAAAGTCTTCATATAGTTTCCTTATAGTCTGAAGGGAATGTCTTTGAATACTAAGAATACATTTAAACGTTTTCACTTAAACACTATGTTCTCCAGATTACATTAAAAACATTGCAAGAAAGTAGATGAAAATGCAATAATCAGCATGAATCTTGACTAAAATTTCAGTGGATACTAGCATTGTATTTTTTGCAAAGAGAGGGTAAAGTCATTATAAAGTCATAGGACTCCACAATGAAATCCTTTCTTTACCCGATAGCTTATCACCAGAAACAAAAGGGTTTTATTCAAATAAGAGGAATCAAAACAAGAAGAGAGTAAACGTTAAGTACAGATTGAAATGGGTACTCTCTCTTTCTGAATTCATTAAAATGCAAGCAAAGGGGGTTTTACATTTGCTTTTAAGTATTTCCACTATTTTGGGAAATAACACCAGTGATCAAATAGCTATTGACTTGACATTATAAACATTGTTTTCTAAATAAAATGATACTGAATTGCCTGGAATTATTGTTTGTTTTCTTTTATTGTGCATATGCTCACATGCATATGGGTATTGTGTACTTAGATGTGTGCTCATTTTATGTTTGTTTTGATTATTTCATGTGAGTGTAAAGGGCATTAGATGCCTTTTAAAAATAAAATCTAGCAAAGTTTCAGCTGTGAATCCCACATCAATCTATTTCATAGGCCAATAAAGGAAATTGTATCAAAGTTACCACACTTTAATGCCATGTGACCTTAAAGAACATTTATTCTAGAGACATCAGGTCATAAAATCAGTAGCTTCAGCCATCGATGCCAGATCCTTAGAAGTGAAGAATAGCTGGCCTGTGGTGGTTTGAATAAAAATACCCCCCGCATTGGCTCATATATATGAATGCTTAGTCACCAGAAAGTGAAACTGTTTGAAAGGATTAGAATAAAAGGAACTGTGTGTCCTTGTTGGAGTAGGTGTGGTTTCATTGAAGGAAGTGTGTCACTGAGAAGTGAGCTTTGAGGTTTTAAAAGCCTGTGAGTCAGATTGTAGCTCTCAGCTGCTACTCCAGGACCACTGTTGTTGCCACCATATACTCTAGCATGATGATAAAGGACTAATTCTCTGAAATTGTATACAAACTCCCCAAAATGCTTTGCTTTATAAGAGCTGTCTTGGCCATAGTGTCTACTCATAGCAATAGAATAATGACTAAGACACAGTCCTGCCCTTAACCTACTTAATGAGAAACTGAATCTTAGGAGAAAGTTGCTGAAATATTGTGGCTACCACAGTAAGGTCTGACATCCCTGAATGAGTGAGAAATTCTTTGGTATAAACTTTCTAAAACTAGATGCTGATGCATTTGGTGTTAGTGATTGGAACGTTGGAATGCTCAGCCAAAGTAGATAAAAGAAAAAGCCAGCACCAGAGAACATTGATATGTTTTGATTTACAGTTGAAGGTGAGATATATATTAATCTATATACCACTACACTAAAATAAAAGACACATATTATATGCTATCCATTTTCCATTTCTACTGCATAGAGAAGACAGTTTTAATTCATCTTATGTTAGACAAAGTTATATGATTATTTATTATTTCCTAATATATTTATACTTAGATTTTGAATGTGTAAAGTACAAGATCCCTGATTTTCCTAGAGCTAAAAAAAAATTCAAAGCAGTAGTAGAAATAACTTGAGACTTAGGGAGTAATTTAGAGTAAAACAAAATTAAAAATGAGGTGACACTGAAAATTTCAAAGTATTAGGTATATTTATATGTTCACAGTAATTTTACAAGACACAAATATTTAAATATTTTAGTGAAACAAAGAGGTTCCAAAGTGGCTATTTAAATTCATAGTAGGTTCATCTTTTATTAAATCTAATTAAATTGAACCAAATACCTGATCATTATTCTTCTAAGGTAATTAAAATGCATCATGTAATATGTTCATTTGAAAATCATAAGATAAAATTAACATGTCAGATAGTTTCTAGCTGGAAAATCAAATAACTGTGTAGTTTGTTCATTGTTCTTTAACAAAACTGATTACTAAGTTCTTAATTATTCATAGAGATGTGTCAACAGAATTATTTTTTGAAATCAATGTGACCTATAATTTCAAAACAAAAAAAATGTCATTAGTGTGCTAGACAAAGATCATCAGACACTTTAAGGTGGTAAAGAGAGTAAATGTATCATCCACCAGGTTTTGGCTTTGGAATGAACGTATGCCACTTTTATGTACAGAAAAAGCAGCAGCGTCTTCATTTCCATCTACTGTTTAGTTTTCTCTCTCCCAATTCCTGCCTATTGTCTATTATGGTGACATTGATGGGGCTCCTTCAATCAGTCTGTTGTCTTACTCTTTCCCTCCTCTTCATTATCCTTTGCCATTCTGTCTTACTTTCTTACAAAAAAAACAAAACCAGCATCAATTGTGTGCTGAAAAAAATTCTACTGGTACTAGTTTTTCCAGACATGAAATCTAGGAGAAAAAAAGCCTAAATACGTTCATGTGGTAGGGAAGAAAGTTGTATATTGCTAGCATATATATAAAAGAATATTAAATTGTGCATACAACATTAGTTGATTGGCCATAAATTAAGATAAATAATAGCAGTTAAGCTTCTGAGTGGAGCCAGAGACAGCTACACAACCCTTGTTGATGAACAGAAGCTGACATGGTGCTCTGCCTTGAAAGGAGAGAAAGGTTTTTTTTGTCTTCTTCTTTAAGTTAGATGAATTTCTTTCTCTCCAAGACTCCTACTTGTGGCTCCACCTAGCAATGGTTTATTATTCATTTATAATCCTGTCTTCATCTGATTTATGTTATTACTTCCCAGAAAATTGCACTTTAGGAGAAATGAAGAATAAAAATGTCTTTTATTGAAAAAGGCAGATGAATATGCATGGCTAGAATAAATATATACAGCAACGAATATTTCTCTCATGTTAGGATAAATGTTAATTCTCTTAAGGTTGTTGCAATCATGGCATATTTCATACTTAGATGGAGAACTGACGTATATTACAGTAGTGATTCCTTCACAAAATAAAAGATTGATGATGTGGTTCCAGAACTGAAACTAGATTATTGATTAAGAAATTCAATAGCCAAGATACTCACTGCTAAGACTTATGAAGAACTAGGAAGAATTCTAGCCATCTTCTGATGTGAGAATCACCATATTGTGTACATTAAGTCCATCAATTTAACTGGCGGTATTCAATATAACCATTTATCAAACATAAATGCTTAGTTTTTTTCAAATAAATAAGCCTGTCTGAATCCAGGCTCAATCCCTAAATTTCATACTATGCTTACTACTATTTACACTCACATTTCCGGTTTGCTAAATCTTATGTTTCTGCTGTTAAATCTGAAGAATTGAAAATGATTCTTTCATGAGATGTGTGTGTTTCCTTGTAAAGAAGCAATGGTCCTTTTATTCTCCTAAGAAAGCTTCCTGTGTAGAAGTTTGGTGGATGCTGAGCTCCTATGGAACTTAATATGTTCCTTTCAAAGACTTTGTGAGGTATCTGATACAAGTGGAGTCTTTGATACAAGTTGATCACTTTGATAAGTGCTCCTGTGGAGACCCCCCAAAAATGTAGTATATTTCTATAAGGAAATGACAAAATGTCAACCACTAGGCTATTAAATGGAGAAAATTACATTTCTACTGGGAAGCCTGATCTAATCATACATTTATGTCATTTGCTTTTGGCAAAGATACAGAAAAAAAAATGTATGAGTTTCCAACTAGTGATATAACAAAATACCACTAATTTCAGACACGAATCATGCAAACTATCTAGGTAGTTCTGGTGACCAGTTGTCCATCAAGAGTGATCTTTATAGGACAAAAATCAAGGTTGTATCAGGTTTTCATGTTAAATTCTCAAAATTTTCAGTATTCCTTTGCCCAGTAAATCTAATTTCTATATCCATTATCATAAGCTCTGTTTTAAGTCTCTGATATCGAACCTACCTCTAACAAAACTGGTGATTAAATCTACCCTAAAATATCTTCCTTCAACATCCTAGACTTGCATTCATCTCTACTGATATTTTTGACACACAGAGTGGCACAATGTACAGTTTTCAAGGCTTAGGGTTAACCTATTACTGAACATTTTCACTTGAGCAGCTTAGGATTTGCTGATACTCATACAGTCCCATATAATGACATATGTCTAGAGTGATGGTGTTTTAAAATTCCCTAAGAACTGACTACCTAAGTGAGCTGAAGGTTTTAGCCTAGAATTCTACCAGACATTCAAAGAATAGTTAAAACCAATACTCCTCAATTTTTTCCCACAAAATAGAAATAGAAGAAACATTGCCAAATTCATTTTATGAGGCCATAGTTACCCTGATACACAAACCACACAAAGTTTCAACAAAGAGAGAATTATAGACAAATTTCCCTCATGAACATTGATGAAAAAATAACCAAGTATTTGCAAAACAAATCAAAAAACACATAAAAAAGATAATCTACCAAGACCAGGTAGGCTTCATCTAAGTGATGCAAGGATTGCCAACGGCCATGTCAGAGGAGCAACAGGTGGCAACTGATTTCAGGAGATCAGCCCACCAGGATGCAAGGCATCACACTGATGGAAGAATATCAGATACGCAAGGTCCCAAGGACTTTGGCTCCAGAATGTCTCTTGCTATTCTTGTGTTTTTACATGTTTGCTACTGCGATTTTTCTCTGGTATCTGGCATGGTGTGAAAGGGAGTCAGAGAATCCCCACTGTCTTTAATGTAGTGTGATTATCTTATGGAAACAACCCATTTTACTGGACATTTATACTTATGGACTATTATAAAAACGATTTCCTCTTAAGCTGTACTATTTAAAGTGTTGTCCTTACCCCTGATAAAGGACTGTGGAGGCTAGAAAATAGAACCAATTAAGTGTTATGCAGCTAGCACTTACAAGTTTCTCTAGAGGAGCCATATAAACTATGGTTTAGGTTAATGATTAAGATAAACAATCAAGTCCCTGGAGTTAGTTCAAATTCTATTTGGGAATGTGTTCGAGGGTTTTTGGTGCACAGAATAGCTAAAACAAAGTTTTAAACAATTGACTTTATGTAACTAAAAAACAAAAAATAGATAGTTACTTGAGATAATTGGATAGGATTCTAAACTATAAAAAGTAAAATAAGCAATCTGTTTTTCTGGCAATTATAAAAACTACTGCTATGTAAAAGGTTATGGCTGAAAAGCTCCTGACCTATGAGAAGTCTAAAAGATAAATGCTTAACTGTATGTGGTTCCTTGGAAATAGTTTGTTTTTTACCTGTAATAAGTAAAATGTTGGATTATGTAAGGGATATGGAAAACATGTTGTTGTTGTTTTTTACTTGTATTCATTGAAATTATTCACTTAAAAGTAGAACGTAACCACATTGTAATTTTTATATTGCTTAAAAGATTCTTTTGGAGTATATAAGCTCTAAAGGAGAAAATGAAGATACAGTAGAAGGAAAACACCAGGAAAGATGTAGAAAGAAAGCATTAGAAAGTAGTGTAGAAGGAATTTATTGGGAAAGAGAAAGAAGAAAAACATCAAGGTTGAAGAACAACAAAAAATAATGGAGTAGAACAAGCAATAGAAAAAAAAGAGTAGAACAAGCAACAGAAAGAATATAGTGTAACGAGCAACAAAAAGAATAATAAAAAGAAAAGAAGCTTTTATGCCTCAGAAAAGATTTTTGTGTTTTTGCTCACTGTCTCTACATTTCACTCCCAGTTTCTCTGACTTGTAGAAGGCTAGACCCTCTGCAAGGGATGATTCAACATATGAAAATCTGCAAATGTAATGTACCATATATGAAAGAAAATGAAAGAAAAAAATGACATGATCATCTCCTTAGATGGTGAAAAAGCCTTTGACCAAATTCAACACCCCTTCATGATAAAAATCTTAGAGAGATAGGGGATACAAGGAACATACATCAACATAATAAAGGCAATACACTGCAAGTTGACAGCCACCATCAAATTAAATAAAGAGAAACTTACAGCAATTCCACAAAAACCAGGCACAAGACAAGGCTGTCCACTCTTTCCATATCTCTTCAATATAGTACTTAAAGATATAGGTACATCAATAAGACATCTATCATGGATGAAGGGGATAAAGACTGGAAAGTAAGAAGTCAAAGTAATTGCTATTTGCAGATGATATGAAAATATACATAAGCAGTCACAAAAATTCTACCAGGGAACCCCTACAACTGGTTAACACCTTCAGTGAAGTGAATGGATTAAAAAATACACTAAAAATCATTTATTTAAAACAAATTAATGAAACAACATCCTGTGCAGTAGCCACAAATAATATAAAAAAGATTGGTCTAACTCTATTCAAGCAAGTGAAAAACTGGTATGGGAAATATTTCAATACTTTGAAGAAAGAAATTGAATAAGATATCAGAAGATCAAATTGCCTCCCATGCTCATGGATTGGTAGGACTGAAAGAGGAAAATTGGTCATTTTACCAAAAGCAATCTACAGATTCAGTGTAATCCCCACTACAATCTCAGTAAAACTCTTAAGAACTTAATAATGAAAAACAAAAAATTCAAGGATAGCTAAAACAATCCTATACCATAAAAGAACTTTTTGAGGTATCACCATGCTGATTTCAAGCTTTTCTACAGAGTGATATTAATAAAAACTGTGTGGTATTAGAATACAAACAGACAGGTTGAGCAAATGGAACCAAATCAAAGACAGATGTAATTCCAAATACATTTGATTTTTGATTAAAAAAAAAGCCAGAAATATACCATGAAAAAAAAAGAAAACATTTTCAACAAATGCTACTAATCCAACTGGATGTCAGTGTGTAGAAGAATGCAAATAGATCAATATCAATCCCTCTGCACAAAACTCAAACCCAAGTGGATCAAAGATTTTATCATAAAATCAGATAAATTGAAACTGATAGAAGTTTGGAATAGCCTTGAATGTATTAGCATAGGAGACAAGTCCCTGAACCCACCACTAGTGACACAGGCACTAAGATCAAAAATTAATAAATGGAACCTCATGAAACTGAAAAGCTTCTGCAAGGCAAAGCAGCCCACAGAAGGAGAAAAGATCACCACCCCCACTTCTGACAGAGGGCTGACTTTCAAAACATATAAAGAACTCAAGAAACTAGACATCACCAAACCAAATAATACAATTTAAAAATGGCCTACATATCTAAACAGAGAATTTTCAACAAAGGAATCTCCAATTCTGAGAAGCACTTAAAGAAATGTTCAACATCCTTACTCATGAGGGAATTGCAAATCAAAATGCCTCTGAGGTTTCTTCATCTTAGACCAGTCAGAATGGCAAAGATCAAAAACAGCTCATTCTAGTGAGAATATGGAGCAAGGGGACACTCCTCCATTGATGGTCGGAGTGCAAACTTGAACAGCAACTTTGAAAATAAATATGGCAGTTTCTCAGAAAATTAGGAATTGACCTACCTCAAGACCCAGCTATACCTCCCCTGGGCATATACCCAAAGGACACTTTACCATATCACTAGGACACTTGCTCAACTATGTTCATAGCAGTTTTTCTCATAATAACCAGAATGGATGAAACTAGAAAATATCAATCTGAGTGAGATAACCCAGACTGAGTAAGATAAACATGGTATATACTCACTTATAAGTGCACATTAACTGCAAAGCAAAAGATAAGACACTTGAATCTCAACATGAGGTAGAAACTGAATATACATCATGGTTGGATGTGGGCAGGCGTTTGGATTGGGGGTAATGGTCATGGGAACAGGATGGATCAGGTTGGGGAGAATGGAGGGAAAGAGTGCTGGGAAAGACAATTGGACTCAGGGGGCATCTCTGGGATGAGCTAGAAACATAGAGCAATGGAAACTCCCAGGAATCTAGAGGTGACCCTACTAGCTAAGACTCTTAGAAATGGGGAGTATGGGCCAAGGACACTGCAAGAAAACCCACAGTATCAACTCAAGCTGGTCTCATAGGAGATCACAGAAACTGAACCAACAACCAGAGATCATCCATGAGATTGATCTAGGCCCTCTACACATATGTTACAGTTGTGTAGCTTGGTCTTCTTGTGTGACTTCTAATTTTGGGAGTAGGGGCTGTCTCTGACTCTGTTACCTGCTTTTGGGAGGAGTAGAGGGAGGGAGGGGAAACTATGGTGATGGTGGAAAAATCAAATGAATTAATTAATTACTTTTTTAAGAATAAAGGGACTTTATCTTGAGTAAACCAAACAATAAGCTGTGTTGTTTTAATAATGGGACTCAAAAAATTAAAAGATTAGTAGGACCCATGGCTCATTTTAATTAATTATTCTGGAGAACCAAAAGGCACATTTCTCTAGTCTAGAGGTTGGAAAACTATTTGTCTACCTATTTTGTGAACATTAGAAAGACAGGATCATGACACTTAGCAGCTCTCAACTGGTGAGTTACATTTCTCTCTGTGTGTGAAAGGTTATTCCTTCAGCATTCTGGAAGACTTTTTGGTTTTATCTGATTTCTTTCAAAATATCCTATGAGAAATAGCCTATGAGAAATGCTCAGTATACAAAGTCTAGAATCAAATGCCCAAATATTCCATTCCTACTATTTGTTATTAATTATGCTAAAATGAAAAGCATATAATATAATTGGTAACATACTAATTCCTTGAACAAATATATTCTCTGTGAATTTAGCAAATGCATCCTCCTAGAAAGTTATTTAATAAGTTATTTAGTAGTAGCAATTACATTAAGCTTTTTCTTTGATTGAGTTAAAAATACTGTGTCATATGCACTATGTAATCAATGTAACCTCATTTGGTACAGCTACATATTCGCAAACATAAGAAATAAAAGAATGATATTTGCACAAAGCAAATAGCTCATGAAAAAATTGTGCATACACATTTTATGAATACAAATACATGGATAAACACACACATGGATTTATATAACATAAATTTATGTGTATATATACACAGTTGCAGTACTGGGTATCAAACCTGTATCTAATACCTCACACACACAAGACAAATGATCAATAAGCTACATTTCCATTCTCTGAGAACTGATATTTTTAATTATCTAAATTTTGCTATATTATATAATTCTTTACCAAAATTAATTTCTAAAATTTTAGCAAGACTACAATTTTAAACTTGTACCTTAGTAACATATGTATTACTTACTTGAAATAAGTAATGTGCAAAATGACAACATGGCAAAAATATACAGAAATGCAATGAAATTAGGTACTGCCATGTAAAACAGAAAATGACTTGGAGAATGTTGAAAAAAATTGTAGTTCAAAGCCAGACCTTTTTCTAGGCTGTATCCTACTTTCACGTGGTCCCATATATGCTTCTATCTTTTTTGTAGTTACAGTGCTTAGCATTAAACTGAGAAGTGTCTATCAAATCTTAGATGTAACAGCATCTGTTTCACTATGGAATTTTAGTGTCTGCATGTATGGAAATTTAGTGCCGGCATGTCTGCATTTGCTTTTCACTTAGACTTGTGTTAAACAGGACTAATGCCGTAATAAGATATCAAATGTTGATCAGGTTACCAAATTTGTTTAATAAGTAAGTATTGTTCTAATAGAGCATCACTATGCAAATTCTATCAACTACACCAGTTTTAGGCCTTCTTGATATTCTCAGTGAAGTGCTGAGTCACAAATGGTTCATTGACATCATACCAATCAAAGGTAAGGGACTGTTTTGGAAGTGTGAGTAGAAAGACTGTATTAGCCCAGGTAAGGGAGGTATATAGTGAAAATTGTCTTCTGGAAATGACAAGCATGCTGTACTCATAAACTGAGAGTAGCTATAGTTGTCCGCACAAGAACTTCACAAGATCAAGCAAATCAACATTCTACCATGGAGCTAGGTGGGGCTCGCAAGCCTTCACCCAACCCGAGAAACTAGTTATAGTCAATGGCTTCTGGAGGAAGAATCAATAGTATTTAAGGATGTGGCCCCTGGTACTTTGGCCACTCTCTTGTAAATAGCCCTATCACAATGAGCATATGGGAAGCAAATTGGGCTCAGAGAGTTATTTTGTAAAAAGTGAAAAGGGGGAAATAAAATTTCTGAGGGAGAACACAATGGATCAAGAAGTGAATGGAATGATTATAAGTTAATATGTTTAAATTACATTTTATTAAATTCTCAAAAAATAATAAACATTTTGTATTAGAAATAGAACTTTACTAGACAAATTGTATCAATTACATTTTTTTTTGTTTTAGGCAGTCATTAATTATGTTTTAAGGATCTTACATACCAGTCTCAAACATAAAAGATCTCTAATATATCACATCCTCTATTACATCTACTCAGAAATTAATAACACTATGATAATTGGGACTGTGCTTTTTCATAGAACCCAGGTTTAGTTCTCAGTACCCACGTCGGGCTGCTGACAAATGTGTGTAACTCTAGCTGAAGGACCTGGCAGCCCTGGCCATACATGCACAAACTTCTACATAGAAATACAAACAGATAAAAGTAAAGTAAACCTTCTGTAAAAGTACAATAAGTTGATAATGAGGTTAATTAAGTAGTATATGCTTAAAGATTATGGCTCTCTAAAGAAAGTTCTTTCAACACCAGACATTTCTTCTCACTGTCCTGTTTTACTACTTGTATCTAAACTACAAATTCTCTTTGATAGTGCTTCCTATCAGTCATCTGTCTTTCCTTTTGTGTCCCATATATATTTTCCCTCAACTTGTCTGAAACAATAAGTGATTTGATTTTTAAGTATATATTTCTCTTTCATGAGAATGACAATGTGAAAATCTTTTATGGTCAGACTTTCAGACTATTTTTTAAAAAATAATTTTTTCATATAATGTCATATCAAGTTGTGATTCCTGCTCATAATTTGTACAAATAATGACCTAGTCTTATCCAAGAGGTTATTTCTGTTCCAATTATGCATGACGTAAGTCTGAAAATTCCAGTAAAACACAGTGGCTTCTGGGTCCTACAGAACAAGTGGAATATTATTTCAGAGGCTCTTAAAAGTTATGGAGGCACAATATTTTTTTCAGGCTTAATGTTGTCCAGTAGATTATCATTATTGACTAAGAGAACTTTCCTCCAACTTTTTTTTTTAATTCATTGTCTTATAGCTGTTGAATCAGAACCTTTTTTGTTTGTTTGTTTGTATGTTTCTGAGACAGGGTTTCAGCTGTCCTGAAACTCACTCTATAGTACAGGCTGGTCTCATACTCAGAGCTCCACCTGCCTCTGCCTCACAAGTGATGTGGTTAAAAGCACTCAGCTGTCTTCAGAGTCTTAAAATATAAATATACTTGCATACATGGAAGATATCTGATTATTGTTGGTGTTTTCCTATTTAAGCATTTAATTTTCATTATTAAAACTGTAAATTGCAGTCAGTATCATGCTGCTAATCTTGTCAGTAAATGTCCTCGTCAATTTATATTTATTCTATTATTTCGCAACTTTCTCTTTGTATCACAAGGTGTTAAAAGTAGCTTTTGAGATATTTATTATAGCTGTAAAGATGTAGAATGTTATTGCAACTATAAAAATATTAAAATCAGTTAATGGTTGCTACTAATATAGACTTTCATTATAACACCAAAAACTGATTCTAGATGAATGTAAAACAGAATTTAAAGAAAGTTGTCCCCATGTGCTTTATAATAATTAAATTGGCTTAGTACATGGAAACAATGAATAGTTTACTGAATATACACTAAAATGTATTACCTCTATTGTGCTTATATATTTAAATTTCCCCTTCTTGTGAAAAAGGCTGTTTTATCTCCTATTTCTGAAATAGCTAGATAAAGTGATAATATATTTGACACTTTCTAAAATTATTTTGAATCAACAGCTTGGATTCAAATTTTACTCTGACTAGAAGTGGCATGTTTCTTAAAAGTTTGGGATGAAATATTACAGTAAGCCAACCATGTAAGTTATAGATTAATATTGTCAAACATTACTTTCTAGAGAATGGTTTATCAGGTGGCTTTAAACTGTTTTATTGAATGCTCTTCTAAGTCTGTGATCATTATATACTGGCAAAAACATACTTGATATAATTTATCTGTAAAGTAACTGCTATAGGATTCTAGGCCCTTTTTTCTGTTTTTCACTTTACTCACTATAATGTTTCTCTGACTATATAAGTTTCATATAAATGGAATCTGGAAGAAGATTTTTTCTGTCTGATATTTTGAACATTCTTGTATTTTCTTGATTAATCTTTAGTTATTGCATATTCTTTCTGACTTTGTTAGTGGTATTGTTACTGCGATGAAATATGACCATAAGCAAATTGGGGATGAAAGGGTTTATTCCACTCACATTTCCATATAACAGTTCATTATCAAAATTAGTGATGGCAGCAATTCAAACAGGGCAAAGATCAGGAGGCAGGAGTTGATGCAGAGGGTATAGAGGGGTGCTGCTTGAGCATTGCTTTTAGATCATAATATCTATTTTTTTTTATTTTTCAAATCATGGTTCCTTTGTGTAACAGCTATGTCTGTCCTGGAACTCATGTTTGTAGAACAGACTGGCATTGAACTCATAGAAATATGCCTGCCTCTGCCTCCTGAGTGCTGAGATTAAAGCATAAAACTTATGTGGTGATATATTGTGTACCCTAATAAAATTTGCCTGAAGATCAGCGAACAGAACAAGCCACTATATTAAACTTAGAGGCCAGGAAATAGTGGCACACACCTTTATTCCTAGTACCTGGGATGCAGAGATCCATCTGGATTTCTGTGAGCTCAAAGCCCCCCTGGACTACATAAGATTGACTCAGTCTAGGAGAGAAACAGAGCCAGGCAGTAGTGGCCCACAGCTTTCATCTCAGCACTTGAGATCTCATGCCTTTGCTTGAGAAGCACATATGCCTTTAATCTCAGCACTAAGAAGGAAGTGATGTCTGGGCAGAAAAAGATATATAAGGTATGAGGAGACAAAAACTGAAGCTTTTCAGGCTGAGGAGTCCTGGAGGTATGACATGGTAGTGGCTTGTTCCTTAGTCTCTCTGATCTTTCAGCATTTACCTCAATATCTGACTTTGAGTTTATTTAAAGGCCATTTAGCATTTCGAGCAGCAAATACATTCTTATGAGTAATATCACTTGTGCCTTAGTGACTTCTATGTTATCTTAGGGCCAGGCCAATCCTGACACCAGAGGCACTATGTTTACCTCAGTCAGTCTTCCTAGACCCTAAATCTTGGGCACTGTGTTGTGGATTATGTTCCTTGTCAATAAAACATTGGTTGGCTGATAGCCAGCCAAAAACTACAAGTGGGCTGATCAGACTGAGGATGCTGGGGGAAAGAAGGGTAGAGTCAAGAGGATACGAATTACCTGCCAGGGGAACAAGATGTGCTAGAGGACAGATAAAGCCATGAGCCATGCGGCAAAACATAGATTAATAGAAATGGGTTAATTTAAATGTAAGAGCTAGTTAGCAATAAGCCTGAGTTATTGGCCGATCATTTACAATTAATATAGTCCTGTATGTGGTAATTTTGAAGTGGCTCCTGGGACTGGAAAACTCCACCTACACAAAAGTACCAATTTTATAGAATTACTTTGTACAGAATTACTTTGTAAAGAATCTTAATGTAAACATGTCTTAAATTGTTGTGCATTGGAACTGAGTTATGGTCTGAATACATTTTTCCAAAATTTTCCTGTGTTTAAATATGGATAAAGTAAAATAGTCTGGGCCAGAATCTAGTATAACACGAACCTCAAAAGGTCTTAGTAAAAACAAACCTGGAGCCAGGTATCGGGGTGAATTCTGAAAGATCAGAGAAATGGAACAAGTCACAGCTAACCTTACCTGGCCAATTCCTCAGCTGATCCTGTTTCCACACACGGGAAGCCTCTGTGTCCTAATCTATATGGATCTCAGCTGAATTGCTGCTAAAAGCCTAAAATCTTAACAAGCTTAGTTCCTGGTTCATGCCTTATCCACCTTTCTGCTTCCTGCCATCATTTCCTGAGATTAGAGGCATGTGTCACCATGCCTGGCTGTTTCCAGTGTGGCTTTGAACTCACAGAGATCTGGATGGATCTCTGCCTCAAGAATGCTAGGATTAAAGGAGTGTGTGCCACCATTTTCTGGCCTCTATGTCTGTGTAGTGGCTGTTCTGTTCTCTGACCCCAGATAAGTTTATTAGGGTGCACAATACATTGGGGGACACAACATCACCACGATCTAGAAGTTCTGGTCTAGTACCAGTTAAAACAAAATTGGCCTGAGCTGAGTTTAATTCTTGTCTCTTCATGGGTCATTTTTCCCCGTCTATTCTAAAACTTGCAGAGGTAGTACCACAATAGTGAAAAACAGATCATTGCAAGAACAAACTCCAAAAGTATAAATAACTCAATGTCTAATATCTAATATCTAATAATATCTAATACCCATGATCATCTGGGCTCATCCGAGGGACTTAAGTCACTTCTCTGGTTTCACCCTCTACTACGCACATACCTTGTTATCTAGGTTCTGGCTGGCTCTACTCCAATGTTGCTGCTATTCCTGGTGGTCATCCCATGGCTCTGGCATCTCTAAAACACTGGGGCATTCTGCTGCAACTGGACTGCACTTCCATCAGTAGCCTTTTACAGTTTCTCCTCATGGTGTCAAGCCTCAAGTGCTCTTCACTGACCCCTCAGGCCTGGGCCTTCAACTGCCACTGAGGCTGCACCTTTAGCAATGGCCTCTGTAGGCCTCTCACAGTGCCAAGCCTCAGCTGTTATCCATGACCCTTTCATGCCTTCAAAACCAGTACCTTCTGGGTGACTCTAACATATTACCATGTCTGGCTGCCAGCACAAGGTACGTCCTTGTCTATCTCTGGAACATAGCTTCTGTGTGCTGACTCTCCCAAAACACTTTCCAGAAGATTTTACCACAATAATGCGGCTCTTTTCTTAATCACCAGTTATTTCTCCTCTTCAGCTATCAAGCATCAATTGTCCCAATAAAGCAAAGATTTCACTTCAATGGTGATAGTCTCTTGTTAATTACAGCCAATTCTTCAGCCCTAGCTGACCAGAAACACAGCATTTTAATTAAAAATAATAAATGGCTCTAATTGAGTCTTTAAACTTCTCTCTTAAACTTCACAATCCAGGACTCCATCACTTGCATTGCCCTTAACTTTCTTATTTTTCAAGTGCCTACACAACAGCTCACTGAGCTCTCAACTCTCAATGATGTTTCTAGACCAAAGTTTCAAAGTCCTTCCACAATCTTCCCCAAATAACATGGTCATGTCTGTCATAGCATTACCCTACTCTCCTCATAACAACTTGTCTTAGTTAGGGTTATCATTGTTGTGATGAAACATCATGACCAAAAGGAACTTGAGGATGGAGAGTTTATTTTACTCACAGTTGTATAGGATAGTTTATCACCAAACGAAATAAGTGCAGGACACAAGCAGGGCAAGGATCTGGAGGTAGGAGCTGACGCAGAGGGCATAAATGCATGCTGCTTACTGGCTTGCTTATCATGGCTTGCTCAGCCTGGTTTCTTACAGAACCCAGAACCACTAGCCCAGGGAAGGTACTACCCACAGTGGGCTGGGCTCTCCTCCACCAATCATTAATAAAGAAAATGCCCCACAGATTTGTCTACAGTGTGATCTTGTGGAGGCCTTTAGCTTGGGTCAAATTGACATAAAACTATTTAGCACACTGTCAGAGGTCAAAGAACTCTGTTCATCAATTCTAACCTGGGAAATAAACAGTGGCCCACCTGCAAGCTTCAAATACAATGGATTTGTCTCACAACTTAGGATCTCTGGTCTGGTGATTTACTCAACTCTTTCACAGTAAACAAACTTACTCTTTGCCCTTTGTCTTTCAGGGTTGCTACTGCAAACACCACCTTGAGAGGTAAAAGCCCTCCTTGCCTTTATATTGCTGACATAGTCTGTAAAACATGGAAATCAAGAAGCCAAGTGGATACCTAGTCCTCATATGTGTATCCCATGCCTAAAAACTTGGTAATAATCATTGCCACATTTGTTTATTTGTGAAGCATGGAAGAATTTGCAATCCAAGACCACATATTTTTAAACCAAATTGAATTGCTTCAGAAAAGAGAAACTAGTTGAATAAAATTTATAAAGTCAACATTTCTGTATTGTAACTATTTTGAAAAGAGAAAATTTTTATAATTCAAACAATTAAAATTTCCAAAATTATACTTGTGCATTATTTCAATTTTTCGTATGACTGAAAATTTGGCTTGGTATTAACATAAAGTAGCATACAGTTTCTTCTCATTTAACTTCATAAAAGTTTACTCATGTGGTGGGGAATATGTTAATGAAGAAAATACACAATCAAATAACTTTAAGGCACTCATTTATTTGACCACAAAGATTCTGAACAAAAATTAATGACACTAGAGGTCAATATATTATTTTAATGGATCATGATGATGAATTCTACATATCAACTGAACTAAGCTCATAGGAACTCACGAACTTTAGACCAACAGCTGTGGAACCTGAATGGGACCAGACTAGGCCCTCTGCATACTGGAGGCAGTTGTATAGCTTGGTCTGTTTGAAAGGCCCCTGGGACTGGGATCAAGATGTATCCCTGGTACAGTAGCTGGCTTTCTGGATCCTATTACCTATGGTGGGATGCCCTGCTCAGCCTTCATGCAAGAGGGAGGAGATTGGTCCTGCCTCAACTGAATGTACCAGGCTTTGCTGACTCCCCATGGGAGGCCTCACCCTTTTGGAGAAGATAATGGGGAGTGAGTCAGGGCCAGGAGGCAGTGGGGGAGCAGGAGGAGAGGAGAGAGGAGAATCTGTTTTGGGTATGTAAAATGAATTTTAAAAATTTAAATAAAAAATAATAAAATACACTAATTTTGCATATTTAAATGAAATTCACTATGGTATTCTGTATGAGTTCTGAAAATAAAATATGACAGCAAATATTTTTTATTTTATTACAAGGTAAAAAATATGGGAAAGCAAGCTATATGAATTTTAATTTTTAGGTACTTGATGCTCACATGGTTAGAATAGTCTCACATCTAGGTTGGAATAGTCATTTTCAGGGACAACATTGAAGTTGGGTCTTTGAAAGACACTAAAAGATGCTGAATCTCATTGTTTCTTTGTATTCTCTGAAATGATAATTTGTATAAAACAGAATAATTGACTATTTATTTATTTGTGTGTTTATTTATTTATATTTGGTGTTTCGAAACAGGGTTTCTCTGTGTAGCTTTGCGCCTTTCCTGGAACTCGCTTTGTAGCCCAGGCTGGCCTCGAACTCACAGAAATCCACCTGACTCTGCCTCCTGAGTGCTTGCGCCACTACCGCCTGGCTTTTTTTCTTTTCTTTTTTTTTTCTTCTTTTTCTTTTTTTTTTTTGACATTTTACTTTTTATCGATTGTCTTTCCGATACATGGCAAATTATCTTCAGATTTCTTCTGAATGAATGACAACTTTAACATTATATATTTATGTCTTCTCTTGACAATTAGTTTTCACATATTTGGAAGATAAAGCTCTGATTTCTAATTTATTTTTAAATTATCATTTTCCTTCTTTTTTTTTTTTTCTAAAAGTCTCATTTCCTTAGTTTAAACTAGTTTCCAGGAATTGTGTTTTGCCTCATGAAATATCTCCAATATTCTGTTTATATTTACTTTGTTTATATTACTTTAACACAAAGTCTTATACTGTACTGTAACCCTAACTGGCCTTGAACTTGCAACTTTCCTCCTTCCACCTGACTCTGCTTCCTGAGTGCTGGTATTCAAGGGATCCCTGACTATACTCTGTCTATCCTGATAAGGGCATTGTTTTAGTTGTTCCTCTGTCTCTTAGATTAAAAAAAAAAAAATGAGTCCATAGAGGTAATTAAACCTCATCGACCTATTTTATGATAAAATACCATGACCAAAGCAAAGTATTGCAGGGTACATGTTGGTGTATGGTTTCTGAGTGATAAGAGGAAATCAAAGCAAGGAAGCATGACAGAAAGGGAAAGGCAGGGTGGCCAGAACAGAGAGCTGAGAGCTTACTTCTGGAACAGCAAAGGGGAAACAGACAGCATGAACTAGAAGTGGCTGGAGGATTTTAATCTCAAAGCCTCCAGGCAGTGATGTACTTTCTCCAGCAAATTTTCACCATCTAAATCTCCACAAACAATGTGGGATCAAGTGTTCAAATGCTCAAGATGATTTCTCATTCAAATCACCACAGGTATCTTATTGCCAAGATTCTACTGGTATTTAAAAAAATATAGATTGTAGCTAGAGTTTTCCTGCCTTGCCCACAGTCAGGACAAATCTTTGTCACCCGCCAGTCCCACAGCTGCTCAGACCCAACCAAGTAAACACAGAGACTTATATTGCTTACAAACTGTATGGCCGTGGCAGGCTTCTTGCTAACTGTTCTTATAGCTTAAATTAATCCATTTCCATAAATCTATGCCTTGCCACGTGGTGGTGGCTTACTGGCGTCTTCACATGCTGCTGGTCATGGCAGCGGCTGGCAGTGTCTCTCTCCTCCCTTCCACTTCCCAGAATTCTCCTCTCTCCTTGTCCCACCTACTTCCTGCCTGGCCACTGGCCAATCAGTATTTTATTTATTGACCAATCAGAGCAATTTGACATACAGAACATCCCACAGCAATAGATGTGTGTAAAGAATGGGAAGATAGAAAGAGAGTATTAGGAAAATGAGATAAAAATAGATGTTCCAAATATCTATGGAAGTACAAGGAGTCAGTAGGCAAATATCTACTTCTTTCTTTCTTCCTTATTAAATTTTTTTCCCTTTTGAGAATTCCATACCTATGTATAATGACATATTATTATATCTACACCATTTCTACCCTGTAATATACCCTGAAGAACTCCATTTCTCTTTTTAAACTTTATATTATTTTACGTGTGTAAGTATCTATTTTGAATACATATGCTTTAAACAGAAGGCAAGAATTAGAACTTCTATGAAATTGAACCAAATAAACTATACATTTACTTTGGTCAGTCATTTTTATCCACATAAAAAAGAAAATGAATGATGGTGTATTGGAATACATCTGTCAATGTTTTCACTGAAAGGACAACTGAATATCAAAAAGAGAATAAATAAATCTCAATCTGTTAATATTGCTAGTGGATCTTTGTAAAGACTTATCCATTGATTTTTTTTATTTTGTTTTGTAAAAAATCCTAAGTAACAAACTGGCAGAGAAAATTATCCTGGTATTTCTCTTTACTTTCTTTTTTACACTGTCATCTTGACTACAGAAGGGGAATATTTCAGACTAGTGGAAAGACATATAATGTCTGAATAAATTGTGAATTTTTATTCCACAAATTGCCCAGAAAAGATCCAATGATTTATGAATATTATTTTCTATTAAAATATATATAAGAGAATGACATATAACATATGCCACATAACATATATTCAGTAAGTATTCGTTCTCATTAAATTTCAGTTCTTTGTCAAATAACCACAGAAACATTCACAAATGAACTTTGTTTCTGCTATATTTATATAATCTGAAGGTTTTAATTTGCATATCTATGTAGTTTGAAGCTTATATATGTAGCATATATAAGTATAACAGGTGTCAATGAATCCACGGAGATGAACTCAGCTAAAATTCTTGGCTGATCTAAAGCGTGAATATGTACTATGTGATAATATGAGAATATGTTTGTGAGCTGCTACTATCAGAGAAACAATAGTAAAATGCAGGCCCTTTCCACAAAAATCTGGAATTGCACCCAGAAGATAAAACTCAAGTCCATATCCTGGAGAACTCTTCTCATGAGAATCAGAATCCGGGAGGTGAAAGATAAATTTTAATATGGGGCACTGTGCAAACAACTGTGTTGGACTCTACAAATGTTGATCAGAAAAAAAATAAGAGAGGTTGTTGATAGATTTAAACAGGCAAGCACAGCTTTTCTCACTGCTTGTCATCCATTGCTCTCAAAGTTTGAACTGGCACAGAAAGGCAGTGTTTTACTTTTCTGATTAGTGACACAACATATTTGACAAATAAATTGTGAAGGAAGAAAAATTTATTTTAGCTCCCACATTTAAAAGTTACAGTCAATGATGTCAGCGAAGTCATGGAGGACTTCATGGTGGTGGGAGCATGAAGTTGGACCTTCTCAGATCTGTATGGGTCAAAAAATAGACAGGGGTGCAAGATTTAACTCCTTTTTTCCTGTTAGATACTCAGCCACAGAATTCAAGATGGTACCACCCATATTAAGTTGCTCTTGAGGTCACCTCTTCTTCAAACCTCTCTGGAAATTCTTCCAGTCCACGTGCAGATGGAGTTTGTCCTAGGGAATCATATATACAGGGAAGCTGATCATGAAAGTTAACAGCCATAGACAAAAAGAAGTAAGGGACTGTCAGGATTTATAGGCAGCATAAATGCAACATAGAAAATACTCAACACCCAAATGAAAGCAAGTGAATAGATTTCAAGAGACACGGAGTTAATATTTTCAATATTGATTATTTTTATAAATTGTATTCATAAGGAATTGATAATATCAATTCTATAGAAATACACATTTATAAAACTTCATGAAAATTAATGAAGTAATGCAGGCTCAGACCCTTGCAAAGTATAAATACTAGTATGTGTGTGTGAGAGAGAACTAAGTGGTGGATGATTCTATTTCCATTATTTGTAAAATTCAAAATATTAGTTTTCCCAAGCTCCCAATTATTATGTCAGCAAATGCAAAAAACATGAGATGCTAATTCTAAAATTGTACGTGTAGATAAAAAGATGGCAATAAGCAAAATAACATTTGAAAATGGTGACTCAATTCTAAGATTTAAAATAAGGTTGTTGAACAGTATGAGGACAAAGAATAGATATAATGAAGAAAATTAAGTTTGCAGACTCATCCTTATAAACTGCTGGGCCATGAATGCATCTTCTGCAAGCTCGTGTCAGAAATTTAATGACCAAGACAATGGTGCTGACCTTGGGGACAAATAGGAAGCATTAGGTCATGAGGGCTTTACTCTCATGAATAAATCGATGTCTATTATTAAAACCCTTGGAGCTCTGAGTCTGTTTCATCCTCCTTTTGGACTTATCCCTTATACCATGGAAGAGGTGACCAAGAACAAACTCAGCAAATGCCAGTACCTTGATAGATTTCTCATTTACCAGAACAATGAAAAATAAATTTAATTTGCCAGAGTCAGGTATTCTGTTATAGCAACATAAAACACCCTAGAGACGAGAATGAGTGTATTTCCATTTATTTTGCCTCACTGCCTTTTCCTTTTCAGATACTGTTTTATTGTATGAAGATGTGTCCACACTTCTTTCATACTAATGTGCCCTATTTTTGCAATTCTATCTGTATTTGAAATAATTTATTGTTATTATACCTTTTAAAAGAACCTGTGAATATTTAGCTTAAATATTACAATGGTAAATATTTTAGGAAGACATTGAAGCCCACCAATATACCATGGTGACCTTAAAAAATACTGTGTGTTTTTAGACTCTCAGACCTTTGGTCATCATTAGACACAAATATATTGACATACGATATGCTAATATCCATAAAATGTCTTCAAATTAAGGGAGGAATTTCACATATTTCAGTTATAATCATGACCCAGAAAGGTAAGACAAAAGCTAAGAGAAATTGAATTCTGACCATCTTGAACCAAACATTTATTCAAAAACTGCTTTCTCAAAGGGAATTTAAAGATCCTCCATAGTGAACACCCAGTGCAAAAGGAAGTAGTGTTATGACAGCTGACATGTATTTATGTTTTATGTTGCTATAACAGAATACCTGACTCTGGCAAATTAAATTTATTTTTCATTGTTCTGGTAGATGAGTTATCTAAAATGTAAAACAGACATAATGAATTAAGTTGGCCATGATAAGCAAATTATTTTCAGGGTAGATGAAATGGTATTATATTGGGAAAGGATGTGCAACCTAGAACTCAGGTAGGAGAAATTGATGGATATTTTAATACCTTAGAATATTTGTCTTAGTCACAGCTAATTCAGTGTTTACTTGAAAGTCCCCCAAATCCTAGGACTATTAACCATTTTACTTAATATGCTCATCCTGTGCTTTGTTAACATAACCACCACAGCACCTTTGTGAACAAGATGGGTTACTTAACATTGTAAATTTCTGTAAAAAGCTATAGTGAAGAAAAAAAAGAAAGAAAAGAAAAAATACCCTCTTCAAGTTATTGCATGGCAATAATCATGCATCCCTAGGCATTATTGTGATGAGTGTGTTGTGTGTTATGTAGGCATATTGTTATGAGTGCAGCTTCCCTGGTATACATAGAAAACACAATCTCCCAGAAGGCATTCTGACTCTTGTATCTTTCTGCCCGTTCTTCCATGATGTCCTCTGAGCTTCAGTTGTAGAAATTGCCTTGTAAATGTTTCAGTTCTGGCTGCACACCCCCACAGTCCGTTCTTTTCTTTATTTTGGCCAGTTGTGGCTTGCTGTAATGTCATCTTCTGAAAAAAAAAAAAAAAGGAAAACGTTCACGGTATTTAAAAAGTTTTCAGATTACCTGCTTGTAGAAAGGAAGAGTCTATTCATAGATTCTTTGATAAGGGATGAGAGCTATATTTATCTTCAGATATAAGAACGCAGTTAATAAGTTACACTGATTTAGGGAAGTGGCATTCATCAGTTCTCCTCTAAGACCTATGACCTGACTAGCCTTAGATACTCAGAGCTCCATGTACATTCTCCCTCCCAGTAAATGGGCCTTAAGTCAAACTGACAGTTCTTGGTTACCACCAAGATACAAGCTATATTGGATATGCAGATTTGGAATATGAGCAGATATCTTTCTCTATGCCTGTACCAGCAAAAATCAAACCAAAACTTAAACCTCAAGCCTCAAACTATAAAATCATTGTAAGAAAGCAAGGTGGGAAGAACTTCAAGGTATGAGTACAGAAAAACAGTTTTTTTTTTTAAAATTGTCTTTGCTTGCTTGCTCTGTTGTGTGTTTCTTTCAGGAACCCAAAATACAGCCAAATTGAAAACATACACAAATGGGATTCTTGGGAATCAAAGAAGCTTCTTTCAGAACTTTTGGAGGGAGAAAAAAATTGAAAGGTAACATATAGATAGGAGAAAAGGTTAACATATGCTGCTTCTAACAAAATATTAGCATCTAGAAGAAAATATGGTACTCAAAAACATGAATTACCTAGCTCAGAAATGGTATAAAGAAGTAAGGGGATATCTCTCAGAAAAGTGAATGAAAATAAATAATAAACACATTAAAACTGTTCATTTTCACTGATCATCAGGAAACAATAATCAAAATGACAATATGAAGTAATTTAGGCCCCAGTTAATATAACTATTATTCAATTTGATAACTTAAAAACAGCACTTGATTGGAAATGTCATGTCATGGGACCTTAGCTCTCCTGGATTATTTGAAAAGGCAGCAAGAGGGTGTTTTGTTTGTGCTGAAATATTCTTGAATTCTTTGTGAATAGGTCAAACATTCTCTTATGAATTAGCCTGGACATCTGCTGCTTGTGTTTACACAAAATGCAAAGTGCAAAACAAAAATTCACTTCCTGAAGGAGAGCACTGATCACAAATAATGCAAAGGGCAATAGAAAAAAAAAACTTAGAAAGCTTTCTCTTCACTCTTATTCTCCACTTCAACTCCAAATCAGGGATTTTTCCCACCTGTCTTTATCATGAAGTTAATCTATGGTCTATTTGATACAGTAAAAATTAATTATTATTTTAGATGGAAAAATCACAACATGTAAGATAAAGATATATTCAAATAATTTTCCTGGATGGGCCAAGATGGACATTTGCCAAGTTCCCTTATTTAAGAACAAACAACAACAAAACCCTCCATTTTATTTTTTTTGCTTTCCAACATGTACCTACTGCACCTAGTTTTTTCTAAATTCAGAAAATTTCCACTTAATAGTATTGGAAAGAGATAACATACCCACATGATTAGCATTTTGTTGAAGGCATCTTTGGGCAAGAAAGGTTGCTGATTTCCTTGTGCCATCATTTTAGAAGCTTAATTTTGACAAACAGCCAGTGATCCTTCCTCCTGTATTGCCTCCCTATCCTCAATCACCTTTGAACTTCTTTCATCCCCCAATGTTCTGAATCTCATTTTCGTCTCATATGTAGTCTATAAACACTTCCTCTGACTCTTCCTTAAAATCTTTTCTTTTTTTTTTCCTGTGCTGGATCCCTTTCTAGTTTCTTAGTATTTGTCTACATTCACTAACTCCAAAATAAATACAGGTATACAAAAACCAGAAGGTAGACTGCACATAAAGATAATATGTGGTATTTGTCTTCTTGATTCTAGGTTAGCTCAACTAATTGAATATTGTACAATTCAACCCATTTCCCTAAGTCGGGTAATTTTTATTTCCCAGGCCATTCATTTGATACATTCTAATTGGTCTTGCCCACGTTCATATTTGATCTGAATAGATGCAGTGTAACTTTCATGTTTAATTGTTTTTTGCATTGGTAATACAGGTAGAAAACTTGATATGAAAGTATTTTAAATTAATAATGCATCAAAATTCCAAATAACATTATTCTGTGCCTTTTCTCATTCATACATCCACCAAGTCTAGCTTTGGGGAATATCTGAGTTTCATAAGGTCACATACAAGAGCTACAATGAAGGTTTTCTTGCAGGAACAGTAACTCTGCTGAAAAGCCTGCTCCAGTATAAATAAAGACTCATAAAAGCTGCATCCCAGGAGTTCTCTATCCAATGTGCAAGTACCTCTATCCAAGAGTTCCATCTTTCCCAGCAACAATAAGGCATATGTAACTCTAGAAAGGGACCTTGTGAATCTTGTAAACTTTAAGCTCTTGGGCCTTGTAATTGAGTGAGCTACTTGAGCCTTCTATAACTGTTTACCTTCGTGAGTCTTATGGGCTTGCCTCCTTCTTAAAAAAGAGGATGTACTTTGAAGGAAATAGCCACAAAAAAATCTATGAATACTTGGGAAATGTTTAACTTTCCCTTTTCATAGTTTTAAAATTTATTTAATTAATTTGTTAATAAGCCTATTAATTTGGTAATACAGTTTACAAGAATAAAATGAATTTAATGAGAAAATGAAATACATTTTAAATTCTTTCACTGATATTTAGTTCAGGAAATATGCATTCTAACCTAGATTTAAACTGAAATTATTTAATATTTTTGCCCCTGATTAATTTTTATATATGAATTGAAGCACGATCAAGAAACAAGTTTTTCTTAATTTACTTGTGAGTTTTTTTGTCCTTTGATCTTGTTAATTAACACTTATTTAAGAAAAAATCAATAAAAGATTCAAGTCAGAATAAATGTAGGAGTTTATTTGAGTATGGGTTTTAATACAGGGCTGGAAAACTATATACCTCTGGGGATGGCTACCAGAATGTTTCCTTAGCATGCATTATGTAGTGCACTTTGGGAACAGGAAGAGGCTTGTGTAAAAGCAGGTCAATCTGAACAAGGTTGGGACTCATTCAGTGAATTAATTTTCTGTGGCTGCTGTCAAAATTGGCTATAGTTTAGTGGTTCCAAGCAACACTGGTTCATTGTTTTACTATGCAATATACAAAGAGCCTCACTAGGTTAATGACAAACTGTTGGCAGGGTGGTGCTCTGGTTGGAGCTTGTAGGAGAGGGCCAGTGGTCATGTCCTTTCAACTTCCAGAGGCATTTCATATCCCTTCCTACATCTCTGAAGACAGGCAGAGCATCTCCAAACACCCCTCAACAGAAAACTCTTCTTTCCTCCCATCTTTCTTCTTTTCTGAAGGATATTTATGACTACATATTGGACATAAATATCTCTGAGTTGTATAGGGATTAGTACTCTTACAGCACTATGTAATATTAATATATAACAATATATCATTATATATACTGTTACATTTTGATGTGATATAGAAAAATAAAATCAGTGTGTAACTGGAGTTTTTTCCAGTCCTGTCCGGGCCTGCAGCCACTCAGACCCAAATAAACACACAGAGGCTTATATTAATTAAAACCGTATGGTTTAATGGCTCAGGCTTCTTGCTAGCCAGATCTTACATCTTAAATTCACCCATTTCTGTACACCTATACCTTGCCACGTGGCTCTTGGCTTACTGGTAATCTTTACAACTTGCTTCCTCTGTGTCTGGCTGGTGACACCTGACTCAGCCTTTCTGTTCCCAGAATTCTCCTATCTCTTTGTCCCACCTATATTTCCTGTCTGGCTACCGGACTATTTATTTATTTATTTAGCACTTTATTTTTTAACCAATCAGAGCAACACATTCACAGCATACAGAGCAATATCCACAGCATCAGTGTGCTCATGAGGCATCACTGAGTTAAATATAAAAAGTTTTTAATTTCACTGCTGTGACAGAATTTTTGCCATTGAAAAGTTACTCCAAATTAACATTTACTGAAAAGTGTCTTGCTCAATATATTTGTTTTAATCCAATGATTATTTTTTTCATTGTTACATATCAGTATTCTTTCTACTAGATTTCATATATGTATATATACAAAAATAGCATCCAGTTAGTATGCAATAATCAATGTTTACATGGAAGGAGGAAAGCTCCTCAGATCTCAATTGTAGATAAAGAACTATAGGAAATTAACAATGAGTGCAGGAAAATTAGTGTTCTCCAGAGAAGAGCAAACCAAATTTGCTATAAACACCAAATTATCAGCCCCAAAACATCTACATACAAGTAACACGATATGGAGTAACTAGGTTGTGTGTATGTATATATATATATATATATATATATATATATATATATATATATATATGTAATGTATAAACAGTGAAATAAAAAGAGGCCATGCATATGAAAGAGAAGAACTGAGTACATGAGAGGGCTTAAAGGGAGGAAATGGAAAGGGGAAGAATGATGTAATTACAATTGAATCTTAAAAATTGAAAACAACTATTTAAATAAAAAGAATGTTTCATTTTGCAGTGAGAGGTGCTAGATATTGGGAGAACTATAAAATAAACCTTCACTGTTAAGAACACATAGGTTCAGAACCCCTTGGGAAGGTGTCTGCATCCTGCTGAAAACCATATTAATATGAAGGAAGGTCCTAAGAGGCTAAAAATCACAAGAAAAAGTTACAGTTACATGGAACTTCACCAAAGTTCACACTGTGTGTTTATCTGTGGTGACTCCTTTTAGAAAACCAATATTCCTGTTTTTGAAAATATTGAGTTATTGATTGCTGTCAACATAGGAGCAGAGAAAAATATGACACAGTAGATGCTGAGAAACAATTCAAGTTAGATAACTGCTCTCACTATTTTCAACATTTAAAAATATTTTTTCTGGACTAGATAGAGAGATATAATGTGCTTACATGGTTATGGGTCTTGTAACATGAATCGAATTGAAATTGTTATTCTCTTTTAAGTCATCTTTTTCCTCAATAGTTATATTAGTATTTTGTTACTTGTAAAAAAATATGGCTTCTGTAATGAAACACAAGATAGTCCATGATACAATAAAGGTGTTAATTAGGAACTGCTCCAAAGCAGGTGATGAGAAATAGGCATGAGAGGTAATTTAATTGGAATTTTATTTTTGATAATGATATAAAACAAAGTTTCAAGCAAACTAACACAGCTATATTAAGAATTATTTTCTTTTTGTTTATTTATTTATTTATTTATTTATTTATTTATTTATTTATTTATTTATTTATTTATTTATTCCGTGTGTGTGTGTGTGTGTGTGTGTGTGTGTGTGTGTGTGTGCACTTGCATGTGTATAAATGTGCATATGCACAAAGACATGCCACCCTGGACCTATGGAGTTCAGAGGAAAAATTTTGGGAATCAGTTCTTTCCTTCTGCTCCATGGATTCTGAGAATGAAACTCAGATCCTGAGGCTTGGTGGCAAGTACCTTTGCCCCTCTATGAAGTAATACATTCTTGTCTATGGTAATGCCCTTTGCTACATTATCTAACAAGACTCTGATAGTTAAGTATATGTGTTCATTCAGGTCAGAGTCTTAAATTCTGGGGGTCTAATAGTTTGGTGTGTGTTTGTATTGGAATACCATTGGCAGAAACCATTAGACTTTTCCTTCCCACAGTTTATTAGTCCTGTCCCGGTATCTTTGTTTTGACTTATTATTCTGAACTACCTATCTCATGAAATGAGGATGGCTGAGGAAGCAGTGAGAAATTCATAAGGAATGGATGGACCTGAGTAAATGTGTGTTATTGACAATTACTAAATCTTCAGACCCTGTGCCCCTCAGCTGTGGTGACTTTTCTCAAGGGTCAAGGACCTTGGAGTCGGGCAGCCTCCGGCATGGGGATTCTTTTTGTGTGAGATTTCTACCCACACCATCTCAGGGAAATGACTCTAGCACTTTGTTTTGGTGGGAGTTGAGGCCTGTGGTGGCTGCTTTTTGTAGTACTGCTTTGAGAAAGGCAGGAGCAGGAAGAGGATTTTACTGGTTTTCAAGTGAAGATTCCTTACAAACATCTAATAAGCATGAAAGGGCATACAGGGGGAGTGGAGAAAGTCCTAAGTCAATGGTTAAAGGGCATACAAGGTCTTGAATGAATGTGTCTAGTTAACAAGACCCCAAGGCATCAGACCCATGGGAATTGACAACCTTCCTCCTGATAATGCAAAGCCTTCCCTTGGACCAAGGATGAGTGTTGACCAAAAATCAACTGACAAATGTGTGCAAAAAGTAGAAATTGCAGCTTCCTCCACTAGGATGCCTACAACCTGAGACTGCTCCCTTACAGAGACTCCTCCCCAGACTAGCTAGCTCCTCCCCTTCCAACATTTCTGTACATATGTTTGGGTATCTGTCACTTCTTCATGCCCTCACCACTTCATTCAGGGAATTTTCAAAACCAACTGTGCTATAAGTGTCAATGAACAAATTTCTTTTTATATGATTTACATAATTCACTGTGTATCAACAAACCATCATGTAATTGAGGCCTTCATAATGCCATAATTTGTGTAACGAAATATTTAATTGAATTTAACTATTCTATGTCATAGTAGATATGGGATTTGTTTCAATATTATCAGATTTTATGTCGTTTTCAAACTGATTTAAAAAGGAGAGTTTAATGGAAAAAAGTCAATTTAGATAATAATTCAATTTTGTTTTAGAAATGCCAAGAGAATATGGGAAACATCTCACCTTATGTAGTAAAAATATATCAAGTGATAATTTATACTACACTATTCTCCATTTGTTTCTGTTTTAGAAATTGTGATTGTCTGGATAAATGGAATAAATTTTCTCTAAGAAAATAATAGATATTATGATTTTTTTCAGATTCATGAGGGTATTTTGTGTGTGGAGGGTGTGGGTGTGAATACACACATGCATTTAAGTGTGTTTAACAGGAGTACCAATAAGTTATTAGAGGCAGAAGACTAATGTACAGTCTTTTGAATACAAACAATGGACAGACTGCTTCAGAAGCATTTAGAATTACTTAATCCCAGATGTCATTAACTATAATTGGTCTAACATTAAGGGGAAATTACATTTGAATTGAGTCTTATAGAATTTCCATTGTGCAGAACCTACAGGTAGAAATAATATTATTCACTTGGGAAACAGCAGAAAAAAACACAAGGTATGTTTGGGGATGAATGAGTTTTAGTCACAGAGAACTGTGAAAAAATTGTGATAAATTCACAGTAATTATAAAAATGTTTTCATCTTTAACAACATACTCTTTGTAATGCAGGTATCTCTAGTTTAACTTTAAAAAAAAAGACAAAAATGAAATAGAAAGTAAGGGGACACAAAATTACTCAACAAAATTCTAGTCCAAATAAGTATGCTAACTTTAAAGAAATGTAAAGCAAATTACAAATACAATGGATGTTATTATCTACATTGCAGTTGCTAATATTTAACAAATTTTATGCCCTACTGAGCACACCAGATTCTGAGTCAAGAATTCCTTTTACCTTGTGAGATGACCTTAAAAGAAACTGAACCATTGGAGGAGGAGAGTGTTGTATGATATTTTGTTTATGTTCTGACAAATAAAGTATGCCTGGAGATCAGAGAGCAGAGCTAGGGACTGGTTAACCACAGAGGCCAGGCAGTTGTGGTACAAGCCTTTAATCCCAGCAATTGGAGGCTCAGGACTTTAAACTCAGCAGGAGTCTATAAGCTACAGACACTGAGATCATGAGGGGGAAACATACAGACACTACCAGCCACACAAGTGGAAACCCATGAACAGTGTGTGTACCAATAGCTGTGGAGCCTCCATGGGACTGGACTAGGCCCTCTGGATACGCAAGACAGTTGTTTAGCTTGAACTTGTTTAGGGGGATAGGTTTCTGTCCTTGGTGCATGAGCGAGCTTTTTGGAGCCCAGTGCCTAAGTTGTGACACCATGCTCAGCCTTGGTAGAGGGGGAAGGGGCTTGGACCTGCCTCAATTGAATGTACCAGGCTCTGCTGACTCCCCATGAAGGTGGTGGGAATGTGGTGGGGGGAGTTGTGGGGAAGGCTGGTGGGTGGGAAGAGGGAGGAGGGGGGAATCTGTGGTTGGTATATAAAATGAATAGAAAATTTTTTAATAATAATAATAAAAGAAAAAGAAAAAAATCTCAGCACTCATGAGGTGGAGACAGGAGCTCAGCCCTATTCAGTCAGAGGATTTGGAGAAGTAGGAAGTAACTGTGGCTGCTTCTTTGCTTCTCTGATCTTTCAACTTTTACCCTAATATCTGACTCCAGGTTTTTATTGTTAAGACTAAATAGATTCACACTTCAGGAGAGCGTCAAGGAAAGACTTTAATTTCTATACAGGAGGAGCAGGGAAAAAGAATTAGGCAGCAAAGTGAAAAGTCTTTGGGAAGGCAGACCAACAGTGGTTAAAATGATACAGCAGGCTTTAGGTATTCACTCAAAGCACCAAGACGACAGGTTGAGATTAAATAGAAAATGAGCAGTGACCTTTCAAAATGCATATTATCTCCTTTTGATATTTGTGTTAGGATGGCAAGATGGCTCATAAGGTAAAGCCATCTGATGACCCAGGTTTGATCCGGAACTGCTTTCCACAAGCTGTCGTCTGACTCCTACATGTATGATATGACATGAATCCATGTAGTTCTAATCCCCTCAATATAAATAAATACAAATTTAAAAAAATATATGCTATAATGAGGAAAAGAACTATATACAGAAATATACAACCATCACAATAATGTGGTAATATGGGAACAACAAATAAGTAATGAATAAATTAAATGGAAATATTTAACTGAAAACCCACTACCGTCTGTAACTAGAGTTTTCCTGCCTTGCCCACAGTCAGGATAAATCGTTGTCACCCGCCAGTCCCACAGACGCTCAGACCCAACCAAGTAAACATAGACACTTATATTGCTTACAAACTGTATGGCCGTGGCAGGCTTCTTGCTAACTGTTCTTATAGCTTAAATTAATCCATTTCCATAAATCTATACCTTACCACGTGGCTAGTGGCTTACCAGCATCTTCACATGCTGCTTGTCATGGTGGTGGCTGGCAGTGACTCCTTCCTCCTTCCTGTTCTTTCTTTTCTCCTTTCTGTTAATCCTACCTATACTTCCTGACTAGCCACTGGCCAATCAGTGTTTTATTTATTGACCAATCAGAGCAATTTAACATACATACCATCCCACAGCAACCGTCATTGAAGAAATATAATCAGAATAGCAAGGTATAATCTGTAGTTATTGCATTTAGCACATGTTGGTTTCTCTGTAATCGCAGTCTCATTTAAGAGACTGGAATGTATATCGCCATCAGTTATAAACAAAAAAAAAATCAGTTTTACTTTTTTCAACAGACCTTGAAGCAGAGGCATGCATTTACAATTTAAGCAACAACAACAAAAGAACTTTCCTATTGAAATCTATGGCTGTTCTGGAGAAACATTTGTTTTACTTTCCTGTTTCCCTTTTGTTTTAGTCACAGGTACTTGTTTTATATATGTCCAGCAAAAAGTGTTTACTATAGCACAATTTCCTTTTCACTAGAAAAATAGAAATCAAGGCTTTGCAGTTGTTTGTGATACCTTGTCTAAAAAATTCATATTTAAAACTGGTTGAATTATTTTTTATAAAAAGTTGCATTCCCTGTAAGAAAGACACAAGGATAATGAGGACATCATATCATTTAACTTGACACCAGTATACATTAATTATTATACATCAAGATAGATATAATATTTTAAAGGAGTAAGGCAGATCCCACATAGCAGACAGGAATGTCTCACATGAAACAATATGCCCCTGATACTAAGAAACAAGCCTAATGTTATTTCCCATTACCTTGTGGTTAGTTTTGCCAGCAGGGCTGTAATTCTTCCTCACAAACAATTTGCTGAATTGTATTCTAAGATATTTACTAGACTAAACTTTAAAAACTGTGAGACAGACTTTGGAGTTTTAAAAAGGTTTGTTTACAGTCTGGAATATTTTTAGGACTAGGTATTAAATTATTGACAGAGGTAGTTAAGTAAAGATAAAGAGATTATATTATTGATATATATATATATATATATAACATTTGTTTCATATATATTCAATATACAATATACAGTATAGAATATACAATATGGGATATAAATATATTTGTTACTGTGGCTTGCAGGCTATTGTCCAGCTAGTCTAACAATGGTTATCTACAGATGAAAAGCCCAAGAATCTAGAAGTTGTTCAGTCCACAGGGCTGGATTTCTCAGCTGGTCTTTGTAATGGGCAGAATCCTGAAGATGTAGGCTCTGAAGGATTGGACATTCCAGCAAGAGGGAGGGCAAGCTGACAAAGAGTAATAACTTCTTTCTTCCTTGATCTTTATACAGGCTGTTCTGATAAGGTGTGGCTCAGATTTAAAGTGGGTCTTCCTATCTCAAATAATCCACTATATCCTAGTTCCTCACAGGTGTGCTTCACAGTTTGGGTTTTGAATCAATTTCAGATGTAGTCAAGTTGGGAGCCAAAATGGCTATCACAGTTAAAATAAGGACAAATAAAAGATAATTGTGTCAGAAAAAAAAATAATAAAAAATCCCAAGGGCATATTTTACTAATTAGCATTTACCTAAAGAGAACAAGATGTAAGAGTATTTAGAGAGATGAGGAACATATTGAAGAATCAGATTAATCTTGGATTTTCATCTTACTCAGTGTTGTAAAATCTTGGAAATTGGAAATTGCACGGCAAAAGTTCACTCCTAAGTTTCTGGTCAATCTCCAATTTATCTTGTTTGAATTTCCTTATAAGATTATATATTCAGTAGCCCAGAAAAACACAAGAATGTGATTTTAGCTGGAATCAATAGTTAAATAAAAATGCTGTGTGGTTTCTCCATTTTGTTGGCTGTTAACAATAATTGCTTTCTTCTTTCCATCGTAATTACTATGAGTTTGTCCAAGCATCTTTTGCAGAAGAAAACACCCTGTTTCAGAGAACACTATAGCCTTGACAGCTTTAATTTTGGATGTGCAACTTGTGTATGTTTATACTCACCCTAATGCTCTCATATGAGTTTCTGGCAATATTTAGATCTACTAGCCAGTGATTGATTATTTTTGGAACATCCTATTATTATCTCAGGAAGCAGCATATGGGACTCATATGTAGTTGATCTAATTGCCTTCAAGGATACAGACAGTATCATGGACTTGCAATGCTATGTTTCTCTAACCTGATAACATATTTTAGTTACTCAAATTTAAGGTAAAATAATGAATTTTACTAGAGAAGTGTAAAAGTTTGTGTGCTATTTTAAAAATAGTGCAAGTTTTTAAATCTCTTTTATATTAGCATATCCAAAGACACCAAACGGGAAGCCAGAGTATATATACAGAGGACCTGGTTCACACCTTTGAGTGCCTGTACATGCTACATCAGTCTCTGTAAGTTCATATGACCTTTGCTCATGTTGGTTTAGGAGGTCTTATTTTCTTGGTCTCCTCCTTCCCTTCTGGCTCTTACACTCTTTCCACATCTTCTTAGGCTGGGTTCTCAGAGCTCTGAAGTGAGAGTTTGATAGAAACGTCATTTATGACTGAGTGTCCCCAGGTCTCTCAGTCACCACATAATATCTGGCTATGAGTCTCTATATTATTTCCCATTCGCTGTAGAAAATGCTACTCTGATGAGAGCTAAATAAGGCATTGATCTATGACTATAGAAAAATATCATTAGAAGTCATTTTATGAAGATATATTTTTATACCAGCATTATTTGGTTTTCCCCTAGGTCCTCAGGTTATCTTGTCTCAGGGTTCTTGGTCAGCCAAGCAGTGTCAGTATGGGTACATCTTGTACAGTGAGCCTTAAGTCAAACATGATGTTGATTGGTTACTCACACAAACTTTGTGCCACCATTGCCCTAGCATATTTGGCAGACAGCCACAGAGTTTGTGGCTGGCTTAATGTTTATGTTACTGTTGAGATAGCATATAGAATACATTCTTGTACCAAAGACATTGGGAGGTAAAGGTGAAGTCTCTGTGTAGAATCTATGTAGCTCCACATCTCCATGTTCAGTGTAGATGTTGTTTCCAGCCATGGGGCCCGGCTGTCAGTTTGTGGAGAGCAATCTATAGTTTTGGCAACAGGCCTGGGTTCTTCGGGATTCCCATGTAGCCCCTTTCACCACTAAACTCTGTTAGATGTAACCCAATCTCAGCACTAGGTGCTTGGGTGGGTGACAAGAGATGGCCAGGTGGGATTCTATCTCCCCTATTATTTTGTGGTTTTACTTAGATCTCCTTCATATATGTATGTTTTAGGAAGTGTCTACTATATAAGGTTTTCATACTAATCCTGAAATGCCCTTTGATTTTAACTGTCTTCTCCTATATTTGCTCCACCACCTCCTCTCCTCTCTCCCTCATCACTTGATCCTCCCATTCCAGCTCCCATTAATATCTATATATTTTAATTCCATTTCCAAAAGAGATCTATCTGCTCTCTCTAGTCCCTTACTCTGTACTTACTGTCTTTGTTACTATATGTATTGCTGTGAAAAGACACCATGACTACAGCAACTCTTATAAAGGAAAACATTTAATTGATGCTGGCTTATGGTTTTAGAGGTTTAGTCTACTGTCTTCATGCTAGCCTATAGGCAGACATGGTGCTGGAGAAGGAGTTGGGAATTCTACATCTTGATTCACAGGCAACAGAAGCAACCTGTTTCTGAAATTTAGCATAGCTTGAGCATAAAAGACCTCAGAGCTTATCCCCGTAGTGACACAACTCCTCCAATAAGGCCATACCTCCTAATGGTGTCACTTCCTATGACCTAGCATTCAAACACATGAGTCTATAGGGGCCATATCTATTTAAACAACCACACCTACCCTCTGTGTTTCTATGCATTGTAGCTGAGCCATCATTGAATTAATAACTAATATCCAAGTATAAATGAATATATATCATATTTGTCTTTTTGAGTCTGGGTTACCCCACTCAGGGTGATTTTTTTTTCTAGTTCCATATATTCACCTGCAAATTTCATGTCATTCTTTTTAACACCTGAGTAATGCTCCATTGTGTAAATACCACATTTTCTTTATCCATTCTTCTGTTAAGGGACACTGAGGTTCTCTCCAATTTCTGTTTATTATGAATACAACAGCAATAAACATTGTTGAACAAGTGACTCTGTGGTAGGATGGATCATCCTTTGGGTATATGCCTCCAAGAGTTGTTTAGTTGTATCTTGGGGTAGATTGTTTCTTATCTTCCTAAGGTAATGTCACCTTAATTTCCACAGTGAGTTTACTAGGTTGTACTTCCACCAGCAATGGATTTGTGTTTTCCTTACTCCAAACCCTCACCAGGTTGGACTGTCACATGTTTGCTGATTTTAGCCATTCTGACAGGTCTAACATGAAATTTCAATGCTGTGGGATGGTCTTTCTGTACTCTGTGAATATGTGTTGTTCTCATTGTTTGATAATAAAGCTGTTTGGCCAATAGTGAGGCAGAATAAGTTTAGGCAGTAAAATCAAACTGAAGATTGAGATGAATAAGGGTGGAGTCAGAGCAGATGTAAGCTGCAGAGGAAGCAAGATGTGTAGAAAATGAGGTAAAAAGCCACAAACCGGGTAGCAAAGTATAGATAAGAAAAATGAGTTATTTTAAATGTAAAGGCTGGCAAGTTATAAGCCTGAGCCATTGGCCAAGCATTTATAATTAATATAAGCCTTTGAGTGATTATTTGGAAAAGCTGTAGGATGGGGAGGGACAGAGAAACTCCATTTACATTTCAAAGTAGTTTTGATTTACATTTTTGTGATGGCTAAGGATGCTGAATATTTCTTTAAATGTTTCTCAGCCATTTTAGTGTTGTGTTTTTTTATGGGATTCCAGAGTTAGCGAACAAGTGAGTTTATGATTCTTAGTCCTTCTTCTTCTTAGTGCTTTTTCTTCTTTTGTTTTGGTTCAAGACCAAAGTGATATTTTTTATTCGTCTCATTATATTTTATTCTGTTGTATAAAAAGTGAATTAATTAACGAATAAATGAAAACATAACAACTGGGATAAAGGTTAACAACTGAGCTGTTATTTCTACATATTGGAAGAGGGAAAATCAGTTTTCTCCAATAAAAGGACACTGGCTATATCAACCAACCAGGACAGGCCTCACCTACAGATAATGGACTCCAGTTGTGTGTGTGTGTGTGTGTGTGTGTGTGTGTGTGTGTATGTGTGTGCTTTTCTTTGAAAGCAGTTTGGTGTGTTTGTTTTCTTTGGGGTGTTGCTTTGCTTTATTTCTTTGGTTTGGGGAGGTTTTGTTGTTTTATTGGATTCTTGTGGGGTTTGCCTTTTTGGAGAAATAAAGTTATATATGTAGGAGAGTTAGAGAATGTTGAAGGGCTTGGCAGAGAAGAATATGATCGAATATATTTAAGTTTAAAAATGTATCAAATACCCCGACTTCCCTTCTGGTCCAGAGGTGAGTACCTGGGTCCAACCCGGACCCCATCCCTGGGCACCAGCCACTCCGGGAAGACCTGCCCAACTTGGCACCAGGTTCTGGCCACCGGGCAGCTCCCCTTCTAGCCCCACCGGGAGGGATCCCCTTTTCCAAGCCCCCCGGCAGCCCCTGCAATCTCCGCGCCTGTCCCCGACTGCCATTCTGGACCAGAGCCTGCCCCGGACTTCCCTTCTGGACCAGAGAGTTGGACAAGAGAACTCCCTTTTGGACAAGAGAGAGAGTCTTCCTGAATCTGTCAGCTCTTTGTGAAACAAGTACACTGATAAGACCAAGAAGGAACCATAAGGAGATGGGCAGACGTCAAGGCAGAAGTACATACAACAAAATGAAGAGCAATACAGCATCACCAGAACCTAGCCCGCCTCCAACATCTAGACCTGAACACCAAAAATTGGAAGAAGCAGAAGAAAGTAGCCTTATGAGTAACTTCATGAAGAAGGTAGAGGCTTGTGTAGAGGAAAAGACAAGAAAATTGGAAGAACGCTGTAAACAACTAGAGGAAAGGGCAAACAAATTAGAAGAAAACAATAAAGCCCTCCAAGAAAACAATAAAGCCCTCCAAGAAAACAATAAATTCCTGGAAGAAAACAATAAAGTCCTGCAAGAAAACAATAAAGCACTGAAAGAAAATCATGAAAAAGTAATGAAACAAACAAAGGAAACAGTCCAAGAACTGAAAAGGGAAATTGAAAAAATAAAGAAGACACAAACAGAGGGAATGCTGGAAATAGAAAACCTGAGTAAAAGATCGGGAACTTCAGATGCAAGTATAACCAACAGAATGCAAGAGATGGAAGAGAGGATTTCTGGCATTGAAGACACAGTAGAAGAAATAGTTTCATCAGTCGAAGGAAACACTAAAGCCAACAAAGTCATGAACCAAAATGTCCAAGAAATTTGGGACACCATGAAAAGACCAAACCTACGAATTATAGGGATAGAAGAAGGTGAAGAATACCAACTCAAAGGCACAGAAAATATATTCAACAAAATTATAGAAGAAAACTTTCCCAACTTAAAGAAGGAAATGCCTATGAAGATACAAGAAGCCTATAGAACACCAAACAGACTAGACCCCCAAAAAAAGTCCCCTCGACACATAATAATTAAACAACTAAATGTACAGAATAAAGAAAGAATATTAAGAGCAGCCAAGGAAAAAGGCCAAGTGACCTATAAAGGTAAACCCATCAGAATAACACCCGACTTCTCAATGGAGACTTTGAAAGCCAGAAGGACCTGGACAGATGTAATGCAGACACTAAGAGACCATGGATGTCAGCCCAGACTAATATACCCAGCAAAACTTTCAATCATCATAGACGGAAGGAACAAGACATTCGAAGACAAAGCCAGATTTAAACAATACCTATCCACAAACCCAGCCCTACAGAAAGCACTAGAAGGAAAATTCCAACCGAGGGAAGTCAGATACACGCTCGAAAACACAGGCAATAGATAAAGCCACAACAGTAAACCCCAAAGAAGAGAAGTACACACACACTACCACCAAAAATAACAGGGATGAACAATCACTGGTCATTAATATCCCTTAATATCAACGGACTTAATTCACCTATAAAAAGACATAGACTTACAGAATGGATACGAAAGCAGGACCCATCTTTCTGCTGCATACAAGAAACACATCTCAAATTCAAAGACAGACACTACCTAAGAATAAAAGGCTGGGAAAAGACTTTTCAATCAAATGGTCTTAAGAAACAAGCAGGGGTAGCCATTCTGATATCCAACAAAATAGACTTCAAACTAAAATCAATCAAAAGAGATCAAGAAGGACATTACATCCTCGTCACAGGAAAGATTGACCAAGATGAAGTTTCAATTCTGAACATATATGCCCCAAACACAAGGGCACCCACATATGTAAAAGAAACATTACTAAAGCTTAAACCACATATAAAACCCCACACATTAATAGTGGGAGATCTCAACACCCCACTTTCACCACTGGACAGATCTCCCAAATCGAAACTTAACAGAAATAAAGGACTTAACTGATGTCATGACCCAATTGGACCTAATAGATATCTACAGAACATTCCATCCTAACAAGAAAGAATATACTTTCTTCTCAGCACCCCATGGAACTTTCTCTAAAATCGACCACATACTTGGCCACAAAGCAAATCTCAACAGATACAAAACAATCAGAATAACCTCCTGTGTTCTATCAGACCACCATGGTTTAAAGCTAGATTTCAACAACAACAAAAACTACAGAAAACCTACAATCTCATGGAAACTGAATAATACTCAACTGAATCACCAATGGGTTAAGGAAGAAATAAAGAAAGAAATTAAAGACTTCCTAGAGATCAATGAAAATGAAGACACCACATACCCAAACTTATGGGACACTATGAAAGCAGTGTTAAGAGGGAAATTCATAGCACTAAATGCCCACATAAAGAAGTTGGAGAAATCCCACACTAATGAATTAACAGCACATCTGAAAGCTCTAGAACAAGAAGAAGCAAAGTCTCCCAGGAAGAATAGACGCCAGGAAATTATCAAAGTGAGAGGTGAAATTAATAAATTAGAAACTAAGAGAATAATACAAAAAATTAATGAAACAAAGAGTTGGTTCTTTGAGAAAATCAACAAGATAGACAAGCCCTTATCCAAACTAACCAAAAGACACAGAGAGAGAATCCAAATCAACAAAATCAGAAATAAAAAGGGGGACATAACAACAGATATTGAGGAAATCCAGAGAATTATAAGGTCATATTTCAAAAACCTCTACTCCACAAAACTGGAAAACCTAAAAGAAATGGACATTTTTCTAGATAGATACCACATACCTAAGTTTAATCAAGACCAGATAAACTATTTAAATAGTCCAATAACCCCTAAGGAATTAGAAACAGTCATTAAAGGTCTCCCAACCAAAAAAAGCCCAGGACCAGATGGTTTCAGCGCAGAATTCTACCAGATCTTCAAAGAAGAGTTAATACCAATACTCTCTAAATTGTTCCACATAATAGAAACAGAAGGAACATTACCAAACTCCTTCTATGAGGCTATAATTACCCTGATTCCTAAACCAAACAAGGATGCAACAAAGAAAGAGAACTACAGACCGATCTCCCTCATGAACATTGATGCAAAAATACTCAATGAAATACTGGCAAACAGACTCCAAGAACACATCAGAACAATTATCTACCATGATCAAGTAGGCTTCATCCCAGGGATGCAAGGGTGGTTCAACATACGAAAGTCCATCAATGTAATACACCATATAAACAAACTCAAAGAAAAAAACCACATGATCATCTCACTAGATGCAGAAAAGGCATTTGACAAAATCCAACACCCCTTCATGATAAAAGTCTTGGAGCGATCAGGAATACAGGGAACATACCTAAACATAATAAAGGCAATATATAGCAAACCAACAGCCAACATCAAATTAAATGGAGAGAAACTCAAAGCAATTCCACTAAAATCAGGAACGAGACAAGGCTGTCCACTCTCCCCATACTTATTCAATATAGTACTTGAAGTTCTAGCCAGAGCAATAAGACAACATAAGGAGATTAAGGGGATTCAAATTGGAAAGGAAGAAGTCAAGCTTTCCCTATTTGCAGACGACATGATAGTATACTTGAGTGACCCCAAAGATTCCACCCAGGAATTGATAAAGCTTATAAACACCTTCAGCAACATAGCAGGATACAAGATCAACTCAAAAAAATCAGTAACCCTCCTATATACAATGGACAAAGAAGCTGAGAAGGCAATTAGAGATACAACACCCTTTACAATAGCCAAAAATGACATAAAATACCTTGGGGTAACACTAACCAAGCAAGTGAAGGACCTATATGACAAAAACTTTAAGTCCCTGAAAAAAGAAATTGAAGAAGATCTCAGAAAATGGAAAGATCTCCCATGCTCATGGATAGGCAGGGTTAACATAGTAAAAATGACAATCTTACCAAAAGCAATTTACAGATTCAATGCAATCCCCATCAAAATACCAACACAATTCTTCACAGACCTGTAAAGAACAATACTCAACTTCATATGGAAAAACAAAAAACCCAGGATAGCTAAAAGAAACCTGTACAATAAAACAACTTCTGGAGGCTTCACAATCCCCGACTTCAAGCTCTACTATAGAGCTACAGTAATAAAAACAGCCTGGTATTGGCATAAAAACCGACATGTGGACCAATGGAATCGAATTGAAGACCCTGACATTAACCCACACACCTATGGACATATAATTTTTGACAAAGAAGCCAAAAGTGTACAATGGAAAAAAGAAAGCATCTTCAACAAATAGTGCTGGCATAACTGGATATCAGTGTGTAGAAGGCTGCAAATAGATCCATATCTGTCACCGTGCACAAAACTTAAGTCCAAGTGGATCAAAGACCTCAACATAAATCCAGCTACTCTGAACCTGCTAGAAGAGAAAGTAGGAAATAGTCTTGAACGCCTTGGCATAGGAGATCACTTCCTAAATATAACACCAGTAGCGCAGACACTGAGACAAACAATCAATCAATGGGACCTCTTGAAACTGAGAAGCTTTTGTAGAGCAAAGGATACAGCCTACAGAATGGGAAAAGATCTTCACCAACCCCACATCTGACAGAGGACTGATATCCAGAATATATAAGGAACTCAAGAAATTAGACATCAAAAGGACCAGGAGTCCAATTGAGAAATGGGCTTTAGAACTAAACAGAGAATTCTCAACAGAGGAATCCCAAATGGCTGAAAGACATTTAAGGAATTGCACAACTTCCCTAATCATCAGGGAAATGTAAATCAAGACAACTCTGAGATACCACCTTACGCCTGTGAGAGTGGCTAAGATCAAAAACACTGAAGACACTTTATGCTGGAGAGGATGTGGAACTAGGGGAACTCTCCTCCACTGCTGATGGGAATGCAAGCTTGTACAACCACTTTGGAAATCAATATGGCGCTTTCTTAGAAAATTGGGAATCAATCTCCCCCAAGATCCAGCTATACCACTCCTGGGCATATACCCAAGAAATGCTCAATCATACCACAAGAGCACTTGCTCAGCTATGTTCATATCAGCATTGTTTGTAATAGCCAAAACCTGGAAACAACCTAGATGCCCTTCAACTGAAGAATGGATAAATAAATTGTGGCACATATACACAATGGAATACTACTCAGCAGAGAAAAACAATAACATCACACGGTTTGCAGGCAAATGGATGGATCTAGAAAAAATCATCCTGAGTGAGGTAACCCAGACTCAGAAAGACAAATATGGTATGTACTCACTCATAGGAAGATGCTAGATGTGGAACAAGGATGACTGGACTGCTACTCACATCACCAGTGAGGCTACCTGGAAAACGGGACCCCAAAAAAAGACACGGAGAAATGGACGAGATCTACATGAACAGCCTGGTCATGAGTGGGAACAATGAAGGGCGACAGTCGAGGGAAAAAGAGTGGGAGATCCTAACTGGATCAAGAAAAGAGAGGGAGAACAAGGAATAGGAGACCATGGTAAATGAAGACCACATGAGAAGGTGAGAAGGGGAGGAAGCAGAGAGCTAGGGAGGCCCACGGAGATCCACAAAGATACCCCCGCAAAAGACTGCTGGCAATGGTCGCGAGACGGCAGGAACTGACCTACTCTGGTGATGGGATGGCCAGACACCCAGATAGTGGTGCCATAAACCCCATCCAAGGACTGAGGAATCTGAAGGCAGACATCCACGGCTGGGCCCCTGGTGGAGCACTGGGAATCTAATTGGTGAGAAAGAAGAGGGTTTATATGAGCGAGAATTGTTGAAGCCAAGGTTGGATAAAGCACCGGGACAAATAACCAAATGAATGGAAGCACAGGATCTATGAACCAACAGGGGGCCCCCAACTGGATCAGGCCCCTGAACGGGTGAGACAGTTATTTGGCTTGATCTGTTTGGGAGGCAGCTGTGCATTGGTGCCAGGTCCTGGGCTCGTTGCATGAGTTGGCTGTTTGAATCCTGGGACTTGTGCAGGGACGCTTGGCTCGGTCTGGGAGGGGGGAGTGGACCTGCCTGGACTGAGTCTACCAGGTCAACCCCGGTCCTCGGGGGAGACCTTGATCTGGAGGAGGTGGGAATGGGGGGTGGGCTGGGGGGAGGGGTGGGCGAGAGGGGGAGAACGGGGGAATCTGTGGCTATTATGTTGAACTGAATGGTGTTGTAAAATAATAATAATAATAAAAAAAAGAAAAAAAGAAAAAAAATGTATCAAATAATAAAAATTACAATAAATATATAAAATAATGAATAAAAACACAAGCACAACCACGTGGTATTTGACAAAGTTGCCAAAACTACACTCCAGAGAAAAGAGAGCATCTTCACCAAATGGTGATCAGAAAATTGGATGTCCGCATGTAGCAAAATGAAGTTAGAAATGAATAAAATGAATAAATAAACAAGAATACAAAGACATGAATAGAGCAAATTTATCTGCAATCATTTCTCTCATTTTCTAATAAAGAAACCCTCACCTCCAAGCAGTCATATCAAGGAGCACTGCAACATAAAGGAAAATAGGTATCCAGACTTTAAGAGTAGTGCCTTTGCAGTCCTTCGAGAATCAAACATTGGACAGAGTAGAAATTCATCTGAGAGTACCCTTAAAATTTTCCTCCTTAGCTTGATTCAATTTATGTCTGCCATTGTATATACTTTTAAGGATCATTTGTGACTGTCTCCTTAGTAGTAGAAAATCACATAAAACTTCTTTCTTTTGCGTTGTAATTCTATCAGTGGTTTCTAGAACTACCAGGATGAACCTTATGCCAGGACATTTTAATTACAAGAGCCAACCTAAAATCTCTTTACTGCTGTCACTATGAAAGTGTGCATCTTTGGCCAGTTGGAACAACCTAGGAAAGGAAATTAATCCAGTTATCTGAATTGATTTATCATCCAGAATAACCGTATTTTTATAAAAAAAATTCTTATCTTGAACTCCCATAAATTGATGATTTGTTTTAAAACTTCTTTTGAGCTATGAACCAAAGCAAATATATTTAAGTGAAGGCTGACATTTGGAAGTTTCAGAGTATTTGTTCATGGAATGGGGAGGTTACAGAGTGAGGCAGTTGTTGCCTTATTTTGTTTTGGAAGAAAGATGTCAGTGTTTTAAGTAGTAATGGATGTCAGTGTCCAAGAGTGACACTGAGAGGAAGACATTCTGTCTTAGAATAAAAGGGAACATACAGAAAGATGGTGTTTTCTGTCAGTAGAAGAGTGTGCATAGCACAGAGGATCAGTTAACTTAGTGGAGATTTGCAAACCAAACAACTGAGCTTTTTTTTTTTTTCTTATTGCTGCTTTAATAGAAGGAGGGCTTCCTTCAGTGCTGGAGTCAGTAGGAGACGACAGTAAAAGTCACTCTTTGGTTATTCCTGTGTAGTGGACTCGAGAATCCCAATTCCTAGTCAAATTTTTCATGAACAAATGTAGGAAAATATTTGTGAGCCCCTAATCTTGAAAATAAACATTTTTGAAAGATCATTTAAGAAACGTTGACTATAACACTATGAATATTTCATATGAAAATTATAAGAAAGTTAAAATTAATATGTACATTTTAGTAAACATATTGATGTGTGTGCTATCATATTTCTGAAATAATTAAAATGGAGGTTTCTATGAAATCTAATTATCTCTTTTAATTAGAAGAATGGCAATTTCCTGGTTAGTGAATTACTACCTTTCAGAAACATATAGGGTATGTATTTTTCATAACTAGAGGACAGAATTTGTGGAACAATGAACCTCTGGTAGTAGCTCACTAAGCTAGTGTTAGTGACAGGAACCCAAGCTACTGAGCAAGTAAAAAGGTTCACTGAACAGCCTGCACCTGGAGACAAAGGAACATATCAATAACAAACACCTCTTAACAATGTGTTGCAGCCACATAACTTCTATGGGAAAATCTGGGCAGACAGGAAATAAGCAGCCACCAGGTAGGACAAGGATTTTTTTTTTTTTTTCTGAAGCAAAGACATTGTATTTTAAGCACCGTATGTGTTCTGAAAGTCTAAGAAAAATATCTTAATTAAAAACTCACAAGAGTCGTGCCTTTCTGGTTCCTTTGTTGAAGGAAGGACTCTGTCATTGGTTATTAAGATTCAGAGGGCACCATTCCCCAGCCCAATGAGGTTGCTGAAGACTCAGGTAGATGGAGAAATGCAGCTTTTCCAGAGGACAGACAGCACAAGATAAGTTGAAAACAACTGTTTTTGAACAAAATAGTCAATGAAACGTCTCCCAGGCCAGTTTAACAGTATTCTGCGACTTCAGATAACAGTGTTATATACAGCAAACCCAGGGGCAACAACAGCAGCTGTGCGAGGCATGTAAGCTCACAATTCACAATTTATTTTTTCATTTTTTTTTTTAATTTTGTGGGTATAAGCGTTTTTGCTTGAATATTTGTATATATACAACATGCCTGCCTAGTTCCCTCAGAGGTCGAAAGAGGGTATGAGGTCCCCTGGAACTGGAGTTATGAAAATTAGTGAGCCACAGTGTAGATTCTGGGTGTTGAACCTGTGTCCTCTACACAAGCAGCAAGAGTTCCTTACCACAGGGCCATTCTTCAGCCCCAATTAATGATGTTTTAAAACCATTTTATATACTTTGCATTTTGAATGTATTCATCCCTTTCCACTCCCCCATCTCTTCTAAAATATACTCCCATTTTGTACTCTCCCAAATGCGTGTCTTCATAGTTTTAAAACACATCCAATCCAATTAGTGTTGCCTATGCACGCTTAGATATGGTGCCATCTACTGGACAGTGTGAGAGCTGAGTTAACATCCTTAAGTCACACTAACTCTCCCCTCCTGCAAGCTGCCAGTTGCCAATAGTCCTCAGCTGGGAGTGGAGGAACTTCATACCTATCTACACTCTCCATGCTGGGATTTTTTTCTAGCCTGAGTTTGCGCAGTTCTTGTGCATGCTGTCAGGACCCCTGGGAGTTCACGTGTGCAACTACCTTATCGTGTTTAGAAAGCACTGTTTCCTTGTGGTCACTATTTGGCTCTTCCTGTCTTCGTGCCCCCTCTCTGGTTTTTCTCTGAAATTTGGAATAAAGGGCGTGTTGCAGCTGTCCCATTGTGTCTGAGCACTTGTTCTCTCCATGTTGACGGAGCAGCTGTGACTCTCCATGTCATTCACCACCGTTGCTAATAGAAACTTCCTGATGAGGTTTGAGGGATACACTTACGAATTCATGTAACTTGATAAGAGTTAGTTTAACACAGTCTCATTAGCAGAATAAATCATGTTTAAAAAAACAAACACTAAAAATAAATGAAGCTAAAGCATTTGTCTAGGACTTATCATGATAACGTTTGTACATTAAAGAGTAGTTTTGAGATTATAAATAGTATAAGAACATCCGGCTTTACAGAGACTACAATAATAGTATTCAGTACTGGATTCTACTGATTACATTAGTTTGGAGCTGGCAATATCTTAAAATTTGAAAACCAATTAGTTGGACAACCTTAAATCAGACATCTTCTTTATTCTAAAAATTTGTGTGGGACTATTTCAAGGAAGAACATTGACAATATTTTGGGGTCACAAATGAGGCTCTTCTGATCTAAAAAAAAAATATATATATATATATATATATATATATATATATATATATATATATATAAAGAATAAAAGAGATAATATATCCATGAAGTAATTTGTATTAGTTTATACATATAAACATATTATATATATATATATATATATATTATATATATATACTAATATAAATATAAAAACTTTTGAATAGGCTATGAATGAGACATCAATAAATACAAAATATTTTTTAAATCCCTTAAAATATTTTAAAATATTATTAACTACTGGTATGTATTAAATTAGAAAATACAAATTTGACAAATCTGAGGAACATTAACAATAAAGTCTTTATCCATAGCCATACTTCCCTGTAACTTTGCAAATAACTTTGTTATATATTTGAATGGTTATGTTAGCCTGTAGCTAGAAGATTTCCTGTGTCTTAGCCTGCCAGTGGTCAGAACAAATTTCTCTCACCCACCAGTCCTGCAGCCACTCAGACCCATATAAACACAAAGAGGTTTATATTAATTAAAACTGTTCAGCCATTAGCTCAGGCAAACTAATGACTAGCTCTTACACTTAAATTGACCCATGATTTATATTTATGTTTAGCCATGTGGCTTGGTACCTTTTTTCAGTTCTCCTTTACATCTTGCTTCTCCTGGCAGCATCTGGCAGCATCTCCTGAATCAGCCATTCTGAATTCTCCTCTCTCTTTGTCCTGTCTATACTTCCTGCTTGGCTACTGGCCAATCAGCATTTTATTTATCAATCAATCAGAACAACACAGTCACAACATACAAAAAGACATTAGCCTGATCAATTTTGATTAATATAATTTTACTAAAATAACATACTACAGATAAGTGACAAAACCACCAGAGAAAAATAAAATAATTAATATACATAATATTTACTTATCTTCCTAAGACTGTAACTAGCAGATTTTAAGTGATAAGAACATATGCATGAATTATCTCCAAAGATAAGTGCATATTTACTTAATTGTAAATATTCCTATAAATAAGAATGATTCAGTGACACATGTATTCTTTTTTAAAATTGTTCCTACTATTTAAAAATCATGGGTTATAACAGCATAAAATCAAATCTTTAAAAAAATTATTATCCATTTGCATCTTATTTATTTGTTTACTTATTTATGATTTAACTGTAGACCTGGGAGAAAATGAAGCAGAAGTGGAAAAAGGCTTTAAACTCTCAAAGCCTGCCCCGGGGTAGAGAACTCTGGCTGTTAAGGCAGTATTTTCCAACCTCTCCACACAGTGCCAACAATTGGGGACCAAGTGTTTAAAGGCATAATCCTTTGAGGGACATTTCTTATGTTGTGGATAGTCTGAATACTAAGACATTAAATAAGATGTGCAGCAGCAATACAATATCAAGTGGAATTGGTATATAGATGATTAGGCTTCTCTAGGTCCTGAAGGCCCAAGCAAGTTACTTGAATATGTTGCCCAAATGTTTGGGATTTCTGGTTCTGTTTCAATACTTTCTGTTCCCCGTTTTCTATTCCCTATGATAAGTTGGCTGAAGAAGAGAAGAATTGGGCTTTCTTTGCTGCACAATTTGCAGGCAGCATTCAGTAAGAGTGGGCTCATACTCAAGGAATCCATAGATCTTACCATGTTCTCCATCTTCCTGAAACAGTTGACTTGACAGAAATGTGGAAAAGGCCTTTTAAAGACACAGTAACCATGCCAATTTTGTGACAATAACATGGGAGGCTGTTATAGGGTTCTCTAGAAGGTGGTGTATAGATTGAATAAGTACCAATTTGTACTATTGTTTCTTCGATAGCCAGGATTTATGGGTCCTGGAATCAAGGAGTGAAAATGTGAATGGTTTTCACTCACTATCATCCTTATTGATCTACCAGGAAAATATTTGCTTCCTTTTCCCACAATCTTATGTTTGGCTGACCTAGAAGTTTTAGTTCGAAAGAGAAAAGCACTCCTGCCAGGAGAGACAACAATCATTCCACTGAACTAGAAATTCAAATTTCCCCATGGTTACTTTAAACGTCTGATGCCTTTAAGCCAACAGGCTAAGAAATAAACAACAGTATTAGGAGGGGTGATTGATCCAGAAGATAAGAACATGTGCATGTATTATCCACAAAGCTATCTGCATATTTACAATGGTATCTATTAATATAGACAAGGGTTATTTAGTGACCAATCTATTTTTAAAGTTTCCCTATGAGGAGAAAATTGGGTTGCTTCTCCACAATGAAGGAAAGGCAGATGATGTCTGGAGTATAGGATGACATTAGGGCGTCTCTTGGCATCACCATGCCTTATGATTAAAGTCAATGGGGGACAATAACAACTAAATCTCCAGGCAGGGTGAAAAATAGCCAAGACCCTTGAGGAATGAATGTATGATACATTCCTTCTGGAATTTAACCAACTGCTTGCTGAGGTTGCAGAATGTGCAGTGGAAAAAAGAAGTGTTAAATAGCAGCTAAGGCAATTTTACTGTTGCAGAATGAATTAAGAGTTACAAGTGATAGGAGTATTTCTTTCCTATTTTGTCAAGAACATGTACATGCATTTTTAGACATATATTAAGCCAATATTTGTATTTTTCTAATTAGAAAGACAGTGTCCCACTACAGAAGAAAAATATTCAGGATTATTGAAAGAATGTTTACATTTTTAGATTATCTTAAAATTTCAGAAGAAAATCAACTCTCCACAATTGTACCACTTAATTTTGAAAGACACTTCATGACATTAGATTTTTATGGCTATTGTCTATGGTCTGTTTATGGAGCAGAGCTTAATGATGGTTCTCAGAAGATTGGGAAAAGAAGAGACTGTGGTCAGAAAAGGAGCAAACGATATAAGGGAGCCATTGCATGTCATAGAGAGGATAACAAAAGGACAATACATGTTTCACAGTGGCTAAGAGAGTAGCATAAATGATATACTTAAAATAAATAATGGCAGATTATTTAAAAGGAATATAGTTTGAGAAAACAAATATAAGGGAAACTTCTTTATAATAACTATAGATGAGGCAGTTACTTTAATAAGATTCTGGCACAGGGGTTAAAACAGGAACTTGGGTGCCTCTTCTTGGTTGTCAACTTGACTATATCTTAACTAACCAAAACCCAAATGACTGGGCATGCCCATGAGGTGTTTTTTTTTTTTTAAATTATAACATTTGAAGTATGAAGACATACTTCTAATCCAGACTTCTGACGTGTGAAGATCTACTTTTAATCTGGACAACACCTTCTGCTAGCAGCCTGTATGTAGAATATAAAAAAAGGAAACATGTCTCCTTTGCCTGGTTGTTCTCACTCCCTCTACCAAGTCCATTCCTTCACTGGCATTAAAACTACATCTTTGGGATTCCAGTTTTTACTTAAGACCAGATGAAACATTCAGCCCTGTGGAATGAAAAGCTACTGGATTCTTGGACCTTCTACTCATTGATAGCCATTATTGGATTAGTTGGACCACAGCCTGTAAACCATTCTAATAAATGTGTGTGTGTGTGTGTGTGTGTGTGTGTGTGTGTGTGTGTGTGTGTGTGTGTAGCTGAAGTTTTTCTGATCCTGCCTGGCTCCCATAGCCCAACAGTCCCACAGCCACTCAGACTCAAGTAAACACACAGAGGTTTATATTAATTAAAACTGCTGGGCCATTAGCTCAGGCCTACCACTGACTAACTCTTACATTTAAACTCAGCCCATTTCTATTAAGCTGTATGTCGCCATGTGTTCTGTGGCTTTACCTGTGTGCTATTACCTGCTGCTCCCTGGATGGCGGGCTGGCATCTCCCCACTCTGCCTTCCTCTTCCCAGAATTCTCCTTATCTGCTTACCCGGCCTATACTTCCTGCCTGGCTACTGGCCAATCAGCTTTTTATTTATCAACCAATCAAAGCAACACATTCACATCATACAGAACATCCCACAGCATATATGTAAGTATGTGTGTGTGTTTGTGTTTGTCCTCTAAGTTTATATATATATATATATATATATATATATATATATATATATATATATATATATATATTCTATTAATTCTGTTGCTCCAGAGAAGCCTAATATGAGAATCAATAATGACTCCCAGAATGTGCTGATTTAATTATTACTAAAGCACTTATATTGACATTTTCCCCTAAGGTAAATTAATCTTCATTGAGAGAGAACAATAGATAACATGACATGACATGATTCTTCTATGTAAAACCATTAGGAGGCATTTTTTTTTTTGTCTGATAATGCTATATTTTTAAGTGCATTTCATATTTATATAGTTTTATACGTTATGTTTTCTCTGAAAACAACTGCTGCTATCCTTTATTCAGAATTAACTTATAAGACCTTCTTAGTAATAATTACAAATATTTAGTAATTTATATTTAAGCTTTGGTGCTTTCCAATCTTTTTTCTGTATCTTAGGAATTAGTAAAGCAGTACTTGTCTTAAAATTCAGACTGCTTATAATGTTCTAAAAATACACTTCTCTTCTCTGTTATTATAAAAAAAAACTTTGTGTTAGTGGCAGATTTCCCTGGAGAATTATGCTTAATTGACCTTTAAAATTTCCACGCTCAATAATACTTTCTGCAGAATTAAATTGTCTCTACTGGTAGAACTAGAGGAGACCTTAAAGTTCATCTAACTCTTGTTTTCCTTTCATGGACGAGTTTAATTTACTTTTGCAATGGCTAATACATGCAGAACGAGGACCAGAATTCATGTCTCATCCTTCCCAGAACAAGTTCATTTCTGTTCATTTCTCTGCCCAAACACCAAGCTTTACTTCTGTGATGCTGTGCATGCATGTATGCAAATATATTTTTTAAAAATTAATCAAATCAAATATACGGTACCATCATTATTCATCTGCATCATATCTTCATTCAAAATGTGTTTCCTCCAGCATTTTAAAGTGGTATGTGAAAACCAAAATTATATCTTAGCATTCCAGGCTTAGAGAAAATCTATCATTTTCTTCGGGTTTTAATGTGAAGTCTAAAATATCTAATCTTATATTCAGTTTCTGGCCCGATTTTCCAAGATCCTCCAATATCGTTTTCAGCTATAGCCATGAGTTTTCATGCTTACTAGCCTTCTTTTTAATCTTCAAAGACACTAAACTCATATTTAAACTCTTCTTGAAATTTTCTTCCTTACCTAACTATCAGTCTTTACCTTAGTAGGTCTTCCTTTATTTTTCAGTTATTATTTATCAAGTACTTGGTCAACTATATTTGCGCCTGGTCTAAAAATCAAAGATAAGTGCATGAGTGACATCAGACAAATATCTTCAATTAGGATGACAGTACAATGCCTAGTGAGGGAAATTCTGAGCTCCCTGCTCTCCTTGCCTCTGTATGTGTAGTAAATGGCAAGAGTTATCCCCGTGAAGAACCATTTATCATAATCCAGTTATTACTGCAGCAATGCTCTACATCATTTTTTTCTTGCATATGGATAGTTTGTCCACTATTTTAAAATTGAAAACAGATTTTTAATACAATAAAATCTGATTATATTTTCAGCTCTATCAGCTCTTCCCTTATAAAGCTCACCTCCCCATCCACCCAAATCTACATCCTTTCTTGCTCTCTCATCAGAAAACAGACATCTTAAAAAAGAAAGGACAGGAAAAAAAAATAACTAATAAAGTTAGATAAAATTAAAACACTCAAACTTTAATGGGGGAAAACAAACAAATTAACATGAAAAAAACACAAGAAACATTATAGACACAGAGACATACACATTATATACACAGAAATCCCACAATCATATAAAACAGAAAAAGCATTATGAGACGTAAATACCTCCACGAATGCAACTGACTTTGTTTTGTGTTGTTCATCTACTGCTGGCCATGTGGCCTGCCCTTAAGTGTGGTTTGTATCCCCAGTGAAATATTGTTGGAAAGAAAACATTTTTTTTGTATGTGAGATGTTATTAAGTAGAGTTTCTTAGAGGTGGGGGCTTGTGTCCACTTCTCCTCAGCACTGGGTTTGCCATCTGGCTTAGACATGTGTAAGCCTTGTGCATGCTACCAGAGTCACTGTGAGTTCATATGTATGTGATGACTGTCATGTCTAGAAAACCTTATTTCTTCCAGGTCTTTCATCCCCAATGGCTCTTACAGTTTTTCTACTTCCTCTTTTGCACTCTTCCCTGAGAGCTGAGGGAAAAGCCTTTATGAAGCAATCCCATTTATGATTGAGTATTCCAAGATCTCTCACTTTCTGCACCCGGATGTGAGTCTCTGAATTTGTTTCCATCCACCGCAGAAGAAAACTTCTGTGATGATTGCCGGACAAGACACTGATCTAGGGTTGTAGCAGAAAGTTCTTGAGTCATTTTGCAGCTATGTTTTTTTTTTTTTTTTTTTTTTAGCAGAACAGTAGTGTTTGCTTTTCCTATAGGTCCATTGCCTATCTAGTCTCAGATTATAGGCCACCGGAGTGAACAGTGTTGGGGATGAATTCCAACTTGTGGAGTCAGCCTTAAATCCAATCAGACATTGGTTGGTTGCTCCCACAACTTCTGTTTCACTGTTATACCAGTTTATCTTGCAGGCAGCTCTCTTTTGTATATAGAAGAGTTTGTAGCTGGGTTTCTTTCTTTCTTCCTCTCTTCCTCTCTTCCTTCCTTCCTTCCTTCCTTCCTTCCTTCCTTCCTTCCTTCCTTCCTTCCTTCCTTCTTTCTTCCTTCTTTCCTTCCTTCCTTCCTTCCTTCCTTCCTTCCTTCCTTCCTTCCTTCCTTCCTTCCTTCCTTCCTTCCTTTCTTTCCTTTCTCTTCTCTTCTCTTCTCTTCTCTTCTCTTCTCTTCTCTTCTCTCTCTCTCTCTCTCTCTCTCTCTCTCTCTCTCTCTCTCTCTTTCTCTCTTTCTTTCTCTGTTTCTTTCTTTCTTTGATTGGTTTTGTTCTTTCAAGTTAGGGTTTCTCTGTATAGCTTTGGAGCCTGTCCTGGATCTCACTTTGTGGACCAGGCTGGCCTCAAGATCACAAAGATCTGCCTGCTCTGCCTCCCAAATGCTGGGATTAAAGGCATGTACCACTGCCACCCAGCCTGTAGCTGGGGTTCTATTTACTTTTTTTCCAATGGAAGCCTGTAGGGTATCTTCTAGTACCAGGAACACTAGCCAGTATGGGTGGAGCACCAGTTAAGTGGGTGGCACTTGACTTCACTATACAGCTTGACCTCTCAATTTTCAGTGAGTTAGTAGGTGGTGATGTCAACAATAGGGCATTACCATTAATTTGTGTAGAGCAATAGCCTGTTTTTTGTTGTTGTTGGGTCTTTTTTTTTTGGGGGGGGGTTACATTTGAACCCATTGACCAACAGCTCAATTATATGTAACCCATTCCTGCCACTGGAGGTTTCATTTGGTGACAACAGATGACTATTTGGGACTTTGTGTCCCCTATTATTTGATGATTCTATTTAGATGGAAGTATATATATATTTGTATTTTAAGAAGCATCTCCTTTAGTTGATTTCCATAAGAGCACCCAAATGGCACTTAATTTTAGCTGTCCCTCCACATAATCTCTCCTTTACTCTTCTCTACTGTTCCCTTTCATATTTGTTTCTCCTATTTCAGCCCCCAGCTCCAGCCATCCATAACTATCTATTCTATTTCCCCTTCCTAGGGAGATCCTTCTCTTCACCCATATTCCCTTACTCTATCATAACCTCTGTGGTTATCCTAATTGTAGCCTGCTTATCAAGAAAGTCAATGGCTAACATCCACACATAAGTGAGTACCTTCCAGATTTGTCCTTTTGGTTCAGAGTTACCACATACAGAATGATTTTATTTTTTAGCTCCACACATTTACCTGAAAATTTCATGATTTCATTTTTTAAAAGAGTTGAGAAATATTCCACTGTGTAAATGTACCATATTTCCTTTTTCCATTGATCCATTGGTGGACATCTAGGCTGTTTCCAGTGTCTGGCTTTAATGACTAGAATAGCAATAAACATGATTGAGCAAGTGTCTTTGAAGTAGGATACAGAGTCCTTTTGGTATATTGCCAAGAGTGATATAGCTGGATCTTTATGTAGATCTATTCCCAGCTTCCTGAGGAACTGCAACACCAACTTCATAACAACAGTACAAGTTTGCACTCCTACCAGCAACGGATATATCTATTCTTACCTCATATCCTCACAGAATGAGCTGTCACTTGTTCTGTTGATCTCATCCATTCTGACTAGCATAAATTAAAATCTCAACTTAGTTTTTATTTGTATTTCCCTGACGACCAAGGATGTTAAACATTTATTTGTTTCTCATCCATTTGTGCTTCATTTTTGATAAATCTCTTAGGTATGTACTAAATTTTAATTGGATACTTGCTTTCTTGATGCCAGTGTTTTCTAGTTCTTCATATATTTTAGATATTAACCCACTATTGGATGTGTAGATGGTGAAAATATTTTCCAATTTTGTAGCTTAACACTCTAAATGGAGGCGTCCTTTTCTATACAGAATTTTTTCCAGTACAATGAGGTCCCATATATTAATTATTGTTATTATACTATTGGTGTTCTGGCAAAACATCTTTTCCTGTGCCAGTGAGTGTAAGACTATTCCCTATGTTCTCTTCTATCAGATTTAGTATCTGGTTATATCACAAAGTCCTTCATCTACTTGGACTTGAGTTTATAAAGGGTAATAAATATGGATCTATTTTTTTCTTCTACATGCAACCATTCAGTTGACCAGAACCATCTGCTGAAGATGCTGGTTTTTTTTTTTTTCAATCTCTATTTCTGGCTCCCTTACCAAAAATTAGTTATATATAGGAGTATGGACTTATGTCTAGGTCTTCAATTTTATTGATCAATATGTCTTTTTTTTATGCCAATATCTTGATGTTTTCATTACTAAATTTCTATGGTTTAATTTCAGGTCATGGTGGTGATGCCTCTAACAGTTATTTTATTATTCCAGAATTACTTTTGATAAATGGGTTTTGCATTTCCTTGTGAACCTGAAAATTAATTTTTCACATTCTATGAAGAATTGTGTTGAAATTTTAATGGGAAATTTCATTAAATCTCTAGGTGGTTTTTGGTAGCATTACCATTTTTACTAGCTTAATCCTACCTATCCATGATTGTGAACTACTTTTCCATCTTTTAATCTTTCTTCAATTTCTTTATTTAATATGTTAAAGATTTTACTATACAAATATTTCACTTGATTTGTCAGAATTACTCCAAAATATTTTTGAGGCTATTGTTAATGATATTGCTTCTTTGTTTTCTTTTTCAGACCATTTGTTTTTGTATATTGGAAGGATACTTATTTTTCTCTGTTAAAAATATATTGCGCTACTTTTCAGAAAGTGTTTATCAGCTATAGGACTTTACTGGTGAAGTGTGTAACGTCATGTATTTACATACACATATCACCTGCAACTGGAGATACTTGACTTCTTCCTTTTCTATCGGTATCCCCATGATCTCTTTCAGTTGTGTTGTTGCTTTAGTTAAGTCTTCAAGTACAATAGCGAATAGATATGGAAAGTGTGAACAACCTTGCCTTGTTCCTTATTAAAGTAAATATGCTTTGAGCTTCTCAACATTTAGGTTAATGTTGGGCATGTGCTTGTTATAGAAAGCCTTCATTATGTCCCAGAAATCCCTAGTCTATCTAGGAGTTTTATAGTGAGAGGTGTTTGATTTTGCCAAAGGACTTTCCTACATCTAATGTGATAATAATATGGTTTTTGTTTTTCAGTCTGTTTATATACTGGTTGACATAAAATTATTTTATATATGTTGATGAACCACTATCTCTAGAAGGAAGCCTTCTTGATTTTGATCAATGATATTTTTGATATGTTTTTATATTCATTTTGAAAGTATTTTACTTAGAATTTTTACATCTAAATTCCTAATGGTCTGTAATTCTCTTTTTTTATGTGGTATTTATGTGGTTTAAGGTTTAGAGTAATTGTGACCCCATAAGAAGAGTTAGGAAATGATCTTTCTGTTTCTATTTTGCAAAAGAATTTGAGCAGTACTGGAGTCAATTCTTATTTGAATATTTGGAGACGTCTGTATTGAGTCCATTTGAGTCTCGGCTTTTATGTTGTTATTGTTGGGAGACTATTAATTACTGCTTCTATTTCACTAAGGATTATGGATCTATTTAAAATGCTTCTATGATCTTGATTCAATTTTGGTAGGTGGTATATATCAAGAAATATGTCCACTTCTTTGAAGTTTTTCAATTTGGCAGAATATAGATTTTTAAATTATATCATTATCTTCTTGATTTCTTTGGTGTCTCTTGTTTTGTTCCCATTTCATATCAAATTTTGTTCATTTCAATGTTCTCTTTTCATTTTTTTTTAGTTAATTTGGTTAAAGGTTTGTCAACTCTATTTCATTGGGTCTTTTAATTTTTTGTTTGTTTTGGGTTATTTTTTATTTAATCCTTAACTTTGATTATTTCTTGTCATCTACTCATTTGAATGTTATCTTTTCTTTTTGTTCTAGAGTTTTCCAGTATGCCATTAAGTTACAATTTTGACATCTTACAATTATATATGTAGGCACTTAGTTATATGAAATTCCTTAGAACCACTTCTACTCTGTCCCATATAAGTTTGGGTATGTTGTGTTTTCATTTTCATTCAGTTATGAAAAGTTTTAAATTTCCTCCTTAATTTCTATCTTCACACATTTTTTTCTTTCAGTAATGAATTGTTCAGTTTACATGACTTTTTAAACTTTCTACTTCTTCTATTGTTGTTGATATTCAGCTTTAATCCATGGTGATCAGATAGGACACAGGGTGTTATTTCAATTTTTTTTTGTTTTGATTTTTGGAGGCAGGGTTTCTTTGTGTAGATTTGGTGATTGTCCTGGATCTTGCAAGGGTAGCCTTGAACTCACAGAGTTTTGCCTGGCTCTGCCTTCTGAGTGCTGGGATTAAAGGCGTGTGCCACCACCGCCCAGCATTCAATTTTCTTATATCTGCTGAGATTTGCTTTGTTTCCAAGTATGTATTAAAGTATATGGTCAATTTGCAAGAAAGTTCCATGAGCTGCTGAGGAAAAAGGTATATTCAACCTTGTTTTGGTGAAATGTTCTATGAATATATTCTAGGTCTATTTGGTTTATTTTATCATTTAGCTCAAACATTTCTGTGCCCTTGTGTTTGGTGAAATTGTTTAGAATTGTAACATTTTCCTGGGGGGGGGGTTTCCTTTGATAAATATGTAATGTCCTTCTGTATCTCTTCTGATTATTTTGGGTTGAAGTCTATTTTGTCAGATATTAAAATGGCTACACAATCTTATTTCTTGGGTCTATTTACTTGGAATACTTTTTTCTCTATCATTTGACCCTATGGTAATTTCTGTCCTTGATAGTATGGTATGTTTCTTGCATGCAGCTAAAAGATGGGTCCTGTTTTCAAACTCAATCTGGTAGTCTGTACTTTCTAATTGGGAAATTGAGGACTTGATGTTTAAAGATATCAATGATCAGTGTGAGTTATTTCTCATTATTTTTTTGTTCTGGTGTGGTTTTTTTATGCCTGCCTTTTGAATTGCTGGTCTGAAATTATTCCTTATGCTTCCTTGAGTATGGTTAACCTATTCAGTTTGAAATTTTCTTTCCAATGCTTTGTATAAGAACTGAATTTGTAGACAAATACTACTTAAATTTTGTTTTATTGTGGATTTTTTCTCTATTTATTGTGATCAAAAGTTTTGCTGGGTATGGTAGTCTGGCCTGCCATCTGTGATCTCTTAGTTTGCAAAACATCTATTTGGGTACTTCTGGCTAGTAGACTCCACAGAGAAGTCCGGTGTTGTTCTAGTGTGTATTTCTTTATGTGTTACTTGGTCTTTTTCCCTTGCAGCTTTTTAACATTCATTCTTTGTTCTCTACATTTACTCTTTTGATTCTGCATCACAGTGAATATCTTTACTATTCCAGTCTATTTGGTGTTCTGCAGGTTTATTGTACCTTTATAGGCATGTTTTCTCCCCTTTTTGTTAGATTAGGAAATTTTCTTCTATGATTTAGTTGAAAATATTTTCTGTACTTTTGACCTGGGTTTTTTCTCCTTCCTCTATTCATATTATTCTTAGATTTGGTCTTTTCATAGTGTCCCAGATTTCCTGGATGTTTTGTACCTGGAGTTTTTTTTAACCTTTTTCTTTCACAGAAATATCTATTTTATCTTGTCTTCAATGCCTGAGGATTTCTCTTCCATCTCTTATATTCTTTTGGTGAGGCTTAGGTTTTTGACTTTCCATTTTTTTTTCATTTTTACTCAGTTTGGAATTTATTTAGTAATAATTCTATTTTTACTTTCATGACTTGAACTCTTTACATCATTCATTTCATTGCCTGCATTTTTATGGGCTTAATTAGTGGATTTATTTGTATCCTCTTTGTAATATTAAGCATCTTTATAATAACTATTTTGAAGTACATGTCTTGTGCTCCAGCTATAATGCATTTCTTTAGAAAAAGGACAGCCCCTTGTGGGTGGTCTGCTACTGGGAAGATGATGAAGCTGGGAGATGGAAATGGAGGATAAAGAGAATAGTCAAGATGTCCTTCCTGAGTAGCTGTAGAGAGCAGATTCCCAGGTACCTTTGGTCATTAGCTGAAAACACAAGAGACAGGACAAGAGAAGAATGAATTTTGCATGCTACTAAAGCTTAATTATCAATGATTACCACTCACAGTATTTTATAACACTATGTTTGTGTGTTTGCAAGAACAGTTGCACATGTGGATATATATTCACATTTATGAATGAGGATTCCTTCCTGTCAAAAATTTTGGCTGTTATCCCTTAGACCCTTACCACATTAGGCTTTTGGTTTTGTCTCAGTCTCTCATTGAGTTGTCTTGGAGCCTACAGAGTAGACTAGTCTTTCTGGCCAGTGACCGCAAGGATCTGTATGTCACTGCCTTCTTAAATCTAAGATTACAAACATTCACCATAGTGCCTGGCGTTCTCTTCTGTGGTCAATTTGAGATCATGATCCTTGCAAAGCAACACTTTGCTTAATGAGCTGGTCTTTGAGTCCAGTATTTATTTATTTTTTATTTCTTTATATTGAATTAACAGGGGTATTTTGGTGTTGGTTTCCTTCCCGAACTTTGATAAATTCTATTATGACTGTGTGTGATGTATGTACCAGGATGCTTGTCATCCCAGAATTCATGAAACCTGTCTGATTAACATAGAAAGCTCCTCCCAACACAAAACATATAGTGAAGCTGTCTCTTAAAACAATTTATACATGCTGGGTGGTAGTGGCTCACATCTTTAATTCCAGCACTCTGGAGGCAGAGGCAGGTGGATCTCTGTGAGTTCAAGGCCAACCTGGTCTAGTGAGTGAGTTCCAGGACATACTCCAAAACTATGCAGAGAAACCCTGTCTTGAAAAACTATAAAACAAAATACACACTCACAGACATATATGTACATATATAATTGCACTGTCTTCTTATTTTCAATAGCATGAACCCTAATATAATTTATTATGCAAGTGCTTGTGTATTATTTTTGGTTCTGTATTTATGAAATCATTCCCTTGATATTAAAAATAAAGATATTCTAGGTACATCTTAATGATGCTTAAATTATTTATTTTGACATTTTTCTTTGCATACAGATTCAAACTATTTTGATATTAAGTATTTTACATTTTTTATAAGTAGATTGAAATGGATGCTTATATTTGTTGCAAATTCTTATATTTCATCAGTAAATCATATTTTATGTATATAGCCAATCCAGATAATCCTTGATTGACTTATTTTGTTTAATGAATTTCCTTCTTTCCTCATTTGCTAGCTAGCTGACAAAATGGCTCTTATATCCGTCCCCTTGCTTCACGATGAAAAGTCATCAGCTGGTATTGCACAAACAGAAGTCATCAGCATGCATAATGTCCACTTGATTCCATTCTTGAAATCACAGTTTATGTGGCAAGTCCTCAGATAATCAGCAGCAGATTAATTGCCGCTAACTTCATTATGTATTCATCTATCTATCATCTATCTATCTATCTATCTATCTATCTATCTATCTATCTATCTATCTATCTATCATCTATCTATTATCTATCTACCATCCATCTGCCATCATCTATTATCTATCTCTATATTTATCATCTATCACCTATCATTATCTATCTGTCATTTATATACTCACTTATCTTTCTACCTACCTACTTATGTAAAACATCCACAGATAACTTGTTACATGTCCTTAATAGGCTGGCAAATTTGATATCTGTCTAGCATACTAGCAAACTTCTAACTCAGGTAAGTTTTATGTCACAAGCTTAGGCCAAGATATTTGTTTCTTATCAAAAAAATTTGTCCTCTTAAAGCTTCAGGCACTGGGTGAGAGCCATCTTCATTATGAAGCATAACTTTGCTTAACATAGACTGATTAAGAGGCTTACCACACCTACAAAATGTTTTCACAGCACCTCTCAGACTAGGGTGTGACTAAACAATTGGCTTGCCTAGCTTTTCCAAGTGGCATATCAAACAAAGAAGCACAAATGCCAATGTTATCTTCCCAAGTACTTAGCAACGTGCAAGTACCAGGAACCAAGTGCTAAAAGTAGGGATAAGTTAATATCTATTATGGTCAAATGATGAAGAACTCACTAGAATCAGTATCTGGATAAAATACAGGTTTAGTGGTGAATGGATCATCAAAATATCAAAAATATAGTTTTCTTTTAAACAAAAGACACCTAATATATAATTGTATTTATGTACGTGTTAAAATGATAGAATAACAAAGGAAACATAGGATGTGACTAGAAGAGGAAACAGAAATGGGCTTTTTGTTTATTTGCATGTTTGCTTTTCAGACACTTGACGCTTGTAAATAATAGCTACTTGCAGCTGCCATAAAATTTCTCTAGGCATATAGAACTTTGGGTGATAACTGGTAAAAAGTCACAAAGAGTGTTTCTTTGGATGATTATAGAATAAGAGAAAGGTTCTTTAATCCAATGTTAGGAGGAAGGTAGAAAAATATCCTGTTTAAACATGTCACCAAGAAACAAGAAAAAAATTGATGGAGATTGCTATCTTTCATCATGTCATTTTAGAGCACTTCTTCAAAAACATATCACTTGTTTTTGGAAAAACCTAACTCAGAAGTTTGGAAAGTATTCTTTAAAGACTTCCTAGTTTCAGTGTTTGAGACAAAGTTATATTTTGAGTTGTCTCCTTATAGTCTATAGCTTAGTGTACTGGAATTGTCGTTTAGGATGTGAAAACAATAAGCCTTTACAAGTCCTTATAGCAAAGACCTTACAGTCTTCTTGCCACATACATCACCAGAAATAACCTGAGTTTCGGGAGGTCTATACTTGCTCTGTTTTACAAGCTGGGTCTAAGTTTTAGTTTCTTAAACAAAGTGCTATTAATCAACAACACTGCTGACAAGGATGAATGAGAGAGCACATGCAAGGTCTGAGTCAGCCCCACAGTATCTCAAAGCAATGACTAAGTAAGGAAAGTTCCTGCAGCTTTCTGGAAACTTACCCAAGTATGTCTAGAGATAGAAATAACTGAAACCTCGGCCTGTCAAAAATGCACTAATATAACTGCTGCCTGCTTAACCAATGATGTTTAAGATGACCTAAATGTTCCTGAAATTCCCCTAGCTATGCTTACAAGGACCTAGGAGCACTTGTCCCAGGTCGACATTTTGCAGAAGTGATGCCACATGCTGGAATAAATGCTTTTTGTCTTTGCATACTATTTGAGGCTGGGGTCTTTCCTCAGAGTTTTCTCGAACCCCTACAGTTTGTCTTCCTGATAATAATACTTATGGTGGAATTGTATCTGCTGCCTGTGATGTATGATTATCAAAACCAAATTTGGATTCTTCATTAGTATTATGTACTTGCTCAAAGTATTAAAAGAAACTATTATTATTTATACCACACTATCTTAACAAATTAATTTCAAATTGATAAAAAAATTCCTTAATATTATGAAATTGTTTTCTAGGTGTTTAGCTATGGAGGGAAGGAGGTCTTTATCCACCAAAAGCTATTGGCAACTTTAGTAGCAATAAACACTCACAAGACTTTAAAATTGGTTTCTATGACTTTATCCATATTTCTTTTCCTTTCTACTCCTCAAATAATTCAGACAAATCTAGTTCATTTTTATTCTAGAATATTTACTTAGATTTCAGTATAACATGTACATGTTCTATTAGCCAAATACATTTTCATTAAAGATAACAAGTATAAAATAAGTCACTCAGTATCTTTGTGTCTCAAAGGCAATATTCAACTTCTTGGTCATGCAAATACCAATTTTGATTTTAATGTTTAACCAGTTTTTAGGGAGAAATTACTCTTTTTTCAATTACATTTTCTCAGGAAATAGGTAAGAGTCAATAATTGAAAAAGGTTCAGGACTTCAGAAGACTAGACATATTTAACTAATGTGGGTCTAAAAGCAAATTTAATTTTACTGAAATTTGGAACCCCATGTTTCTAGCATAATGTTCTAGAAGATTTCCATGTGGAGAAGTCAATTTGTTTGTGGCATTACTATTGTCCACAGTAAACTGAGAGTCCTGGCATAATTGCAAACAACATGTCCTTTAAGAATAGGGAGATATGCACGCATATTAACACAAAAATAGATGAGACGGGAAGGATCGTGCATCTTTTCTACTGCTCGATCACAATAAAATTTATTTTTAGTTTATTTGCAAGAAGTGTTAAAGCCAGCAGTAGAGGCTTGTTTATGATGTTCTTTCTATGTTCATTTATGATTTATGTGACCAATGTCATACTGAAATAGAAGAAGGCCTCTGTGTTATTCTGTAAACAAGAAATAATTGTGACATGCTGACCCAGGTTTCCATTGGGGCTTGTCAATTTTACCACTGACACTAACTTAATATGAAGCTGAGGGCCTTCAATGGGGATGACAAAGTGGAAAATACTGGGTGATTTTATCCAAGGTCCTGTAAAAGAAAACCAAAATACTTATGATGACATCATTAATATAGCATTGAGTTTGTAATAATTATGGAACACATATGAATAATATCCCAATAGCAGATAAATGCAAAGAGACGGTTTCTAAAGTTTGCTTGGACTACAGATAACAGCTGTAGTTGTACTAACAGCCATGTATTGATTTTACTATGTTTTTAAACCTTGGTGTTTTGTGCTTTGTCATAACTCATACACAATGAACACATCCTTCTAGAATCAAAATCTCTTAAAAGTTCATTGTACACTAAAAATAATATCAGAAAGCCTAACTTAGCTTCCATTGATGTGTAATGAGGCAAGAAATAAGCAATAATCATTGAGGAAATTAGTCAATCATTATAATAGGATATTCACTTCTAAACAATTTAGTAATCAAATTACCCAATTAACAGCTTCTGTAAGAAGATATCAAATTACTGTTGGAACAACTGTAATAATGCTAAAGAAAATCCACTCTTAAAAGCAATTAAACAAGAAAAGTACTTTTTCCCCAAGCATTCAAATGTGTCTAAGAAACATCCTTGTCTCATAAACTACCTATAAAAATTGTAGACAATTTCTTAAGAAATTATGTCCTGGGGCTGAAAAGAGGGTCAGAGGTTAAGAGCACTGACTATTCTTCCAGATGATCTGAGTACATGTCCCAGCACTAATATGGCAGCTCACACCTGTCTGCAACTCCAGTTTCAGGGGACCCAACACCAATGGCAAAAATACCCATGCACATAAAAATAAAAAACAAAACAAATTTATAAAAGAATAAAGGCAAAGGGTTTAAAAACTTGATAATATGTCCTTTCTACTATACATATGCAGTATCTTATTTCAAATATCTTTTTTCTTCCCTAAAAAGACCTATAAAACTTTAAAATGTTTCATGTATGTTGACTGAAATAAAATATTAAAATATAAATGTGAGTAAACTGGTATTTTTCTTTATAATCCAAGCTTTAAAAGATTAAAAAAATACCATTTATTTAAATCATTCTGAATTCACAAATATATTTACCTGAGAAAAGATATTATATTGATCAGAGTCAGAAGTAAATCTGGTTCCACTGAACATTAATTTGGCCACATTTCCGACTGTTCTTGCATCGCCTTGTGCAATAGAATTATGTGTGCATGATTATGTATTGCAATATGGTTTTAAAACAAGACAGAAAGAGGAAAGATTTGCATTAACCAACCACCTGTCAGTTTTCTAAGAAACAGAACCAGTGGTTATAATATTACTATAAAATATAAACAAATAATTTTAAAAATTGTTAATTAAAATTGCTAGTAACCAGGCTACACCATATAAACGGTAACTGCATCAGATAAACTTGTTAAAATAAAGGAAGATGTTCTGAAATAGTCCTTCCACAACTTTTGGGAAATATAATGGCTCTTTGAATCAAATTTGAAAATGTCGTGCATGTAAAGATCTGAATACTTTTCATTTTCTCTTTCTAGGATAAATTAAAGGAACCACAAATCCAGATAAATGTGTAATTGTGACATTTATTACAATAGCTAAAGTCACAAACTGACTTCATATATAAAAACATAAAATGATTTTAAATATATTCTTTTCCTCTATTATAGGTCTCTTAACATGCTTAAATCTATGTAACTTAATCGTAGTGTAATCTAATTCCAAGATCATAGATTATGTGCAAGTTATTATTTGTAGTAGCAAAAATTTTGTAGAGAAACACATTTTAAAGTTTAATTTAAATGTGTTAAATGTCATTGTTCAAAATGAAATTTCCCGAAAAATGATTATATTTTTTATTTAAAGGCATACAAATAAATTATTCTTATTTTGGAAGGCACATATCTTACTCCTCCTCTAGACCCAAACATGCTTCTTTAAAGGTTTCTTTCAAAGTCTCTGTCCCATATCAGACAAGCCATCTGCTGTGTGTCAGAGAAAGAAGAGCAAGATAGATAGACACATACATACATACATACATAATCAAATATACTCTTCCCTATAGGGACTCCTCTCATACTCTTTCGGTTTTAGTTGAGCTCTCTAGAAACCTCTGCAAGGGTATAAATCTTATCTCAATCTTTGTAAAGCTATTGGGTAAACTTCCTGCACCTTAAAATTTGTAAGCATACTGGGTCTGGTTAAATCCCTGTAACATCTGTAACACAGGGGTTAATTTGAAACTCACTACACCAGGGTTGATAGTTAACAATCTACACCTAGGTAATCTGAAATGAAAAACGTAGCTTGCTGCCATCTTAGCTGTTCTCCCCGCACTGGGATGGAGGTAGCCTATCAAAGATGAAAGCCATCTTTGATAGGGTCGGAAAAGATGGACTTTGCCATGTGACCTCACTTGCATCATGATAAAAGTGACCACATGGCACAAACCATCCAGGAAAAAAAAAAAAAAAAAACAACTCCTCCTAAACGTGAGGCACCAATTAGATTGGTCTTCCAATATTTTCAATCATACTATTACACCTCAACACACAGTCCCTTCTCTCGCTCTCAGCCTCTCTGGCTCCGTTTTCTCTCTTCTTAGTGATAGATTGTCTACCCAGGCAGGGCGAAGGCAGTCTCTGACTAACTCCCTGAATGAAATTATAATACCCCCAGGTTCAGCTTTGCTAGGGGTCACCCTAAAATAGGTAAATTATTGAAAACATCCAAGAGGTCATTCAAGACAAACATGATAATCCATCTCAGTTCCTAGACTGCCTCACAAAGGCCCTCTTACAATATAACAATCTGGATCCCAAGACCCCAGATGGAAAACACCTCCTTATGACTGACGTACTTCTTCTCCCAGAGGTTTCCTGATATTAAAGCCAAACTTGAACATTTAGAGAAAGGACCCCTGACTCCAAAGGCAGAAGTCTTAGCAATGTCCTTTAAGGTGAACCATGGGAGAGATGAAAAATCCTAAAAACAAAAATACCTGATGCTAGTGAAGGCCTTCAAATAACCATATCAACTGCCCAGGCTCTCTGGCCTCCAAAAGTCCAAGAAACTCCGAGTCTCTGTTTCAAATGCAGCCAAGAGGGTCACTGGGCTTGGGCCTGTCTTATCCCTCATAAACCACTCAGAGTATGTCCAAGGTGCCATCAGGAAAGGCACTGAAGTGCTGCCTGTCCCCATGTCTCTCAAGGTGTGGGGACATCAAGCCTAGATGGCCCTTCATCTGACCTCCTAGATCTGACAATGAATGACTGAAGGGGCCTTGTCCTGACCACTGCCATCTCCCACTGGGGCCTCAGAAAGACATCATGGTATCAAGGCAATCAGTTTTTTCTTCTTGTGGACACTCGGTCCACCTATTTAGTCCTGATGAAGTTTTAGGGACCCAAGTCTTGTTTCCCTATTGTCAAGGTAGGGTGACAGCTTTCCCAGCCTCATCAAGCACCACCAAATATATCACCCAGGCTCAATACTCACTCTCTCTCCATAATGTCAGGGGACTTATGACTTTCATCTCTAACCTTTTAAGAATAAATCTTCTATGACCTTTGGCCTGCCTACTACATGGACATACTCCCTGCAATGGCCTTCAGGGCCCCACCACTTGTGCAGTTCTACTTACTAAGACATTTGTACTTCTCCTGTTATTATCTCCTCTACCTGCTCTAAACACTTGTTTCTCCCCTTCTAGTGGGTAGGTGTCGCTACAGAGCTCCCTGCTTTGTTTAGTTTTACTATGAAGGCCACACAGCTCTGCCAGGATATCTTTTCCCTCAGAGCTGTAAAGTGACTGTCTTCTGACAGCCAGGATACCTTTCCCTTCCCAGCTGTAGTCATAGCCTGGCTTCTGACAGCCAGGCTACTTTTCCCTTCAGAGCTGTAACACTTACACTTTAGTACCTGAAACCCAGGACTGACTACTTTCCTGGCTATTTACATTGGTTTTTCTATCAGTTTGTCCAGGATCTCCAGTGGGTGGCTCAGATCATTCTTATCATCCAGAGCTAAATAGACTCACTGAGCCATCCTAAGTGCTACAGTATTGGTAAGGATAAGATTCACTAACAGCAGAAAGAGTTGGTCTTTGCCTCTTCCTCAGGGAGTAATGTTGCTTCTGTGTCAGCCAGTCAGGTATAGTAAAAGACAAAATCTGACAAGTCCAGATGGATCTCCAAAAATATAAGTAACAGCTCCATGCCTCTGGCTTGTGGTTTGATGTTCATTGACAATACAATATGGAATTGGATACTACCCTTCTTAAACCCCTTTCTCCTGCTTTTCTAAATTCTACTAGTTACATTCTGCCTTATAAACTTCTTGTCTAGATTTCATCAAAAACATATTTAAAAGATCTCTAACCAGAATTTTAATCAGTTACTATTACAGGATTACCAGCCCCTAGCTACAGAATCAAAGGCCAGTGACTCTCAGTTGGTGAAGATCAATTTGGCCAAAGGACTTTGATGTCCTGATTCAGCAGGAAGTAATCTAATGATAACATCTCTTCCTTTCCAGAGACCTGGTAGTTTATCAATAATAAACAGAAAAGGGGGTGATGTAAGCTCCTCAAGCCACACAAGTGGCCATACCCCTCTTCCAAGGACCTCTAACTGTCAGGTTTCACCCATAGAATACTCTTAAGTTCCCTAACCACTGGACCCTGCCCCCATCCTACAGTGTAAAAAGCCTAATCTATGGATATGAAATCCCACTAATTTCCACCCTGGAAAGCTCCACCCTTTCCAAGAAACTCTATATAAGGTCAGTATCCTGTTCAGTCTGCTGCTGTTTCTTGCCAAGCAGAAGCAGAAACCATCCTGTTTTTTCTCTCCTAATAAATTTTTTGCGTGATGTTTGTTGTACAGTGTGACTTTGCAATATTCCTTGGATATCGGCTGTCAAGATACCTTCCCATCTGAGCTGTAATGCTTACAATATGATATGTCATGACTGGGAAGACACAGTTGCAGGGTCTGAAGGCCAGATGATTGCATTGCATGAACAGTCTCAAAGCAGACAGTGAACAAAATGAGTTTGGGCTACAAAATTTCAAGGTCTATCCCCCAATGATCCACTTCCCACATCCTTCTAATGGTTGTACAATCTTCCCAATTAGAGACACCTCTGGGTACTAAATGTTCAAACACATGAGCCTAAGGTAGATAATTTCAATTCAAACTAAAACACCAACTAAAAAATAGAAGAGATGTATACAATTTAAAAGTAATTAAAATGCTCCTCAGTTCTTTGGTATCCTAGTAATGATCACTAGGGAATGGAAACAGCCTAGGTGTCCATTAATGATGAAAGGAGAATGAAAATATGGTATATATATATACAATGGAGTATTATTCAGTTTCAAAGAAAAATGATGTTATGATATTCACAGATAAATGGGTGGAGAAAGAAATGTTTATTCTGAGTGAGGTTAACTCAGAACCAGGAAAACAGACAGCAAATGTTTTCTCTCATGTGTGGATTCTAGCTCTGAATCTTTAGATATTTGTATTTAAATTGGAGCAGTCATGGAATACAGAGTAATAAGCTTTCAGGGAATGGGAGTCTCAAGTAAAAGGGCATAGAACAGAAGAAAATGGGAGTTAGAAAAGGGTGAATATGGAAGAGCAAGAGAGAGTGAGGTGAGGAAGGCTACATAAGGAGGGATAAATAACACTGATGAACTTGAAATGTAATTTAGAAAGCTACTGGTTCAGAAGTTTTCTAAATATGTATATATTTATATAAAAGGAGTTTAAATTGAGTAACACTATAATCAATTTTTCCCTAGAGACTGTAGGATATTAAATAAAATGCTGAATACCAAGAATGGTTTACCTCTATTTGAGTTATTGGTCAGTGGGGTCCCATAATATTACAATCTCTTCCCAATTTTTTTTATACTCTTCAGAGCTTGATGGTAAATCCCTATTGTTAAAAATACTTCATATTTGTGTCATAGGACATGGAGACATCAAGATGGTACTCACCTGTAAACTTCATCCCTACTAGCTAGCTTTCATAGTTCAGGGAGGTGCTATGCACACTACAAGGACAATCAACAGGTTTCCCTAGCTATGAACTGTATATGGTATAAAGACCATTAGAGTGGTAAGATATTTCTACTGGTTCCATAATAGTAGGAGTGTTATGGAAATAATCAATTTTTTTTTTACTTGGAGGGAAATAATGCTCCACAAAATGAAACTCAGGCTTGGTATTGTTAACAGGACCCAAGACAACTACCCAACACTAGAAATAAACCAAAACATGCCTGAGTAGGTTATGGCACTAGAGGAGATCCTAAGACTGTTATTCTGAAAAGTGGGCAAGTAATAACAACTGCCACTAGAGCTTTAATCTGAATATCCACAGATTATAATTTCTTCCATTGTTCACCAGAGAAAACTCTTTTTACAGTATACAGCAATTGATACAGGGATATATAAAGGTAAGTGTGGATATGACGAGAGATTGTGTGTGCCCAGTTTTAAGTGGGACAGATATACTATAGCCCCTCACTCCTAGGCTCATAGATCATAGTATAACAGAAGACAGAATGACTGCAAGAACCCAAGGTAATGGTTATGTGTTCATTTGAAGCAAAACAATACTTTATAAGACATGACAATACCATTTGAACACATGAACTCAAGATAGCTGTGTCTACTTTCTTGTATAAAACCTGCATAATACCAAACCCAGCCTGAATTCCAGCATGAATGAGGAGGGATTTTTCAGTCACACCCCTAACCAAGTAGCTATTAATAACTGTTGGCCCATACTGGAGGGAGAATAAGTTATCTTTGGGGTGTAGTGCCTTAGAAGTTACCTATAGTCTGATAGTGGTCCTTACACAAATGCAAATTCAGATGGCATTAAATGGACTTAGTGGTTTTTACAAACAACAACAACAACAAAACAAACCACCCCCCTCCAAAAAAATACGATGAGGAAGTTGGGATGGAAAAGTTGTGGAAGAAAGGGGAAGAATAGGAAGAAGAAGGAAAGGGGAAGTAGGTTTGATCAAAATGCATCATATGTGTATAAAATTCCAAAACCCACAAAAAGGAAAAGAAGACATTAGGTAACTTCAGAAGAAAATAGCACAAGGAGAGGAGAAAGAATAAAATGGAGGAGGACTCTATAGTCCTTCCACTTTTATAAAGGCAAAAGAGAAATATCATCTTTTATTAAACTTCAAATTTTGCTTACAACTGTAATAAGCACGACTATGAAACCATGCAATCTATAAGACCCATACCCTACTCCAATACACATCTGCCTGCAAACCCAGTAATTTCCTAAGACAAGGAATCTACCAGCTCCCATTGGACCAAGAGTTCTCTTTGGACCAAGAGTGGATCCCTGAGACACAGAATCTGCTAGCTCTCACTGGACCAAGAGAGGCTTCCTGAGACATAGAATCTACCAGCTCTCACTGGACCAAGAGCCCTGATAAGACCAAGAGGGACTCCTGAGTCACAAAATCAGCTAGCTTGGATTGGGCCAAGAGCAGCTCCCTGAGATACAGAATCTGCCAGCTCCAATTAGACCAAGAGCTAAGATTGGATCCAGTGGGGCCCCCCTGAGACACAGACACAATAAGCACAGAGTGGACCAATAGCTGCTCCTCAAACACAGGCACCTCTTGCACCTATTAGAGGAAGACATGGGCAGACATTAATGCAAAAATATATACAACAACATAAAGAGTAATATGATGTCACCAGAAACTAGCCCTTCTCCAACACCAAGACCTGAACATCACAATGTAGAAAAAGCAGAAAAAAGTGACCTTAAAAACAGCTTCATGAAGATGCTAGAGGCTTTTAAAGAAAAAATAAAAAATTCCTTTAAAGAAACTGAGGGAAAGACAAACAGAAAATTGGAAGAGATCAATAAATCCCTTAAAGAAAGCCAAGAAAACCATGAAAAAAAAACAATTAAACATGTGAAGGAAACTGTTCAAGATCTGAAAAATTGAAATAAAAACAATTAAGAAGACACAAACAGAGGGAATGCTGGAAATAAAAAATCTGAGTAAATGAACAAGAAACACAGCGGCAAACATAACTAACAGAATACAAGAGATGGAAGACAGAATCTCTAGTGTAGGGGATAAAATAGAAGAAATAGATTTGTCAGTCAAAGAAAACACCAAAGCCAAAAAAGTCATAACAAAAAACGTCCAGGAAATCTGCAACACCATAGATAGATAGATAGATAGATAGATAGATAGATAGATAGATAGATAGATAGATAGTCAGATAGTATGATTATATGATACTAATATCAGTTGTCAATTTAATAAAATCTAGTATTCATTTGGGAGATTGGTCTCTGGGTATGCCTAAAGGAAATTATCTCTATGTTCATTTTAGTTGTAGTAGACCCTTCCCTGGACAAAGTATTCTGGGCTGTATAAAAGGTAGGAAACAAGCTGAGAACTAGCCTGTGTCTATTCCTTTATTCTCTTTATTTTTGATTGCAGACATAACATTCCAAAGACTTCAAGCTCCCAAGGCCTTAACTTCCATGCTTTTATGGATAGCAAATTGATTTGTGAGCTACACTAAACACTTTCTGCCTTCAGTTGCTTTTTTTTTTTTCAGGATATTTTATCACAGTGACAGAAGAAAAAATGAAGAAATACTTTAATAGACAATCTGGATGCCATTACCAGTTTAACAGAAATAGAGAGAGAAGAGTTGTATACAAACCTATGTCATGTTGTGATTACTCAAATCAGAATGTCATGTAGTAGTCTAGCAATAATAGGATGGGGATGATGAAGGAGAAAATAAAAGTTTTAGATTGAAATACTCACCTGTACAATTTATTATTTGAACTTTTAAAAATTCTGATTCCTACAAATCATGTACTAGAGATCTGTAGCTGGAGTTTTCTCCAGTCCTGCCTGGCCCATGGTTAGGACAAATCTCTCTCACTCACCAGTCCCGCAGCCACTCAGACCCAACCAAGAAAATACATAGAGACTTATATTGCTTACAAACTGTATGGCCATGGCAGGCTTCTTGCTATCTAGTTCTTCTAACTTATATTAACCCATTTCTAATGATCTATAAGTTGCCACATGGCTTGTGGCTTACCAGTATCTCCTGATTCAGCCTTCCTGTTCCCAGCATTCTTTTCTCTGCTTGTCCCACCTATACTTCCTGTCTGGCTACTGACCAATCAGCATTTCATTTATACAGAGAGATATCCACAGCAGAGATCTGTAAAGTAATAAGGGTAAGCAAAACATAGATATTCAGTGTAGCTTAAGGTTTTCTCCTGTGTGCCCCCCATGGCCCACAGTCAGGACAAATCTCTCTCACCTGCTGGTCCCTCAGCCACTCAGACCCAAGTAAACACACAGAGGCTTATATTATTTACAAACTGTATGTCCATAAACTCAAGCTCATTACTGAGTAGCTTTTACACTTAAATTAACCCATAATTTCTTATTTATGTTTAGCCATGTGGCTTGTTACCTTCTCTCAGTTCTACCTTGTTATCTTTCTTCCTCTGTGTCTGGCTGGCAATTCCTTACTCATCCTTCTTCTTCGCAGAATTCTCCTTGTCTGCTTATCCCACCTGTATTTCCTGCCTGGCTACTGGCCAATCAGCATTTTATTTATCAAACAATCCAAGCAACACATTGTGACATCAGTCATCAATTTAGAAATACCAAAAATGAATTTAAAGGAAGTAATTTTAAATATACAAAATTTGTATGCTAGCTAATCTAGGTTACATTCTATTTTTCATTGAATTTACTACTAATATTAATAATGGAAATGAAATTGTAACCTAAAAAAGAATGTAAAAGAATTATTTAATCAATAGCTTTCTCCACCATATGTCTTAGAGAATCTATGTTAAACATAGAATAATAGAGCTCAGAAAAGTGATGAGAGAAAAAAATTAAAATTTAACTGTTATTATCAGCTGACATTCAATGGGTGAAGCATAGGAAACTGAAAACTTGAATTATACCATGCTGCCTTACCTTTAAACACCACTCTGCATGTGTCTGTCTTGCAAAGCAGGAGCTAGGTATATGAACACAACATTTGGTTATACTTAAATGCTGTTTGAGAGATAACATAAATATTTCCCTTCCCCAAATGAAATGGTGAATTCCTGAAGCAAACTATAGATAAAGGAGAATTATTAAATGACCCCGATTTAATAAAAGTAGATGAACACTGGGAAATCATGCCCTACAATAAGGCTTCAAACCCAGTTGTAGGAGATTGCATCAATTCTGCAGATATACTCTAGAAAAGAGAGGCAAATGTGGTCTCTCTGTTCCTGTGGGCACTTACTCTAAACTGTGACAGGTCTATTTTGTGCCCCCAAGTCAGGTAAGACCTGCCTACTGAGATACCTAGTGGAAGGTGAAAAGAACTTGGCCTAGGCAATGGAAGTTCTATTTCTCACAGTAACTTGACAAGAAAGGCATGATGAGAACAAGCATTGTTACATTTTTTCCCTTTGGAAAGAAGATATAAATATATTAGATTGTGAAGGCTATTTTCTTTTCAAATTCCTAAGCACACAATTTTAGAGCAGACTGTTCACAAAAAGTAAGTAACTAATTGGCTGACTTGTATTACAATAAAACATTTACCTATAAGGCCAGCTGGTGGTGGCACATGCCTTTAATCTCAGCAATCAGGAGACAGAGACAGGTGGATCTTTCTGTGTTCAAGGCTAGACTAGTCTACAGAACAATATCCAGGAAAGATTCCAAAGCTACAGAAAACCCCTGTCTCGAAAAACCAATATATATACCTATAAATCTTAGAATGTAAATTTCATATTATTTTCATGTCACGAGATATGATTGTCTTAGCTAGAGTTTCTAGTGCTGTGAAGAGATATCATGATAATGGCAACATTTATAAAAGGAAACATTTACTATGACTTGAATGATCAAAGGATGGATGATATAATCCATACCTGAAGGTAACTAAGATCTGAACTTTGGCAGGAAGACAGTCTGATCACTGTGTGGAAAGAAAGGTTACTACACAGAGGACAAACATGTATATTATAAACTGCTCAAATGATTAAAGAAATTAATTTTTTCTTCATTTTACATAGATAAATTTGTATAGGCAGGTTTTTATACCAAAGACCAAAAATTTGTATCTGATTACTTCAAAAATTGGAAAAATTGGAAAAAATAAAAGAAACACAATTCTTCAAAAGACTGTTCTGAACTAATTGTGCTTTTTCTCCACAGTGTCAGAATTACTACACAAACTCTCACAGAAATACATGAACTGTCTTTTCATAATAGCAGAATTTTTGTGAGAGACGTATAGAGGCATATTTATATAAAAATTACTCTTATTTTAAAAGTATTATATTTCATTTAATAATAGATATAAGAAATACTCCAATTGACTTTATTTATTTAAAAAATAAATTGAAGTTTAACCTTATTTCTTTTTATTCATTTTGGGATGTGATAAGAGTTGAAGTCATGTCATCAGAAAGCTTTCCTCCAGTGACTGATGAAAACAGATACAGAGATCCACAGCCAAACACTGGGCAAAGGTGATTCCTTTTGAAGAAAGGGAGGAGGGATTGTACAAGCCAGGGATGTCAAGGTCATCACCAGGGAACCCACAGAAACAACTAAGCTGGGCTTATAGGAGAGCGCTAGGGAGACCACATGGAACTGACCTAGACCCGTTCTCTACCTGTGTGCCACAGTTTTGTAGCTTGATCTTCTTGTGGAACTCCTAGTAGTGGAAGCAGGACCTGTCCCTAACACTTTGGCTGGCTTCTGAGAACCTATGGCCCATGCTGGGTTGCCTCACCCAGCCTTAATAAAAGAGGAGGAACTCAGTTCTACCTCAACTTGATGTGCCATACTTCTTTAACACCCATGGGAGGTCTGCCCTGTTCTGAAGAGAAACAGAGGAGGAGGAGGAATGAATTGGAGGGTGGGGTGGAGAGGGAATGGGAGAAGAGAAAGAAGGGCAAACTGCAGCCGGGATATAAAATAAATGAGAGAATTTAATTAAAAAAAAAAGACTTGAAGCTAAGGACTATGGTAAATATATGCCAAGCAAGTTCAGTATACCTTAACTAAAGTGAAGCTATCATTCTCCATTCCTTTTTCCCTTTTTATATCCTCTATTTTGACATTTACTTTCCTTTTTGATAATTTTTTTAACATTAAAAGGAGTTAATTCCATGAGCATATTGCTACAACTGACAATCCAAAGGTTTATGATTTCATTGCACATTAAAAAGAAAATATTGTAGCCAGGTGTGGTGGCACGCACCTTTATTCCTACCACTCAAGAGGAAGAGGCAGGCAGATCACTGTGAGTTTGAGGCCAGCCTGGTCTGCAAAGTGAGTTCTAGGACAGCCAGAAAATCACTGTCTTGAAACAAAAGAAAACAAAAATATTGTACCACAGAGCACACTTGATTGCCCATCATTATGTTAGTTTTAGTGAAATGAAATTCTATAAGGTTCTATACAAAATATCATATTCCGTGTACATTTATAAATAAAACCCTGTACTTATATGATGTTTGACTACATCTCATGCATTTTTCAAAAGGATCTCTAATTTATTTTAAATTATACTCCTCTCTGAAGTTTAGAGAAAATTTCCTGATACTTACAATGATTTTTCTTTCTTATTTTCTGCTCAATTTCACTAAGAATTAACTATAAGATATATTAATATTTTTGTTTTTGTCTGCATGGAGATTTTACAACTTTTTAACTCCTTGAACAGTATATGTTTATATCATCATGATAGATTTTTAAAAATCTGATTAATGCATCTTGCTACTTTTGTAAAAGAGCACTCAAATCAAGCTGGTCCAACTGTAAGTAAGTTGAGCCTGCAGGGAATCCAATGCTTTCTTATGGTTTCTGTAAATCTGTCTACAAGCAAGCACACAAGCATGTGCACACACACACACACACACACACACACACACACAAACTCACACATATAACTAAATAAATAATAAAATAATTTTTTAAAGTACTTGTTTTGAAATTTAAAAGGAACACTTCTAAATAAAAGTAAAAACAAAGGAATCTAAAATCCAAACAGAGGTATAATTACTTCAGAATCTTTATTCAAAGTTAACATAATAGGACTTTATGATGTAGCTCAAATACAGACACCTTGAAAAAACCCTAAATTTGTTCATCAGTACTACATAAAGTAACAAATTGATAATGTTCTTTTGAAGAATCATTAAGTGACCCCAAGTAATCTTATTTAGTAATTAATAAATATAAGATTTTAAAATTAATATATTTAGATTTATCAAAAATGCAAATGTGCCTTTGAAAATATACAGTGTATTAACTTATATTTAACAATATGTTAGGACTACGGCCCCATTAACATTTGTTTTGTTTTCAGAAATTTGATAATACCGTATTGTTATTATATTTAGCAATAAATTCCATCAATGTTTTTGATGCAAAACTAAAAATTCTCAAATTTTCGTATTTTAAGATTTTTTGTAACAAGAAAATGAGAATTAATTGCTTTCAGAAGTTTGGGTTTTGGAAAACACAAATGTCCCCATATTACACTATAAAGTAACTGTCCTGAAATATAAAGATATTTATTTCTTTGAAAGTATGTTTTGTTTTTAACTTATAAAATATTATCATAACTCTATTATGTTTGTCTAATTTATTGAAAATTATTATGTAATTCATTATAATTTTATGTGTGAATATATTATGTATGAGTTAGAGATTTTTATATCCAATTAACTTTAACTAATTTCATAAATGGAGATATTAATATTTATAACAAATTGCACTATAATTTTCAATAACATTTTTGTTTTTTGATACATTTTGATTATGTTATTTAATAATAACAGATAATATTTCAAAATATATTATCTAGAATCCATAAATTTCTATTAAATTTTCTTAAATGTAATGATAAGTATTGTATACTGGTATATACTCATGGAAACACTAAGAATGTTGAGTGACTCCATGAAAATGTTCTGATAGCCGGGCGGTGGTGGCGCACGCCTTTAATCCCAGCACTTGGGAGGCAGAGGCAGGCGGATCTCTGTGAGTTCGAGGCCAGCCTGAGCTACCAAGTGAGTTCCAGGAAAGGCACAAAGCTACACAGAGAAACCCTGTCTCGAAAAACCAAAAAAAAAAAAAAAAAAAAAAGAAAGAAAATGTTCTGCTGTCCTTGACTTTAAGTTCTTAAAATGTGAGTTAGCCCCCTTTATTCTCAAGTGCTGTCTCCACAACATATCACATGGTGATTTTCTACCCGGATGACCTAGCAATTGTTGCAAACACAATTATGGTATCCTGTTACTATTCTATTGCTTTATATTTCTCCCTTTAAATTTCTGGGTGGAATTATGGCCTAGCAGAATCAGTCTTGGTACTAATCTGTGTTATCATGGAGGAAAATATCAAATCATTAAAGTAGGAAAATGTCTTATATCCTCAAATGTTGAATTATATATAATTGATGAAGATACATAAATTTTAAATACCATTCTTGGAAATCACTGATCACGAGTTCTCCAAGGGGTTGATGGCAGTGCTCCTTTTCGGTTCCTTTGCTCATCATAACAACTTTTGTGTGGTACTTCAACATTCAGTAATAGGTATTATTCCTCTTTGTTTCTGTAAAATCTATTTTGGTAATAAACTGAAACATGCCAGGAATATTTAAGAAGTCCTAATTTTCTCCTTTCCCTTTTATTTGAAACAGGTTATTTTCACATATGCTATATTCTAATTACAGTCTCCCTTCCTCTCCTCCTGACAGTTCCTCCTGCCCTCTGCTTCCATCTGTATCCACTCCCTTTCTGTCTCTCATTAGAATAAAACAGGCTTTTAAGAGATAACAACAAAACATAACAAAATAAAATATAAGATAAAGCAAAACCCATCTCATTTAAGTTGGACAAGTCAAACCAACAAAAGGAAAAGATCCCCAGGAGAAGGCACAAGAATCAGATACCCACTCATTCATACAATGAAAAGTCTCATAAAAACACTAAACTGAAATCTATTATACATATACAGAAGACATGATGCCCTGTATTTGCTGCTTTAGTCTATGTGAGTTCATATGCACACAGTTGATTTAGAAGCCTTGTTCTCTTGGATTCCTCCATCCCCTCTGGCTTTTATATTCTGCCCACCTTCTCTTCTACTGGGTTTCCAGATATCTGATGGGATGTATTTGATGGAAAATCTCTTTTAGAGCTGTGTGTTCCAAGGTGTGGAATGTAATGCCTGGCTAATGATCTCTGTATTTGTCCCCATCTGCTGCATGAGGAAGCTTTTTGGATGAATGTTGGATATGGCACTGATCTATGAGTATACAGAATATCATTAGGATTCATTTTATCACTACTTTTTTTTAGAACAGTGTTATTTGATTTTCCCCTAAGTCTTTGGATGGTCTATTTAGTCTCTGCTTCTTGGTCCCCCAAAGAGCATCAGGTGTGGGTTCCATTTCATGGAGTGTGGCTTACGTCATATAAGACATTGATTGATTACACACACAAGCTTTGTGTTACCATTGCTTGAGCATATTTTGCTTCCAGGACAGCACTGTAAATTAATGTTGTTTTGCTTGGTTTGGTGTTTCTCTTTCATTTTGGGTAGCCTGAAGAGTCCTTCTGATACCAAAGACACTAGAACATAGGGGCAAAAGTCCTAAGCAGGCACCAGCTAGACCTCTTTATGTTCAATTAGTTGTTTGGGTATTGTCCTCACCAATTCACCTCCCTGCCATCGGTTTGTGAAATCAACCTACTTTCTTGGCAACAGTCTGTGTTGTTTGGGAATTGCCATGGGACACTTTTGGCCAACAAGTCAATTACAACCCTAGTACCGTAAACTTTGCTGAGAAGAGATGACCAGTTGGGACTCTGCCTTCCTCAGTTTTTGAAGACTTCGTTAGAATCATTTTCATATATTTTAGGAAGTTTCCATGTGAAAACTGGGTTTTCATATAATCCCTCAAGTGCCCCTCAATTCTAGTCATCTCTCCCTGTATTCCCTTTCTCAACCACATCTCACCTTCCCCTCCCCACCTGATAGTCATCTGACTTTTAAATTATTTCTTTTGTTTTTTAAAGATTATAATACAATTGCTTACTTTAATATCAAATAATTATTTCTCCTATCATCTATCTGCAAATGTTTTATCTTTTGACTCTCTTATCAAATAATACACAACAATCAGCTTTTAGTCTGTCTACTGAATTTTCCCTAGCCTCTTCTGATGTACAATATTTGTATTCTTTCAGTTCTATATTTCTTTGTAGTTTGCTATGTCTACTTAAAATAGTGGGTGTACTTTTATAAATGCATATTTTGGTGAATTGAGTGAGAATGGCCACCATAGTCTCCATTATTTGAATGTCTGTTCTAGTCGGTTGATTGTTTGGGAAAGATTAGGAGGTGGGACCTTATTGAAGGACATAAGTCACAGGGCTTTGAGTTTTCTTTCATTTTTGTGATAAAGAGAATCATATAACTTTTATTAAGCTGTATTGTTTTGATTGCTTTATTCCATTATTAGTTTCTGTTGCTAACGGTGTATATAGGATTCAGAGTTATTCATTGTTTTAAATATCTTCTTTCAGACTAAAAGTTATTCATCATATATTAAAATTATAAACGACATGCTTTCAATTGCCATGATACTCCACAATCTACCACAAAGCACATTAGTGTTTCTTTAAACAGTTAAGTATACTAAAATAGCAAAACCACTTGGATTTCCTGTTGTAAACTTGATATTGTAATGGGGATAGCTGATTAGGAGTTGAACAATATGAATTACAAATTTACTCTTTCAAGTGATGTGAGAAAATTGTCACCACATAACCCACATTTGATCTGACCTAAGGAACATAGTCATTTCACTCAGGGCATCTCTGAACCCAAGGTTCCAAGAAAAAAATGAGTATAGCCCTGTGGACAACTATATGAGTCATGCTGACCTCATTGTAACTGTACTGTAAGCACAAGCTATTTGCTTTACTTTCTTATCATCTACTTATAAGCTTGCAATAAGTACACTGCATTGCAAAAAGTACAGGACCTGTTGATGTAGCTTCATTTGGACAGGTTGATCATAATAAAATAATATATAGTACACATTTATTATTATCCAACCAATTATACAAAATAAATTCTCAAGTATCTTCCATGTTTCATTATGAAGAAGTCACTTATTTATTCATTTTATTTTGTTTGAGTACATTATCATAAAACACTTGTTTTAAGAAGCCAAGTCCAATTTGACAATAAATGAGGTTTGTGAGTTTCCCACAAATATTTGGAGCTGTTCATTCTCAACACTGTAGAGTTGTTGACAAATAAGATGTCTTATGGGCAGCAATTTTTAATGATAAAGTTAAATGAGTAGTTTCTTTTGTTTTCTGATTGTTTCTTTGAGGCTTTGAGGCAGAGTGTTACTTTATCTGCTGGTCTTAAACTTCTTATTCTCCTGTCTCTGCTTCCAACCCTTTGAGCTTACAGATGTGATCCACCATTCCTTCAGGACAACTTCTTTTAGAGAAATCACTTGTGATTCTGAAGAAATAGGCATCTGGAGATCTGAGGCCTGGGATCAAGCTAGAGCTGAATTCAAGCTCAGTTCCTGGTTGCTGCTTTCTGCACCTTCCCACCTACAGACAGAAGCAATGGAGGAATGCATGCCTGACTCAAGCATGAACTCATCAGCCCTTGTCTCTTGGGAGAAAAACTGTATGTTGTGGGTGGGTAAAACTTCCTTTTCAATATTATGTATTATATATTAGTCTACATGATAGGCATTTGTACTTATGCATTCCAGCTTCCTTACCATCCCCTAGAATGTTCATTTATTGATGGTATTGTTTTGGTGTATATTTTACCAAGTAAAGTGGAAAACTGTGCTTTTCACTTTGAATTATTATTATTGCATTTTTAAACATTGTTCTCCATTGTTTTAGAAAGCATGTGTTTTCCAGTTGCTAGTCAATTATGTTACTGGGAAAAGAATTTTATTTTATTGAAAAATTATTTATTTTATTTTATATTCTTTCTCATACAATACAGTCTAACCACAGTCTTCCATTCCTCCACTCATCCAAAGGACCCTCCCCACTCCACTGTCCTCCAGATCTAACCTTTCTCCATTTAACTTTCAGGAAGGAGCAGGTTTTCAAGAGATAACAACCAAACATGACAAAACAAGATACACCAAAACAAGGTAAAAGCTCTCTCATCAAGGCTGGACAAGGCAACCCAACAAGAAGAAAAGAGTTCCAAGAGCAGATAAAAGAGGCTGAGACACACATGCACCATCGCACAAAAACACCAAGCTAACAGCCATAACATACACAGAGGACCTGGTACAGACTCATGAAGGCCCTTTGATTGCGGTTTCAGTCTTGTTGAGCCTTTATGCGCCGTGCTTAGTGAAGCTTGCCTCTGTAGTTTCTGTTTGAAATTTTAGATTTTTCATTTTCAGAATTTGTTCAGTTTCTGTTTGCTTTATTGCTTCTAGTTCTATTTTCAGGCTTTGAATAGTTTTATTTATTTCCTTCAATTGCTTTTGTTTTCTCTTGGCTTTCTTTAATGAATTTATTCATTTCTTCCAGTTGTTTTTTTTATTTCCTGTCTTTCTTTTAAGGACTGATTCATTTCTTCCATTTATTTGTTTATGTTCATTCATTTCTTCTTTAAGAATATCTATCAGCTTCATACAGTTGGTCTTAAGGTCTTTTTCTTGTGCTTCAGCTATGTTGGAATATTCAGGGACTGTTTCAGTAGCATAATTGAGTGGGTACATGTTCCCCAGGCTGTTATTGATCGATCATATTCTTATGCTATTGTCTAGGCATCTGGGTTTGGGCTGATTATAGGTCTAGGTGCTGATTTCTGGGTTTGCTTTTGATGATTTGGTGTTTTGGTTTTTTTTTTTTTTTTTTTTTTTTTAGTTTCTGTTCTCTCTATGCATTTTCAGAGAGTTGACTATGTCATTAGCCTGCTCAGCTGGTGTGTTCTTGGTGAATGGTTGCTAGTGTTACAAACTGTGGGGAGGGATGTCATTGGGGACATGGTCTGTGGGATCCACAGTAGGCATGGGCTGCTGAGAAGGGAGGCTGCTGCTGCTGCTGCTGCTGCTGGCCTTTTTCAGTGCTAGGGATGACCCTGAGGATTGGGTCTGTTGGACTAGAAAGAGTGGACAAGTCTACTGGCAGCCTGCCCGGTCTTCTGGTGGGTTGTCCTGTATTTGAGCTCAGGGTCTCTGCCTGAATTTGGGACTTGGACACAGGGAGAAGGAGAGGGAGGGATGCTGGTGTGGGCTGAGTCTGACAATTGCAGCTGCATGATCAGAGAAGTCCATGGACAGCTGACTTGATCTTCCCGAAGTGGTGACCTGTGGTTGGGGGTTTGAGTTTTCAAAAGCCCATACCAAGCCAAAGTTTATACTCTCTCGTTTGTTGCCTGTGGTAAAACTCTTAGTTACTGTTTCAGCCCATGCCTGCCCACCTGCTGCCATGCTCTCAGCCATAACAGAAATGGATTAACCCTCTGAAACTGTAAGAAATACCCTAATTAAATGCTATCATTTAAGGGTTGCCTTATTCATTGCATTTCATCACAGCAATAGAATAGTAATTAAGGCAGATATTAATCACAAAGTAATAAAAATAAAATGGCTCTGGAGATAAAGCAGTTATTTTTATAAAGGTCCAAGTTTCAGTTCCAACAACCCACATCCAGAGTTTCACAACTGCCAGTAACTCTAGTTTGAGGAGACATAACATTATTTTCCTTCCTCTGAATTCACTGCACTCACATAATGCAATAAACTTAAACTCATGCAGGTAATAGACATATACATAGATAGTAACTAATTAAATATTTTAAAATGTAATGGTATACCACAAACTTAGATACCTAGATAATACTGTAATCAGAATGATTTGACTGAAGATTTATAAGGATCATCACATGCTTATAAAATGTGTGGAGGTTGTCTTCAAATGATACATGTACATAAAAATATTTTTATTTGTCATTTACAAAAAAGAGATGACTTAGATTTAGTCTGATTTTGAATTTTGAATTGCCATTGGGACTAGTGTGTTTAATTATTGTGTTTAAGAAATTTACTGTTTAGAATTCTAAAATAACCCCAACATTTGTACATATGATATAAATATAAATGCATTTTTGGATGTTAAAAGGTCATTTTTTAGTAACTGACAATCACATATAGTTCAAATAATTTTATTTCCAGCTTCTTCCCCTGAAAATTGACTTAATTGAAGCACTGTACTTTTTAATATCTGATAGGCTTGAAAAATGATAGTTACAACTTTCTTGCAGCTAGAAAAATTAATATGCACCATTCTAAAGATGAGGATCTGACACCTCCTTATCCATATAGCTGTATGTCTTATCCGTATAGCTGTATTTCTTTTAAAATCTTAGGTAAGACAAAAATTCTGTCCCCTTAATGTATCATTCAAATTAGCTTCTTGAATGATGCTTTCTGGTGAATAACTAGGACTAAAGGCAGAAACTAGAATGATCTAATGGCAACTAATGTGTTAAACATTATCCATGAATTGGTATTTGTTTCTCTTTTAAAATGCAAAGGGACTCATAGCAACTTTTGAATATTGTGCTAACAAGGTAACACCAGTATATCACAAAAAATAGCAATAGAAGACATGACTTATTGAGGATGGTCTGACAGTGGTCCAGGATGAGTTGTAGATGGAGAGTGAAGCCTGGATATTCTCTAAGTACATTGTATTCATGTATGAAATTATCAAAGAAAAAAAATCACATGTATCTCCAGATATAATTAGAAGTTACTATTATTTTTGATAAAAAGTAAATTAAAAAGCATTTCTTTGATAATAGGTGTAACATAACTCATTAATTTGTAATCATTTATAATGAGCCTAATTATATACGGAAACAATCTCATGCATCTAAGCTTTAATAATAGTGACAAGTGGGTGATTTAAATGAGGCATATGACAAAATCATTTCAACTTGAAATATTTTGAAATTTTGATGTATATGTGCACATGCATATAAATGTGTATGTCTATGTTCTTTTCTATGTAGAAGATTTTGATTGAATAAAAATATTTAAATTATATTTTTGATGAACTTTTGTCATAAACTCTTCCTATGATATTTAATGTCATATTTTTCTTATTTCTCATGTAATAAATATTTTGATTTCAAAATCTATCTAGCATGTAATCTACTAGCACACTAAAACATCAATAAGTCTAAGTATTTTCTTATTGAAAAATAATATTCAACAAATATTAAATTTCAAGACTAAAAAATATAGGTTTTGTTGACTGATAGAGAAAAATGTCTAAAGTAATTTAACATGTATAGAACATCTCTCTCTTTCTCAGCATTTACTTAACTTTTTTTATCTTCCATAGAAAGGCCTTTTTCTGCATGGAACTATTTTGCAATTTCTTGCTCTGCTATTCATGAATTTGTTTCTCAAACTCATCTGTTCCACATTTCACTGTCCAGAGGTTTTTTGTTGTTGTTTTTCTTTTGCGTTTTTTAGGGTCGTGCCTTGAAACTTGACTCAATGTTGATGGACAACATAGGTAGTGAGAGTAACATTTCCTAGACTATACAAGAGTAAGAGACAGACCCTGAGGAGCTAACGGGTTCCCACATGTCTTGAAAGTTGTCAGATGCTTAATTATATCATGTTTTGCAAAGAAAAAAATCTTTCACATTAAAATCTAAAAAAATAAGATATTGTAGCAAAATAATGTAAATATGACAGCTTCAAAGGACATAAGAGACTATTGTTAAATCACAAGGATATTGTCTTGTTCTTTTCACTTTGGCATGCCATGCTATGGAAGGATAATTTATGTCCACTCTTCATAAAGAAAAAGGCATGGAATTTTCGTGGGTTTGATATAAGACCTGGCCTTTTGACAAAGCAAAGGACAAGCAAATGGGGATTGCTACTTTAATTGGCCACATTTTTTAATTAAAATTACAAAGTGGAGTATTAAATTTAAAAACAGCTATAATTTATTCCACATTGTTTCAACTACAACTTAAATGTATAAGGGAAATATGTAGATTTCTGCTAAGAATTATGGTCTTTTAATCCAGCATTAAGGAGAAGATTTCTGTGAGGTGCAACAAGGTATAAGAAGCTGTGGAGTGCTATGCTTTTAGTATCTGAGTGTACTGAACAAAATAAGGCATTGTATGTATGTGTACCTGTGTACTTGTGTCACATGAAAACTCCTATTCAACATTTTACATTCGAAAAGAATATTGTGTTGATTATAATAACTGGAAATCTCACCCTGGAGAAGGGAGGGATACTTATCAAGCATAAAATATTCTCCTTGCTTATAATCCTTAGAGCCAGTTTTTAAAACTCTGTTGTAATTCAGAGGAATTCACAGTAAAGAAATTCTACAAATGAGATCAAATGGTAAGAAAATGGTTGGTGATGAAGAGCTATTACAAAATGTGGGAAGCTTGTGACACCCAATGAGGCAGCTGGCAACTCTCTAGAACACTGTTGTAAAGTCTCATTACCACAGCTTGATGGCAATTGTTCACGCTTTAAACAGCTGTCTGGATTGCTGGAGCAGCTGTTACCTGGAAAGATCATTTGAAGAGATGAGTCTCCTGTAGACTCTCCAATAACTTTCCTAAAGAGGGACATGCATAGGAAGGAAAGTGCAGCCATAAAGTGCAGTCACAGAAGTAAGATAGACTTCAAGCCAGTTCTGAGGCAGAGATGAAAAGCACTGTTAATTCAAGAGACTGTGTGTGTTTGCTTTCCAAAGCTTGTTTTGCAAGCTACAAAAGTGATTTCTCTAGTACATATATTATTTCACATAAATAAAAATAATTTGAGCAAACTGTATTAATATTCTTATGGTATTAAGTAAATTCAGTTATATAATAATGGTCCTCAAAACTTTTAAAACATATCAGTAATTTTAAGACCTTGTGAAAGATAAAGAATTTTGGTACATTGGCTTTTAGCTTAGAATATAGAAAGTATTTTTCAACTCTAAATTGTTTGTACTTTTACCACTGAAACATATGAATAAGCCAGGCAGTGGTGGCACACATCTTTAAAACCAGCACTTAGGAGGCACAGGCAGGCAAATCTTTGTGAGTTCAAGTCCAGCCTGGGCTATAGAGTGAGTTCCAGGAAAGGCACAAAGCTACACAGAGAAACCCTGTCTTGAAAAATGAAAAATAAATAAATAAATAAATAGATAAATCAAAAAAATAAAAGATATGAATTATCTACCAAAATTCTTGATAATTAAACAGTGGTCATGTATTCATTCCATTTTGAAGGAGCTGCAAAAGGCTAACTGTAATTAACAGACATTATTTTGCCTTTATTCAAATATGAAAAATTTACAAAATTTTATTTTTTGTGTGTCCTTAAATTTTGTATCATTGCAATTACTTTAAGCTTTTTCAGTCTTATTTTTACCAAATATAATAATAAAACATTATTTTCCATAAGAACTGATCTCTCTAATGTACATAAGATCATGATGTGAGAATTTTTCAGTGAATATGCTTACACAGTGTTAGCATCTTTGGTATGTACAGAACAATTTGGTCTATACCCGAGAAAATAACAAAAAGGAACGTTTCCATACATTATTAAGTAAAGGAAATATTAAGATTAATTAAAATAAACCTTCATGTTAATGTGATTTCTAACTGTAAGATGTCATGTGAATTTAAATACATTTACCTTGAACTCTAATGAAGTAATTTTATTATGATCATAGTTTTTCCTAAAATAATCAGTACATCTGTTGCACCTTTACAGTATTTTTAGATTTACTTATTTACTTAATTTTTAAAAAAAATTTTACATACCAACCACAGTTTTCACTCCCTCCCCTCCTCCCACTCTTCCCCCACCTCCTCCCACCTCCCCTCACACTCCATCCACTCCTCAGAAAGGGTAAGGCCTCCCATGGGGAGTTAATGAAGTCTGACACATCAAGTTGAGGAAGGATCAAGCCCCTCTCCCCTGCATCAAGGCTGAGCAAGGTGTTCCACCACAGGGAATGGGCTTCAAAAAGCCAGCTGATGCACAAGGGACAGATCTTGACCCCACTGACAGGAGCCCCCCAAAAAGAGGGAGGAGGGATTGTACAAGCAGGAGGAGGTCAATGTCATGATGGGAAAACCCACAGAAACAGCTGCCCCGAGCTAGAGGGGGCTCAGGGACTCTGGACTGATGGCTGGGGAACCTGCATGGGACTAGAGTAAGCCCCCTGAATGTGGGTGAGAGTCGTATGACTTGGTCTGTTTGTGGAGTACCTTTGTAGTGTGGTTTTTAATTACTGTGTGTGTGTGTGTGTGTGTGTGTGTGTGTGTGTGTGTGTGTGTGTAAGAACTCATGTGTCGAGTAATGTATCTGGTAGGATTTACCCTGGTTGCATGTATGTATCAGCTTACATTTTCAAACTTAAGAGTTTACTTCTCACCTGGCATGGTGGCACTTGCCATTCTTCCCAGCACTGGGGAAGCAGAGTCAGACGAATCTCTGAGTTTGAGTCCAGCCTAGTCTATAGAGTAAGTTCCCAAATAGCCACAGCTATATAGAGAAACCCCCTGTCTCAAAAAAAAAATGAAAGAAAGAAAAGAAGAAGAAACGAGGTTTACTTTTCAATAAGTCCTTAATTTTCCTACCTGAGTAAGTTTCAACTTTTAATGTGCTGAGATGATAATTGTCACACATGCTATTTTTTTCTTGACTTCTCTAACTCTTACAGTGACTATGTGTTTAGATCTTTTATCTTCCATGTTATAACTCAATAACTGCATATGTGATTAAAACAACTTTAGCAAATAGTGTATTTTTTTAAAAGTGTTTCTTCCTTGAATGTATATTGATATACATGATATACATCCATGAAGGTAGAGAGCATCATATCCTCTTGAAACAGTTGTGAGCCACTCCAAGTCAATCACACTGGGTAATCTACAAAGAATAGCAAGTTCTTATAACTGCTGAGCCATCTCTTTCATTCTAGTGATCTATTTGTCCCCTTTCCCAATATCCTATTAGTATTAAAAATGTGTGAAACTAGGCACCAAACTGTAGACACCTTGCTATTATTATAAAGACAATATATTTGTAGAAATGGACACCATTTTCCAAAATAATCTTACTGATCAGTTTTCTTTTTTAACATATTTTTTAAATGATTCTTTGAAAATTTCACATCATGGATCCCCAACCCCACTAATTTATAATTCCTCCCATGTCTACTCTTCTATGGATAGCATATTCTTTTTAAAATTCATGGAAAAATATCAGGGTGTGGAGAAGGTGCCTATGATCTCAGCTCCTCGTATTGATGAGGAAGGAAAACTGAAAGTTTCAGTCTAACAAGAGCTACATAATAAAAATCTGTTTCATAAAACAAACTAAAGTAAATTCTACACATAAAGTTTAATTATATTAATCAGTTTAACAATGTGTTTATACATTCTTCCTCTAAACTTGAAAATAACATGAATAAATATTGATGACATACTGTCTCCAAAGCAATTTACATTTCTTGTTTATTTCTCATATTTTATTGAGATATAGGCATTAGAATGGCATATTTTGAAAACATCATTCTGTTCTGTGCTAGTAATTAATATGCACATATGTAACAAAAATCAAAACAGAGTAGTTTACATACATTTCTTAAATATTGAATAAAACATGTTATAAAAGAGTAGGAAAAGTTGTGGTGGCACTTGTAGGGAGTTTTCATAGACAATAAGCTTAGACGTTAAGAAAATTAAAATTTGATATCAAAGCATAGAAGAGGAAACATCTTTGAAAACATAATTTAGAACTACTAACATGAACAGGGACAGCTCATAGGTCTTCAACCTTACACAAAGAACTACAGGAAATTAAGGAGTGCTTAGAGCAAGAGAAATAGTCTTCACCAGGGCTATCCAAAAACAAATGTTCAACCCTGAGATTTTATATATATATATATATATATATATATATATATATATATATATATATAAATATATATATATATAAATATATATATATATATGTAACATTATACAGACTGGGTTAATTGTATTTATATACTTAGGAATACAAACACACACACATACACACACACACATGCATTCACACATACACAAACTCACAAGTTATTAACATTAATAAAAAAAGAAGCTATGAATTTGAAAGAGAGCAAGGAACAAAGGCATGAGAGCATTTGGAGGGTGAAAAGGAAGGGTAAAATTATGTAATTATATTATAATCTAAAACCAAAATTTGAAGAAGAAAAGATTTTATAGGATAAAATTACATTAAATGCTAGAAAACCTATTTCTGAGGTACTGAATGTAAAACCCTTTTTTGTTTAGGTAATAAATTGTAGTAGCCTGAGGAATCTTGATGCAAAGTATTTCTTGTATGACCATCCAGGAGATTGTTCTGTGAAATAAACTCCCAACCCTAAAAACTATACGCATTCAGTTTCTGTGAGCAGATTTCCCTTTTCCTCTTGTTTGTCCCCCTCTGGTCTATGCTTACAAACTGCAGGAAAGTTTTAATTTCATTGTATATATTTCATTGCTACTGTAGTCATGCCTTCATAGGCTAAAGCAGTGTGACTTTACAGGAGAGGTATGTGTCACACTTCAGTATTGCCACACTAGACTCAGCCAGGGTGAAGCTCAGGGCAAAGCATTTGAAATTCCCCTAATGACTCCACTTGCAACAACTTCTGGTTAACCGTTATCTGGACCCTGGACACTAAAGGGAAATATCAGGTTGGCTGACTATGCATATATGACAGAAAAAAGATGGAAATATAAATAATCAAATTCAATTAAGATAAAGGAAAAAAGAGTCTTATGTCTATTTATTAGTCTTATGTCTATTTATTTTTTGGAGTATGTGGATAACATGAGGGCATTCTAACTATACCAGAGAGTTTTTGTAAAATATCAGCATCAAAAATTCTGGCATATTCATGAAGAACTTTTGGTTCTGTAATACTTGAGGTTAACACTCATCCACCAATGAAAATATTTGCAGTAATCTCAGACTTCAAGATGTAGATGTAACTGTCTTTTTAAATAAGAAACACAGAGCCGATTCAGAGATGAAAGCCAAGAGGTCAGAACAATAGCTAAGAGCTGAGACTAAAAACCTTACCCTTCACTGCCACTGCTGTCCTACCTCTCTGCAAGAGACCTACTTCCTGTGTGTTTGTGCTTTTTATTGACTTTCTATTCTGCCTTCTCATTGGTTGTAAACCCAACCACATGGCCTCCTCATCACTGCCTGTCTTTATAGACCTCCAGGTCTTCTATGGTTGATATTGAGATTAAAGGCATATGTCTCCATGCTGGCTGTATCCTCGAACACACAGAGATCTGCCTAGCTCTGCCTCCCAAGAGCTGGGATTAAAGGCATGCACCACCACCGCCCAGTTTCTGCTATGGCTCTGACCCCCAGGCAACTTTATTTATTAACATACAAATAAAATTACATTTCAGTAAAATTAAAATATCACCATAAAGTTGCACAAGAGATTAGGTCTTTCTTTTTATTGACTGTTCTTTTCTACTTACCAATTTATTCCTGAAAAACCACTTAAATTTTTCCTATTTAAAGCTGATCTTAACTAATTAAAATATTGTTAGAATTGATATTAAAATACCCTACTAGAAAATATAGATTTTCTAATCTCATATTTGTAGAACAGAAATTATTTTACATTTTATAAATATTTTTCTAAATATTACATTTCTTATCTGGGGTTTCTTCAAGATTTCTTCGTCCTTTTCATCTACGCTGTAAAAGAAGTCATCCATTATAATTATCTAAGCCATGGTGAAGCATTTATGTGTCTGGAAGTCAAGGGTGACCTTTTGTATTTTAAATTAAGGGGATCACATAAAAATTTGAAGATGTACACACAAAATAGCAAATCCCATAGAAAATAAAAGACAATTGAGATAGGAATTTCAAATGCTTCATCATCACTGCCCATCCTTGGTACTGAGCAATGGATTATGCACCAGGGGCTAATATCTGCAGCCTTGGGGAAGGGTCTTTTCAATAGAACATAAGGCCATAGCAAGAGGACAGGGGCCAGGCTAAAGTAATGACTACCCCAAAAAGGATATGGAAGAATTAAATAAACAGGAAAATGGGGAGAATTGAGGTAGGTGCTGTTCCTCACCATACACACTTCTTTCTAAGATTCACAAGAGTAATTACTTAGTGGACAATGGCTTTAGAAAAAGAAAATAGAGTTAGTAAAATAAAAGTAAAGCAAATGTGTGAAGCTAGTTTTCTTAAGTGTGAGAGGAAGAATCAATTTCAGTAGAAGAAACAGATTGACAAACCTCCATAATTCGCCAAACTCCTGATCATAATTTTTCCACAAGTGAGGGAATTATTTGTTAACATTAGTAAGTTATTTTCACACATGAAATATCAAATATGTTTTTTCTTTATATGTGATAAATAGCATGAGAATTCTGCAATTCAGTGATATGGTGGAGCATTGTGCAATGAAGTGTGAATCTATTTAGTCTTCTCAATAAAAACCAGGAGTCAAATAGTAATAACCTGAAAGATCAGAGAAGCAGAATAGCCAGTAGTGACTTTTTACCTCCCTGGATCCTCTGATCAAAAGGGGCCTGAGATCTTGTCTCGACCCACTGTATATTCCTGTCTACCTCATGAGTGCTGGGATTTAAGGAGTGATCCACACAAGTGCTGAAATTAAAGGTGTGAGCCTCCCAATTGCTGGGATCAAAGGCATGAGCCTCCCAAGACTGAGATTAAAGGTGTGAGCCACCACCACCACCAACACCAACACCAACACCACCAACACCAGGCCTGTATGGTTATTTAATGGTATCTAGTGGCTAGCTACTCCCTCTGATCGCCAGACAAGTTTTATTTGTCAGAACAGAAGCAATATATCACACAACAGTAATATGAAATACTTTCTGCCCTATACATGACTAATATCTACATGCAGCTTAAATCTTTTCATACTAACAAAATTGGTACTTATTTCTCAGGTAAAGTTTATCATTCAATATTTAGCATTTGTATTACCTTTAGGAAGCACATATCCTCAATACCAAACCAGTTTATAGAAATAGATACAGACACTCTGCCTAAACAATTTTAAATGCCAGCAAGTGGTACAGTGGCATATGGAAAGAAAGTCCAGTTCTTCATCATGGTCTGTGTCTTTTTGTCACAGTATGTCTTGAATATGCTTTTGTTGTTCCATATATTTTAACAAACATTCTATAGTGCATTTAAAGGGGAATCTAAACTATTTTTATAAATTTTAATAATTATTTCAAATTTATTTTTATTAAGTTTAATTGTGTTTGTATATCTGAGGACTAGTGCCCAGAGAGTCCTGAAATGCCCTATTCCTTGTAACTGGAGTGGTAAGACATCTGATATGGGTGATGCAAACTGAACTCAAGTCCTCAAGTCCTTTGGAAGACCAGGATGTTCTCTTAACCACTGAGCTTTCAGTTCATTCCCAAATGTTAGTAATTCTTCATTTCTAATGTAGAAGATCACTGGTCTAGTCTAGATAATTTACCATGCAGACTTCTACAAAGTTTGTTTAAGTGTAGTGTAATACAGAGATGTCAGTTCCCATCCTCAAGTAGAGTTGTTGGCTATGTGGGTAATTATTGAAGACAGAGGAAAGCAGTGAGTCAGATCATATCTTGTGGACACAATGATTTACCACAAGGCTCAAAAGGAATGAGAAACTTCTAAACTGTTATCTTTTCTTATAAAAATATAGCTGCTTTTTATTGATGCTATTCCAAATTCTCCACACAACATCATTATCTGAACTTTATTGCAAGGTTGCAACAAGTGAGACAATGTAAATGGTCCAGTCTTTTTTTCTTTGGACTGCCAGCTTTCCTCCATACTGTAAGTCCAACTACCTCTGCTTCTTGCCAGAGAATCCCCCACATCTCAGATTCTCCACCGGAATTCCTCTCTCTTCCCTGAAGTTCTGCCTATCCTCTCCTGCCTAGCTCCTGGCCATTCAGATTTTATTAAACCAATCAGAAGGTGCCTTAGGCAAAGGAGGTTAAACAAACACATCTTCACAGTGTACAAAAAGATTATCTGACAACAATGCTCATAATACTTTCACATGTTTGGTTGATCCCAAATGAATGATTAGTTTTGAATCTTGGGACTTATGGACGAGTGTAGATATAACCAACCATCTTATTAAATAAGAAACACAGAACCAATGCAAAGAAGAAAGCCAAGAGATCAGAACTAAGAGCCTTACCCGCCTGCTGCAGCTAGCCTCTTAAGCCAAGAGACCTCTCTGAAAGAGACCTACTTCCTGTCTGTCTGTCTTTTTATAGACTTTCTGTTCTGCCTTCTCATTGGTTGTAAACCCAACCACATGACTGCCTCATCACTGCCTGTATGTATAGCCCTCCAGGTCTTCTATGGTATTGAGATTAAAAGTATGTGTCTCCAATGCTGGCTGTATTCTTGACCACAGAGATCTACCCAGCTCTGCCTACCAAGTGCTGGGATTAAAGGTGTGTGCCATGAATGCCCAACTCTGCTATGGCTTGCTATTAGCTGTGACCCCCAGGCAACTTTATTTATTAACATACAAATAAAATCACATTTCAGTACAAATAAAATATCACCATATTTACCCTTTTTTGTTTTAATAAAAAGAAAAAAGGAAAAAGGTTATAACTAACATTAGAAAAACTATGTACAAAAGTACAATAACTATATACTATATATATATAAGTAATAAATACCTAAACGATATCTAGTTCATTTGTACTTGACAAATTCAGAGAAAATAATTCTATTATCTATCCTATTTTGGTAAGTCCAAAATGTACCTAATTCACTTTCTATCCTAACTAGTCTTTAACTTTAACTAACTAATCTTCAACTATAACTAACTAATCTTCAACTATAACTAACTAATCTTCACCTCCCTCAGAGACCCAAGAAGGAAATAATATTAGCTAACAAAAATAAAAACAGGAAGTGTATGCAAGCAACTTCCAAAAAATTTGTGAGTTGACAGAAACAGCCAGCTGCCTGGACAGTCACCTGAGGTTTCTCTGCAGTGTTGGGGCATCATCTTCAGCCTATAGGCTTAGCATATCTGACAGACTCATTTGTGAACTAGGATGTACACATGTCAACAGTGCAACCTCACATTGGGTGAGAGTAGTCCATGTACCAGAAACACCTAAATTCCACTAGTGTCATGTCATGATTCAGGATTTTAAATTCTGGAAATTGTTGGCAGTTTTTTAATTCAGCTGTCCATTCTTCTTGGCTGTGTATATATGGCTTTATCTCAGCATCCCGTTCTTCTCTGCATCCCTCTATTAAATGCCAGTCTACTATTGAGAGGCGTGAGCTTAGTTACTCTTCAAGAATAACTGTTTCAGCTGCCTTCTAAGAAAAGGGCACTGTACCTTTTCTGGATTGCGAAGGCCACTTCAGGGATGATGCCATATTGTCCTGGCCTCAGAAGATGCCTTTTGATAAAGCCATAACCACACTTGTTTTGGCAAGAATTTGTAGTCCTTTGTTTCATGTTCTGTCTTTCCATTTTGTCCTGTTGATTCGAGGATACTTTGTTGTCCAGTGGCTAACTTTTGCCACAATGAAAGTTAACTCCATATGCAGTTTCTTTTGCTCTGATTGGTCAATAAATAAAACACTGATTGGCCAGTGGCCAGGCAGGAAGTATAGGTGGGACTAACAGAGAGGAGAACTGAGAGAACAGGAAGGTGGAAGGAGACACTGCCAGCCACCACCAGGACAAGCAACATGTAAAGATGCTGGTAAGCCATGAGCCACATGGCAAGGTATAGATTTATGGAAATGGATTAATTTAAGCTATAAGAACAGCTAGCAAGAAGCCTGCCACAGCCATACAGTTTGTAAGCAACATAAGTCTCTGTCCTTACTTGGTTGGGTCTGAGCGGCTGTGGGACTGGCAGGTGACAGAGATTTGTCCTGACTGTGGGCAAGACAGGAAAACTCTAGCTACAGACTAGTGTCTCTCTACATGCTCCTTGGGCTTTTTAAGGGAGTACAGAGACATTTGCTGGGCTCAAACACCAAGATACCTATGAATCAATATGTGATGATAATTTATCTGTGTCCCCCAATAAAATTTATCTAAGGATCAGAGGATGAAGGTCAGCCACTATCAATAAAAACAGAAGTCATGCAATGTTAGCACATGCCCTTAATCCATCTAGATCTCTGTGTGTTCAAGGCCATACTAGGGAACAGAGCCAAGTATGGTGACACATGCCTTTAATCCTAGTACCAACCATAGAGACCAAGAGGTCTGTACAGACAGTCAGTAGCAAGAAAGAGAGGTAGCTGGGCTAAGATAGCCAATGAGAGGGCAGAACAGCAAGGCAATAAAGGCGTGGGTAAGACAGGAAGCAGCAAGCACTTGGGAAACTCTGGTGTGGTGAGATAAGGTTACCTGGTGGTTGTTCCGATTCCTCTGATCTCTGTCAGATTTTCACCCCTATTTCTGGCTTCGTCTGTGTTTATTAAGACTGCTTAGAAATTTATCTACACCAATACTTTCACAGACCTCTCACTTTCAAATTGTAGGTCACTTTTCAATTATTTAGATTTTTTTTTCCTTGTCATGAGAGGACCTGCCTTTTCAGTTAGAACCACTTGAAGGTTCCCAGACTTACTTATTCTTCCAGATATCTGGCTTTAATATGTTTTAATTATTCATTCTGCACATAATTTGTATGACATGGCTGTGTGTGCATGCATGCATGAGCGTGTGCGTGTGCGTGTGCATGTGTGTGTGTGTATTTACATTCTTGCCTGGAATAAAAAGAATTTTAAAAACTGTTATAGTCCTCTTTTTCATTGATTGACACTCTTCTATCTCTCAAGAACATCTGCCATCCTTAAATAATTCATTTTTAAAATATTTTCAGCTAAAGACTTCCTTTCTCTGGCACCCATTTGTCCTGAGATTAGTAACAGGAGAAAGTGGGAACAACTGACTTAATAGATGAAGCACACAAAAGTGACAAGCTTCCGTTTTGTCACTCAACCCGAGTTCAGATACCACCAGGGAAACCACATAGCCTGTTAAAAATATTAGGAGAATATTAGGAGAATTCTGAATAAATATTGAGGAACACTAAACACTTGCTCACATATTCTGCATATACTGACACATTATATGTCATATCTCAATATTTTGAAATTACTTACTAATGGGCATAAACATCTCTTCTAGAGTTTTCTATAACATTTCATTAGTTACACAAGTGCATTATCAAACTTCTCTGGAATTTTAAGGGATTTATTTTTTTTTAAAGGAATTCTTAAAATAAAAGGTATACTCTCCATTTCTCCAGTCTCAAAAAGGACTGTTTCCCAAAGGGTGTCATTTTTAATAGATTTGTCACTGATTGCCATCTTATCTCTCTGTATATGGGAATATCAATTTTAAATTATAAAATATTTCAAAGACTGTCATAAAATTTAATTTTAATATTTATACAACAAACAGGATTTAATCAGCTTAGGTTACTATCAAAGGGAACACAGAGAACAAACTAAGAAAAAGATATTCCTTTGAGGGATGAAATAAGAGAGGGAATTTATGTAATTAAATTATAATCTAAAAATCTATAATTTTTTTTTACAAAATTGAATTTTCACCATAGCAAATCTTAAAGCCTAAATAGATCTCACATAGAGGATTATAGAAGAACAATAAATTGAATTTGTTTAGATATAATTTTGACTTGTTCATTGATTATTTGTGTCAGGACAATGAAACATGAAAAATGGACTTGTAGAAAATTCCCCACTTAAAGGGCGCTGAGGAGACATAGAAAATCTTACTTGGAACAGCATGAGTTCACGTGTCCAAAGCTGACTCTAGCAGATCTTATTATTGGTTATTAGAATATGTGTGTAGCCAACCTCCAGAACTGTATTGCAGAGCTTTGTATATATAGTACTGAAATGGAGAATGTACTTGGATGCGTGCACGCTCATTGATGTATCTAGTAAATGGACCGGCATCTGTGCAAGAAACCACAAGATCAACTTCTCCGCACAAAGGAGATGTATTTGCCCCAGAGGGACAGAGGACAGGGAAGAAGAGACAAGACAGGAGAGAGAGGACAAGAGAGAAGGAGAATAGAACAAGAAAGAGGGAAAAGGAATACTTGTCCTGGAGGGACAAAGGTATGCCTCTGGTGAGAGAGGAGACAGACTGAGCCCAGAGGCAAATGTCAGTTTATAAAAATAAAAGGGGAACCCCAGTGTTAGGATGAGATGTATAATTTTGATTGGCTATGCTAATTAGAGCAGCCAACGGGGGACTTGCTTTATTTTATTTTGTTTTTCTTTATTAAGAAATTTTCTACTCACTCCTCATGCTATCCACAGATCCCCCCTCTTTCATCCTCCTACCCAGCCCTCTTTCCCAAGCCACCCCACATCCCCCAAATTGAGGTCTCCCATGCAGAGTCAGCAGAGCCCAGCTCACTGAGCCTAGGCAGGTCCAAGCCCAAAGGGGGCTTTGATTGCTGGTCTTCAGTACTTTGATAACTGGAACTTGGCAGTTAGACTGTGGAGAGGAACTAGCCAAATAAGGGAATAGACCTTGGTGGCCAGTTTTAGGAATGTAATCTGACAGTTTTTAGCAAGGAAGAGGGAATGGGGGAGAAGGGCAAGCCCTGCCAGATGACATTTTTGCTATGCTGGGGTCTGCTGGAGCCCCTTCATTGAATTTATGAAATAAAAATGTTTCTGTCTTTCCTAAAAAATTCTGACAATCACTGAAACAATCCAGGCTTTGAGGTATGTGGAAACAGCATAGGGTTGAGATTTCAAGGTAAGAATTTTTAGTTTTTTTTTTTCCCTTTTCCTTTTAATTGTGTAACTTTCAAAGTCCCTTTAAGTCTTAGGCCTGACAAACACTAAGGGCTTTGAAGTCTCTCCAGAGAGCCTTTCCAGCTCCAAAGGCCAGCAATCAGGGTGATCCATGAAGCTCCAGATTCCATTACTTTCCTTTTGCCAAAACTTCTTTATTGTCTCCATTTTTCTGTTTCACTTTTATAAGGTTTCTTCAGATTTTATATTAGAAGGACTTTTGGGCCAGAGAAAAATATACTGAGAATCCCTACCAGTGTGTTTTACCAGACAAAGGATACATTCAATTAATTAGATGCCCTTTAGATAAGAACGTGATTTCCCCCTACGGGAATTTATAGATCTTTGTCTCCTATTACTTCAGAATAAAACCACTCTATACTTGCTATAAAACCTTACTTTCAAACCCACGAAATTTTAAAAATTGCTTTATTTTAACCACAACAGGAGAAACATTTGTTTGTATATTTTTGAAACTGTGTCTCACTGTGTATTCCAGGCCTGTCTTTAATGCCTGATCCTCTGCCTGGACCCCTTAGTGCTGACCTCAGGCGCCTCAGCTACCATACCTAGTTGCTTGTGTGACCGCTACTGTTTTAGTTTGCTCCTCAGTCATCAAAAATCCCTTCACATCTCTAGTTAAAACTTAGTTTCCAAGCCATTCTTCAGGTTCACTGTTTTCTGTTAAATATTATTTTTAATGCTGATTTTGAATGACATGTTGATGGAAATGAAGGGAAGTGTGCACAGTAAGTGAAAATGCTGCCCTTTCGTGCTGTCTGAAAGGTTCTGACTCCAAATACAGTCCATTGATCTGTCAACTCCCATATTCCCATTGAATTTTTTGCATCACATTTAGGTACTTATCTTTGAATTTCTCTGAGTCTGGCTACCAACAAGAGGGCCAAATTTCTGTGTACTTCTTAACCTAGGAAAGCTGGGCCACACAGTCAATCTGATATAAATGATTCCTCACTGGGATTTGCTTGTCAGGTGACTCTGTATTGTGTCAACTTGATAATTAAAACCAAAGCCACCCAACTATATGTGGCCAAAATTAATTCATTACTTTCCTTGCTTAATCGTTATAGTCCACTTAAAGAACCCTTCATCCTCGGGTAATAGGTTTACTTTTCTGGGCCATTTGTGGAATGCAGTGCTCTGAGTCCTCCTCACAGCATGTTAGCCAGTGTGCTCTATGTAATTCTCAAGTCACAGATACTCAGTTTCTCTATTTAGTCAGATAATTTGATACAAGAGATGCAAAACATGGCAAGCTTTGACAAACAGGATTCCTAGTGTCTACCTAACTACTGTGTGTCAGCATACCTCCTGAGGCTCAGGAAATGTATAGATGTTCACAGAAGAAGTTCAGCTGTTACTTAGCTTCTCAAACTTATGACTACTCAGAACATTCATGCTTCTAATAAAGAATTACACATGCAAATGGATTGCTCATTAATAGAACAATGAAAGTGTAATAATTGTTCAGACAACTTTAAAAGTATTAGAGTTCCTCTGCATGCAATAGAAACAGAAGAATTTGCCATTTGATATTCTATTTTAGGTATCTGATAATGATTTTCAATTTTTTTTTTACCTAGAACTGATATTATACTTAATATACTTAATATCCTCATTTGGTAGAAC